>NC_087514.1:39157232-39757232 GCF_963921805.1 Phalacrocorax carbo
ATCAGGCAATGGTCTGACAGCTCAGTCATCAGGTTCTTTTGCATTTACTGCCATTGAATGATATCTCTTCAGTACCCTTGGAGAACATGATTGTTTCCAGAGGGTTAAATAAGTGGGAGAACACCGGAAATCCAAGGAGTTAAGTGGACAGACTAGGGGGATGGTTCAGTAAAGCAATGAGAGACATTCAGTTGGGCGTTCATGCATGGTTTTGATTTCATTTGCACAAACAGGTAAGTCTGCTGTAATTGTTTGTTACTTATAACCACTGAATGAATTTATGCTTCTGACTGGCAGGCACTGGTGGCTCAGCATAAGAAAGAGTCTGTAGCATCTTCTCATCTTTTATTTTGTGAATGTTGAGCCTTTTTCTATTGATACAACTGAACTTCTATGCTGAAACAAGCTCACTGCCGTTCAAAAAACACAATTAAATATTTTGTCCAGAGCTCAAGTTTGGTGAAAACTTCACAAAACTATATGACTAATTATTTTTGATGGAAGGAATGAACACAAATTACAACAGTTTTGGATTACAAATGTTACAGCAGTTTGCTTGGGCCAGAGGGCACAGTCACAAAATTAACAGGAAAATAGCTGTAAAAGAAAGTGAAGCTGCTTAATTAGAATTCATTATATAACATAAGTTATAAGTTATAACTTATAACATAAGCTAAAGGATATGTCATCCCTAATGTGTGGGATGGGATACCAAGCCAAATTAAAAACCTCTGACATTTTCTGTTAAGGTAAAAACTGTAGGAGTGAATAATCCTGTTCTATATAGCATGTGTAATGATGAACAACAGGTACCCACTTATTGACAAAGGAAAAGGAATTTCTTTATTTTAAATTTTGACAATGCAAATTTCCCTGCCTACTTACTGAGTTCAATTAGGTAGTAATTAGAAAACTTTTTCTTTAAATCAACCCATGCCAGTAGCTTATGCAGAAGTCATTGTGTTAACGCATGGCAAAACTCAACCACTCTGTCTTTTATGTTCTTGCTGTATGACCTTTTTCTTCCTATCCTACCTATTTTGTTGAGATAGTAAATTCTTAAGGACAGGGGCCTTGTTTTGTGCTAGTCTGTGAAACTTTTGCATGGTTTCTCTGCAGAAGTAATGTTGTACAGATATAAAAATGGGCTAGAGACTTTTGTGGTTTTCTTCTCCCTCAAAGAAAATATGAATTTTCAGATTTTCTTCAGATCCTTTAAGCAGGCTTATATCCAAGCTCAGTAAGAGTCCTTCACCAAAAGAGAAGCTGCATCCTCTTCGACAAAACTCAGCTAAACACTTTCTGCAAGGCTATATCTCACTAAGCCCATCTGTTCATCAGTGTTCAACATGTGAAAAAAAAAATTTTCAAAATTTACCTAATATGATGGGCTTGTTATTCCTATAGATTGATTCATTTCAAAGAAAAAAAAGAAGCACTGAGGTGTAATTATTTTCTCAGTGGCTTAGCATTCTGAAAAATGTATTTCTCTGTATGAAAGCTCTTTCTTTATCAGTGGGTTCCTCTTCAAGGACAACTTTTGATAGCATCTAACGATAAGCCAGAATACTGTCTTATCAAATGCTAGGTAATCCAACTTTATTTGGTAATGCCAGGTTTTCCCCAATCTTTTCTGATGCTAACCTTGGTATAGGCTGCAGGAATAGTTGGATACCTTGACATGAGATCTCTCTCTACCCCTTTCCACCAGGATCTTTGGCATTCACAATTCTTGATTGCAAATGTTTGTTCTATTGCCCTAAATTTAAAGGTGAAAATCATCCTTTTATAGTAGTTGAAAAGATGTTCCTCACTTGGTAATGTACAAGCATTGCAGGAGTCTCCAAGGATTACAGGTGTCTTTGATGCCTTTTCCTACCGTCATACTTGAAACCAAGAGCAGCTAAGTAAAGATTTCATTTAAATATAATACAAGTGGTAATCACTGTCAATTAAATACAGTTATTAAAACACGCTGTCTAAATGCTTTATATTTGTATCATAAATAATGTATCTATGTCAGACTTTCTGTGTCACAGAAATGGATACTGGTATTCATGAAATGTGCGATACATATTCAGTTAAATATATGCTAATAACGCTTCATATCATAAAACAACCAAGGCAGTGGTTTTGTTAGAAAGAAGCAGCAAATTGTACCTTATATCCCCATGAGCGTGGCATTAAATCTGCCCTCTGTATTTTGTGCTTCTCACATGCATAAGTGAAATGGATTTCTTTGCATCTGACCAATGCAAAAACCTCAGGGAGATGTTTTTAATAGGATTCATTGTGATTAGGAGCTGTGGAATAGCCCTATAGTCATAGCAATGTTAGAATGCCACAACTATTTGATAGGAGACATTTCAATCTGTCATCATCTTGTGTGCCCTGACCCCGATAATACACCCCATTCAACCTGAGGCACAAACAGAAATGGTGAGGTAGGGTTGCATTTTTTTTTTCTTTTATCACAGCACCAGTCACAGCTTTTATAGGTTCCTGAGAGAAAAAAAAAAGCATTTTTATTTTCCGTGCTGTTCATCCATTATCTAACCATTTTAAAAGATATTCAGTTTCCTGAAACACAATAAACAAGTGGAGGGGGAGAAAAATCCTTCCTTAGGTAACCTCAGAACAGAAGAACTTTGTGCATTATGCAGCTCAGGCCATGCCAAAATGCAATTTGGAGGGTGTCCAGCACTTCATTGGAAAGTAATGGTTTTCACTGAACTGAGTTATGACCAGCTGTTTACAGACAGTCTGTGACATACTGATAGAGCAGAACACCGTATGTTGCTTTCCAAATCAAATGATACAAGAAGTGTGACAGAGTGGAGAAACATCTGTCATTAGCAATTTTCAGCACGCTTCACTAATTCTGGACAAAATACGAGTAATGAACTTACCGCAGGAAACTTCAAATACTACCACTGCTGAAACAAGGATATAAACAGCTAGTGCTCCTAATGGCGTCTAATTTAATTCATTTGCAGTAAGAAACAAACAAAGTGGGTTATTTGTTTTTGATCATGGGGTAGTAAATAGTAATGCTGATCACAAACATTCATTTTAATCAAAGAAAAAGGGATCGTGGAACTCAACTTTCCTCAAGTTCAGACAGAAGGTAATTATCGGGAGCCTTTTTTCTTAGTCTTTTTTAATATCAGTGATTTGGGTGCTTTTTTTTTTTTCCTTTTGTAGCAAGGTTGTTTCAGAATAGGCCAAGGAGAAGTTGTTACATTACAGATACCATCCTTCTTTGCCTCTGTCCTCTCCCTCACATGTCCCTCAGTCACGTCCTCCTCCTGAATCTTCAGAGAGCAAAACTGCAAGTTTTCTGTGCAGCATCACTCAGCAGTGGGCCTGAAGACAACAGGGAAAGTAGTTCAATGCTGGCTTTTACTCCATTTTCCTGCATTATGGCACTGCTGCTGCTGTTCAAAATGTCACAGTTCCAGATGCACTTTTTTTTAAAGCTGCACTTTAATGTGTATGTGGCCCCTATATATTACGCACTCTAGTATTTTCTGGTTGATTTCTCTATTTTCATCTTAACTGGAGCCCAGCCACTGTAATTTTGTGATGATTTTTACTTTGTCTTTGAAATCAATAGAGTTGTTCTGCCATTTACATTCAGGGGCTTTGGTTTCCCCTTACCACTGACAACACAGCAAATTCCTGAAACTGTTAGGATTAAGTGGCAGTCCACAGGGGAGAAGGGGGGGAAATGAAAGGACAGGTTGTTACTCTTTATATGAACTTTCAACTAATGTTCACACAAAGCTATAATATGAAATGCAGAGGATAGATTTAGTCCAATCCATTGGTGTCCCACCTATGGGACTTCCTTTGGAATGGATCCCAGACCAAGGGAGTGAAAGCCATTCCGAACTGATGACTGTAAAATGAGTGTAGGAGGTCTTTGAGTAGCTGCGTAATTGCAAAATTATTCATGATAAAAAAAAAAAGCACTAATCTGGAATTCCCAGTTTCTTGTAGAATTTCCTGAGGTGCCACAGGAAAATTGTGTAACTTCCTAACACCTTGGATACACCAAACTGGTTCAAGCACAATATGTTGAAGAAGAAGAGAAAATGTATGGAAATATTTATTATGGTGGGAGTTTATGACAGAAATATTTTTCTCTTGCTTTAATGCAGAAAAGGAAAACTACTTAATAGAAAACATTTCAAGAACTGCAAATGTGAAGTTCCTCTAATTCTTATAGACATCTACACAGGAGAGCAAAGCAAAGCAAAAATATAGGTACCATTGACACCCGTCATTATGTTTGTGATCTAGATAATAAAGTAAGCAGACCCAAGCAATTCGCTAACACTAACGCTATTCTTTACATAAACAGTAAATGTTTAGATTTTCCTGTTCACTGACTAACAGCACACATATCATAAACACTAAGCTGTTATAGTACGTTTCGTGTGTTGATTCACTTTAACAGTTGTTAGTGTGAAGACAGGAAAAGAAAAGTGGGTGTAATGAGACCATGTGCAGTATGCTGTGAAAACAGAGGCCCTTATTTGGCATAATGGGTTGCACCATAAGGGCCATAAAATTGTGCATGTGTTAGTATCATTTTAATTATTACGGGTGCCACATGTTAAGCAGAATAGCGGAACTACTAAAACAGCTTCAAAATCCTTACTGCTGATCGCTGCATTTAATTACAAATAGGAACATTTGGAGATAGGTCACCATAAAACCCTTCTGTTGTCAAATGAGCTCAAATCTGATTTTTGTAATTATGTTTTTATACCACAGATCCTGTTGAATAACTATAGGGAATAAAATTTTAATAAGTACTGATTAAATGCAGGTACATCTTGCTTCCTAAGAATATTTATGAATGTTCTTTGCCACTTACATCAAGGTACCATCACTGCTTCTGTTTTGGTCAGTGGTGATCATTCAAGCTTAATGCAAATAAGCTGAATAACTTTATGTGCCATGAAATATTGGGTTTTTTCAGTGAAGCATAAAAGCACTGGATTTCAATTATTCATTCTGTTTGCTAGAGCTGTGTACAGTACTCTAATCCTCTAGTACCGAGGCACTTTCATTATAACACTACATGTCACATGCAGGATATGATAATTAAACTTCCTAAGGCAGGGTTTTGGTGTAAGGAATGACAACTTTTTTTGATCTGTCCCGTTTTCCATTGTAATAACATGTTCCTAGGTTCATTTTACTAAGGTTCTTTCTTAGTATCAAAACGAAAGTTGTAAATACATCAAATTTGCAGTTTAACATGTTAAACATCACTAGGATATTAGAAGGCCCTAAAAATGGTAATTTTGGATTTAAATAAGTAAACTTTCATTTTATGTAAAGACTAACTCTAAACTTCTCTAAACAGAGATTTATCTTAGGAGGAATGAAAAGGTTAAAGATGTATTCAGTGATATAAAAGGAAAGCAGCAATTAAATTTATAATGATCCATCACTGGTTGTAAGCTGGATTTTGAGTTAGATTAAGGACAGTGGCATTGTATTTGGCTATATTGTTCAAAGAAGATTGAAGTCAGAATATACATGCCCGTATATATCTCTATGCATTTATTTGTTCACACTCCCTGTTTCCTTTTCGGAGATACATGAAAACCTAAACCAAACCTGACCTTGTGTTTTTTAAATTTCTAATACCAAAGAGAATATTAACAACTACATGTTGTAATGTCTAAGGGAGGAAATCTGTTTAGTGGGATATTGCCATTGGACACGTGGGCTAGCACCCAGTTCAGAACATGCTCCAGAGCTACTGCACATACCCTGGCCTCAGGAGACCATCAGCTGGAAATAAGTAAAGATACAGTGCCTCCCGGAAAAAGGCTGATGTAATTTGTAAAATGATCGGTAATTCTCGGAAGAGAATTACTTTGCTAGTTTTGATACAGAGTGACTGCTTTGCATCATTTATAATGGCATGGTAAAAACTTCTCATTTAACCCACGTAGCAGTCCAAGAATCTATGTCTTTGCTTACAAGAAAAGAGGAAAACTCTTGTTGACTTTCATAACCTTTTCCAAAATGTGATTCAATGACTGCTAAATAAAAACCTCAAGATGTACTGACTGCCAAGAAGGCAGCCTAGAAGTTTTGGGAATGGCAGTAGGCAAGCAACACTAGAAAATAATGAGCTCCTCTGTACTAGAACATTTGCAGGTCATGTGCAGGTTATGTAGAAACATTTGTACCCAACGGGGTGAAAACACAGTTATTAATGAAAGTCTGGCTCCATTCTGATCTCAGACCAGTTTTGCATCAATACGACTTCATTGGAGCTCATATTATCTGTAGTCCTCTCTGTGAGGGCAGAATAGTCTCCTTGTGACACTCTGGCTCAGTGCTGGAATAATGCGCTCTCTGTATGTCTAATGAAATTGTCTCTCACTAATGTGAAATCCTCATCTGAGGATGCCACCCTCCTCCTAAAACACAGGCAGCTAAAATCAAATGCTTGGCTTCGGTACTTCCATTGTAACTCTGAATCCCGTGTAGCTTTGGTTGTGATCCTATTTCACGCTGTAAGGCGTGCTTAGTGTTGGACGGAATTATGTCCTTGCAGGGGAAAAATAATAAGGAGTGTGAAGAATACTCAGCTGATTAACTGCCTTGTAGAGAAGGAGAAAAAATAAAATAAAAGGAGTGTTTTCTCTGTGGGGTTTGTTCCAGGATAATTGCATGAATTGGTCTTGCTCTGCAATTGCAAGAAGAAGAATTTCTTTGTAATAAGAGAATGAAGATGGGGATATCAGTATAAACGGTGGATGTTGAAGAATGGTAGAACATTATCTTACACAGTAGCACTGCTAAACCTATAGGAATTCATTAAACAGTCACTTGAGCTTTACATTGGAGGTAGTCTGGAAAATACTGGTCCGTACCTGTGGGTTTGGGTAGTAAATACTCTCTGTCAAGAAGACAGAAGCCCTGTGTATCAGGTGTATCAGGTTTATCAGTCCTCGCTCCTATGGTACTTGCATTCTGCTGCCTATGAGTGTCTTGCTTTGGAAATTGGGTTGTACACTAGTGGTATCTCTACTATATTGCACTGTTTGGTTTCATTTCCCCATCTACAGGAAAAAAGAAAAAAAAATGAAATTGAGAAATTAGACAAAACTAACTTCTGGGGAAAAAAAATCAATGCATCACTTCACATTTTAACAACTTAATTTTACATAGAGACGGTCATAACATGAAAAATTAAGATGGTTACCTATATTGCCATCTAGAAGCTCCTACTGCATCTCAGAAACCCTGTCACCCTTTCCTATTGATAATGACACTCCTTTCAGTAACAGCACAGTCAAGACTTTTGCAGGGATTATGCATCTTGGGAACTGCAGCAAAACTTATGGTAATACCAGCTCATACAGGTGGATTTGAACTCACATCCTTGATTTTGAACTAAGCCAGGTCCGCTTGTGACTTTGGTCCACTCCTCTGTGCAAATGGGATTTTGTGTGTACTTGAATCGTTACTCTTAGGAACATATCTTACTAAACTACTAAATAATCTTTCTTTTGATATTTGGCCACTTCTACAGGATCTTCCTCTGGGCCTTTTCTTCAGTCACAGCCTGCTGAATCTTTCATTCATGTGCTGGGGAGATTACTGGGTTTGGGGGAGTCAGGTGAGACTATTTTCTGCCAACCCTGCTCCACTTTCCAGACTTAATGCTCTCTTTCGTCTCCTCAATGGTTAGAAGATGAGCTCTAGGCAGTGATCTTGAACTTTGGGGCTAAATTTTTAGTATAGAAATTCTTTGATTGTTCCAATCAGAGGAAGTATCTTAAACAAGAGGTTGTGAGAAATTAAAATGTTTCATCACAGGGACCTAAAGTTTCAGTGACTGCATTGGATATGTTTTCTGTTCTTACTCGTCCATCACTGGTACTTTGTGGGAAGTTGAAATTTTTGCTGCTGAATTAATCACATTTGTTGGAATTTAAAATTACTAAAGCAGAAACTTTTGTGGCAACTTCATTTGCACCTCCCAGTCTGTGGTGACTATGAGAGTACACTTTATGTAAATGAAAGTTGTTTTGCTACATAGATGCTATTTTATTGTAAAGATTACTGAAAAAAAATAGACCAATATTGGTTCTCCTTGGTTTTGCTTTGCAAAGCATCTCCTGGACTCTTCATTCTTAGTCTAGCCGTGGAATCTTCACTTCATTTGAGAGTGGTTGATGGCCAAAAATAGTTGTGGTGCTGGTACCCTAACTCCTACAGAGCTACTTAAAGTATAATAAGAAAGAAGACAAGCTTTGCCTCCTGAAAAGCACAAAGGAGAATTTTTGCTTCTTTCAGTGTTTTCCAAACTTTAGTGCCCTACAGAATAAGAAAACTGAGTGGATATAATAGTGAAAAATGACAGCAACGCATCAGTCAGATGACTGAGTGTCATTAAATGTGAAGAGAATTTTTTTTGTTACATAGTGAGAAGCAGTCTTGATAAGACATTCCAGCTGGGTCACTGTTCTGGCAAGGCTATTGATGAGAACTGCTGCTTGCAATTGGATATTTTTAACGTTTCCCCTTGCAAAATATTAAACTATGCTGAAATGGAAATGCACCAGTCCACCTCCTTTGCTTATCTATTAACTTCAGATTCAGAAATATTTGCAAAATGGTGAAGGACCCTTTTGACACTGGTCAAAAAAGTACTTTTTATTAATGGCCCTGTTTGCTGTATCATCCAGTTACTAGGAGTAACTTGACATGTCAGTGCCTTTTGTGAGGCATGTTGTGTTGTGCTAGAAATACAAGCTTTTAATTTTGGACCCTGTAAACAAATATGCTTTAGTCTCCAGACCTGATCTAGCTCTTTCAGATGCCTCCTCTGTTCCATTATCTTAGGTTTGTTACTTTGTGAATGTAGAGAGCAGCTATTGCCCATTGAGCTAACTAACCCTGCAGAACCCACCCTGCTCTGGACCAATGATCTTGGTTCATTTTTCAGATTGTACACTGTGCATTTTTTTAGATGATAATTTAAAGGAGTCTCTAAATTTTTTCATCTGTATCATGCACAGATTCTCCATCCTTCTGAGCCAAATCATGCCCTAAGAAAAACTATCGCTCTACTTCCATGAAATGTTACTTCTTGGTATGCAAAAGTGTTGCCTGTGTAATTTTATGTGGAATCTTTCTGTTCCTCTCAATCTTATTGTGATTGATTTGGCTGAGCTGTCTGCAAATATCAGATTCTCTGCTTGTCTTAGCCAAGATATTCTTATCCAACTCTGTGTTTTTGTTTCATGGTAAAAGTCTATCAATCACTTTATTAAAGACATTTAAGACTTTCCCTTCATCTAATAGCCCAGCTTATGTGAATCACAGCACTTTTCCAGATGTTATGTGATGATGGTCGTGAAGAATATATGTCTTATTTTCTTAAGAGGCAACATAAGGGTATCATGGTACTCAGATGCACACAAATACCTGAATGACCCTTTAAAAGGCTCAGCAAGCAGACAGAAGTCTAGCATTGGAGCAGGTTGTGACAGAAGGTAATTATTACTATCCATAATACAGTAGAACCTAAAAGCCACTGTGAGATTGAAATTCCATTCCCTGGAGCTGTTCAAAGGGATAGAGAGATGCTCTCCTTGCTCAGAATCCTTACTATTTAATTTAAAGAAAGGTACCAAAAGGAGAGGGGAGGCTTTTCATTACTAATACAATGATAATAAACAGAATAATTTTACAGCTTCAATATTCACAAACTATTACTACTGATGGTTTGAAAGTGTTTTTTAAGGGCATATATGGAATTTTTAAGTATTCCATGTCAACCCGTAGCCCTCTATGCTCCCGTTTTGCATATTTGTCATCCCAGAAAATGTCAGTGATGTTTGTCTGGCTATTCTTTCTATACTATTTATTCCTTTATTTATGCGTACAGTTGAAAAGATGGATAAATTGTGGGAATAGGTAAATTATGAGATGACATCCATGCTGGAGCAGCTGAAAATGGGATAACCCAAGAGGATAATTCATGTACTGAAACAGGAGCAGATGTCAAAAGAGACAGCTTGTCTGGTTTGTTTGGATGATGATTCTCTAGCATGTATTGACGGAGCAAGATTGTCAGACAGCCTGTTTGTGAAGTTCAGTGTTGCCTGTCTTAATCATTCTTTATGGGGAGGTGACATTTTGTTGCAGGCAATTGTAGAGTGAAATTTTTTTGAATTGTTTAAAGTAAAGCAAAACTGTCCTACCAAGCAGCATCCTTCACAAATATCTAAAGTCCAGTGACAACAACTGCCATTTTGACTTCTTAAAATTAAATTGGATGGTCTGTCCCATATGTGTACTGTGTGCAGAGTTGTTCTGTTCACTTCCTTTTGTATCCAGATGAGGAGGATTCAACTGACAACAGTGACAAGAAAGAAGCGGTCCATTCTAGGCAGAAGGTTGGGTAAACCAAGTCATTTAGAAAGTAATATACATCTGCTACATCTAGGGAGACATGCTTGCTCAGGATGCAGCTTGTGTTACGATGCAATTTTAGAGGAAAAGGAAATGAAGAATCTGAAGAATTTGGGGCATTTAGTAGTGTCTGTAAAAACAAAATTCTACCTGGCTGACCTTGGTTGGTAATCATATTTTCAATTCTCTGTTGTCTTGTGTAAGTAAACTCAAAAAGGTGAAATATTCGCTGGAAAAATGATGTTAACTTGTTAAAGGGTATGAAGTTATCCCTCAGGTTTTGTGAATCCAAATGATGTTAAGGATCATGGGTCTTAGGATCAAGCATTATCTCCCTTGTAGCAAACAGAGAACACTCCCTCCCAGAAGAATAAGAAAGGAAGGTTTGTAAAACCCTGTCTTCACAGACAGACATTCAGGTTTCAAACTAACCTGGCATGATCACATACGCCCACCCACGTCCCACAGATTATTTGCTAGAAATTGAATCTGCTTTTTTAGCTACATAACTCTACAATTGAATTTTTCAGTAATTTTCTCACTAAAACCCTTCCATTGCCTCAGATTTTTTTCTCCTCTTGATGCTGTGGTCACTTTTGTTTCATGTACACAATATTCTGCTCCCCTCTCTCCTTCTCCCAATTTCCTGAAGGCCATAAAACATGGACAATGCCTTCAGGTTTCCCCCTTTTTGTTTGAAATCCTTGTCTTTTACAAGACTAGGATTCTTCATGTCCAAACTGTTGGATTCTGCTCTCTCCTCCTATTCCTGGTTTACTATTACTAATGTGCTTTCTACTTCATTTCTCCATCCATGCACTTCTCCTATAATCCTTTGCGTAAGCTTTTCCATGTCCTTGAAATAACCTTCTCCCTCCTCTGTGCCAACCATAAAGCCCTTCTTTTATATCCATCCTTAACTCACATTGTTGCTTTTTACCTGCCAGTGGCTATTTCTCCATACCATGGACCAGTAGACCATTTCCTCACCAAGCAAATAACAAAATTGGAAAAGATACACCAAGACAAGAATTTCAAGTGTTATGGTCTGTTTTCATTAGATACTAACTCTTCTGCTCAGTATAATCTGCCCTTCCTTTTTGTATCTTCCCTCTTTAAAAGGATGCAGGTAAGTAGGCATTGCCTTTGTGTTTCTCCTTTTCTTTTTGTCTCTAAAAATGATCAATTGGTGTTGATATCAAGGTTTATACTAGCACCATATCAAGGCCTTCAGTGAAAGATCCTGAGGTCAAGGACTTTGTTGTGCTATATCCTTGCTAAGTGAGATTTCATTCAAAATATAAATAATAGTAGCAGACTGAATGAAAAGGCCTTCAGAGGTTAACCTTAACGTTAGTAAGAAATCTGTGGAAACACAGGTGTTTTAACTACTGGTGTTTTTGTGCCAGCCATGACATATGGAGCAGACACCAAGGAGATGGAACTGAAGACTATTGTTAGAATGCATCGGTATCATCTTGCATTTTGAGCATTGCAATCTAATTTACTAATCCAATTCATATCAGTGTGTGTATGCTTACGCTTAAATATATGATGAAACAGCCACATATTTTTAAAGGATGACATATTTTTATTTACACTTAATTTTTCACTTCCCAGAATTTTTCTGTCTTTTCATATTGCCTTATGGTGTGTTGCTTGACTCCCGTTCTCTGTAAGTGTGAAAAGTCAGGAGGAGAGTTCACAGCAGGTTGATGGCCTGGAGATTAAAAGTCTGTCTAAGGACATTTCAAAGTTGTAAAGGTATTATTCTCACATGTACTTATTTCTTGGTGGGTGTGAACAACAGCTACTCACCAAGCTGGTGTAGTGTGAAATAGTTTCCTGTGAAATGATGTGCAGACATATGCAGAAAGCCACATGTACAGCACATGCACAGACTCATCCCTGACTTATGATTAGTGAGATTCTTGCTGATAACTGAGTTAGGAATGATCAGTGGGGCACCCAGTGTTTTAATTACCCATACAACTATGTGGATTTTCCATATTTACCAGGCTAAAAGCATGATCTTGTCCTGATGCTTTGAGATTAACACACTGGAAATGACCTTGATTTCTCAGCAGTAGTTCAGTATTACTAGGCGAACTGCAGACTGAGAATTTGCTCTGTGTGTGGTTATTCTCTATATGTTCCTTTGTTTGTCAATGCGTGGGATCGATTTTTTCCATGCCCCATAAAAGTAAGTTTTATTCTACTAAATTATAAAAGTTATTCTTAGCCAACCTAAATATGTCAGCTAAATCAAACAAAAGAAAGTTAAGCCTTCTGAGCAATTTTCGAAATGTAATAATTTGGTATCTGGCTAGTATAGGGATGAATATAGAGTATAGTAGAACTGCTACTGCTAAGAATTTGCTTTTATCTTTTTAAGGCAGTGAATAGGACACCAGAGAAAGTGGATCCAAAGCTTTTGACAAAGCCTGCTCAATCACAGATGCCCAGTGTGACTGTGACCAGAATGAGAGGCCTTTTCAACATGCACAAAAGTGAGCTCTTCCTGCCCTACTGCTGTACACCAGCACAGCCACACCTTTCTGGTGGGCCAAAAATTAGTGTGACACATGCCAGAAATGACAATAAGAAATGAAAAGGCCATATGGAGCCATTGCTGCCTGCCAGTCATTGCAGTAGGTGGCAACTGGGACAAGAGACGTATTGGAGAGGGCTCCATGCATTAGGGGACTGAGAGAGTAATGCAAAACCTGGATATGATTCCTGGCAAAATTTAAATTATTTCCTTCGTTATGTTACTTTGCTCAGTTGTAATGTATTTATTATACTAATAATTCCATATTAAGGATATACTGAGTTTTGCTCTGGAAACAGAACTCAGATTTGGTATAATTGCTAGGATGACAATATTCTTTGAATAGTATTTAGCGGATATTTACTAACATATGCAGATACTTGAGTCACCTAAAAGTCAGGCATTTCATCTCAAATAGTTGTGTAGACCTCCTCTGAAGTCATTGAAGAGAGCTAGATGACTCCAGGAGGGGAATACTCCTATCCTAACAGAAGCAGATTGGATAAGTCATACTTTAGTGGGGTTTATCTCATTCTAAAGTACTTCTCCAAGAGACCAGATGAAATATGCCCTGGAAAAGCTGGATTCTCTCCAATTACTAGAGTGACTGCTTAGATGTGGATAATGCTCAGATGAGATTAATCCAACGCCTGGTTAATACTTTCTGATCAGGATCTTAGTGGGATGTATCAGCATTGTGAGGTCTTCTCAGATAATTCCTGGTTATTATGCATAAAGGATAAATTCAGAAATGCAGTGTAGGAACTAATGATATTTAAATGGAAAAAGGTATTGCAGTACGAATTAATATATTGAACTTAAGATACTCAAGATACCTACTGTGGTTTTGTTACTTTCATAAGAATGCCTTATTTTACACTGAACATCCAAACAATCTTCGATTTTGATTTCTAGTATACACCCCTGATGCTGCTTTGCTCTGTCATTGCCAGATTTCTTTATTCTTCTGGGCTAGCAGCTTAATTAATCTTTCCTTATTTAAGAAATATTTTTGTTAAGATTTTCTGCATATTCCCTCTTACCATCTTTCTGTCTTTTCTTGTATCTGATCCACTCAGTTTCATTATCAGAAAATTAGAATAAAATTTTGATAACTATTGTCTTGAATACTAAAGCATTCAGTTAGCATGCTAAATACATGTGCTTCTAAATACTAAGACAATTGTGATGAAAATAAAATCTCAGTGCTTTAGTTGCTTCCTCAAATACCTGGTGAGGCCATTCTTGAAATTTTTATGCAGGAAGACCTCTGTGCATATAGCAAATCACAAATAATTTCACTGTAAATGATTTCTTAGAGTGCTGTACTGTGCCACACTTGCTTGCCAGAAGTCCCACCTCAAGCTCTAACCTTGCACCTTGTCCTGTGCAGATCAACCTCTGCAGAGCAAACTAAGAGTTTCTACAATTTAGGGGATTACTCTGAGAGCAAAGGACTACTCAGTTAGAATAAGGCTACCAGACTGTGATCCTAAAAAGAAAGCATTCATTTTTGTTCAGCTGTAACCCAGCCTAAACCAAGGAAGTTCCAAACTGAAGAGAGAAGACCAAAGTTCTTACAAGACATTCAGCAGCCCCTAGGCAAATCGCCCCATCCATGCTGGTCATTAACACATTATCAGACAAAGGAACCAGGCTGCAAACAAAGCAATCATGTTTCAGAATAAGGCTTATGCGGAAACAATGCCAGGAGGACCCATTAGTTATCATCTGGCTCAGGTAAAACAACTGCCTATAACACAAATAGGTTTTTTTGCATTTGAAAGGTATATTAAGGTGTTAAAGTTTGTCAAATGTTTGTTGACAAAAGAAAAAGGGAGCACCCATGCAGTCTTGTATCAGTCGATCTGTTTTGCACTTTTGTTTGCTGATTAGCAGAATTTCCCCAAAGGAAAATAGAAAGAGAAAAGAGAAGGTAAAAGCAACCCATTTGGTGAAATTATCATTAAACATGAATGCTATAATCTGTGATCAGGCACCATTCTCATAAAAAAAAATTAATCCCAGAGGTGTTCATCATGACTCATGCGTTCTTATCATAGTCTCACTATGCGGCTGTGTGTCCAGAGTGCAATAGATCTCTCTTTTTTGGAAAAGAAGGGGGTTTGCATTTTTTTTCTTGCTTCATATTCAGTCCTCTTCTTATTTCAAGCATTAACAGTGAGTAATTTGGCTTCGTCTTCCTCCTAACTACAGTAAATTTTGTGGACATGACCACAGGTTATAGGCAGATTGCTCATTATAAACACCATTTTCATTTGTTTCACAATGAGTCAAGGAAGAGGTGATGTTACTGATTTTTTTAAAATAATCTTTATTGTGCATGTGGGGGTAGAGCTTTCGTCTTTCCAGCAACTTGCAAGGTAGTTCTGTAGACTCATAAAAAGGTACAGAGCAATTTAGGAAGGAAGGAGCTCAAAAGGCCATCTATCTGGTCCAAACCCCTGCTCAACACAAGGCTATTTGCATCAGGTACTTTGTCCAGATGAGTCTGAATATCTCCAAAGACAGAGGTTCTACAGTTTCCCTGGGTAACTTGTTCCAGTGTTTCACCTCCTTCACAGTGAATATTTGTTTCCTGGTATCTCATTGCAATTTCCTTGTTGCAATTTGTGTCTGTTGCCCCTGTGCTGTCTCTGCACTGCTAAAATCTGTTCTCCAGGCTGTACATGGCTGGCCTCCTCTGTTGGATGGGTGCAGCGCAGACTCATCCTCAACTGTCTGTGCATTTGTTTCATCTCACAAAATATGTGATGAATTTCCACATTTGGATAAGGAGGGGAACATATTCATTTCCCTTCTACTATTCCTCCCTTTCATAGTTTATTACAGGAAAAGACTAATGCAGAGGAAACAGTTACTCACAATATCCTTATATATTTCTTTATTCATGCCACGGAACCTACAGTAAAACTGATGTTTGAATTCTTTGTCACTGAAAACTTTTATTCGAAGGAAACACTTATTTTCCTGTTCAATGTGAGTGGGAATTTAAGACACAGTTTCAGATGGATTAAATAAAATGCTGTATATCTATGTGTGAAATCTGTCAAATTATCAGGCAGGTATATGCTTTCATGCATAGTTTGAACTGGTTGGAACTAAGAGCAAGGAATATGTTTCTCCTACAAATCGCTGTTAGATTTTGAACAAATAAGAGAACTGTCTTGATACCTCTTTCTAATGATTCCTACACTGTAATAAAAGCTATTCTCAGAAGTAGTCTACTTAATTGGAAGGTCGTGTGGAATATCTCAGACTGTAAGTACATCTGCAGAAATCTCTTCTGAACATGGTTCCTGAAAAATAAGAAAAAAATAGAAGATGGAGAAAAGAGCAGAGAGAATGAAATGTAGTAGTAATTATCTGCCTTCTAGAAAGCACATTGAAATTATGAATGCAAGATTCTACTCAAGCAAAAACAGTGTTGCTTTAATTTTAATTACTCTTACAATTTATATTTCTTTAATGGTTTTCTAATTAATCAATTTCTATACACAAATTTGTGTCTCTTTGTAAGTAAACAGTTGCACCAACAAAAAACTGAGTTCTACTATCTATAGAGAACAGAAAATTAGGCCGTGAAGAGAGTCAGCTCATCATTATGGAATTAAATTAAGTCTATTGATTAAACCTTCATACTGTGGTTAGGCTTTTTTGGAGGCATGAAGTAGTCTTATTTAGTTACATTACAGCAGTGAGGGGAAGTATATTTAAGGGAAAGGGAATTGCCAGTTCTCTCCAGAACAATTGCAATATATGGGCTGTACTGACTAATAGTAAAAAAAAAAAGCCACACAATTATAAACTAGAAGGAATATTTTTCTGTGAGGTTTTAGTGATAACAATTTCAAAATCAACTTTTATATGACTTCTCAGGTTTCTGCTGGAGATCTTATGCCAGTCCTACTAGCCTCTTCTTCGCTGACACCACAGACATCTGAAGATCAAGAAGGTCTGATGTTCAGAGGTCTTTCATGATTCACATGCATTACAGAGTGCTGAGTCCATGGATGTCACTGTAAACAGACTCCTTTTAGCATGTCTTTTTCTTCTCTTCCCACACCCCTTCCTCCCTCTCTAATACTGTTGCTGTATCTCCTCCCCTCCACTTCCCTGTTTTCACAGGGAAAGCTGAGGGATTAAACTGTGTGTCAAGTATTTATTGTCCAGGTGAGAGCTGGAAGAGGAGCATATACTTTTACCTGAATATCTGTTTCTAACAGTCCCTCTAGTTCTTAAAGTCAAAAGTTGCTCCTTTTGTGGACAGTTTCTGTCTACAATTCAGGTAACAAGTAAAATATATTGCTTATAAAATATGCAGTTCTGTGTCATCTGCTGGTTAAAGCCATGCAGTGCAGAAAGACATTTTCCTTATAACTTTCCTGTGTGACTGACTTACGAATAACTTTGTTATTAAGGTCCTGGATGTAGAACGGAGAACACTAGCTGACCTAACCTACCTAATATGGCTAAACTTCCACCAGAGATTAGGATAAAATGAGAAGACTCAGGCCCATTTGTGACCAATGGAAAATCTGGACACAGATTCTTCAGAAGTACAAAGATACTTTTCACTAACAACAGCGATTAGCACCTTTCTTACATCGTTTTATTGTTTAGCCATGTGTTGGTCTGTGTCAACACAGATTGACAAAGTCGTAGAATTTTATTGGACAATGTGAAAACTCATTTGCAAATTTTATTGCAGTCCATCATTGCCTGCATTCACAGTCCAGAGGCCTTCCATTGTTGTGAATAACAATTGGGAGCAATTTCTGGCTATGGTCAATGTAGAGGTTGCAGTCTTCCACCGACAGGTGTTCTTTCCTAATTGCTTCCATTAGTTTCTCTTTATTGCAGGGCTTCATCACCCGATGAATGTAGTGCTTCAACAAATACCAGACCAGATCTATCAGCTCCAGTGTGTGGCATGATAAACAATGTGCACTCATTGAGTCCAACCTTAGTAAAACGTTCTAGTCAAATGTACGGTACTTATTTCCCAATAAAATAGTTATTATACCAAATGCAATATTTTAAATAGAAAAAGCTACTGGTGCAGATTATGTGGCAAATACAAGTACTTGCCAACATGTGTATCAGAAATAGTGTGGCCAGCAGGACAAGGGAAATGATTGTCCCTTTGTATGCAGCCCTGGTGAGATTGCAACTCAAATATGATGTTCGGATTTGGGCCCGTCACTACAAGAAAGACACTGAGGTGCTGAAGCATGTCTAAAGAAGGGCAACAAAGCTGGTGAATGGTCTAGAGGACAAGTCTTATGAGGTGCAGCTGAGGGAACCGGGGTTGTTTAGCCTGGAGAAAAGGAGGCTGAGGGGAGACCTTCTTGCTCTCTACAACTACTTGAGAGGAGGTTGTAGCAAGGTGGCTGTCAGTCTCTTCACCCGAGTAACAAGCAATAGGACAAGAGGAAATGGCCTCTAGTTGTGCCAGGGGAGGTTTAGATTGGATATGAGGAAAAAATTCTTCACTGGAAGGGCTGTCAGGCATTGGACCAGGCTGCCCAGGGAAGTGGTTGAGTCAGCATCCCTGGAAGTATTTAAAAGATGTGTAGATGTGGCACTTAGGGACATGGTTTAGTGGTGGACTTGGAAGTTTTAGGTGAACAGTTGGACTTGATGATCTTAAGGGTCTTTTCCAACCTAAATAACCTATGATTCTGTGATTTGTAAATAAGCTGGCAAGAGAAGATGTGATTCCCATGGGAAGTAAAGAAAGTTTTGACCTAGTAATCTCACTGCACCATAAAGCTTCATTTCATTCTAAAATAAGAACCTTCTTGTTCATCAAATCTTCGTCTACTTTGACTCAGAGTCATAGGTATTTTAGCAAAAAGAAGAGTGCATTTTGATTCCTCTTCCTTTTCATGCTCACTGAAGTTTTGCACCGGTATCGGTGCAAACTGGATTTTTGCTTGCATCTTGCATTCTGGATTGTCTGAATTTTGTGGCACTGCACAGAGGTAAATGAAGAAGAGAATATGCCTTTCAGGCCTTTTGCTCTTTGTGGTGATACTCAAACCAGAAAGAATATCACTTGATTTTTTCAGATCTGGGGTTACCTTTGTAGAAATTATATTTAATAATAGCAATAAATGCTCAGAGTCTTCTTACTTAGGAGCTGAAGGAACTAAGTTGAGAATTCTTAAAGACAAAATGCCCAGAGAACCATGGTATGCCTTTTTAGCGTCTTTCCCCAGAACAGAATTGTAGTTTGACAAAAATGATGATTACATAACTCCATAGCTGCAAGAAATTTCTTCAGAAGTCCCTTTCTCCTATGGTTTTACTTTTAAAATATTCTTCAGTGCCAAATTTCCATTAAAAGTAAAGACCTGGTTTTGACCATTGTACCTTCAAAGGTAGATGTTGTCTCTAAAAGCCCTGACTTTTGTTTCTGAAATGAATTGCTCTTTACCATTGTCTTTTTGCATTCGTTCTCTCCCCATCTCTCTTTTTCTCCATGGTAACACAGAAGTTGATAATAACATATGACACTTACCAGCAGAAGGATTCAGAAGGGAGAAGCATAAAGTGCAAGAAATGTAGAAACCTGTGCCCAGAGCTGCACACTAGCTTTCTAACTTCTTCAGACCTTAACCTTTTTTTCTACTCTGGCTGGGTCTCATTGGCTTTATCTGTCGTTTACATTACCCTTCTTTTCTTCCCTTCATTACTTCCTCAAAGTTCAAAACAATTCCTCAGGCTTTCCTGTTGAGTGTTTCAGTACTAACTGTGAGAGAATCATGCAGCTGCTAACCTGAACTCAAAGGCAAATATCAATACAGAGGATACCGATGGAGGCTTGCAAGTGGAAACGGAATCAATCAGAAGCATAACCATGAAAACAGCAGCTAGTCTCTGTTTCTCAAGCTTTTTATAGGACAAAACAAAATTTATCTGGATCAAGTTCCTCTGAGCCATGTATTGGTTTTCTGGCACACTCTCAGCTGACCATCCACTGGCATACTTGTGGCTTTTGTGCCTGGACAAGACTCTGTTGCTGGGAGAATTCTTTGCACCAAGAAAAACCAGAAATTAGCTTTTTCAATCAATGTCATTTTGACTTTTTGCTTTAGAGGCCAAATTACAGAACAAAAGACCTTTCAGATCCCTCATCTGTTTTAGCTTGAGTACATAGAATTGCCCAAAGAACCTCATTAGCTGATGCTGTTCCCTGCTACCTGATGTAAACAGGATGTGTCTTTCATTGTGCTGTTACTGCACCTGTACATTTTTGACCATGTTGCTTGTACCTCAGCATCTCACAACTGTGTTGGCCAAATGCTTAGCCAAGTGAAAGGCCAAATTGGTCTGGAGGACTCAAAACACAGTACATGACTACATTCTCCCTATAACTGCAGTGAATTAAATTAATACCTATTTTCTATTGGTCTCCCAGAAAGAATGCAAATATCAGCACAATTATATGAATTTGTAACATTTTTTACATGCACACACTCACACACACTTTCTCTCTCCTGTCTTTGGGCATGCACCCAACAGAACAATGTGTATCACTGAAGTTTAGAGACATTTGCTTAATTCTACCTTCTGGCACCCTCACCTGTGAGTCATAGCCATGGTTACCAATGGGATAGATAGATCCTCTGGAGTGCAAACCTCTGCTTCAAACTTGCTCTCCCTTAAACGACCTGGCAAAGACATGCTTTTTCTGGCAAAAAAAGTTAGGCGCTGAAACGCTCATCATTGGAAAATGTGGGGTTTGTATGTATTTTGGAGGAGGATTTTGTTAAAATGTTGCACTGTGACATTTTTCAGTCCAGAGTATTTCTATTTTTGGTACCAAAACCAGCTTTTCAAAAACCAATCTTCATTTCAGCTAGTGAAATAAATTATTCATAGGCTTTTATTGCATAGTGAAGTTGTCTAGCTGTGCTTGGGCCCAGTGCTTGTAAGCTTGTCTGCCTCTGCTCTCCCATTTCAGTTTTTACTCATTCGCTTCCCCAGATCTGTGTTCCTTAGAAGGAGAACATTTTGAGAACAAAGAGTTACTTACTGCAAAGAGTTAAAACAGCAAACAAAGCCAACCTAGGACATAGCATACCACACTGCTCTTCCCAGTTCAAAATAAAGGGGGATTTGACACATGAAGGATCCCTTTGTGGGAGCTGGTGGCTTGCATGGGTGTAGACTGGGTGAATATAAAGTGCTTTGGGGCAGCATACAGTGGAGGAGTTGATGTTGGTGTGAAGTCAACGACTACCTGTTGGGACGGGGTAGGTGACACCTCCTCCCACCACTGGCAGTCTTACCAGCATGGCTACGAATTTGCCCTTTTTATGCCAGAAGCCATGATCTCATATTTGTTAGATATTGGAAACAGTCAAAGTCAAAAACACTCCTACAGTTTTGAGGACGCGAGGATATTATTCTACTGCTACGCTACAGCTAGTTATGCTGTGCTGCTCTCACTTACTACCTCCTGTGCTGCCACCTGCCAGACCCAGCCCGCCTCATCCAAGCGCCGTCTGGCATTGCTGGAGCGTGAGGGGCACGGCCTCCCCGTGAAGGTGGAGTATGTTGGCACCGCAGGCCAACAACCCTTCATTCTTCAATATGGCTGGCGCCCAGGGTCAGCGCAGGAGAAGGGTTGGGTTTTTTTTTTCTGGTCCAAGTAGTTCAAACAAAAGCCAATTATTGCACATACGATGAGTCTAACAGGGCTCCTTGAAAGCAATGCTGTGATTGTATGGCAGATATGTGCAAGTCCCCAACGCACCGTCGGATTGGGAAATGTCACGTTTACCTGGCAGGTTAAGAATTTAGACACTGAACCTGTCTTAAGATATAGTATAATGTGAATGTCCTTTTATTGAAACCACAGTGCTGCTGCTATGAGATTTGCGTTTACCTCCTTACTTTCAGTCTTTACAGCTGGTAACAAACGGTCCAACAGGTCTGAGGATTTTTTGTCCTTTCCTAGGACAAACCCCCTGCTCCCCCTCTGTGGTCAGGGTAAAACTGCAGAGTTGAGGCATGGCAGGGCTTAGGCACGCGGTGCCGTGGAAGAGCAGCACAGGCAACGGCATGGCAGCTTGTGGCGTTATGGTATGTAGCCCATACAAATGCAGAGAGGCAGATTGGCTGGCCCAAGCACAGCCTTTTCTGCCGAGGTGCGCTACCACCAGCTCACTGAAGTGGGGACCTGTATGCTGGGCCCACTCCTCCATTCACCCCCATCACTTGCCGCCGTGGCCACGGTCCAGATGGACACTGTGTTACACAGGCGGGAGATGAGGCTTTGTTCCCGCTGTCAGTACTGTGGAGCCCATTTTTCTAAGGAAGCAGCTTTCAGCTATTTGGGGTTGTGCCAGGTCCTGGTAATCCAGAAAATCCTGAATTTAAGCATATTCCTTAAAATAGTGTCCCCTGTACCTTTCTGTCCCAGGCTCCAAATGCTGCCATAGGAGTAAGGGCACTTTCTTTGGCAGAGGTTTTTTTTAGGTTCATGTGCAGCTTTTGTTTTAAAATATATTAATTTATTATAATGTAAAATCATCTGCCTGGGGGATGTGGGATGTTGTTGGACTGCAACCAAGTATTGGCTTGTAGCCTTCTAAACCAGGGTGCTAAGAAATAAATCCTAAATAGAAATGGACGAACAGAAAATGTATTCAACAGACTTCTTTTCTCAAACCTTTCTCAACCCTTCGTTTCTAAGGGTTTTCCTCAAAACAGTTGATGTTTTCTGAATTTGTTGAGCACAAACAGCAAAAGTTGTTTGCTTAATTGCAAATTATTTGAAACGTCTTTTCCCTCTTTGGGGGCTCCATGGACTTTTAATTACATTGCATTATTCCTTCTTTCTCATTAGATGAGTAAAAAAATCATAGACAAAAAAGACATGAATTATAACTACTTTCCTTTAGGTTCTATCTTAATACCTGTACTCTTATATATATAGCAATGACCAAAGAATGTGCTTAGGGAAAACATAGTAAAAAGGTATTGTAAAATGACTAACCTGAGTGTTACACAAACAGCACATTATTTTCCTTCCAAATAATTTTGAAGTGTACTTTCTACACCTTGCAGTCATTCCTGCACATTTTAATTCTCATTCTACTAACCCATTGATACCGATTTCCTGAGGTCCTACAAAAACTAGTTTAAAAAATCCCCAAAAGGTGAGGATTTAAAGATTCGTAGAATTTGGTTGGTTCCTTTTTTTTCCTTCCATTGGTATTTTAGCAGGACAATGCACCATTCTGGAGTAAGATCATGATATTGGCTGTGATAGTTATGACATCTCATATGCTCACGTACAGAATTTGTCAGACTTTTTTAGCATGTTTGCTGAATTGTAATGACTTTTTACCGTTCAGTTGCTGCCCAGTGAAATGTAGGTTTGTATAATGTTGTTACCTTACTGATGACTATTTTGAATGTTTGTAACATCTGAAGATCAATGAGGAGAGGGTACTGTTGTGCTACCCCTTTACAAACACAAAAACTAAGCTGATTTTTAACATCACAGAGCTTGTAGTCCTGCAGTACTTCTGCAATTGGTGGTATTTAAGGCAGCTTGCTGCGTCCACTGCTACTTCATTGACCTTAAAGGATCTTCCTATGGGAATGGCAGTCTTCTCATATTCTGCCAGTTATAAAGTTGGGAGAAAAAGACAGAAGGAAGACACGTAATGTGCAAGCAAGACTGATGGACACAAATTAATCCAAGCCAGCCCTGTGCAATATGAGGTATTCAAATCTGTATTTGATTAATTTCACATTGATTGTTCCCTTTGCAAACAGAAATTAGACTAGTGTGGTATGAAGGAGTAGTTAAAGGAATTAGCTTTGACCTTAATCGAATTATAGAATGATCATTTTTATGGTTACAGGAGCACCTTGGTTTTAATTGGAAGCTATCAGAAAGAATTTACACTTCAGGGTTTGGAAGGATAATCACAGACTACTGGGTTGAAAGTGCTAGTATTGTCTCAAAACAATCAGAGATTTTGACAAAGAAAATCATTACCCTCTTCTTATCAGCACTCATTATGCTTAGGGAAAAGCTTCTGTCTAAATCTAGAAATCTGCCTTGCTATGCTCCTGTAACGTCATCTTTACAATTAGTTTTTAGCACAGTGTCAGCAGAAGAATGCCAGTTGACAATGACTAAGCAGAGGGAGAGGAGTCTATTTTTTACACGGCAAAACATTTTTATTTTTTCATTTCCTCACTTACCCACGCTATTTGTCTCTTTCCATCACCTGTTTTGTCTCTTCAGAAAGCCAGGCTGTGAGCTGTCTGTGGCAGGCACCCATTTTTCATTATCTGTATAGCTAGGTACTCTAACATGAATAAATAATAAAAAGTCTTTGTCCCTACTCAGGCAATAAAACATTTAGTGTAAGTGGAGAGACTACCGCTTGGGTGTGAGCATATTACATTGAGGTTCCAGCTACAGATCATTTACATCGGTCTAGAAACTCCATGAAGAAACTACCACAGACTTTATACATGCTGAGTTGTAAATGTCCCCCACCAAGCCCCCTGTTGTGGATTGTCTGGGGAAAAAACCCCAAAACCCCAAAAAAGAAAAAGAAGGACTGTCATCAGTGTAGTTACTTGCATGTTTGAATAATGCAGAAGGGATGTATAACTTTATGCTTGACTACCTCAAAGATCTTGAAATTTAGGACAGTAATCAAAAATATTTTGATTGCAAGCTTTATCTCTTGGGATGTTACAAGAAGGCTCTAAATTCATATAATTAACTAAGTAAATAAGTAAACCAGACAATTATATAAGAAACCTTATCTAAAACAGGCTTCTGAGGGATTTGACAGATTACAGGCTGCTAACACTGTCATAATCACTGTTAAAATCCGTAATCTCATTAACATCAAAGAACAGGAACCAAAATGAACAAAACTGAAACTTGATGCAAAAAAGGTAAGAAATCTTTTCACTATAGCCTCCAGTACTGTTGTGAAATATAGGAGGGAATGAAGGAGAGCAAGAACATTTCAGAAGGGGCTGATGAAATGAAAGCTGTGAAGAAATATCTCCTGCCTTCATTTCCAGCACTTAAAATTGAAGATCTCACATTTACTCCAAACTAATGTCTGTTAAGAGTACTCTGTCATGGGCGACAGGGGGTGTATCCAAATGATGCATAACTGTAATAATAAAATTAGAGAAGATAGAATGGTGAGCTCATAATTTTCTCATGTGTTAAAAATCCTGCATATCTGTTCAAAGATTTCTAAATCAAACAGCTGTTTTAGTATGTTCTTGTTGTCAAAATTGCCTAACAGGTTAGAAGCACAAACTCATAATTTTTGTACTTATGTTTTTATCCAGGGTAGAAGGAGTGGTAAACTGGTGGGCTTAGCTAGATTGTATACCTTGGTTATTGGTTTTGCAGACAGAATTGCAAAATTTTTGATGAACATAACGTCATCAGGTGGTTTTATGCCTTTTAGTCACCTGTGACATTTTCAAGATTTTGAGGAGTCAATATTTATGTAGATTTTAAAAAAGGGGGGAACTTTCTATTTGATGTAAGCTGTCCTAATGCACAGACTCAAGAGAAACCCTAAATGTAGCAATTCAGCAAATTCTTTTTTCAGCAAAGCAATTCTTTTTACATAACAACACCCTCTGTACATTACAAGCAGCATCTTGTCAAAAAACAGGATGGGAAGGTGAGCAGATTCTCCTATGTCAACACCATGCAAGTAATAATCTCAAAATAAAGGAAAAATTACAGATAAGTAAATAAATTCCTGCTTTTCACAGCAAGAGATATGATATGGAAAGCCCTCTCCAGGAGGTGAGCTTTTAAGCCCTTTTAGTGATGTGAAGTCAAAACCATCAAGCCCATAGTCAGGGTATGCTGGCCATAGCACAATGCTACAGCTAAGCTGTTGGAAAGCAAGCAACAATTCTGCCCTACCTCCAGTTTCTGTGATCAGTTTAGTGTGTAGTCCTGTTTAGAGTATGTTATGATAATGTAATCTGGAACATACAAAGGGCAGGATGATAGTTGACGATTGTCTCTGAAAGATACAGTTAGTGTCTATCTGTAAATATATGCTTCTAAATGGCAAAAAAAAACCCCAACTGACTTGTTCACAGCAGCTAACTGATTCTCAAAGAATTTAACTAATTCTTAGATTGTAAATCTGATTATCTAATATTTTATTGGAAAATTAAATTTAAATGTTATTTGAGATGTTGTTAAAGAAAACAGTCCGGGCCTGTGATCCTCCAACATTTGGTAAAGCTGGCATCTGGTTGTGCAAAAGAATAAGACAGCTCTAGAATGGAGGTAAAATAACTCAGTTTAGATGCTTCAGATTAAGACTGAAACAGTTTTAGAGACATCAGAGATAAGAAATACATATTTTATATTCACAGCAGAAATACAACAGCAAGGTTATTACAAACAAGACAGAAGCATATTCATACAGATAATTATGACTGCTATTGCAGAGATGTTAACTTTCTGGCCCCTCATCTATTTAGACTTTTAAAATCAAGCTCATGTAAAGGTTAAGCAGACAGAGGGAGAACAGGGTTTGATTGGACAAGCCCACCTGGGGCCTTTGATCAATCATTCCAGAGCATCTTCTGGGCCTAGAATAGGAACAGGAGAAAAACAGTAAAGGCAATATGATCAGCAGGTAGGTTAACAGGACCTCATGGGGAGGGTTAGCAAAACCTGCTCTCAGATTTAAAAGAACAAGGATGGACACCTGACTGCTCTGTAGACAAAATGAGACTAGTAAGCAACCCAGCATATGCAACCTCCTGTCTAAACAGCAGGCTGGATATAGTCCTAAATTTTTGTCTCTCTGAATTGGCTACCAGAATTGCAGATGCTGCCAAAGCTACTTTTTGCCACTTTTTCAATACTCCTCTGTTTACAGTTATCTGCAGAATATGTGGCTGTGTGTACAGGGGTCTAATTTAGGGGAACAAAAATGGGGCTCTTGCTTTCTGCTTGGACACACAGAGACTCATCCTTCAATAGGTGCAAAAGGGAAGCCAGATTCCCAGCACTGGGAGGTTTGGTCCAATGAACACAGGGTGCTAAGCTCTTCCAACCCCAAAACCATATACCTGAGGCTTGGTGTGGCTTTGCCACAAATCAGGGAGGTGATAATAACTGCTCTCACTCATGCCACCAAGGTCCCTATGTAGCCTCTGTTGCATTGTGACCCGTATGAAGACCAATGTTATGCTTCCTTCCCCAAGTCTGTCTGGATCATGTAGCAATGCTTCTGGGTCAGCTACAGCATCTGAGGTCATGGGCGCTGTCTTTTTGCTCAAGCAGGGGAAGGCTTATGTTCATTAACCCAGCACTGCTGGGTTCAGTCCCTGTAGTTGGGGTGCTATTATACTGCAACTGTATCTTCCAGTAGGACAGATGGGCAATATCAATGATGGCTCTTTGAAAACAATTAAGAAGCATTTTTGAGCAGAGGCCATTGGGTCCACCATCATGGTAAAGTAGTTGGTCTATCCTGGGTACTGTTCCTGTTCTGATTCAAAAAAGAGAGAGAAAGAAAGAAAAAAATCATTCACGACCAAAATGGGTCCCATATTTGGATGTATGAAAAGCAAAGCATATATTTTAAAAAAATGGAACTGGGCACTACTCAGGCAGTGCTCTACCATTCTGACACGCCATGTGGACTCCTGTGTAAAAAAAAAAAAAGAAAAAATAATAATGCATATGTGTGGTAATAATCTGCACATGACTGGTTGCTGTAATGTGCACTGCTGTACTGCCAGCAGGGAAGTGAGTGATTGCCTCTCGCCTACACAATGGACAGTGGCTTTGCCTCACATGGTTTTTCAGCAGGAGAACAAATAAGAAAGGGGGGAAATATGGAACGAAAACCACTGCCTGACACCACTGCCTCCCAACCCTTGAGGCTTGATTAAGTAGTCAGTAAGAAGTTTTTTGGCCTGTTAAAAATTTTTAGGTGGGCTTCTGTGCCCAGGGTACTTGCTGAGCGAGAGGCAAAAGGCAGCTACCTGCCTTTTGCTTTGACCTCTGTGTCTTTTAGCCTAGGTGGTGAGACATATGCCACAGGATCCATGCTCATCGGGAAAGTTTTTACTTGTTTTGCTAGTCTGGTGGCTCATCCGGAGCAGTTTGATATTCAAATGAATCTGTCAGGAACAAGAGTGTGGTGCTTCAGTTCTTGCTCGGGCCTGATGACATTGATTTGTGAGCATACTGCTTGACTACGGGATGTGTGACAGATAAATTTTATCAAAATTAAGGCACAATTAAACATTTCATCTTCCTAATTACTGGCTGTAGATTCAGCCTGATGACCATGTGCTGTAAGAAATCAGCGACCATTACACATTTTAATGGAGCACAGCTGTCTTACAGCTTGGTAATATTTGCACAGTGCCACAGAACTGTAATTTATGATAAAAAGAAAAAATGTGTATTGGCTCTTTTTTGCCAAAATAGATTAAGGATTCATATACTTTAATGAGATTTGGACCTAGCCTTGGATTATCGTTATAAATGATTTATGTGCATGTTGGTGGACTCCTGTAGTTTTGAGTTGATTTGTGTTTTGGTCAACCAATATGTAATTCAGCATTTCCTTGTGTGCCAGTATTTGCATTCTTTCCCCTCTCTCCATTTCAGTTCTGGTTTTCCGCCATAACTTAGCGAGAAGGGCAAGTGGGAAGGTTAAGAAAGCATTGAGGCGTATTTTTCAGGAGCCTCCCTCAAAGCAAAACCCACTCCTGAGATCTGTCCCCTGCTCCCTTGCTCTGCACCCTGAGCACAGAGAAGACAGAAAGGAGGGAGGCGAGGGGAGGTGGGTGGCACCAGCCTGGATCACTGTCACTCCTGCAGCCTGTAAAGCAGGGCACAGGGGAACAGATGCTACCTGAACCCCTGCTCAGCCAGAGACCTGCTCAAACATTGTCGTATCTCAAGGCAGAGTATCAAAAACCTTCCTCCTGCTTGTTTAAAGCATGACCTACAAAAGGGTGTTTGCTCCCCCACTTGATATTTTTCCTGTTCTAGTCAGGTTTTCCAGAAAAGGTGCTGCTTCTCTAAAGGGAAAAAAAACCCAACAACATATGTACCCAGTTACAATTTTCCTAACCACCTTTCTTCTCCATTCTTTTCTTCACTAGGTTTCTTTCACAGATTATTTAAAGAGTATGTGGAGCAGGGGGAATGATGAAGATAAAATTAGGTGTTTTATATATACATGTATCTGCATACATATATATATATAAAATGGTTGTGTTTGTATTTGTGCATTTTTTAATTTTGCATTAAACTTAGTGAACCAAATTCGCACTAAGTTTAACTACCTAGTTTTCCAAGGAGTCATGCTTAAGTCCAGAGTTTGGCCCCATATGTTGCGAAACCCTGAGATCCATATGTGCAGATGAAAAGAGAAACTAAATTCTAATTTTCATAATAAAAAAAAAAATCCTGTCCAAGCTTGATTTACTTCAGTGTTCATATGCTGGAATGTTTCATACTGTACCAGGTTGCATATGCTTGCACACTAATTCTCAATTGCCGTATGCAGTTTGTGACAACCATCTGCTAAGACCTCCCTTAGAGTTCTTTCTCCCACTCAGCCCAGCTGAAATAAAAATATGGACAGAAACAACTTCTGCAGGGAGATGAAAAAGTTAATAGGGGACTTGGAATTAGAGTGTGTATCTGATTCAAATTCAATTGCTCCTACAACTTATGCCCTACTTATAAAACATTCCTGAGGTGTAAAACGTTAAATATAACCAAAACAGTAAATAAATAACAGTAAAATAAAGCCATACTTCCCTTGACAGACTTGACTGTGCTAGAAAGGTAATAATAAAATATGTACACACTGTGCACATGTGTTAGCTAGCTCTCACTAACAATTCTAAAACAGCAGCTTCAACTAACTGTGTATAGCACCTTACCACATTAAAGCACCCTAAAGCAGGAGGAGGATGAGTGGTGAGAAAAAGAGGGTGTGAGAGAGAAGGGGCTGAAAAATCTGCTCTCAGTTTCATCGCCAGAGATGTAATTCCATTTAAGCCAATCTCATCAGAAACTCTGAGTGCCGGGTGTTGGCTGCTCCGGTTCAAGCCAGAGGGGCAAACCAGCAACCGGAGCATCTGAAAATCAGATTAAGAAAATGGATAGATGAACAAGTGATGAGCAATGATAGAGGAGGGAGCTGTGGGGTAAGAAAGTGAAGATAGACTGTTGCCTTTGAGTCTCTGATCATCTGCAGTTTTCAATTTCACTTTATCATACAGTAATGGATTAAATTCCCCATCATGAGTATTTCTGAGTACTCATGAAACCAGGAGAGAGAATTCAAAAGTCCAAGTAATCAGACCCCTGCACCCAAACAGCACTGCCCACGCCAAAGCCGTGGAGCACAGGTGGCAGTGGTGGCAAGTCAGTGTTTTTCTAATTTGTTCTTTAAAACCGCCTGATACAATAAAGTTGACCCAAACAGATTTTACCTAAGATCACATCTATTTCCATTTCAACCATTTAAAGCCTCATGCTTCTTTCTGGAGTATCAGCTGTCATGGAAAAAGGTGGTGGTGGATTCCCTAGTGCTGTTCTGCACATTTGCTGAGGTCCTGGTGGTGTGGAGCTGAGGTAAAGATGACTCCAGGTGTCTTCTGGGCAAGAAATCTATATCTACATGCCAATCTGATGTTCATCTTGTTCATAACAGCATGATGGTTTTGCCCCATGTTTGGTTTGTAAGAGGAGACTAGTGGCCTGAGTGAAGAACAAAGAATTATACATTTTGTGGTGGAAAGCATGGGTCTTGGTCTGCATTTCTGTGATGACTCTACTTCAGCAGGTTTTCTATATGAGCATGAGTGAGAAATCAATCTCAGTGGTGAAGCCTAACAACTCAGAATTAAAAGGGGGAGAAGGAAAAAGGGAAAGAAGGAATAATTTTACATCTGATGAAAAGAGCATACCTAGAACTCATGTTTTCTTAGAATTTTAAAGGCACCACATCAGAGTGTTTAGCAAACACAGCATTCCTAGGTCAGACAGTCTCGGGTGATACCTTGGGTTTTAAAGGCTTGGTAAATCAAAATGGATTTTCACCCCGGAAATTGTAAGGCTGCACATATGTAAACCTTGAAGCTGAAATGGGTTTGAACTATTTTAAGAGCTTTTGAAAGGCTGGCATATTAAGTTATATATCAGTCTGTCCCCCATTGGTTATTATCTTAACAGCTGCTATAAGTGTAGCCTATCAGTTTTAAATATAGGAACAGCAGTAAATAGTGCATTATGATATTCCAGATGGAACACTTAAAATAAACTGAAATATCTGTATATTTGAGAGTTTTCTACAGCACCACTATTATGTCATCATTTTCTGTAGGTAGTGTAACAATCTCTTATCCCTACAGCATTAAAAAGTTTGAGGACATGGATGAGTGAAGAACTGATGACAACCAAATATTCAGGAAGACCTTTTGGCTGCAGAAAATGTTTCAGGGTTTGATGTAGGAGTGGAAGAGAGGAAGGAGCGTACGAGGCTCCAGGATCTGGTTTCTCTTCCTCTGGGTATTTTCTACCCACACCAACTGTCAGAAATCTCTATGAGGCCATGGCATCATGAACTATCTGTTGCTGTCTTCTAGCATGTAGTGCCTTGAGGGGTGTCTGCTCTAGAAGAGGAATGACTACATGGAATTAGGGAGAAGGGCAGCTCTAGTGACCAGCATTTCTGATGGGGAAAACATCCTGAATCCTTCCCATCACACACCATAACTGATGTGCTTTGTTTACAAAGTGAAAGGGAAGTGAAATGACATTGATCATTATTCCTCTGCTGTCAAATTAGCTTTTGAGGGACTGGGGCTTGATGTGAGGTGGTATAATTCAGTGACTGAGCTTGGAGACTGGCCTGCTGAGCCCTGGATGTGATACCTATACTAATTACCACATGGGTTAGTATTGCACTAATAACCACACACAAGCCTCTGCAAATCTGCTTTTTTCCCCCCCACTGGCATTGCTTAGGATGTCAATGCTCGCCCCATTGCACAGACAGGGAGTTTAGCTGGTGGCCTTACTGCAGTTGCTCCAGAGGCCCAGTAGCTCAGCAACTTTAGAAACACAGGAGGCAAGGTATCACGTCTCTTTGTGCACGTGTGCTTGATCAATGGGGCATTGAATAGGTCAACTTAACCTTGCCATAAGAAGATAAAAATATATCCCAACATACATTTTACAATGAAGTGAGGAAGATAGTACAAATGCCAGAAGGTAATCTAACTGATGGTGCTAAGCTATGCAAGGAGTCTTGTCTGTCACTGCTGGTCTTGCGTGCAGTTGAGTTGGCTTTAGAGCACCAGGTCCTTTGGAAGATGCTTGGGAACAACATTCAGCAGGCCCAGGAAATATTGCTTTCAGTGCATGCAAATACACATTACTTGCTCTCTACTTCAGTTTCCCTTATCTCTTTGAAAGCCACTTCCTGCACTGGGATGTTGTAGTCACTTTTCAGGTAAGACATAGACAGCATCTTCAGCATGTAGTCTGCAGCACTATACAAGTGGTAAGTACTTGTTGCTCTTGTCCCTTCATTTAAGCTCCAGAGCCTTGTGCTCCAGGAGGTGCTACAGGTGATGACAACAAAAGACCAAATGCTGATATTACTTTTGCTTAATTGATACGATGTTATCGTACTGCCCAGCAGCTATCTTGGATTTTATTAAACATACAGTGGATAAAAGGACAGGTTTCCTCTTCAGAACTGATGAGGCTAATAGGCTACAGTCTGTATACCTGCGTTTTTCTGAGGTACTTTTCACTGAATTAGGTCTATGTTTAAACAGCTGGAATTAATTAAAATGGTAATTAGACTATAAAGCACTCTGGTGCTGTGACCAAGCCAGTCCCTGTCTCCTGTTAGCCTTGTATGTAAAGCTGTTTCTGCCCAGTGGTTAACTCCCCCCGCCTTGCCAGTGGAGATATCAAAAGGGACTGTGCTTGTGCTTATCAGGCATGATGTAAGGGAAATGGATCAGCTCACATCTCTGTTGAAAATGAGGTACCACAGAGATGGCTTGTGCAGAATCACAGAGTAACTTACTGGCTCCTTCATAGCACTGGGTACCTGTTCTGTTACTGCATCTTAACCAGGGGTCAAGGTTCTTCAGCTTGCTCGTGAAAACCTTTTTAACCAGGAATGCACATGCCCCCCTGATCATGCCAAGAGACTTGTATAGTGTCATTCTTAGGAAACAACTCAGCCTCCAGCAACTTTCCAGGGCAAAGTCAGATACAAAATAAGTTTCCTTTTGTAAATGGGAAAAAAACCCCTCAAAACTCTCTACCTCCCCAAGTCAGTTGGTGAGCCCAGTCCAATACAAGTCATAGAAGTGTAGTTCTCAGATGATCAGTCGAGTTTTTCTAACTATTGGACTATGCTATACCCCAGCTTTATTTCTAGAGAATATGGTATTTATTTATAAGAGGTCATGCTTAAGTAATCAAGACAAAGGTGACACTGGAATTAATTCTAAGGCCTTCCTTAGCACCCAGTTCATGGAGTCTCAGTCCCTAATTTTGGATGCAACCATAGCAACCCTGTAGTTTTCAATAAAATTTCCACTTATTGACACCAGTGTGAACTGCTGAAAGCAATTACCTATACATTGCTCTGTATGTGCTGGGAAGAAGCACATTACAGGATGCCTATAGCCACATAACTCAGTATCAGTGGCAAGAGTCACTGTAAGAACAACTCGATAACTGAATGCTGAAAAACCTCTGGCAGATTAGTTCCTCTTACTGGTAGGTGTTACTGTGACAATATATCAATCTTTTTAAAGTAATGCATTGCCATTCACAGATCCGTGGGCTGCTTTTATACTTCCATCATCGTATCTGTGGCCTTCAAAGTTACAGCTGATGGACCTTCTGTCAAGACCCAGATATTTAATCAATGTGACAGCATCCTACATTTTTTGAACCCCAGAGGCCTTGGAAAAGTTTAATGCAGCTTCCAGGTAAAGTTCAATCCACATGGCTGAGTCCCCTGAAGTATTTTCTGCAGAGAACTCCCCTCCCCCACATTTTAACATACCAAATGTGCTTTGCATTAGAGGAAAGTGAAGAGCTAAGCTGGAAGGCCTGGTGGTGTTGCAATAGAAGTATGTGCTTTACAGAGCTGTGCTGCCCACTAAGTTAGGTGCAAGACCTATAGTTAACACCCCTCCTTGGAAGAAACCGTTAGGACTTTTGTCAACAAAAATGAGTTTCTCCCCATCACAATAACCTTCCATTAAATGTGTCTTTGTGAGCATTTGTATCCTAGAATATGAAAAGGGACATTTTTTTTTTGAGGAAAGGAAAATCCATGTTAATATTTGATGGGTTTAGCAATAGTTTTATTAAAAAAGAAACATCCTGATGCTGATCTCAGTTACAAAGTTCATGCACTGACACAACCCTGTCAAAGATACCAAGTTATTTAACACTGTTATAGCTGTAATCACCAAATAATGCTAGTGAAACAGGATAACTCGAGAAAGCCACCGTGGACCTGGAAGCCTCTGCATTCCCCAGCTATAGCATCTGAACTCAGAAAAGACACTCCCTCTTTCTATGTATCTCACTTCCCCAGGATAAAATTTTTCTCTCCCTCTCTTTATACGTATACATACGCATGCACACAGAATCAGAATTTGACCCACAGTTCTTTTGTTCACAGCACTTGCCAATGAGTGCCAATTATATGTAAAATAAATAAATGCTAGCCACATTATGATATTAATTTCCTCCAGAAGGGAATGTTCCAGAATCCTAATGGCTGCATTTTTTTGTCTCTTTGAGTTTTACCCTTTACATGCAAGATTATTAAATATAGTCATTATCCGACTTAAACAAATAATAATGCCTGCAATTATAGCAGAAGCCAGTTCACTTATGGTTAAGTTAAAATGCTATATATCAGATATGTCAATGTGATCTGTATAATGCCAAAAATTTGAACAATGAAAAATAACATTATCAAACATGAAAATCCATTAATGCTGGTCATTAGATTTTAACTATGCTTTTAGAGTTATTAATGCAGAGAAGGGGAAGACACTTCAGCTGACCATGCCTAATGCTGCAAGCATGCAGCAGAATTAAATTCTTTATTTTCTCAGTACCCAATAAAGAAAACAAGAGCATTGCCTACTAAAACAAAACACCTTTGACGAAAAGGTTCCTTAGTTCCGAGTCCCTTACTATAGCTGCTATTCAGAAATTGTACCGCAGGTACTACATTGCATAAATAAGATGACCTGTCAGGATTTTGGCAATTTATGGGGCTGGTCAGCCTGTACATCCGTGCAATTTTTTTGTTGCAATGAGATGTAATGGCTTTTCAGCGCACCATAAGCACAGTTGTGACCACAGGCTCACTAGTGTCATTTTGTGTGCAGTAATGAAGCCTGACGAGTGGTCTCCTGCTTGCAGATAGCCGGCTGTTGTCCTAAAAATGCAAACCATTGCCTCAGGCCATGGAATCAGGAACAGGCAAAGGACAGTGGCACAGGCACGGCTCCCCACTGCTAACCCTCCCTTTAGCACACTGTACTTGGATGCAGTAGAATAGTCTTTACCCTTGTACATAAGGACACAATGAGAGAAAGTGATAAAAGCAATTGTATGAAGGCCATATTGGAAATCAGGTTCTGTGAAGTTGCTGAGCTGACGGTTGGGCAAAAAAACCCCATTGCCAGTACGTTTTCTCCCCTGCACAGTGAGTTCTTTGAGCAAAAATGCTGCTAATTCATCAGAGTTTCCCTTCCTGGCTTTTTTATCTGTATAAATATTTGTGCAGAAATGTGTGTGCGTCCTTATTTATATTTATTTATATTTTGAGAATATGTACTTACACCCACACTAGCACACACGCACACATATATACATATATACAGAGAGACAGAGCTAGCAGGCACAGCAAATCACAGGAACAAGCTTTGCTGCTTTTTTTCACAGTTCATCAATATTCCACGGCCCAGGAAGGCCAGGCATGCACAGGGGTTCACACTTCCCACGGCACAGCCGGCCCCACTGCAGATCCCACTCCTTGCTTCTACACCCGAGGATCACCAGAGAGCCACTCTAAGCCGGGTAGCACAGTGCTGGGTGATGACTTGTTTTCTGGAGAAAAAAGAAAAATAAGTCTGTCCTGAGTCAAATAGCAATTAGGCCTCATCCTGGAATTGTGTGATTTATGATTTAATTAAGCCCCTTTCCGTACACCAGGCAGCATCGAGCACCCTGGGTGCTCGTGTCAGGGCATTCTCTAAATCCTGAAACTTGAAGGGTGGTTCGTTCGTCAAGAGGGTAAGAACTGCTTTTGTGGTGTCTGCATGCACGCCCAGTGTTTTGTAAAAAACCACAGGCAAAGGCTATTGGAGCAAAAGTTACAAATCTATTTCAGTTATAACCTCACTGTCATATTCCTTCTCATTGTTTCATAGCTCTCTGGGAAGTCATCCTTCCCCACCACAGACTTTTCAGGTGGTGGGAAGCATCTTTGTAAAATGGCATGTTGGAGGAGAACATGGAGCCCAAGACTCTCACGCTTGCCTTAGCTAAGACCTTTCCAACCTTCATCCTCAAAATATCTGTCCCCTCATCTCACAGACTGCAAAAAGCTGCAATTTACTTGGCATCTGTTGTGCAGAAGTAGAGTTGGGTGGTGCATGAGGCTAAGGTGGGAGGCCTGAGGGAGGTGAGAGAGTGGATTGCTTGAAGGTACTGCTCATCAGCTGCATATGTGTCTTAGAAGTGAGACCCTGGATCTCAAACATAAAACCTAGACTTACCTGTTTTTACATTACTTCACTTCTGAAATATAAGGAAATATTTGGTAAAGTATTAGGTCTACTCAAACTAGCACACTCAGCACAACCAACCAGTTCATCACATTATGTGATACAAAAATGGCAAAAGCAAAAGAAGCAGTTCCCTTTGTAATGTGGCTTATAAACAATGCATTACATTTTCCATTATTTCTTAAATGTGTAGCTTAATATTGATTTTTTTAAAATGTTAAATATAAATTAGAAAACATACAGAATGTACAGCGTTGCCTTGGGAACCTTTACATTCTTTTTTTTTCCATTTGTGAAATTTTATGATAGAAACTCTGCAAAGTTAAGGTAGCATTAGCCCAGTCTTTGGGTATATATAATACAAAATGCTTGAACTTCTGGGACAGCAGCTATTTCTATGGATACAGTATGTTGAACAGACATGGAACAAAGAAAACCAAAACAGTTGGTTCTCTGCTGTCAAGGAAACAAGCTGCTCTTTCTGCTTAAATATCTCTTACCAAAACTAGGAGGAAAAAAAATCCTCCAAAACTCGAGTTCACACTTAAAAAGAAGAAATCTGACTTACAGGCACTGGAATGAATGTATTTTCAGATATTCCATAAGGGAAATTGTTAGGTGTGATACAGGTAAATCAAGGTACCTCCCCAAAAGCCCCCTACATTAATGCTATTCTTAAAGGTACATATTAAAACATTTTTTAACAACAGTAGGAGTCCAGAAGGAAAGTGAGAAAACATTCTGCAGCATTCCATTTTTTTCTGCTGCATGCAGATTACTTATTTAGATTAAATTGTGTTACTTGTTCTCTTGTATTTCAAACTCCTTTTTTTTTGCCCCTATTCAAGCCATTAGGAGCTTTGTGGTTTAAAATAACAGAGGGTAAACCTCATGTTTGTTAGAAAACCAGAACATTTTAATGGGTATATTTCTTTCAGAAGTATTAAAAAAGGTGTACTGAATACAATTACTTCATGTGATAAACAGGATAAGTGATGATGCATATATATGTTCTATATGACGTTTCCAATGTACAAATTACTTGGGAGATGGCAGCTACCTGGAAACATGAATAAGGTTACAAGAAATAAAGAGGCTATAGGAAAAAATGAAATTACTCATAATATTTTTTAAAATCTTGTTGTTACATCCTGGTGAGTGACATTCTCGTTCTGACTGGAATAAGCTTCATCTTGAGCTCCTGCACTTTAGTGGAGGATATTGCAAGACTCTCAGGGAAGCACCACACCAGAAAATAGGTCTCTTCTAAGACAGAGAAATATCCTAGGAAAGACTGCGATCTCACATATACCATGTAAGCTCACAGCATTTCTAAATGTATAAGTAGACCCAGAGTGCCCAGCCAGCTTTGAAACAACTTCATGGATGTGAATCCTTGCCTATTCACAGCACCATTTCTAATTTGGATCAGGGAGCACAAATGAGGTTGAAGGCAAATGATCGCTTGAGTTAAATCTGGCTTTGTTTAGGGACCAGGTAGGCTTTCTCTGGCAGGTTTTTAACACCACTGGTGGGCTTACATATATGATGGCTGGATACCCTGTGTCCTCCCAGCAATGGGTACTCTCCATATGCATGTTCATAACCCACAGTAATGGAAAAGCTATGCGTATTCAGTACTTTACTCTTCTGTGAAGAGGAGTTGAAGTAAACCATATCACTGTACTCTTCCAGAGGGCTAGGAGCCACAAAGGAACCTGGGTGTGTAAAACAATCTTGTGTCTGGAGATAGCATTTGCCTTGGTAGGAACTTACAGAGAAATTCAGTGTATTTGGCCCATCGCATACAAGTGGTTAAGGTTGATTTTTTAAGAGCATCACCATGAAAATCCCTGCTTCTCATAAAAAGTGACCAGAAGTAAGACCTTTGCGTAGGTATTCTTGCTTGCTATATTAGCTTTTTTGTCTTGTAGGCTAGGATTAGTTTTAAGAGTGTTTTTCCTGAGAAAAGGTTGTGAAAAAATTTGAAAACACAGCCCTTAAGGAACAAGAAACTGATAGATTCAAAAGGTATACTCTGAAATGTCATTAAAGATGCTACACACAACCCTGCTAAAATAAGAATTACTACTGAAGATCTAGTACTCATCCATAATTAACTTCACAGTGTCTTCTTCACAAGTGCATAGATTATAAAATTCTGTATATTAACCTTCTTATCTTTGAATTTCCTGGCTTTTCTTACTTTGTTTATACACTATTGTAGCAGAAAAGAGGAGTGGGTTTGGGGGGAGGGCTAGTTTGTACACTTCTAAATATTTGAGCTATGTTTAATCATTTTCATGTGTGAAATCCTTTATTAAAAAAAATCAGTTTATCTGATACTTACTGCTCTTTAGTACAGCACAGCTTGGTAGCACTAGGTACGTCTTGTTGAAAGTATGTCCATAAATATGTCCCTTGCAGCACAGAACAGCTTGTTAACTTGGCAATCCTCAGCAATTTGCTTTGAAAAGTTTGCCTCAGTTTTGATAGTCCAAATGTAGGGCAAAAACTCAGAGTAACTTTTTAGCTAATTTTACCAATTGACACTTTCCTCACGGTTTTAACTGCCTGCTTACTAGAACAAGGAATGCAGTGCTTCTTCCTCCTCATTCAACAAGCTTTTTTGCAAGGTTTTTTCACTTTTAATGGTTTGGGACTACTGATTTTCTGTTTTCCTAATGGGCAATCTTAAAAAAGGAGTCACAGAATCACAGAATGGCAGGGGTTGGAAGGGACCTCTGGAGATCACCTTGTCCAACCCCCCTGCTTGAGCAGGCACACCCAGAGCAGGGGGCACAGGAACGCGTCCAGGCAGGTTTTGAATGTCTCCAGGGAAGGAGACTCCACAGCCTCCCTGGGCAGCCTGTTCCACTGCTCTGTCACCCTCACAGCAAAGAAGTTTTTTTCTCATATTGAGGTGGAACTTCCTGTGTTTCAGCTTGTGCCCATTGCCCCTTGGCCTGTCATTGGGCACTATTGAAAAAAGCCTAGTTCCATCATCCTGATACCCTCCCTTAAGATACTTATAAGCATTGATAAGATCCCCCCTCAGTCTTCTCTCCTCCAGGCTAAACAAACCCAGGTCTCTCAGCCTTTCCTCATAAGGGAGATGGTCCAGTCCCCTGATAATCTTCGTAGCTCTCCACTGGACTTGCTCAAACAGTTCCGCATCCTTCTTAAACTGGGGGGCCCAGAACTGGACACAGTACTCCAAATATGGTCTCACCAGGGCAGAGTAGAGGGGGAGGATAACCTCCCTCGACCTGCTGGCCACACTCCTTTTAATGCAGCCCAGGATACCATGGAGTCCATTATCTTGAGGAAAAATTATTCTATCATCTTAACTGTATGTAAACCTGGTGCCACTGTTATATAGGGGATGGTATTACTATGAATTTGCAGTGCTCTAAATCTAAAGAGAATTACAAAAATGAGCGAATGCTACCTGTCCCTGTGTCACAGGCAGAACAAATGGGGCACAGAGAGGACAAGTAAATTGACCAGTTCCCAAAAGTTACAAAGGATCAGTGACCTTGAGAAAATAAAAGATTTTTGCATGCCTGATGCTGTCAAAAATTTCTACAATCCTTTTTCATTTTAGTAACACTTTTGGCCATCTTTGTTGGATATTCTTTTTAATGGGAGAATGGAAGTCAGATGCCTACATTATTTCTCTACCAAATACATTAGGTTGGTTTATGGGAGAAACCCTGAAGTGAAAACTCTTGAGTCTATGTTCTAATTTAACCACATGAGGACTGTGATTGGAGATACTTCAAAGTGGGTTACGATGGTTAACTAAGTGAAAGATAATATCCCTTTGCCATTACTGTCTAGTAGGTCTCATTACTCCTCTGGGCATGCTCCTTAGAATAAATTAAAAGGATCCACTGAGAACCATTTTGCTTTGGGTTTTTTTTTTTTAATGATTGCCAAAAGCCATTTGCTAGAATAGTACAGAATGTTTACAGATGCCTTAGGAAGAAAACAGCAGAATGTGGAACTAATTGTATTTATTCAAGATAATTATGAAACACAAATGACCATTACTTACAACAAGTCCCCTGACAGTTAGATTTTGACTCATGGGGCCAGGATCAAACTCAGTAAAGAAAGGCCTTAACGTTAAGTTATACTGTCCATATGGACACCACGTATCAGCACTAGCTATTGCAGTTATTGCTGGCCCCTGAGTGCTCTTGTACCCAACTAGTGTTCAGTACAGAAGAACCACAGCTGCTAACTCTGAAGAGGAAAGGCAGGTGGAAATGATGAGTGTTTCAAAAGGAAGATCCTGCTGGGGTGAGAAGCTCTGAGAAATGCAGCCACAGACTTTTCTGGCAATTAAAGTGGAAGTTCTGTCATAGGAAATGTACCAGCTTTACTGCACCAGTGATGGATATTTAATCTCATCAGAGAATGGGATGCGTAAAGCAAATCTAAAGACATGACTATTAATTCCACCATAAAGAATGCTATACACAGTGCATCTGTGTTCATCCCAAAATGGTTTGTCAAGCCATCTCTACATATCCATGTAAAACCGGTATGCATACTTCATTCTTGAATAAGAGGATAAAAGGAGTCCAGTGTAGTGTTGGAATTGTATAAAAGCAGATGGAGAAGAAAAACAGTGAAAAATTTCATAGTGAAAAAATTTAAGTAAATTGGACCCTAGATTAAGGGAGCTAGACATAATCTGATTTCCTGGTTTTGTATGGGGCATTGAAGTGTGTTTTTTTAATTGATCTAGGAGGTTTTCTCTCATACAACTAGTAATACTCAAATGGGTCAATGTTATTACAGTTTCATTTTGTTTCTTTCATTCTTGCTGTTGCTGTAGTTGAATTGTTTTTGCTTTGGACAAAAAAGGAGATACTTAGACATTATTATTTGGACAAAAACATTTATTAACATGTGGTTCTCATACAGAGAGGTCATTTATATCCTTAACAGTGTGAAAACATGACGGAGGCTGTACTGCTTTTGTTGATTTTATTTTCTGGCAGCATACACAAAATCCGAAGCTCAACAATGTCCAAAGGGAAAACCAGCAAGTTCTTTATTGACTTTGGATCTTGCTTGCCTATATGGATGAGGACACACCTTGGTGAAATCTTTGCCCTTAAATCACTGTTTTAGTCCAATGGTCGCTTAACATACTATGCATGTAACTTATGTTGAATGTATAAATCAACATTCAGTGAACATTTCGAAATTCCAGGGAAAAGGGTGTGTATTAGAACTGGCACACTAATACAGAATTGTTGATGAGAGTTGAAACACACCAGCAAATACATTGTGACTAAAGAATGCCGACAGTTCAAGGGGGCTAGAAATGGTCTCAGCAAACAGGTTGGATCTTAGCAGTCTGGGTCCCTGTTAACCAAAATCCCATGTTTCAGTCTTGGTGCTTTTTTCCTGTGAAAGAAAGTCTCCACTTAGCACAGCGTTTAATATGGCCAGAAGAAATTGGACCGAGATCTCAAATTAGTTCTCAAAAATTTTACAGATGGTTTATCACACCTCCTGTGGTTGTTCAATTTCTGAGGTAAGTAATATTAAGTTCAATCATATCCAGCAATGAGCCCCTGTTTGTCATTGTTTTTCCTTGCCCTTTTTTTTCACTCTCTTCTCAAGGTACTGCCAAGACTGCAGGCTGTTGCTGGTACCCCCAGGTATGTGCTGATGCTGAAGGTGCACCCTGCCAAGGGCAGAAGTCACTTCCCTGGAGGAGGAGAACAAAAAGGAATGAACCAAGAGACCTTGCCCTTCCTGGGGCATGGTTGTGATAGAGCAGCAGGAGACCTGGCTCCAGCAGCAAGGTCCAGGTGCTGCTGGTGTCCAGGGAAGCGTCCCAGAGGGGTCCCCCCACCTTCTACTTGGCTCATGGCAGAACCAGTCACTTCTCTGTGGAGAGTGAATAAGCAAACCAGGTTGTTTTGGGTGGACTGAAATGATTTGTGGTGCTAGGTGGAATTTGGTGACTCCTGTTTAGTTGTTTGGAAGACGTGGGGGATTAGAAGGTTTCAGAAAACTCACTGTAACATTTCTACTTTGATTTTTTTTTCATATAATGGGTGATTTGCCTGTAGAAGGGGAAAAATCTTTTGAAAGGATTGAAGAACCTCAGAATGAAATTATGCATAACTGTCAAGCAAAAAGCTTCAGCAGGCCTTGAAATTGTTTCCATGGGTTTTCATTTAATATCTTTAAACAATGTTTTACTTAGACCCAGACCTGTCTTTTCTCATCATTTTTCTGTTCAGCCAGCTCAGACCAGAGGGCCAGTCCCTCCTGGTGACAACCCTTTTCCCTTCCTGTTAAAGGACCAGGCTGTGCTGAGTTCACCAGTTTCCCAAACGATTTTTTTAGCCAGAAGGAAGCCTTACCTCTGCCCTATGGGGATGTTGTTTTCTTCTACCACTACACTTAATGGTGCAGGTTGAAGGGATGTGTGAGGAAAAGAAGGGGAAGAAGCAGAAGGCAAATAGCATTCCGGGTGAACAGTTTAGCAAGAGCTCCTTGAATTCAGTGCATCTGGGCAAGGAAAAGAGTGGGAATTAATCTTATGGAAGCTGCAAAATAATAACAATCAAAAAAGAATAGCAAACTTCTTTAAAAACAAAAACCAACAAACAACTTGTCAAAATCTCCCCAGCAGTACATGGGATCTCTTAGCAAAGCAAAACCACAACCTGGTGAACTTGACCTCTAAGCCCACATTTGAGTGGACTGCCTTCTCAGAGGTGACTGCAAACAGCTTCTAGTGATGCCAGTCAGCTGGGCAGAACCAGGGAGAAGGACCTCTGCTTGCCTTGCCTTCCTTGACAGCCTTACCCCATAAGGGTTAATGAACTGCCCGCCAGCTGCCAGGCCCCCATAAGCACCCTGCTCTCAGCCACCAGCTGATCCCCCTGCCAAGCCATTGAGGTGAGAGTTCACTGACAGAGGTGGATGAGGTTAAAGATAATAAGAGTCTAAACATCCACAGGGAGTTCAGCTCATGTACAAAGTCATAATTACACAAGCCATTACCATTGTCCGGGTGAAAAGAAATTGCTGCGAGCAGGGGTAGAAAACATTTGCAAAGACAGGCTTAAGAAACAAGGATCGAAAATATCAGACTTTCTCCAGTGGATGCGCCGTGGCTTTAGCTAGGCTATAAAATGAGGATTGTTTGGTTATTCAAGTAGAAACCTGTTAAATGGATAACCTTGTTGCAACAAATTTTAATTTTTTTAGCAGGTCTGTTCTTTCAACAGGTATTGATTCAAGCAGCCTCTGCTATTTTTATCAAATGCATTTTAGAGGCACAGAAAATACCACTGAGGATTTAAAACCCCAGTAAGCTGCACAGAGGCAGCGTTTGTAACACACTGCTTGCTGCTTTCACAAGCTGGACAAACCTCATACATTATGGGCCAAATTATGCCCTTGGATGAGTACTCCTGATTCCCACTGCTGTCAATGTGGCTGTCATAGAAATCTGTGGGAGACCAGCCTGCGCATCCAAAGAGGAATCTGGCCTAAAATCTATTGTGCTCATATTCCTTGTTACTTAGATATTTCTTATGTCTGCCTGATTCACTTTCTTTTTTGTCAAAGTAAAATCAACACATTTAAAGATATTCCTAAAACAAACAAACAAAAAGATAAAAGACCTCTACTGCTACAGTGTTTTGTTTGTGTGTGAATATAATTAATGGATGTTCTTTATCCAAGGTTTCCTTGAAAAGTCACTATACAGATGGGTTTATAGAAATATATGGTGTTTCTGCAACCTTTTGAGTTTTGCACAGGTCTGGCTGATATCCCATACAAAGTGAGCAAACATGGTCATTTCACCCCAAGTTTTACTCTGCCAGCCCTCAGTTGCCCATCAGTGCTGCCCTCCCCAAAGAAAATGCCTGAAGCGAGCCATTCAGGAAACGTTCTTCTCCCTCCGTGACACAGGAGCATCCCCCCCGTTCACACAGGTGGCTTGTCTGGGAGTAAAGCGTGGACTGGATGAAATAATTTGCAAATATGAAATACCAGGAAAAGCCAGTTTTGAGATGAGTACCTCCCCATGAAACTCAGGCTGAACATACCTTGTGCATCCCCCATGGGTACTATTGTGGGGAATGTGAGGCCGCATGGATGACAGCAGGAAGGATAGTGCTAAGGGCCAGCTTCTCTGGAGGTATTCCCACTGGCCCCTCTGAATATCTCCTGCTGTCCTGGGCCACCTCTGTGAGCTGGATACCAGGTTCGAGATTTACTCCTCTCTGCACAGTTGCTTTGAATTTATTTTGTTCCTAGGCAGCTAGTTGCAGTGGTAAATTTACACATGCATTCAGCATTGTCGTAGTCATATCTTGCCTGAGGGCATATTGACCCTTGTTACCATATTGACTTGATGCTTTTACATCTGCCAGGAATAGGTCTACACATTTTTTTTTCTACAAAGATTGCACATTTTCCTTCCCTTGCCCCAAATCTCCTTCTACACAGTCCCCTTTTATTAAAGGTAAAACAATATATTTTTTTTTAGTGCAGCTTTTCTAATGTGTCTGTGTTTGCTCAGGTGAAGGTTGTGCAATGATTTCTGACTCTGATGAAAAGAAAATGTAAAGCAAAATGTTGGAAATGAACTGGCAACAGAACTTTCTTTCTAAATTATAAACACACAGAAAGCATGTTTTGTATTTGCTTTCCAGAGTGTAAGAAACAAAGCAAAGGGGAACTTACCTGTTCATTTGTAATTAAATCACTAAAGAAGAGGGGAGCAGTAACAAGTCGGCCCTTGGCGACTGACATGCTTGCAGCAGCAAAGTTGCCACCACGGGCAATTTCTTATTTTCACTTGTGTTCTCCATACAGTTTTAAATATAAAGGTCACTAACCAAAAGCAGATGCTAAAGTGGGTCCAAAATAGTTTTTGCTTAACTTTTAGCATTTACTTAACTGATTACTGGTTACAAATCTGACACACAGCAGACATAACAGTGCTCTCAAGGAGATTAAAGGATTAGTCACTCACTAGCTTAATCAGATTAATCAGAGATTTTGAACACAATATATAATTCTATTCACAGAAGGGATACATGATAGCCACATGCTAGCCTAATTTGGGAAGGGATACTAGGGATGGACAGACCCACAGAAAAGAGGGCAGAAAAAAATTGCTAGCTATCAGAAGGATTTTTCTAGTTACTGCACTTGTAATACCACTTAGAGACCTTATCTTTTCTAGTGGAATTACAAATTCACAGTATAACACCAACATCAGCTAGTAGCCTATGCAAAACTATAAGACAACTAACATAATGTACTGATACAAGCTTGCGATATTGCTATAGAGTAAACATATGTGTGTGGTTTTCCTTATTTAATTTTGTATTTGAAAACTTGTTTTTAATATGTGGGGAGAAGTTCTTTTTATTTTTTCTCCTTTTTATGCCACAGCATCCAGGATCCGAAACATAAAGTGTAGGGAAGGACTCTAAAATAGTAAATGCTTTGTGACAGAATTAGAAGGTGTTATTTGAGACAATAAGTTATTCCAAAGTAGAAAAAAAAAAAAATTTGCTATCACCTGTGAGAGCTGCCAAAGCTAGGATTTAGACCTGGTTTTACCTGTGGAGAAATCTAGTATTTTTTAAGAAAACATACATTTCTCTTCCATATGATTTGAATAAGGGGAAAGTGGGGCAGAATCTCAGCATGTTGAAACTGAGGTTTTCCTGTAGTAGAAGTTACTTAATAACTGTAGCATTTCTACTGATAATTAATAATGAGAAATCATTGACAACATTGATATGAGCCCTATTTTTATATGAAAAGAAAAAGAGGAAGGAATAATCATCATAACTGATGCTATCTTAATCTATCACCCTCTTCTTAACAAAACCCCAGAATGTTCTCTTCCTTCCTAATGCCTTTTTTTAATTATTTTTTTCATTTTCCTGGGTTTTTTCCATTTCTGGGATAGCGACCTTAACAAGTTCCCTTAGCATTTCAGAAGGTGTCGGTCTCGTGTCTGAATCATATCTTCCTGACATCCAGTCTTCAGAAAAGAAGCACTTTTAAGAAAGAAACAAACAAATTAATCTCCATGTGCTCCAGGAAAGACACTGCAGTTGGAAGTAGGCCAGGTTTTCACTCTGAAGGATGCTCTGTGCTTGGCAAAGCCCAGAAATGTGTGTCTGCAATGGTTCTTCTGCTAAGATTTTAAGATTTAATAATTATGGTTCTTTAAAGGAGAAAGTGCAGCTGAGTGGGAACAAGGGAAAACCGTGTTACCAGCAACTAAGTGCTTGTTATTCCGAAACTGCAAAAAGAAAACTGAACTCTCGGAGAGAAGCGCTCAAACTGTGCAATCTGGCAGCCAGTACCCGGGGTCATGCGTGCGGTACATGTATTAAACGAGTCGAGGTGAGCGTCTGTGCCACGTGCAGGCTGCCAATGCTCCCGTCTCTCTCGGCAAAGAGCGACTGGAGGGTCGCTCTTTGCGGAGAGGATTCAACAAACCTATTTACAGTGGTCCACACATACACTCAGCATTTGCCATCGCCTCTCTGGCGGCTGCCCTGCTCCCTCTCCCAGCCGGCCCCAGCCCCGACGTGGCTCCCCATGGCTGGCTTCTCTTCCCCCAGCCGCGGCAGCCGGATTTCAGCCACGCAACCCGTGGCAACCAGCATCCCATCACTGCTCTCCGACAGGAAAAACACAGACACAAACACAAAGCTGCCTTTGGAAAAACAGCAATCGCGTGCTCAGGCTTTGCTTTAAAGAAAGAACGTGCTGAATTAAAAATGTGCCAAGAACAACCAGAATGGCATTGCTTTATTTTCACAAAGAAGTCTCTCCTAATTGCACATTAACTGTCTTTTCGCGAACAAACTTGTTTCCACCTAATGCTGACAGTCGCGGGAGCCCGAGTGTATGTGTGTGCCGGGGAGTGGGGGGGGGGGCTGCTTTGTGGCAATGTCTGTACGTCTCGTGCCTGTGCTGATGGAATTATTGTTTATTTTTTTAATTTTCAGAGGTAGGTTGATGACAGCTGAAGAAGACTGTATTTGCTGAAGAGCAGCATGATGGTAGAGAGGAGCAGAGCTCCTGAGGGAGATCTAATGGTGCCTCTCCTTCCTGCACAGAGATAAAGACTTATAATAAGCGTGTATGTTCACCATCTGGCTCTGTGCATGTGGTCCTTATGGAGGCGAAAGCAGCACAATCTGTAAATGATCAGGAGCCATCGCACTCTCTCCAGAGAATCCACGATGCAATCAAGGTGACAGATGGCATGGCCGCTGCTGTGGCCTCATGGAGAAGATCAAAATCACCTTCAATAAACTCTGACTGAAATGGGCATGAGCACCTCAAAAAAGTCAGTTTGTCAGTCAAACTGCGACAGCAAGCTGCATTGGGGAAACATAGCGGCCAGCTCTCTGTTTTCAATCGTTTCCGTCTGACTGAGCCTGAACTATGATCTTTCTCAAATTGTCCTTTCTGTTTAGCTGAAGCAGGCCAGCAAATTGCCAGATTCATAGCTTTATTGAAGGAAATTGAAAACATGATGTCCTCAATTCAAGGGACAAACAGCTGGCAGGTGCTTGGACACCCAAGCACATAAAATGGACCCCTAGTCTTTTGGACAAGTTTGTCCAACTTTTGTCAAATAAATATAGATATATAATAAAATAGATATAATAAAATTCCAATTTAGGCAGGGTTTATCAGGCATTAGCTGACAGCGATTATATGGCTGCAAATGAACCTTGTGGTACGTATTAAATGCTGGGTTTTCCCATTTATGCTAAAAATGCCACATCTACTGCTAATTATAGTGCTTTTTGTTTCCCCGGTTTTCGATGAATCTCTTAGTGTAGCCTTTTTGCCACAGCTGCTTATCAAGTATAGGCATTAAGGGCCCGATCCTGCAATACCCCTGACCAGGTGGCTCAGCACCTTACAGGATCAGCCTGACCCTCCGAAGCACTCAGCTGTTCCCTGTCAATCCAGCCCCTCTGCCTCCACCCACACCACCAGCAGCCCCAAACATCGAATTTCCACCCTCACGCAGGTGGGGAGGTACCTACCAGGTGTTTTTTGTTATTTGTGCAACTGCATGAGCAGCCAAGGGCTAGGTGATCTTCCATGAATGCAGTGGTGAAGAAACGTATTCATTCCTTTTTTTTTTTTCCTAATTCTTTCTACTTTTTATACTTGTTTTTAACTGTGTCCTTGGCTTGATCAGCTCCTTTTTTTAAGGGAAGCTAAAGTAACACACTTGTCACTGTTTTGAAGCTTGCACGTGAGGGTTTCCAGACTGAAGCCCTAGTGTCAGGCTGAAGCAAGGACTCACTGTGATGTGGTATTCCTCTGAGAAGGGCTTCCTCCCGCCCATGGGATCCTGCCCCGAGATGTTCCTGGGGCTCACTGCAGGTTTGCTTCGGTACAAGAAGAGGATCGACGGCTGCGTCCCCACTCTGTGTGGCAGATGGTCACTGTCTTTCTCAGTTTGCTTGCTTGCATGTTTGCTTCTCTACCACCACATTTTAAAAAGTTCCTGTCGCCCTTAGCCTTTCCAGTTACTCATTTTTAGCTTCGTTATTTGTGAAATATTCTAGGAAGTCCTTTGGCCTGTTTTGAAGTCTGTTCATGGCAGTGAGATTTTCATGAACTTCTCTGGGTTGGAATACGTCCTTGGCACGCACTTCTCTGTACAATAGAGCTTTATCAAAGGCAATTTTCTTTAATTTTATTTTTCAGTTGGGTGTGGAGCATGAGTCACATTTTAAACTCAAGGTTCCTGTTCCATGTGACTGATTTTGCACATATAGCTGACCATCCTGGGTTGTACTTTTAATGTCTGCAAAATAAATAAATAGGTTGCCTTTGTACTACCTATCCCTGTTCCTCTTTACCAGTGTGACTTTTTGCATGCATGGGAGAAGAGCTATGCTCTCTCTTACCAGTCCACAGACACCAAAAGACTGGGACAGAAATGGCCCAGTGTAAGCCCATCGTTTTGACGAGGCAGAGTGGTATTTCACTACTCCTGCACTCTGGGAGTTAAATAAAAAGGCAGTGGAAAAACCTTGATCTGACAAACTAAGAGGTGTTGCTGGGAGAACAAGGAGGGAGTTTTAGAGTGAAACTTCTGAAGGTTTCTACCCTCTCTATTGAAAAGTTTGATTTGGGAGTACAAGGTCTTGTGCTGCTTTTTACTGTAATGTGGTACCAGGGAGTGCAGCAGACAGGTACATCAGCAATTTTTCCCAGAGCTGAACCTTTTCACAGCTGATTGTGCTGTTGGCGCCCCATTCATCCTCAGGGAAACATCTGAGTATTGCATGGACACTTCCTATGGTGTGGTTTCCAAGATGGAGCTAAAATAACAGTGTAAAATATTCATATACACTCAATAATACTATAAGCTTGAGATTCTAGTGAGGGCCTTGTCAAAACATCTGAATATCTGACATCTTTATTATGGCAACCAACCTGTGTGGTGAAACACTACAGCATTTGGACACTAAGATTTTAAAACTGAAGTATTTTTTTTGAAAAATTAATGTACTTGCCACAAGCAACACTGAATTGGGGTCTCTCTAAGTTGTAGCTAAACTTTGGTAGTTTTCTGTCTTTGGTCTATCCCCTCACTCCTATTTTATCTGCTGATTGTTTCTCGCTGATCACAAAGGGAGTAGCAAGGAAGTCTGCTTTGCTCCTTTGGTAAGGAAGGCAAAGCCCAGGTCAGGTAATTTGGTTGACTAGCCTCAGCCTATAGCTATGCTGTGGAGAGCCATCGCTACAGAATATATTTTCCCCTGCCTTGGTCTTCAGAGGGTCCCTGCAAGGACTCCGTCTCCTGTCAGGAGAGAGTCCTGAATTGGTTCCTGTGTGGGAAGCTGAAGGTGAAATCACATTCCCAGACTGTTTTGAGTATAATGAATAGTTTTACTTTTTGTTTAGTGGATGACATAATGCATGTCACATAATGCACAGCAAATTCCAATAAATATCTGCATGAGATCAACAGAGAAAAAGCCAGGCCCATTTGGAATTTGCCACTGCATGGCTGAGAAATCTGGAGGTCTTTCTCCAACGGAGGGAAGTTTCACTTAATGCATAGACATTTTATGTCATATATTATGAGGAGGAAAAAAGGATAGGTTTGTAGATAATTGAATGAAGTGAAGGGAAATTTAGGGCCAGAAATGCTTTTGTCCTTGAATGTTCTTTTGTCATATTCCAAATAGGGACTCCGTGTCATGGACCTGTGAATACAAAGGCTGCTTTTAAATCTCTACTTCTTGCATGACTGACACTTAAATTCAGTAACATCTTTCAAGACATCCTTTGTGCACATTTATTTCAAAATAATGTATTGAACCTGTAAAATCTTATTAGAATATTTTTGCTGCAATTACACTTCCACATTATGTGATCAACATGTAAGTTGATTGTCCCTTGTTTTAATATGACCTTATACCATGACAGCATAAATACAATGACAGTAACTGTCTGAAATTAAACAGCTTTTACACCATGTACTGTGGGTATTTTGTTACGTATTGATGGAAGGGGTAGCTGATTAAAAAAGGAAAATGTTTTGTTTTCTGGAAGAAAAATACAGAATTTGGAGCCTAGCAACGTTGCCTGGGGAACATTTAATAATGTTGCCATGCCTGCCACATACTAGGGAAAAGAACTTCCCAGCTATGCCTAGAAACCCGGATCGCTCCTTGCCCTCCTTTTGTTTGTTTGCTTGCTTTATCTCTTTGACCTTAATTCTAGTTAGAAAAACATATTGCTTTGATCTTTTTTAGAAATCATTTAAAATGGAAGGAAATCAGGAGATGGGGAATATCAGCATAGAGCAACCCACTCTCAGGAGTGGAGTCTCAGTTCAGGGCAATTTCCATTCCAGTTCCCTGGGCAGCTTTATGGGGAAATGGGATGTTCTACTTCCATGGTTATCACCGCAGCAAAGGCAATGAAATACCCCCTTAAGAGGAGGTCAACAGAGTCCACTATCAAGAGCAGGAGGTTTCAATGGAGAAGAGGAGAAAATTGAAATAAAGGATTGATTTCAAACAACAATGCCAGTGCTTCATACACATGACTGTCTTTCATCTAATGAAAGTACCTCATAGAGGGGAAAAAATAATTCATGAACACAACAGAGATCATGTATGTGTGAACTAACATGGATTTCCTTCATTACTCTGATCAGCTATCACCAGAAAGAGGGAATGGCTATCATAATGTTCTACTGTGAATTTTTCTTTTAAAATTTCTGGGACATTTTACATAGTCCAAATGGTGGATATGCTGGGATCATCAGTATGGACTGTAATATAGAGGAAGTCAAAGTAGTATGGAGTGGCCATTTGGAAGTATTTGGATGTGTGGATTAAGATTGCAAAGGCTGGTATGGGCAAAAAGGGGATGTTCTGCATTCAGTTTTTCTTTTGTGCATGTGGATACAGAATTATTGTCACAAAAGGTAGACAGATACATTTGTGGATGGTATTAAATAGCTACAAAAACAATGCTCCTATGTAGAAAGGTCCATTTACACAGTGGTCTCAGCCTGATTTCTAATAGTTTGTGTATTGCTCTTTGAACATAAAATCCTGTAATTGCTCCTGTGGTATGAGCAAATTAGTCAATTCAGAATGATCTATCTAAAATCAGAAACCAAGAGCTGCAAATATTCAGTGACTGTGGTGTATTTCATCTAATGAATGTACCAGGAGCCCTCAGACCATTATGTACTTGCATTACTATTTTGACAGCAACTGCTACATCTGGGTGGTAGGTAGGGTCTGCACCTACCTACCTGCAGCTCCACCAGAGTCAAAGAACCAAAGTCTGATAAGAGGCAATGCATTGCTTTGTATGATAAAAGGTACTTTCTTTGTCTGGCAAACCACTCCTTTTGTATGCACATCAACCAGATGGCCATTTCAGTTTGTCTCCGGCTGTGAATCAGACAATATGGCAGAATTAAGGGAAAAGCAAAACCTTCCCCTCCACCCCTCCTCTCTGTACATAAAATTAGAAATCAACAACCTTTAGGGAGATTTAATTTTAATACTTCATTTCTTTGGTAATTTAGGGACTTTTGCCTTGTTCAGTCAGTTACTGTGCATCACTCTCTTTAATGTGTGACTAGCTAAACGCTTAAGAACTACAAGAGAGAAAAAAAAGGGGTAAGAAATTAAATAACAGAAGAGGTGTGAGAGGCAGTGGCTATTAAAGAAAAGTTAATTTTTGTGCTTTGGTTTGACTCAAACTACATTTTGCATGGTGAGATTTCTGATGATGGTACATAGGCTGTGATTGCAGTTCTCTTTCATGTTGCATCAGGAAGTCTGGGGTCTGGTAGGATTAAGCACAGGATGTTATTTGCTGATGGTCTATGGTCTTTTATCCTACACTGGAGACCATTCCACGAATTTTGGGCAGCCACATTATTACCCTGCAGAATTTGCAGAGAACTTGGAAAACCAACTTGTTTCGGGACCGGGGGTGAAAGGGAGCTACCCCACTGCAGGCAGCTCGCACACGGTTGGGGAATGTTACGTGCTCTTGGTATCTAAATTTCATGGGTTCAGCTGCAGAGGAAGAAACAGGCGAAGAAGGAGGGCCAACAGAAATGCCAGTAAAACTAAATCTCCCAAAAAAGACTGAAAACTGCAACAGGAGCCCTAAAGACCTTGGCTGTTGGACTTCCAGGGCGGAAAGGTCTTACAAGGTTTACAGAGACCTACCGTACACAGCATGTAGTTGTTAACATAATTGTGAGCCTCCTGACACCGTTCATTTGACTTATTTGGCAAAACTGTGTGGATAAAATTTGACAATAGCTAGAAACTGACCCCAAGCCACTAAGCCAGAAAAAAACTCAAGTCCCCAGAAGGATATGGCAGGTCTGTGTTAAATCCTGTATTTGACTGGGGTTAATTTTGCACTTTTCCAGCTACTGTACCAGAAATTTTTAGGCACATACATACTGATTTTGGCACATCTCTCAACACAAAATTATTTGAGTACCAGTAACTTTTGCTACAATAAATATGTAAAGTATACAAATACACTTCAATATATATTAAGTATAATATATATTATATATAATATAACTAATATAATGTATTAGTATGCTATATATATACTATAATATATATACTCTCTATACATGTGTAGTGTATGTCTATATGAAGCATGTATCCATATTTTAGCAACTGCTAAAACTAAACCCATGAGTTGAGTCTTCAGTTTGCCTGCCATTTTCACCTACTGGTAACCAAGGTACATCAAGTATTTCTCTGTTGTGTGAGTAGAAATACTGTCTGTAAGTTCAAGCAGAACCTTGGAGAAACTCCCTGCTAAAAAGAACAGAAGCTGTTCCTCAGCCAGTTTGTAGAGAGCTCAGTTTTAAGGACAGACAGTAGCTGGTCTGTAGATGTAATCTTATAACATCCTCTTAGGTCATAGATGATCTCCAGGAATTACCTTGGAAGTTCACGTAAAATGAAAAGATAGAAGAGGGCCTATGAAATATTGGAAGTGGGCACTCTCAGGATTCTCCTTAGAGTTGGAAAGAATTCCCGTTGACTTCTATTAAAACAGAGTTTCAAAGCCTGCTCTAAACTTTTAGTTAGCAAACACTGTAACTGCATTCAATCGACAGCAAGGGCAGTGGAGACAAGCACTTTCCCATGCATCCCTTCTTCGCCACTTTGAATTTATGCCAACAGTGACAACAAGCAATTGTATTTCACCATTTCCTCCATGCTACATATACCTGGTTTAAGTCTAACTTTAATAAAAATCACACAGTATTCCATTTATATACACAAATTTTGCCAGAAACTGTGGGAAGAAAACAGCAGTAAAAACATTTGGGAACATATAATTTATTAGTGAGTACCACTCTACACAGGAATAAGGGAATAGGTTATAAATAACTCAATTTCAAGAGATTTTGGGATGTTTTACACCTTCAGTCATTTATCCTAAGGCTCTGGAAATTAGATTTCCTGGGGCTGTTGTAGTGAAAGTAAACATAACAGGCAAAAAATGAGACATTCTGGAGTTTTGAAATGATTAGTTGCAATTCTTATGTATTAACATGTGTTAAGGAAGTGTTGTGAGGGCCAGCAGACATTTTACTAACATTTGGTGGAAGATAGCTTTTGCCCCAAAAGTTTAAGGGTCAACTTGGCGATGCAAAGAGTGGATAAAATAGAAGAAAAAATTAATAATAATGATTTTACAGGAATGAAGGTTTGGTTTCATCCAGAGATACGTGAAAAATCTCTGCTGGAACTGGGGTTGAACTCCGGAATGTCAGATATATACTATCAGGTAAGATCAACCATAGTATATGTGCTTATAAAATCTCATGAGTAAAAAATTGTGACTAAAATATTCCATATTTTCTGCTAATGAGTCAAAAATTCTGGAGAAAAATTTGCATGAGGTTTAGCCGAGTACTTTTAAAATTAATTTTCTAGGTGGGGAAAGACAAAAGGTAGAAGAAGCGAACATTCAAATAGTTTATGAATTTTCTCTCCTTGTCTCAAGATTTGTATCCTGAAATGTAAACACTTACACTAAAGGGGCTTGATCTTCAACAGCCTTTGATACCCATTTTCAGTTCTACATCAGATATCTTTCACTTTATAAGCTTAATTTTTATCTGTTCTTTACTGTGCCTAGGTCAAGTAAGACATCCATTACAGTCTAAATGCTGTGAGATCCTTGAAAAATCTGTGAAATTAAAATACCTCAGTGCAAATCTAATATCTATGGGGAATAACCAACTCTGATGAGGAGTTGCTTTATACTTCAGTGTACCTGTCTGTAGAAATGAGACAGTAATATGTAATTCCTTTGCAATGGACCTTGAGAACTGAAATCTTTGAAAATAACTATGTAATACCTAGGTTTTGTTATCAGTTAGTAGTGCATTGTTGGTACCAGATGTATTAGAGAAAGACAGAAGAGATCGTGTGATGTTCGATATGGAAAAAATTCCCCAAGGGAAATTCCTTCTTTATCCATGATATTTTTATCTAAATGTAGAGAAAAAAATAGAATGATATTCTGAAAGGACTCCAATCAAATTGCTTTTTAATCCAAGGCGTGGCAGAATTAACGTGCTATCTGGTACATGGTAACTGTTTTACTGGGAGAAAGAATACATTTGCCAGCATAGTATCTGCATTTTGATAGTCCTGCCATATAAAACTGATGCACTAGATCTGAAATGCAAGCACAAGAATCTACATACCCATCTTTATCATAACGATGACAATAAAAAGGAGGAAAACTGTTGGTTTGCTTGATAATTTAAAAAAAAAACATAATGGGCAGAAAAATTTTAGCAAGGTAGCTGTAAATCTTGGCACAGTTCTCTTATCAGATGATCTGCAATCTTACTCTAAAGTCACTTCAAACCTATGGAAGAAAATCCCAAAGGTCAACAAAAAATGTCATTTTTCTTCTTTGAACTGGCATGCAATTTTTACGTTAAATAAAATTTATACCCCTACATAAACAGATTGCTCAGAATTAATGTCTTCCTACCTTTATCCAGTTATCTTCTCAAGATTTTAAATAATCAGAAGTCATAACTTATGGTATATGAAGACTTGAGTGTTTTATATGTTGTTATCATTCCTGAGCATGGCTTCCACAGATGTATGTATAGCCTGCAGTATGTGTGTATATATCCTTTCTCTAATAACTAGTGAGCCTCTGGAGACAAAGCCACCTCTTGTGCAGTTCTTAAGTACATGAATAAGTACATGAATAACCTTAAGCACATGACTCATTCTGTTGACTGGGATATCTCATGCATTTAAAGTTACATATGTGCTAAAGTGCTTTGATGGATCAGGGCCAAAACGAACAGGGACTATAGCACTGTGTGGCTCATGATGCTGTTATTGTAAGACTCATTACCACTGTTTTTGCATTAATTTTAACAAAGCAAAGGGTTTTTGATTAGTGGGAATTCTTTAAGGTTTATTTTAATTTGTTTGATTTCATTCCATTGTGCATGGCCCATTTTTATGCCTGTGTTTCCAAGGAAACAGTTGTAAAATGGAATTTGATATGATGTGTTATCAGGTTCCTTGTCAGCAAGTTTCAAGTGATAGTTATGAACTTGTCAAATTAAGTTAAAAAAAATTATGATACAAGTATTAAGATAGAACTACATGTAGAATGTTTGTTGTCATGTGAATTATGTGCTAAGACTTTAATTTATTTGGGGACAGAGAAATTGTTCTGATCTCTGCAAGGAGGTCGTAATATTGGTAGTATGTATACAATATATGATGTATGCAACGCTGAAATCAATGTTTGAGTATGCTGCAGTTTTGATCCCAGTAATACAATCTCATCAGGAAGTGCATTGAGTTAAATTAGACTGACTCCATTTAAGAAGTCCTTTATCTTTACTGGACAGCTAACAATAAAAGGAAAGTGAAATCTGATTGGGACCCATATCTTATGTACAAAAATTCCAAGTAGAGGCTATATATACATTAAGTCTAAGTGGACACAGTACTTTGGATGGTATTTACAATCTGTTAACTGCTGTGTAAGCACAAACATGTTTATTCCAAAACATTTGTATAAATGTATGTGTTTTAGAAAACAACAAACAAACTGAAGCTCTGTTCCTCAGCACCTCACCTTCTTTATAATTCTTATTGCAATAATGACGGTCCCTTGAGTAAATACACTAGGAAAAAAAAAAGAAGCATTGCTAGAAAAAAATGGCTTCATAAAAAAGTCTGTAGATCCAAGTTTGTGTCTGTGATATTTTTCACAGTTATTGACCTCAGGAAAAAGATGAACAGGAAACTCCAAACTCATACTGAGGACACCGTTTCACATAGTACTGTTTTTCAATGACACTTGCAAGACAAAATATTTCTGGAATAGTTTGGTATTCTATCGGGGATGGCTTTTTTTTTTTTAATAATCTGTATGAGCCAGTTACCTTGACGCCTGAGGAGCTAGGCAAGACCCTGAAAAAAACAGAAAGACTTCTGCAAAGGTCCCTTCTAACCTAAACCATTCTATGATTCTAAGTGATATGAAATCCCTGGGTTTGAGGGAAGGAAAACAGGGATTTGTCACTGGATTGTATTCCGACAGTGCTCCCTTTCTAAGTGAGGAAATTATTTGGTTAATTTTAGTTCAATTAGTATTTGTGCTTCAGCTATTTAATAAAAGTCATGTCAGGACACACAGAACTCTTAATATTATGGTTTCTTGTCTTCTGTCTGAGGATCCCTGTGAGGTATGCCAGGACTCACATCAATGGGTGGACCCTGAGCTCTAGTACTTGGCATGGCCTGCCCTGAAGTCACAGTGTCCCTGTTGACAAGGTGTGCAACCACTCCAAAGCCCACCTCTACTCTCTCTGGCATCTGCACTCACTTTTCCGTGAAACTTAGGATGCTGGAGAGAACAACGGGGATCACCAATATGGGCATTCCTCCATGATCAGGATGCAAACAGGACATGCATTCGAACCCACAGGATCAGAAGCACTCCTGGTTCCCTGCATTTAGAGATTAAGTGTGAAACAACAGGTTTGGGAAGGGGGCAGGACGCAGTATCTTAATTATAGCCTAACAAACAGGATTGCGCAGGAAACTTTAGGCCAAGCAAGGAGACAAACCTGGTTTTCTTCAGCTGTAGGCTATTGCCTTAATGCCTGAGCTGACCTTCCTCCCCCAATTTACGAGTGACGGGTAAATGAAAATAGTGATTATTGAAATGTTTGTATCTTGACATCTTCAGAGCACAGAGGATTCTCTCTGCTATCTCTTGTTCCCAGTCATGTAAATTTAGGGGCTAAGACTCCCAAATCCTATCTTTTTTTGTGCATGAGAAAGTTACTGCCTGCTCCTGAGTTGATGTTCTTATCTTGAACCTTTGGTAAGTGTGATCCCAGGGACGTGAATCTTGACACTGGGAAAGAATAACTTCCCTGTAGACTAACCTAAAATGTTTGGGGATGCCCAGAAATTCAGAATTTTTAAGGTTCTTGATGAAATGGATTTCTGAAAAAAGGCAGGTGAGGTGTCGTAGGTGAATGTATTTCAAACATGGCCACATATGGAGAAATGACCACAACCTGTATAGCTGTTTGTGCACACATGCACACACACACATGCACACACACACACACAGAGTGCATTTTTTGCTTTTCATTTATTGAGCCTAAAACCAATTTATGATTCTGCATTAACAAATTGAACTAAGTTAATTTAAAATCACAGTAGCTGGAGTTGGTGAGGTAAGGGTGAAATGTACGCTCTCATTCACAGAAGCAAGTCATTTCATTAAAAATGTTGCATGATTGTAGTTATATTTGTCTTGGCCTTTTCCCTTTAGTAACAGTTTAAAAGAAGGAAAAGAGAACAATTCATCTTGAAGACAATCGAACCTGACACAAAAGACTGTAAAAGCTTGAAAGATGGTCTAATGTGGAAATACATATTTCAACAATTTGTAAATTGTGCATTATATACTCAATGAATAATTGTGGTCTGTTTACCAAATATGAATGCAGACAATTGTTAATGTACTACCATGTCAGTCCATGTGACAGAGATGTTATATTGTTGATACAAAAATGCACATTGAAGAAACAGTACCAAAGAAATAAATAATTGCCACTGTTCAAGCATTAATAAAAGAGCTGTTTAAATGTTGTTAGAGGTTGGAAGAAGTCTCCTTTTGAGGCAACAGAAACTTTTAAGACTCCATTCCCTGAATGTATATTATAAGAGTGCAAAATGCATCCACATATGATGTGTTGTTATCTTGTCTGTCTCTTTTTCTAATTCTGTCTTTTGATGTCATTTAAAAATGGCTAGGGGAGTGTTTTGAAGGCTTGCAAAAAAAAAAAAAAGCTGCTCTCATTTCCAAGACAAGTCTTGCTATGAAGTCTTAGGAATCAGTTTGGGTGAGTTATTGCAAATCCTTTAAGAAAATGGGAATACACGGGCTATAACAGCTCTATTTAAAATAGAAAATCTACTTTGTGTGTGTGTGCGCGCGCGCGTGTGTGCGTGTGTGTGCAGGCAAACATGGCATTCAGGAGAGTGAAATGAAATGAGCCAGAAACTTCTCACATTTTCCTGGCATCTGTGGCGTGTCGCCATATGAGAACCATATGACTGCTGGCAGATTGGCATGTCAGCTCAAGCATGTACAACTTGACCTCACTGAGCTCTGTGTTTATCAGTTTATAACAGGAATATTGATACAATTTTAGCTGCAGTCTTTCTGTGCAAGGACACTTCATCCTTTCACAGTCCTAATTCTCCTTTGCTAAAATGACAGCACCTTGTTTTTGAAGTTGCTTTTCCGCTCGGGGAAAAAAAGCAAAGGCGGCAGAAGACAGCAGAAAGCTGTTCTGTGTGCCAGAATGATGTTTCATTCATTGTTTTGTTAACTGTGAAGTCCTTAGTGGAGTTTGTCATGGGATTGCCTGGCTGACTTGCACTGTCTTTGTGGCTGAAAACCACAGCAGTATTAAAGACAAAGGTGGAGACAAAAATCTGGATTTTGTTAAACCTGAAAGTCAAGGCTGAAGTACATCTATCAGAGCAGACTGTTGTCCCAGCATTTATTCACTCAGAAGAAGGATAAAAGGATAATACATAAAAATGTGGATGTGCAGGTTTTCACCTCAAGTTGGCTTTAGATGTCCTGATCTCCTGATGAGTGGAGTCTAAGCATATACATAGTTGCTGCAGCTCATATATATGCAGTTAAACATCAGAATCATGGATGTGATATAAAATCTGAGACAAATAGCTCTCCATCAAGAATGAGAAACTGGGTAGAAGTGTAAACATAAATCTGAGTTTGCTTCAAAAAATCAGACATCATGCAAACTTGTCTGGCTGTTTATGGCTGGGTGAGAGTTGATAACAGTGAAATGATGTGGGTACAGCCTGACCATGATCTGAATTGCAGACAGAAATAAAAAGTACAGAGTACTTCTGACCATACAATTTCATTTAAACTGCCTTCGTCACCATCATTTCCTTCAAGAATAAGAGTATATCTTTGATCTTCAAGCACTGAAACATACACTTACACTATGACTAGTTCCACTTAACAGTGTGGAAAGATGTTGTAATGAACATGCATCACTTCACATTAGGGTTTGCAACTGCACTTACACTGTCTTTCAGAAATACGGCATTCATATCTGCTCAAGCTTCCTTGAAGGTTAAGCTTTAAACTGCTGTGATTTTCTAATTTTCTCTATACTGGCAACTTAATTAGAATTTCATCAGGGCAGACTCTAGGACTGAAGTTAAAACTTTCTCACCCACTGCCTTGATCAGAAATGTCATAGAGATGGTACTATAATGACTAGTCCCTTTGTAAGGACCGGCATGGAGGGTATGTGGAAAAGCAGTGAAGAACACCATCAGGAAATTAATTAGGTAATGTCCTGAAGACAAAAAAGAAAATAAGAGCAATTCTGCTTCTTCAATTTTTTTTTTAAAAAACCTAGGAACTGACAGAAAGTGAGATCTAAAATTTCAGTTTCCCCAGAGACAGATTATGGGAGACTATGGGATACAAAAAAACAACTGTATAACTCTGTATAACTCAGATAGGCTGTCTGTAGTGATCAAAATTTCCATTTACAATGCCTTTGAGGGAATTTATCAGAAACCCTAAAATATTTGGGTGTATTTTCAAGAATTTAATTCACCAGTCTTTTCACCCTGCTCGATTGGAAGAAAGAGAAAAATAGAAATAAAAAAGGGAGGGGAAATGTCTCTGCTCTGCTGAAAATGGAGAGCTATTTATTTCTAGTTTGTTTTGGCAGGTGACTTTTGGCCAGCAAATCTAATATTGTGCTAAGGCCAAATGTTTTTGAGTTTACCAACCTGTAACCTCCACACAAGGTACAGAATTTTAAAAATTCTAAGTTTCAGAATCTTTTGTGCATGCTGAACTCGGATTTAGTTTTCATTATTATCTGTAGTTTGAGTCTCTGCTGAGAGCTTGAGAAAACTTGCCATATCAAATTACTGCAAAAAGATGTCTAGTCTCTGGAAATGCACAATGAGCAACATCTATTTGACAATTGTCTTTTCTGTTGGCTCAGAATACTCTGTCAAAAGCACCAGTATGGATCGATGCTGACATCTAAAGGGGCAAAGTACATACTCAGAAAGACCACTGAAAATCAAATATGACCACAAATTCTCATGAATGTGTCAGTTCATGAATTTACACACACATTTGCACTGTTGCACACTCATATTCAGACTTGAGAGCCCACTGACATTTATGGATGGGCTAGATTCACTCCAAAACATATCTATGGGTCTGTGATCCTTTTCCTTTATTAGGGGAAAAAATAAAGGTTAGCAAAAAAAAAAAAAAAAAAGGTTTGCAACTACAGTCAGATTTTTAAATCATGTTTATTATAGATATAATTTATTATTTTGAATGGTAGCAAAAATACCTTGAAAGCAGTAAAAACTGAAAGCGGACCTGTGGTTCATGATGGTGATATGCCTTTTTTTAAGGAAAAGTAAAACCGCTTCTGAGCAATGAGCTGGTCTTAAACAATTGGCACCAGATAATGAAATTGTAGTCATCTGGAGACAATGACATAAATCTGCACAAAACAATACAAGAGATCTTACAGTATAAACTTGACTAATCAGATCATAGTATAAACTTGACTAAATGGTAGACTTACACATGAACAAGCAAAGCCCCTCATCATTAAATAGTACTTAGTATAAATAGACAAGTCAAGCTGTTTGTGCCTTTTTGTTTCTTTTCATAGAAGTGTAGAGGGGGTGCTTAAGTGTATGATCCAGAAGGGATGGGAAATCATTTACTGGAGGATGTGGACAGGTTTGAGTGAGAGCAGACTTCCATGCAGGAATGAAATATGAGCCAGGGAAAACACCCCTTTTTGAACACACAATCCCTGATTACATGGCCCACAGCTGGAGTTAATCCAGATTCCTGTTTAATTAAATAGTAGGAGTCATTCCGCACAAAGGTGACATGGAGGTGAAACACAAAATGTGATATCCACCTCTTTTCATTGCTACTGAGAAAAGATAAGATTTATTTTAAAGCTTTTAATGAAAATCTATTAATTGTGCAGGATAAATTCTAACTGCACAGAGAAATGTATGTGATAGTGGTGGCCTTACTAACATACCAAATTTTGTTATTGACTAAACTCTCTATCAAATATCCTGTGCTATAATTTGCTTTGAGAAAATCCATCCTACCTTGGTCCCACATTATCAACATGTTTCTGAAAAAGAATAATTCAAGGGGTTTTTTCCTTCATCACAATAAGAAAAACGTCAGCTGAAGGATCTCTATATGAAACAACGAACGTACACTGTCCTATTTTAAAGCTGGGCACTTATCCCATGTGCCGGACCTATCCTTCAGCATCCATCCATCTTTCTACAACTCTTTCACAGGTGAGAGTTGGAAATATTCCTCTGTCTTTGGGGACTAGCAACTCACCTACAACGCAGGTTGAGTGAGGTATGAAATGCACCATCCAAAGGTAAAGGATATGATGGAAGTAACCAGGTGATAACTTGCTTACAAACTTAAAATGAATATATAAGTTCTTCTTATCCCTAGAAGGAAGATCCTTTCTTTATTAATCTGTTCATCTGTGACACAGGTATCCTGATTTCACTGCATGCCAGAGGCTGCCCAATTTAGAAGACCCAGATACTTGGGGAAAGAGAGACCATGGATATTTTGTTTCATTGAAAAACCTTTTTCTTCCAGCATATCACCTCAAGTAGGGAAATAGTAGGGATAGATTTTAGGGGATTATTACTTTTTATAGCATTGTGTGTTAAACTTGGCTAGCCTCCTTGAAGAAATAACAACAAAAACCACCTTGGTTTCCTCCAGTCAGGAAATATAAGGGTTATGTTTGCTTTTTTGTTTGACTGAAGTAAACAGCAAAGAAAATTGTCGACTACAGACAGCAAAGAGGTTCTGGTTCCTTGAAAAGAAAGATGACTAAGCAAAAAGTGGAGGTTAGAGGAGCGACATTTTCCCACCAAACACATGTTCCCACATTCTTTAAAAAAAGTTTTCTTTCTAGACTTTTCCTTAAAAGCATAAAATGAGAGCAATAAATGAACCTGAACTGCAGGTGGTTTAACACTGATCAAAATTAAATGTTTTCTTTATGTAACTCCTTATTAACTAGTGTAACTCCTTTCACAGATATTACTGAGTGAAAAATCAGAAGTGTTCAGCAAATATATTAAACCTTTCTGTGGATATTGAGAGCATTGAGTCACATTAGATTAGAATAAATTATTTCCCAACAGTATGAGTACTCCTATCTTAAACAACGAAACACCCTGACTGCCTGCTCATGCTGGCTAGGACATTATTTCCAGTGCAGGCAAATGACTTAATATGGGTTTTTAAACCTTGCTGTGACATGTCAGAGGCTAATTAGATGGACTATTGTTCTGGCCTGGTGTGGTTGTTCTTACCTTTGTCTCTGTTTTAGCATCATCCTTCTCATCACTTAAGTGCATCTTTGAGCTTGTAAAAATATTTATTTCACATACCTTATTTGCCCCTATCCTGTTGCCCTCTGCTCCATCTCTGGCAGTCTGAACATACCAACTCTGCCCAGAGTCACCCTTACCACCTTCCAGCTCTGTGTAAACATCCCATAAAGACCTCCTTAAAGACTAGAGTAGTAATTCATTTCCACCTTTCTCCACACCTTCCTTGCACAGACCTGCCATTGTAGCAGGCTTGGTGGGGATGGGAAGGAGAGAGATAAATGCATTCAACATTTCCCAACATCTAGAAAAAAAAGCAGCATTTCAGAGGAATACGACAGTTGCTCTAAATTTTGCTTAACATATATGCAAAATCTTTCCAAGGTACCTGCCTGGTTTCCAAATCCAGCCTCAATTTGACACTTTTTCTTCTCTGGTTTTGAGACACCAGGGTTGCCTCCCTCCCCACACACATGGAAGAGGGACCTCAGAAGCCATGCTTTGCTGCAGGTTTCCTCTCCCAGGCAGCTCATGGGGGCCAGGGTGCAGCTGGCTTCGGCTTGCACTACCCTGCTGGTGCTGGCTCCTGTTTCACCCTCCCTGATGTTCCTGGCGATGGAGCGACATTGGAAACTCGCTTCTGGGCACCGTGCTCTGGGCAGCGCCTGCTAGGATACAAAACACAGGTAAATCATGTGCTCTACAAAATGAAGCATTTGGATCCAAGAGTAGAGGGACGTCAGCTCCGTTTTCTCGCCAGCCACATTGCAGCCTGTCAATACATTTACTTTATGACATCTAAAAAGGGCAAGGGTTTGCCATCACAGCTGCTTCATCTATATGCATTTGATGTGTGCCATGCATTTATAGCGTGTCTGTGGCCAGGCTGGGACCCCCAGGAAGCCTTACAGGGCTCCTCTGCTGGCATCACCTCCCATGAGAGACAGTGGTGTTTCCTGGTGTGGGGGATGCAGGTCACATCCCTACTGCAGGAAGGCAGGAGCAGGCAGGGTTGCCCCACACTGGTAAGGCCCTGTCGTCCTACAGCTCAGTCCTCTCTCTTGGTGCTGCTGGGGGAAGCCTGAAGCCCGCTATCTAGGTCATGTTTCCTCATTGCTTCATCATTTTCTTTTGTTTTTCTTTCTCTCTGCTTGTTTTTGCTTCTTCAGACTGTATTTGACCATTTTTATGTCTTTCTCCATGTGTTAGTCCTATTTCTTTCCTTTTTCTGCAACGGCCTTATTCCTCCAGCTGTTTGTTTCTTTCTGCACTTTTACAGCTCCTTTTCTGCTCAAATCAGGCAACTTAATTTCTTAAGAGAAACAAGCCCTAGTTTGAAACCTAGGCTTTTCATTTGGCAGAATGGAATTTTCTCTCCTCGTGGCAATTTCCCTCCTTCCCCCAAATCCAGTTTTAAAAACTATTGGAAACATAAGCCAGACAGGGCTAAAAAGAAACTCAGTTTTAATAAAATGTCATTCAGGTTTTGAATGACAGAGGGAGGCTGTGCATTTGATATACTATAAAAAGCCTTAAACACCAGTATATTATGTGAAAAAGTAACTGCTATTCTTTGTGAAGGTGTCATTTATCAGCATCTGAGGCGGTTATTCAAGTGAATAGATTAACAAACATGAACTAAAGTGTAATGTTTATCAGCTGTCCTGTTTAACTCTAAATAACATAGTGGAAGATGGCTCTTAAAAATGAAATGTCCATCAATCAATACGCACTGCCATTCTACACGGGAGGTTATATATAGCTCTATGGAAAAAAGCACGTGAGGTGTGCCACTGGGGGTCACTCCACCAGGCAAAGGAGAGAGGCTGAATCACACACCTTAGGCAGGCACAGACAAGCACTCTGTCATTTTAATAATGTTCTCATTGCAGAAAGTTTCACCAGTTATGGCCATGATGCTTAATTGCTTTCATTTATCTCTCTAGTAAATGATGTCATTGACTTAGAGTTGTTGCACAAATACAACTGGCAAGTCAGTAAGTAAACCTGCTATCCACACCTACTGATGAGAGTGGGGGAATTAATGGGAGTAAGAAATGCAGCAAGGGCCTTAATGTAGATAGATGAAATTTAGGGCAGCAAAACAGGTATTTTATTGCCTTCTTTCTCTATTTGTCTGAGCCCATCTAAATTTATCGAGCAGTGGTGAACTAAAATACATACAAAGAAACCCAAAATGCTCTGAGTGCAGAAGTAAGTCTATTTTGTAATGCTGGCTTGAGAGTTTGAGGTGAGACAGTTGTCCTTTGGTCCTGCTGCATCTTCACATAGGTGGAGATAGCTGCAAGGCTGTCCCGTGGATCCCTCTGTGCATAGAAAAAAGGCTTTCAGCTCCATATTTTCCTTTGTAGTGAGGTTTTATTCTTGCATGAGGTAGAAGAATGAAAGCAATGAAGTGAAAAAAAGCAAACAAACAAACTAAAGCAAACAAAAAGCCCCCCAAATGGCTTTACTCAAGCTGAGTGAACAAACAGAAAAAAACTCTAAATACATTCTTAGCAGTGACTCTGCTTTATCTCCGTAGGGTACAAATCACCACCATTTCCAGGTCTTTATCTCCCTTGCAGAGGTTACCACCTGCTGTATTTCCAGCAGGTCTGGATGGTGTTGCCGAGGCCTGGCCAGGGGCCGTCAGAACTACTGTGCCCAGGCAGGATGATCTGTGAGCATGTAGGAGATGTGTCCAAGGTGGCTGGGTTTTTGTTTGCTTACTGGTTTGTTCTCCTGTATTTCTAGGGGAGGAAACTATCTCTAAAAGGAATCTGTTCTGACAGAGCTCAGCCTTTGGAGCCAGTCCGGACTTCTCATCTCAGCTCTGCCCCTTAATGGTGGGAAACATGAGAGGGCTGTTAATGTCCTTCTTCCTAGAAATCCTCCTTTCCCAGGCTCAGAGATTAAATGGCTCGAGTTTGACAGTTAAGAAAAGTTGCCTAATCTCCGTTAACCTTTGTACCTACAAGGGCAGAAAGCAGCAGGACTTTACAAGTCTGAGTGCACTAAGAGTGGTCATGCGAGGTGATGGGAGTCTTGGGGCATCCTGTGTCGCTTCATGCAGGAAATTAGGTGATTATTGGAAATCAACTTCCTGGGAATTGCTAGGTTCCTCAACACAGGATAAAAAAGATGAGCGCTCCTTTAAGGAAAGCATAAAGGGAGTGAGGGAGGCAGACCGTGAGCACAGAAAAGCCAAGGGACTTCTGCAGGGCCAGAAGGAGGTAATCGTCTATGTGAGCAACATGAGAGGTAGAACAGGGGAGGATCGATGACCCTGCAGCAAAGCTGGGCTCCTCAGGCTGCTCCTTTCTCTGAAGAGTTTGTTTTCTCTTTCTATTATTCAGTTGCTTTCCAAGCTAGGGAAAACGATTTTCAAAAACGCTCCCTGTTTATGGCATGGGTTAAAATTTTTTTTTTTTTTAAGGTCTTGCACCTCGATCTTGAGCTCTCAAACTGCCGGTGGGCAGATAGCTTGCCACCGCAGCGCTGAGAGACTTCCTCAGCAGAGTTCACAACTGCAGCTAACAGTTTGGGTGGTTCTACTAAAAATACATTACACCTGGAGATACTTGATGACTCTTTTCCCAGAGCTGATGAAAATTACTGTTACTTTTTTTGAAAGGAATTTTCAGGAAGTGTTAAAAATATCTATAGCAAGAGGAGTTGGCTTTAAACGTAATATTCACCACAGTTTTGAACTGTTGGTAAATCCAGTTTGCTTCCTACAATATCCCCATATTTTTTTATGGAAATAACTTCACACAGTTGGAATCTGTGAGAATGAAGGTGATATGGGTCACAAAATTATACCAGATTCTAATTTCTACTGTATGAAATTCATAGCGTGCAGGATTTCAAACAGCAGCTCACAAGTTAGTTGTAGTCTTAATATAGACTCTCAAACCCTTTTATGATTAGACATTGACTTTTCCTACATGAAAGCACAAAAGGTTGATGCTGTGTGGGAAGTTCAAGGCACCCAGATTGTAGGGTGTAAAACTAAGAAGAAAAAGGATCTTTTTTTTCATTTTAGAGTCCTTTTAAAATATTGGAAAAATTGTTTCAGGCCATTTCAGAACCAGTGTTTTTGAAATGTTGGTAGCATGATAAACTATTAAAAAAATCTATGGAATGAAACCTTTGTTTTTACAATGGCTCTCACTGGTGTTAAAGAAAATTGTAAACCAGGAGGAACTAATTATTACAAACCCACAAATTCAAATTTATGTTTTAAAATGCTGAAGATAAAGACTTCAGTATGTTCCACAGTATCTTTAAAGCCTTTTACTTTTCCAAAGTGAACAACTGGGTAAAAATAATGCAGCTTTTCAAAATGCTTCAGTTTTGCTGACACAAATCTGTAAACATTTCACCCAGGTGTCTGTTCCCTGTTCACTCTGTTCACCTGGGGACAGGCACTTGGTCTGTGAAGGGCTAGGGATTTACTAGGACCAGAAGACAGCAGTAAAAGTAGGGAACAGAGGCAGGAAAGTCAAAACCAACTGCACAAGTCAGAGAGTAGTGGAAAAAGGAGACACCAAGAAGAAAGCCAACATGAAAGGAGACTCGACAACTGAGATGAAGGAGCTATTGAGAATATGAACTGTAGATGGAAAGCCAACAGCATCATGAGAGACACATTAAAAGCCTTTAGGAGAATGACATTAAGAAGCAGAAGAAAAGACCACGGTGGGGCACTGGTGACAGATCAGAAAGTAGACCTGTAAGACAGTGGAGCTGCAAAAGAAGAGAGATACAATATAGAGGTAGTGGAGATGGTATGGAATGACAGCTGGAAATGTCTCTGCAAGCCAAGTGCCCATAGATGTTCCACAGTAACACATATTAATGTATTCACTCTGGATGAAATCCTGGCTTGTCGCAGACCATGGGAGTTTTGCCACTGACTTCACCAGGGCCAGGATTTACTGGCTTTGGTTTAGTTCCACAAACAGTGTCTGTCTCATTTTAAGTGGAGGAAGATGTTTAAAAAATAAGAAAAAATTAAGTTTGCAAATTAATTGTGCCATTACTTGAAAGATTGGACCAGGGCTACAGAAACCCCTTGCTCAGAAACCAGTTAGGTGGGCAGCTTCCACATTAATGAATCAGAATAGAATAGAATAGACTATTTCATTTGGAAGGGACCTACAGTGATCATCTAGTTCAACTCCCTGACCAATTCAGGGCTGACCAAGTTAAAGCATGTTATTAAGGGCATTGTCCAAATGCCTCTTAAACACCAGCAGGTTTGGGGCACTGACCACCTCTCCAGGGAGTGTGTAAAGAGCTCCCTAGAGTTCTCTGTAAAGATATGCTTCCTAATGTCAAGTTTGAACCTTCCCTGGCGCAGCTTTGAACCATTCCTACATGTCCTATCACTGGATACGAGGGAGAAGAGATCAGCACCTCATTCTCTGCTTCTCCTACCCAGTCATGAAGAGTGATGACGTTGCCCCTCAGCCTCCTTTTCTCCAAACTGGACAAGCCCAAAGTCCTTAGCTGCTCCTCATAGGACATTTTTCCAGAGCTTTCTCCAGCTTTGTTGCCCTCCTGTGGATGCATTCAAGGACCTTCACATTCTTCTCAAATTGTGGGGCCCAGATCTGCACACATTATTCAAGTTTCTGATGCCTGTGCCTAGAAATGGTGTCAAACACACAAGACACCAGTCATTTTTGTTATGCTTATGTATGGCTGTACAATAGTCATAAGGTTTATTCTTCCCCTCTTCTATTTTTGTGTTCTGCAAGAAATTTTCCACTCATGAACTTTCAATAAAAGTTGCATAGAAATATTTTGGATTTTTTCTACTCAATGTGTACATAATATATAGTAACAAAGGAGTGCATTTTGAATAACTTGTGAACTAAGTTTAGTTTTATGATAAATGAAATATCAAGGCATATTTTAAACTAAAGAAGTCAAATCCTGATCTTTTGGAAAGCAATAGGGTTTATTAGCTGGTTTCAGTGAAGTTCTTCTTGATGTCTAAACAAATATCACAAGGGAATATTAGCATAACCAAGGAGGATATTCTTTGATTCAAAATATAGATATATTATATACCAAATGATATCATGCAAATAGAGCTGCTTCGGGTGTTATCAGGGTAATGATGTTGTAAAACATTATTCCTGACTGGTAACCTTATCTTTCACACCCTTTGCAAGATATCTAAAATGCCATATTAAGAGAGTTTCAAAAATAAATAATTTCTTCTACTTCCTGAAGTGGTGTTTTTCATCAGAGCATAAATTCAGTATAAAAATAAAAAGAAACCTTTGCAATTTTTCTGCAAAATTAAACACTGCTATCTGAACCACTGACAGAAATATATTTACATATTTCAGGCTAAAGATCTTTTGTAAATGTTTAGTTACCACATTCAAACCTTTCAACACTTCTCCTGAAATCACATTATTCTTATGAAGATACAACAAGAAGTCAAAGAATAAAATGTAAAAATCTCCACTTCAATAATATGAAGGTTGTGAAACGAGCTGACAGCATCCAGGAAGCTCAAAGTTATGGCTGACAGTCTGTCCTTAACTCATGCTGTGTGAAAAAAGCAAATGGCAGTAACGCATGTTAGCTGAGCTCAAATTTTGAACCCCTCGGCCCGTCCCTCCTTCCCTATTTGAGTTATGGGGGCTGTTGTTTTGAGGTCTGATTATCAGACTTGGCTCCGGTGTTGCTGTTAGAAGGCATGTGTGGCTCTTACACACAAAATAAATCTTTCCTCCAAAAGCTCTGTTTTGTTCAGGCATGTGCTGGTGCAGCAGCTAGGACTCGAGATGTTGGTTACAAACATTGAGGCCTTTCCGCAGGCTTTGGCAAACACGCAACAGCTTGCTGTACACCTATTCAGAAAACCTTTCTTTCACCTGCTTCCTGTCTTTTACCCCTGCTATAGTTTATTAGCCTTTTATGCATTTCTAACTTGTAACACTCCATAAGGATAACACTTAACAATCTAAGTATATCATATATGTTTAAAACCTCTGGGGGTCTTGAACAGTGACATGGATAACCTGGCTCAGCAACAGATCTCAGAGGGTCATGATCAACAGGGCAGAGTCTGGTTGGAGGCCTGACACTAGTGGTGTTCCCCAGGGGTCTGTGCTGGGCCCAGTCCTGTTCAACATATTCATCAATGACCGGGATGAAGGGACAGAGTGTGCCCTCAGCAAGTTCGCTGATGATACCAAGCTGGGAGGAGTGGCTGATACAGCAGAAGGCTGTGCTGCCATCCAGTGAGACCTGGACAGGCTGGAGAGCTGGGCCAAGGGGAACCTCATGAAATACAACAGAAGCAAGCACAAGGTCCTGCACCCGGGGAAGAACAACCCCAAGCACCAGTAGAGGCTGGGGGCTGAACTACTGGAAAGCGGCTCTGTTGAGACGGACCTGGGAGAGCTGGTGGACAACAAACTGACCATGAGCCAGCAAGGTGTCCTTGTGGCCAACGGTATCCTGGGGTGCATTAAAAGGAGTCTGGCCAGCAGGTCGAGGGAGGTTATCCTCCCCCTCTACTCTGCACTGGTGAGACCATATTTGGAGTACTGTGTCCAGTTCTGGGCCCCCCAGTTTAAGAAAGACAGGGAACTACTGGAGGGAGTCCAGTGGAGAGCTACGAAGATGATCAGGGGACTGGAGCATCTCCCATATGAGGAAAGTCTGAGAGACTTGGGTTTGTTCAGCCTGGAGAAGAGAAGACTGAGGGGGGATTTCATCAATACCTATAAATATCTAAAGGGTGGGTGTCAGGATGATGGAACTAGGCTTTTTTCAATAGTGCCCAACGACAGGCCAAGGGGCAATGGGCTCACGCTGGATCACAGGAAGTTCCACTTAAATATGAGGAAAAACTTCTTTCCTGCGAGGGTGACAGAGCAGTGGCACAGGCTGCCCAGGGAGGCTGTGGAGTCTCCTTCCCTGGAGACGTTCAAAACCTGCCTGGACATGTTCCTGTGCCCCCTGCTCTGGGTGTGCCTGCTCAAGCAGGGGACAAGATGATCTCCAGAGGTCCCTTCCAAACCCTACCATTCTGTGATTCTGTGATCTCAGAGATTACCTACAGATGAAGTCTATTCCTTTCTAGGAACTGGTTGATGCCTGGAAGAGAACACTTCCTATGAGAGCTCCCTTCCAAAAACCAGCTCTGGTGGTGCTTGGTGAAAAGAACTTCATTTCAACATGTTATGTAGCCAGCATAAAGGAGGCAGGAGAGACTTCCACTCATGCCTTGGCAATTTTAAGAGCAGAAATAAGTTCCCTGAAAACTGACTAAAGCAGCTTTTACTAGTCCACAGCCTAAGAAATCTCTCTTGCATTTCCTAAGATACCACCAAGAATACTGTTTCAGGTAAAAAGAAACACTTCCTCAAACTGTTCAGATCCTGCTATACCTTTTAAAAATAAGTTTAGACTGGGCAAGATGGACAAAAGCCTGTATCTATCTTATAGCATTGTTTTTTTCCAAGCTAGTGATCAAATATTTAATACCTTTAATCTATAAATCCAAAGGATTCCCTGTGTTTCAGTATAAGAAAGGTGTCTGCAGGATTTTGACGATTACTTTCTTTGAATGCTTCTTTTCCTTAGCATTGCTTCCCAAGTTACTGCATACTGAGCAGTTTCTGTAAGAGCGAGCCTTGACAATGTTCTTGGTTCTGGTGGGATAACTCTTCTGTGACCCGTATTTATGAAACCTTCCTACCCATTCCTGACAATGCCTCCTTAATAAACGTGAGCTCAAACAATTAGTGGAAGGTTCTGGTAGCAGAATAATAATAATATTTTGTAAAAAAACCAACCCCCACACTAGAGGAGGTATTTTAAAAAATTAGAACATCTGAGATAAAAAGGTGTAGAGAACATGACAGTCTGTCAGTAGAAGTCTGAGCTGATAAAGCCAGCAGTTTGTTGAGATGTAACGGCCTTCTACTAAAATGCTAGGAGAGTAACAAGGCACCCATGCAAAAAAAAAAAAAAAAAAGGTTGAATGAACATTTTAATTAACTCTTGTGCAATTTTAATTAAAAACATAATGTGTCAGGAAAATGAATAATGCCTTGGGGCAATAAAATAGCTAGATTTTCTGTTCAGTCTTCTGCTTCATATCTTTTATGGAAGTCGGATATTATTGTAAAAGGGAAAAAACCGCCCCCTCCAGACTCCTACCCTGTCTCCACATACCTCCAACCAAGAACACATAATGCAACAAAAACCAAAGGTGTGGACAAAAGGAACAGGATTAAATCAGAATATGGTACAACATGTTCTGTGCTGCTATCATGTTGGTTGTGCCACAACTTTTCTGGCTTTTATCACAACTTTGACCTTCAACTTCAAAGTGTGTTTTGGTCATCATAAAGTAGGGTCAGAAAATGTAGATGCCTTCATTTTTTTTGAGTGAAAACTTGAAATATCTGAGTATTATCAGGCCTTGATGAAGAACTGATGGCCTCCACCCTTTACAGATTAAGCCATTTTAAGCCATTGGGATTCTGTAAACTGAGATACTGGAAATCACATTACTTTTTAGATAAGGAAAATAAAGTTTTCAAGTATTAGAAAGGAAAAGGAATAAAATAAACCAAGGGGAACAACAGTTGAGAAAAGTTAACTTTTCCCCAAATGGAAAATGTGGAATGTCCAAACCTATTTATTTCTCTTCTTTGCCCAAATACCACTCAGCCCTCACTGAAAGAGATTTGAAATTCTAGCAGCTATAGCGTAGCCTGGGGCAAAGGCAGGGTCACAAGCACCATCATGTAACACATTTTAAAGGCTGTCAGAGACGTTTCTTCAGTCTCTGTGTCCTCAGCAGTCCCAGAGTCACTGGCTTGCTGTAGGGACCTGCTACCTGGTCATACCTTTTCTGTGGCTCACATCATTTTGACCATAAATCACATATAAACTGTGAGAAGGCTGTTTTCCTTAATGCGCCCTGAAAGCATATGAAGCTTTGTGTGCAAACAGTCCTGGGCCACATCCAGTGTGCAGCAGATTTTGCAGAACTCTGGTCCCATGGGCTTTGATGGGAAGTCCTGACACCCAGGGTCTCCTCTAAATGCCCCCATATGTATTTAAGACCCTAAATTTAAGCTTCTAACTTTGAAATCCTAGTGTCAGTTATAAGTGAAGTTTCTGGTCTGATTTTCCTTTTGCTCTTCTGAGAGCAAGCAGGAAAAGAATGTGCAACTCTGTGATGAGCTGGTGCCCATGGGTTTCTGGGAGAGAATTGCTGCCCGCAGATAGTGCAGCACAGGCAGCACCAAAGACCACTTGCACTCTGAAAGCTGTCTGCTCCGTGACTTTGGGCAAACGACTGATTTGGAAGTGGAGGCAACAACAGTGAATTTGGGCAGACACTTTGAGAGCAAATGTTGTTCCTCAGCATGAAGTACCACCACTAGAAATGAAGCAAAAATCCCCATGGAAGCTGCACATAACAAGCAGAACTCACATCTGACAACGAGCAGCCCCCTCCCCAGCCTTTGCATCAGTATTTGCCTGAACTTTAGCAAGTTTTGGATTCCAGGATGGAATTTTTGGATTTGGTAGGCAAATCTTGTAACAGGGCAGAATTTATATAGAAAAGGAGTGGGGTCTAAGCTGATTCCTAATTTCTCAAGCACTGTTTACTGTCTCACTCCACCAGTTACCTGAATATATTTATTGATATGTTTGCTACAAAGAATGCATTGAAGCAGCCTATATTTTAGGCTAGCGACAGGCACTGGGTTTTTATTGTCACAATTATTATTGCATCTATGCTGAGTGCTTATGCCCTACCCACTGCTAAAACATTTGAACACTACCTTAGACCAAGCTCTTCAGCCACAAATAAACACTGTTTCCATCTGTAAATATGGCGATTCCCAAGATGAAGTCCGGAAGTCACAGAAGAGTCTTTACTATGCTCCTCCCTGCTCAACGTAGGGCTTCATGGTTAAAGGGAAAACGTCTGTGATTTAGCAGCTGTGAGTGACATCTTTCAGGGCGATGCCCCTGGGTGCCCTTAGCACAGACAATGTGCTACACAGGGGCAATGCTTGGTCTCCTGCCTTCCTCACATCCTGCCAAAGTTGTGGCCCTCTTGGGCTCTCCACTCCTCTGGTCTCACTGTTAGCGAACATGACCACAACCAACACAGAAATAATCTCCAGGAAATGATGGACAGTTCAAAAGGAGTATTAAAGATTAAAAAATAAATCCGCTTTTTGACTTGTTTTTCTTACATAAACAGAAATAGTTTTGTCTTTCAAACAGCCCTGGCTTTAATGGTGAGCTCAAGCACCAAAAATTAGTCTGATGTGGCCAGTTTTCTTTTTTTGCCTGACACCAAATTCACAGATGTTCAGACACAGGACTTTCTGCTAGCTGCAGACTCTCTGAAACCCTGGTTAAGTTATTTTTTTTCTCTCTGCCTATCTGTAAGGCAGTGAGCACAGCATTTCCCCAGCTCACAAGACTGCTGTGCAGATGGATAGGGTACAGGGTTCTCACACCCCCAGCATGGTGGAGTCACACAGACACACAGGAGAGATACAAGTGCTGTGGGGTCATATCTGCCCAAGTTCCCAGATAACATACTTTCCTTGTAAAATCTTCCTGGTCCATTTAATTTCCTTAAATGATGTCATCCCTCCAGCTTTCCTCATTCGGTTATTTTTTCCAAGGAACTCCCCACACTTGTTGAAGGGTCATAGATCTGCACTGAAGCAACAGCACAAGTCCCTCTCAGAGTACATGTTCAAGGACAAAGACTTGCAGTATCTCACAGCTGGTTTGTTTCCCTCTCAGGGCAGGCGGTGGGGGGAAGCTCGTTGCACAGTCTGGTGCCCACCCTGTAGAAACGCCTCTGCCACTGGAGCTGCAGTGGTGTCAGCTGCACCCTTGAGCATCATCTCCACATTGCCACTGTTCACAGGCCAAACTCAAAGAGCCAAGCCAAGTCACGGTAGTCGTGGGTTTTAGCCATCCAGAAAATAGTGTAGGGCTTGCTGCAGAAACGTGCAGGATTTAGAAATTTAATAAACAAATGGGAAGTAAGGATCAACATACAAACACAAGCCTCTGAGGTCACTGCATTTACACTGCATGTTTATGTTGGCATTCACTTAAAACACTGAAATTCCTGAGTGCAAAGTTATAATATCTGTTTTCCAGAGCCTGAGGGGAAAATCTAAATTGATTTTCACTGTATAAAATTTCCTTGCAAGAAATACCTTTTTAATGTCTCCTCAGACCTGTTACTTGTCTTTTCCTCTTTTTGTCTCCCATCAAATTATAAGCTCTAGCACACCTAATAAATAAAAAGTATAATTCCAGGTTGCATACACTATTGCTGAACAAATATATTTTAACAATACACCTGCCATTTATATTTACTTCTCATAAATGAGCTTGCTTTGGTCATGGCAGGAGTGCCTACATTAAGAATTAATTTTATGCAAAGTCTGACAAATATTCCAGTTTAATTCTTCTTTTTCTTTCCCCTCCCCCACAGTCGATGACTTGATTCTAAGACTGTCATTCACTGAAGGAATAGTAACATACCGTTTGATTTAGGAGAGCAACCACGGTTCATGTTTCAAATCCTGAATATTCACAATAAGCTGAGACAAATTATTACAGAATTATTCATCAAATTGCTCTGAATAACAAATAAATGCCATGGAATTACAGCCTGAATGCAGATGCTTCACAAAGGGGCAAATAGGGTAAAATGAATTAAATAAATTCTTCAGTGCTAATTAGGGTTTAGACTGCTGTACTCTTGGATCCTTTGAGCAGCAAGTTACTTTGTAACTTATCCCATTGATTTTGGTGGGATGATCTGTACTGGTATGATTTGCAGTGTAAGGATTTTGCCATAGAAATGCCCGTGAAAGAGAAAATAAATATAATTCAGTAGCTTGACCCAGTATCTTTGTTTCTGGCCATAGGCTAGAAGGGCCTGAAAAGACGTACTTATTCTCATGAGCCAGAAAGCGAATTTCTTGGCTTGCCTGTCTGAGTCCCTTTATAAACTTGCCACAAGTGTTAAGGAGTTGGAGTTTGTCCACTGAATATTGCCGGCTGCTCTCGTCATTCCTCTCTACACTTGGCCAGAGTTAGAGGTCTCTGAAAACCATGTCCGCAGGTCAGCTGGGATGCCTGGTCTGCATCTGTGCATATAAGTGACATGCTGCCTCTGATGACAGCAGGGTTGTGTCCCCTAGCTACAGGGATTTGTACAGCCTGAATTGTAGTCCCTGAGCAGGCAGGGACTGAGCAGAGGCTCCAGAAGGCTAATTCCAGATACTGGCTGACAGTTATTTCCTCTCAGTTCCTACATCCATCACTTTGGTTAAAACTATTAAAACCGTTTATTTGTATTTTGCTTAGTAAGGATTTGCTGCATCAAAACCAGAGCCAAAATTCAGTTGGTCACATTTGTTTTGGTAGAAGTCCACATGGGGACACTGCTGCAGTAAATGTGCCTGCTTTTGAGGCAGATTGAGACTGAAGTGAAATAAAGTACTGCTAGTTGCAAAATTGGAATTTTTCACTGACTTCTTCAAGACATACAAGTATAGTTCATAGTCAAATTAATTAACTTGTTCCCAGGTTCCATATAGATGAGCTTTATATCGTTTTATAGCCTAAATATCAGATGTCATTTCTAAAAGGGTTCCATGAGAAGTGATTCCTCAGCCCTTTAGAGTACCAAACAGACTTACCTGCCTAAAGATCTGCTGAATCACCTCTGCTACCGAGGCCTGGCTGGCAGTCAAATGGTGGTTAGCAGAGACTTTCCTCCTGTGTAACAGAGCTCTCCCTGTCTGTACCTGCCATCCACTTGCCTACAGGTCAGGGGTGGGAACACCAATGAAACACAACATTCTCCTCTGGTTTGGGGGCCCAGAAATGATTCAAACCACTGTAGCAAACCAAAACTGCTCATGATAAGCTTTTCTCACCCGATTTCTCCCAAAATACTTACATCATGGCTATGAAATGGCTTTTAGTCATGATACAAATATGACAGCACTTGGCCTTCCAGGTTATGTGGCATATATATGAAGATGGCAACTATGAATGGACCTAAACATAAGTGCAAGAGACCCACATACCCTTTACAAGGAAGTTTAGTGCCTCTAAGAGAATGCACAACATCTTGACTCTTCTGCCACAGATCCATACAAATGTTTTATATGCCAGTTTAAACTTGTGAGGCCTAAAATTTTACATACAAATGGAGGGGACTAGATCATTTTCAGACAAGTATTTGCATACAGTACCTAATTTTTGTATATAGCACTATCAGCGCTGGAGGTCCATAAATATTTATGTGTTTGCAAGTACATAAACAGAATCTACCATTATTTTGACTAGCATATGTACGTCAAGCTTCTTGCCTCAGGGTATCAATGAATCCATATAGGATTTATCTTTGCTCTGCACTCAACATTTCCAGACCATCCAGGTAAGTTGCATGGGTTGACAATATGATGTCTCAAAGCTCCTTGAGAGGAGACATCACACTTACAATTAGTCTGCAGCAAAATGAAAAATAGTGGTCTTGCAGGTTTCAGCAGCAAGCTCTGCCCATTCCTTTTAAATTTTCCTGTACAGCAAATGCACATTGTCAAGAAAAAAAACCCCAGAACTTTTAAAATATTCAGAGGAATGAGGTTTGCATCCACCATTAATGTTCTCTGTTGCAGATGCAAAGATAATTAATGTAATCTAACACATCTTGAGGTAAACTAATGTGCATACAGATATAAACAACAATTCCAATCTTTTAAAGAGTGCAAATCTGGTGCTTATTAGAACAGTTCATAATCACTCCCATTTCAAGTTCTGCATGAGAATATGCTGTAATGAGGAATTTAAAATCTTCTAATTAGACATGATTTTATAAAACAGACAGATAATTAAAATGGTGAGGGTTACACAGAAAAAGATGAGAAAACACTGTAAAACAGACAGAAAGGAAGAAAAAGGGTATAAATAAAGAAAAAATAAATACAAAGCATCACTGATGTATCAAATTTATCCTACAAAATTTGAAGTGTACTGCAGTTTTAGATTTCACAGTGCCAAAAACTAGTATCAAACATTTTTTATAACACTATGCTAGCATAGGTAGATTCATACTGACAGTTTTATTTGATTAAAGGATGCTTACTAAGATTTGGGGGTTATTTTCTTAAGGTTTAGTACTGCAGAATGGGACATTATTAAAACTAATCAAAACACATAGATAATAGTTCTTAGCTGTAAAGCCATTGCAGAGCTACTTATCCTGGTTTGTATTCAGTGAAAGATTGGAGCAAATAAAAAATATTTTCTTATATATTTTAAAGAAGGAGGGTGATCTTCTGCTAACTACAGGAAGGGGTAAGAAGTTGATTCTACAGTGAGCAATCCGTCCTCTTCCTTCACACAGTGTGGGTGCCAGGTGGGACATGAAGGCTCATTTATTCCCCAGCAACACACAGAAAACTCTCTGCAGACCAGTCTGTTTGAAGATGAAGATGACTAACCCCCGTTAACAGGGCACATTGCACCTCAAGAGAAGGGTGTTCCTATTTCCTTTTTTTTTAATGCATTTAGGAAGATGAGTTCATTTTACCTTCGTAGTTTTACCAGAGACATTTGAAAAGGCTTGGGAATGACACTTCAACTGGGAAACTTGTTTTGTTCTGTGTCATTACTGAACCAGTTGATTTTCCCCAAAGGTTTAAACAATTTCCAGATTGTAACAGGGGACACCACACACCAGCTAGATACTGAGCAAGTGCCTATCCAAAGAGTTGTTGCATTTCCAAATGCTCCATACCAGTGGGAGAAATTCAAGGAAGTGCATATGTTGCTTCTGTTTCTCATAGTTTCCACAATATTTTGGGTGTGACTGATTAGACTCATATGTTCTCGTATTTCACCAGCAGATATGTATTGGACTCGGAAACAATTCCACACCATCAATATGAAAGTGATGTGCGAAGCCAAGAACGTTATTACTTAAGAATTTGCCAACTACCCTTGATCAATAGATGAAGGTCAGCTCACTCAAACACATATATCTATTTCTGATCAATCAGTTCTAGCTGCATAGCTGGGAAATTGCTTATCAGTTAAGAGCTAATCTGCATATATTAAAAGAGCAATGCTCCTCTTTACTGATAAATAAATATCCATCAGTGTTGCAAGAGATAATGTTTATTTTGTTTATCCAGTCTTGACTAAATCTATGAATGATAGCAAAGAGAAGGCAGTCCGAAACTCATCCAAACGTGAACTTGTTGAGTAAAACAATCTTAGTATGGTGTTTTGATGCACTTGTTCAGCAAGAAGTGACCAGTATGTCATAGCAGATAAAATCTGTCTTTTTTCTTCTTCTTGCAAACAAAGCTAAAATATTTGCTTTCAAGGAGAAGTCTGAAATTCGACTAAAAAGAAAATAATAGCTAAACCAGAACCTCTTGAGAGAAACTGAAATGATATGGAGGAAGGGCTCATTTCCTTTTTCATACTGTAGCAGATAAAAAGTAGAGACATTTTACTTTTGACAAGGATATGGAATTTCATGAAGCAAAATCACTAGCAATGTCTTTCCCCATTTGCAAGCTAGTACTGACTTGCCATTGTCTTTTCTCTCTTTTCTTTTCACCTATACACTGAAATGATGTCTCTGGCTCCTGGCACTTTCATCTTAAGCTTCAACAGGAGTAAAATTCCTATACAGATCTTGTACTGATACTGGTTAAAGTGGAAGCCGTAATTTTCTATAGGTGCAGTATCATCCAACGGTTTATTTCACTTCCAGGCGTCAGATCTCGTGGATTGTCTAGTTGTGTGTGTGACTGCACCAAACCCCATCACAGATGACAGAATGACCATCACTTTCTGTTCCAGCATCACCGTATCAGGGATGGTCTCTCAGGTCAGCTGTCTTCTTCAGAGGAGGGAAATAAAGCTTTCAAAGAAAAAAAAATTGTTAGTCAGCTCTTCTTCTCTGATGGGCTCCACATATGCTACAGCAGAGAAGATGGCCGGGTTCACACCATTCTCTTATGCCTTTGTCCTACTGGAGTTGGTTTTGTGTCTTCACACTTCGTTTGCAGTCAGTCACTCATAAATGCTGGTGAACAGTGAGACCTGCTTACTCCTCAGTATCAGAAGTAGGATTATTTTGAACCAAAGATACTCCATACAGATGAGAAAGCATGACTTTTAGCAAATAATCAATGCCCAAATTTTTCTGAGTTGCTAATGGGGGAGCTTTGGCTTTGAAAACATGGAGCTGGAAACAACATTGTATACATTCATGACGTGTTTTTAATCAAAACTGAGATCGAGAAATTGTTCCTTTACATAACCTTCATGACCTTCAGGTTTGCCAGAAGTGTTAGGATTTATGGATATTGATATTTTCCAAGGCACTGAGGTACGGTGATACTTGCTCTGTCTCAGCAGGCTTTGATATGAAGTAAGTCCAGGTGTGGGGGAGTGGTCTGAAAATGTCATCCTTCTTTCTGTCAAAACAGATGGACTCTTTTGTTTGATTTCTTCATTGAAAAAGTTTCTGCCTCAAAATGCAGAACAGACCTGCATATCATGTACACTTACTTCATCTCCTTCTTGCTGAGGTGTATCTACAATGGTTTTCTAGCAATCCAGGCCAGTGTTGCAGTGGCTTGCTATACCAGCATGCCTTGGTCTAAAAGCGAGTGCCTGAGACCACCCTGAAAGCCATGGTTACCCACTCTCCAACTTTAAAACCAAACATCAGTGTTTTTAACCCCTAGAACTGAGAGGTGCCTCACCTAAACAGAGGCCATCCAGCTTAACTTCTATGTACAGGTGTGCAGGGCTGCTGAATGACAAAATAGTCTCTGTATAGAGAGACACAAAATATTTCTATATCCAATTGCTCAGAATTTATAACAGAAGCTACCTGTGGCTGCTCAGGGATTTTTGACTGCTGGACCAAGGGAGGAAACTACGTAAGATAGCAAATGGGAGGTAGATAAGGTAATCAAAGTTGTGTGCTAAACAGCAGTTCTCATAATTCTGTGGTTTATTACATTATGTAATGTGTGTTTATGTGGTAGGGAGAGCAGAAAAGTATTATCCCTCAGTAAATCATTGTTCTGCAATACTGTATTTGAGAATTTCAGTAAGGCCAGTGAGACCTAAAAAATTCCAAGATGCCAACAGCTCATTCGTGGCTTGCACTGGAATGTTGAAGGAGCATGACCTTTTGATGTTTTTATTTTATTAAGCAAAAAGATGAGCAAATTCTTGTTTCTTCACATCCAAAATCCAAAGATTCACAAATTCAGCTTTGTTCAAGGTATACAATAAATTCAAAAGGATTTTTCTCCTTAGTGAATATTTGATCTGTTCCTGTCAAAATGCATTTTTTAGCTGTCTCTTCATGTTCTTTCCCAGTAGATAGTTTAAATTGGAGTATGCTCTAAAATATTTTCACACTGCACACAGGCTATTGGGAGCTTTAGAAGGTAAAACCCGATTATTGAATAGCCATGGAGACTGTGTCAGCTCCACATGGAGAAGAAGAGGGAAATAAATAGCAAAAATTCTCTGGTGGAAAAAAATCTTTAAGTAGAGAGACCAGCAAGTATTATCTAAGAAAGAAAAATGTTAGTCTTGGATATTGAAAGTCACAATTTCACACTGTAACCACAAAGGACTCTGGTTTTTAGCAGAACTGAGAAGCTGGCTTTCACCACTGCTGTAGTCCCCAGTTACAGAGGTGTGAAATGTTTACTTAGGAAGTGCAATTCTTCACAAATTACAATGCAAAAACATTCATACCTATCAGAAAACCCCATTTCCATACAGGCATGAATATTTCTAAACCTTGTGGAATATATCCGCCGAGTCTGACGCAGGAGAAAATATTCCCTTGACCAATGTCTTCCTCTGTGTCTCACTGGGGACTTTGCCCCCATGGATGGAATCTGATGTTGTTCCCTTTTTCTTCTGTTCCCATTGGGGACTGCACTGAAACCCAGCGACAGGAGCTGCTGAGCCTGTGTACCATTGCACCACAGCGTGGCCCTTCTCCTTCCCCAGTGCCATCAACCTTGGGACCATGCTGACTTTCTCCAGCCTTACTTCAAAGGTGTTTTAACTGCGGGCAAAGACATTATAAAAGGCAAAGACTGTTCAACTTTCAGTAAGACCACTGTCCTGCTCGTCTGTTTGCTTGAGATCTTTCAGAGCAATGACAATGCAACTGGCCTTGGATTATCCATTCATAGCAACATTTCACCTCATAATTGAGTTAAACAACTAGTTATTCCTATAGCCAGAAAGCATGAACAGGATGATAAGGGAAGACTGATTTATGAGCGCTTTGTATCTGAAAGGTGTAGCATTCTATTTAACAAATAGTATTCCTCTAGATTGGAAAACACCATAAGCACACTGGAAAACCTTCAGCCCAGACCCATAAACCACATGCATTTTTTTAACATTTTAATTTAGCTATCTGTTTTGGATTACATAAATAAAAAAAAAATGAATTCTGTATTTTCTTTCTAAAATAAATCAATTCCGCTACACTGGAATTACCGATTAGATTGAGCATTAGGGAATGTATAAAACTGCATCTTTAACAGACATGACAACATTTCTCAATGAGAATCAAGCAGTTTGCAGTGACCTTCATGTTGATCAGTGGGGGGTCAGTACTGGCATTAAATCATTTTGATTCACAGATGAGATCAACATATTCATATTTGTTTGCCAAATGTGTATTTTAATTTAAGCTTCCTCTGATTGATGCATGTAATTTATGCTGCTTAGAACTAAGGCGTCATATTTTTCTTTTTTCCTAACTAACCGGGGGAGACTTTCTTGGAAACAGATAAAGGAAAGAGTCCAGTAATTTGTAGCAATGTGACTACAGCCACACATGTTCTAGAATTAATGTTCTTCATTAGGGTGAGGAGTATCAGCTGTATATATACATCAGGATTTTAATTAACTTGGTCCCCACAACAGGACACATGATTCAAACTGTTTTTCCTTTATTCCTTATTACATAAAAAAAATACCAAACCAACATGATGTAAAGTTAAAACAGAAAAACAACAAAACCAACCCCATGCACACGCAACAAGAAGAAACAAAATCTAAGAGGTGCCATCAAGGTCAAGAATATTTCTGTAAGTCAGAATTAATCATCGGGAGTAACTTGGCACTGACTGCTCACAGATCTGTGCCCTGATGCAGAGATTAGCAGTTCTACCTACCCTACGTAGCCCAGTCTGACACAAGGGCAGTGAGTCATTCATGGGATAGTTTAAATTCTTTTAACATATTTTTGGGATGGGCACAATTTCATTTACAGGTGGCTTGTAACTGGCTACAAAAACTGCAACTGCTGAAAAAGAAGAAAGATTTGGACTTTGAGATAAAGGTATATTCTGAGAAAAAACTACTAATCTAGAGTAAAAGGCTTCCAAGGCCAGTGAACCTTACCAATCAGCCACTTTCTCCACATCTTCAACATTTCCACAGATATTTTATCATATTAAAAATTGCCATTGAGAAAAGGAAGCTCTTTTTAAAGTGATGTGGGCAAGAGCAGGGCAGTGCTTTTCATGCAGTCTCAGGTATGACATACATCAGACCCCAGATGGTTTTGCACGTTCAGGCAGTCACACACGGAGCAGGTTATTGGCTTAGGTAAAACTGGTACTGACTCAACATAACTCAGTGGCTGGGAGTACAGCAAGGGACGTACACAAATGAATCCACCACTGCACTGCGCTGTGATAGATGGGTTGTCCTTTAAGCTAGTGCTAAACACACTGTCGAGGGAAAAATGCATCTTATGCTGCGACTGGTTGGTTCACATTTCACCTGACCTCTGTGTAACCAAACTGATGACCAGATTTGCAGCCATGTTGGCTGAGGTTTTTGTATTTCACTGAGCATGAATTATATATATATTAAAAAAAACCCTAATGGGTGAACCTCCATTAGCTTATAATTTCCATGAGTTTGAATACATAACTCAAGTCTGGATGCTTCTATGAACTGTAGTTGAACAAATAAGCAGGGACTTATGCATACGTGGAACTTCAGTACACAATTTTCAAGGTGGGTTAAACAGCTGTAGAAAAGCTATTCTTCTTCCAGAAATAAATGCAGCTGACTGGAGGCCTTATGCAGAACTGCCATTGATTTTTAAATCCACATTCTCCCAATTTTCTATTGCTTCTTTATACAGTTCATCATTTAGCTATGTAAATAAGACTAAAATCTGGGGGGGCAAATTTTGTTATGAAATTTTTTGTACCTCTTCCTCCACTTTGAGAGAAGTAGGAATTCCAGATGAAAGAAAAAAATTAAGCAGAAATTTGTAAGATCTTTGAGGTCTGAAGTCTGGCTATTTATGTGCATTGTCTGCAATAGTATTGCTATCATTTGGTAAAGAATGAAAAAACGTTGAGTTAAACAAAGCTGAAAAGAGTTTCAGAAGCTTTCCTCCATCAGATTTTATTTGTCCAGGCTAGTACTTTTTTTCGGGGGTGGTGGGGGGGTGGTGGGGGGGTGGTGGGGGGGGGTGGTGGGGTGTCCTCTATTTGTGAAATAAGGCATATACCCTATGCCTGGAATTGCTTTTTTAAGGCAAGTATATGGATTACATTTCTCCCATTTCTAAACACATTTCTTAATTTCATCAAATGCTTAAATTGCTGAGTCTGGATGAAGTTATATTACTTACAAGAAAACATTTCTGAATATTCAGGTTTCATTTCCTTCTGATTTGACAAAGCCACTGAAAATCACAAGAACAGGGGTGATTTGTTTTTGGAGCTGTAGGAATGTGCAGCTGGGCTGTACAGACTTCTTGTCACTCTATATTCTTCTACTGCTTTCTTAATCTTAACATCTGACCAGCATCCCATAGCACATGAAGAAGCATGTCTGATGTGCTGTGTTTGTTCTCTCCTCCTTTCCCCAGAGGGTAAAGCTCTAGGATAATTTTGATTTTTTAAAGTAACAAGAAATGGTGATATATAATACATATTATACATCCTACCTTTGTGCCTCTACATGGCATCTTGTTTAGTTCTAGGCACGTTTGTGCGTGTGTGTATTAGAGAGAGAGAGAAAAACTCACATACAATGCCATACAGACCTCCCCAGAGTACACTTACTGCTGGTCAGAGGAAGCAGTCAGTGAGAAGTGCCTTGCTCTCTGAATGCAAGGAGTTGCATTTGATGCTTGCTGGTCTCAGGCCGGCTCCAGAGAAGGTTGTCCCTTCCCTGTAAAGATGATCTTTATCCTTTCCATAGAAATTGTTATTGTGCTAGAAGGCTATTTGTGGCAGGCACTACCATGGAATTTACCTAATTTATATAATTTCTGTGATATTGTTGGTCAGGAGTCAAGGCAAGGTAAGCTGAACTGTTGCACGTTTTATGTTTTGTACAAAAGCCCATGTTTGAACACAAATGTTTGCACTGGTATGGCTGTGATCCTCACCTTTAACAAGGACTGCATTGCAACAGTGAGATACAGTTTATTTGATTAAAGAAATTCAGAAGACATGGACAAAGACTGCATGCATCTAAATCTTTTGGAGTTAGCTTTACTATAATTTTTGCCTCCTGAGACAAAGTCAGGCTGGAGTCTGACTTCTGATTGCATACTTCCTACCCCATCTATTTTAGATGTCCAAGATATAATTCAGAGCAACTGATATCCTACATTCTCTATACAATCAACAGAAGAAGCATATTGCTGTAAAGAGGTAGTTAGGACAGATTCCCATAGCGCTGAAATAGTGGAAAACAGATATGCTGAAGAGAAACGAGAAGGAACCTAACATGCTGACAAAATATCCTAGAGAACTTGGCACAGACTCTTAAAGAGCATAATCCTGGTAAAATAACACTAGTCTTTGTTTGCGATTTTCCAGTAAGTCTTCTTTATTTGTTTCTAGTATCTTAAACTGTCCTGTTAATCAGAGTAATATAAAGATGCCTTTTATCAGCCTGGAGCCACTGGAGCCAGCCGATACTTTAAATCTTCACATTTCTGGTAAAAAAAATATTGTATATTTAAAGGAGAACAAATCCCACAAAGTTATATTTTACTATGTCAGAGTGATTTAGAAACGCACTTTGGATTATAAACTGGTTCTTTTTTTAGAATTAGGCATTTTGCTATTAGAGCACACATTTTCAGTTGGTAATAAGCAACTAAAAGCTATTTATTGTGGGTTTAACATAAACATGTTTGAGACACCTTACAACAGGACACCATCTTCATTTTATTCTAGGGGAATTATGTTATTAATTGTTTTGAGGGTGATTATGTCTGTTCTATAATCAAGATGTTACAGTAAACTTACTGTAGGTCTAGAGAAGTATGCCTGGAAGCAGATCTGGCAGTCAAAATCCAGGTCGCACACCCCCTTTGTTTATGAAAATCACAAGCCATCAGAAAATTGCCTATTATCAAAGCCATTTATCAGCTGATTATTTCCATACCAATATTTCTTACACCATTCCAGCCAGAAATAATATGGAAATATTGTCAAATATTTCTTAAAAAAAAAAAAAGCTCACACTGTCTCTGCAGGTTGATCGGATGAGCACTCTCTCGTACATCGGAAAGCTGACTACTTTCCAACAACTTGATTTCACAAATGGAAAAACAGCATCTGTTTTCCTGCAGCTCCACATATGGCTCTCACTGTAGCTGCGCAGAGCTGAAGCAGGTAGCCCCTGCGAGCACGGCCCTCCGGAGCCCCGCAGCCCCCCGGGACCGGCCAGCACTGCTCGGCTGTGAGGGACACCGGCTCCCCAGGCAGTTGGAAGCCCATACTTCTTCAGCATATGCAAAGCATCCCTCCAAACATCAACTTGTGGGGAAAAACACTCAAATGTGTATTTAGGGCTCCTGCACTTGTCTTTTTGGTGTGGCAATTTCAGTGTATCTACTCCAAGGCATGATTGCTCAAGGACTTTAGAAAATGACTAGCTGTCGTCAACAGAGCGTGAGGGGACCTCAAATAATTTGCAGGCAGAGCGGTGTGTGCATATGAAGAAAGGAAACAGAGCATCTATGCTAGAATTAACATAAAATGCATTTATTTTTTCTCCACAGCACATGATTATTTTTGGCTCTGTAATGTATGCTATCCAGCAGCTCTTGCTGGTCCATTCAGAAGAGTTTGAAGCTGAATTCAGATAAAAATATCCAGGCTTTTTTTTTTTTTTGCCTTTTTTTTTTTTTCCACTCTTCATATGTTTTGGTAACCATGTGTGCTTGTGAAGGTCAAGGGACTGGCAGCGTCAGAAATTAAATTTCTGAATACATCCACAGTCCAGGTATATTTCAGACAGATGCTCTCATTCTCAGACTGCCCTGCCAATGACCTTAACCCCTATTTGGAAGGACAACCCAATCTACTATAAAGAGGAAAGGTGATTTAGTCTCCAGCCATGCTGACAGAGTCTTGGACCTCTCTGAACAGTTTGTCATTTGTGCTGAAACATCAAATCATTTGGTAATGTGAACTATCTCCCACTAGCGATTAAACTGAGACTAATCACTAGTCTTTTCCTCTAAAATCTGGCTCTGAATAATCCCAGTGATAAAATACTCTGTATTTTCCCTCTCCATAACAAAATGTAATGCATAACTATCTATTTAACTATTTATCTAGTCTATTGTTTCAGAATTCTTGAAGGCCAGACTCAGGAAGAGAAAAGATTATTTTCTGTAGCCATTGCTGGAGACCGTATTACAGCAGGTTATAGCTTCACAAAGATCTGATTAGTTCAAAGCTAACATTCCTTTCTTCAAAACATTTACCCACATCTTAAAACCCACCTTCTGGGCCCCAAAATCCTAAAAGTAGTTTAGATCAAATCTAGCAACGCTAAATAACTGTACCGCCTCTGGTGAGGCAGCATCTCAGCTCATGGTATCAAAAGGCACCATGATCCGGGAGAAACACTGACATGTGGCTGCAGCGAGGTGTCTTTAGCACAACCCTGAATACTGCGTGCAGTCTGCCTTTGGGGCTGGAGGAAGTTAAAAAAGAAAGCACATGGCTGTAGTCACCACAGGAGAGGGATGGCCAGCAGCACCTCAGAAATTACTTCAGAGAGACAGGGCCAGCAGGCGGGTCTGGAGAAGCTGAAGGTAATCAGGGAAGACATGAAGAAAGAGTGAACATGAAGGGAGAGTGGAAAGAAAATGGAAGACACAAGAAAAAAGATAGAGGAAAACAGAGGAATTAAAGCCAGTGAGAGGATGGATAAGGGGAAAGATAGTGCCAAATGTGGTATTTAGAAAATCAGACATCTCCTCTCATCTCTTACATATCAGCTGAAAGAAAACAAAGCTCAAAATTATTTCATTTGACGCAGGAAAAAGAAACATGCTGTTACTGAAATCTGTGATAGGGTACAGCATTATTGCACTCTCCTGTTTCAGGAAAGACCTGCTAGTGCTTAATCAGCCAGGGCAGACATCAGACTGCAAGGGAGAGGGAGAAAGAAATGCCAGCTCTGCTGCTGTTTTGCGGGTTGGTAAAACTCTTCATTTTCAGCAGGGTGGGGAGCTGAGATAAACTAGGTTTTACCATGGCTCCATGGCAAAAAGCCAGCCGGACTGCTTTGCTTGGCCTCTTGTAGCTTTAGTCTTGCTCTAACTTAGTGAATTGTGTGCCATGAAGCAAATGTTCTCTGCATGCTCTGCACACCTGGGGAAGATTAAAAGTCCACTGATGCCCAAGCCCAGAGGGAGAGACAAGTTTGAGTTTTAAAGGGTTTCACCCTCTCATATCTAGGAGGTGGCATAGTTTTCCTATCATCACTATGTAGATATCTGGGTACCTCATTTGGAAAAATACTGGGACCTACATTGAACTGAAAGGCCAGGGAAGCAGAGCCCCAGTTTGCTCTGTGCCTGCCACAGACAGAGACTGTGGCAAGCAAGCCTCAGGTGTCTGCTTTGCACGGCTGCTGAATATCTTTTCATGTACTGAAAGTCTGATATGTGGAGGATTGTGTTAGAGTTATTCAATAGTTATCTTCAGCACTTGGAGAGTCAATGTGCTGTAAGGTAAGTACAGACATCCAACATTTTCCAGCAAATTTGCAGAACAGCACAAATGATCATTGTGCAGCTGCCCTCTAAGCACCAAAGTTTCTATTCATTTGATAACCTCAGTTGTGAACATATTAGTAAAGATATGTTTTTATTTGCCCTGTGGTAGAGGTGGCAAAGGGAGACCATTCTTTCTGTCAGGCTAGTTTATCCACAGATAAAGCTCTTTGAAAAGAAAATATCCAAGTCCTGCCAAATATAACAACTGCTTATAGGAAAAGCACTGAAATATAAATGATGTAAAAACAGGTGTTATCACATATTAAAAAAAACTCTTCTCCCCATTTTAACACCAAGGTCTGTGTTTTTATGTTGAATCAGGCTTCCATGTACTGCTCCATTTCACTCAGTGAAATGCCATGGATATATTCGAAATGAAGACCCAAATTCCTCCCTCACAGAGCAGTAATTTTTTCAAGTGTTGGTGGTTTGTTCTTTTCAGATGGCTGAAAAAAGGAGGGAATCCACCTCAGAAATTATTAGAATACTGTCATAGTATCATTCATCTTGGCAAAAGTTGACTGAGCAGATGATGAAGATCCACTTAACTTGGACTCAATCAAAGGTTTTGCTATTTTCATTTCACAGGCCAGATGTAGCTCATCACCAGTTGGAGCTGATTTCAGAAGAGGTGTTAGAGTTTGCTGGTCCAAGAGAGGATCTGATCCAGGCATCAAAGGGAGCCACGCGAGAAGCGTGTGCTCTCCCCGCTGCTCGCAATTGTCTGCGGCACCGGCTGCTCACTTCTGACAACCCTGCATCACTATCCCGATGCAAAGGCTCCCATGCTGCCCTCCTCAACCCTTCCCTCCCTGTCCCAACCTACTGTCTTGCCGGCAGACAGCTAAACAGCATGGACTTGGTGCATGCACAAAAGTGAGGAGGAATTGCTAATAAACACAAGCCTGTGCGCTGGGAAAATTAGGAGCCAGCTTCCTGCTGTGTATTCATTTGACTCATCCACGCCCATACACTGAGCAAGGAGGTAGCTACCTCCTCGCCACTTCTCCTTTGTGGCTCTTAAACTTTTTTCTCTGTGTTGCGGGGAACACATTCCAAGTTATCTGTGCAGCATCTGTTGCCTGGTCTTTCTGACCCATGCAAGAAGCTTTGTTAGTCTAAAATTATTGAAATGGTTTATTGGTGATGCCGACAGCTCTTTAGATGCAAAAGGTTTGGCAATACCCCAGCAAGATGCAAAAAGTGTGTGAAAAATTTCTTATCTTGTCTTGTGCCCTTAACAAAAATAGAGTGTGCCTGAAACATTACTGATGCCTATTGTCCCCTATCTCTAGCACTAATTCTAATCAGAGTTTAGTACATCTCTTGAAAACGGAAGCACTTGCAAGCAGTGATAAAGAGAAAATGTCAATTATTGTGGTATTCATGCAGTACAGCTTTCTTTTGTTAGGCTATGATTCAGCCTCATACAGACGGTTTGCCTGAGACCCAGGCATGACGTTATGAACTTCAGAACTTAACTGGAATTTCTCTGGGTTTTACATTTTTCTGCTGATGCCTTACACAGGTTGACTTTTCTCTCTCTTGTAGGTTTTCTCTGAGTGGGTCATGGGATTCTCCAACACATTTATAAAACTTTGTCAACATTAGCAACTTAAAGCTTAAGTAATGTTTCTTTTATTTCCAGTCTCTGACAGGAAAATCTTAAAGTGACTAACCAGCAGAGCAGGAAAACTTCATAAGGATGAGGCAGTGAAACAAAACAGTGAAGTAGCTGTTTGGGGTTTCCAGCACAGATTTATGCTGGGATCAAAAACTGCAGTCCAGTTACAGACTTTACAAGGTCAAATCTCTGCCTGGTCATGAAAACAGACTGCATGTTCGTTGCTTGCAATGTTCTGTTCCAGCAAAGATTATTCAAATTCATCATCTCCAAGTGTGTGAAAGGATGAACCAGCTGAAATCCCCATTGTAACAATATATTATAGGATATTAGAATAGTAAATATATTTGTCAATGTTAGAAAAGGTGGGCTGTCAATTTTGTGCTTCTCCTTTCACATTTCTTCATTTTCTTCCTTACCATCATGCCAATGATAGCAACCAATAAAACATTTAAAAAATGAAAAAAACCCACCATTGCCCCAGCGATCACCATTTGGAACATTTTCATAAATGTTCTTTTCAAGGCATGCCCTACTCAATGAAATAGATGCCTGAAATCATGCATACTTCAACGTATTTCCTTTTCACATTCCTTCTGGACGTGTATTTATATGCCAACTTGTCTTCATAAATTTCATACTGGCCTTATAATAGCACAAATTAATGATGCCACTAGAAAAGAACTCAGCTGCTTTCAAAGAAGCAATAATCATGTCAGAGGTGCAGTTGGCATGAAGATGATTGAGTTGCACCTCTTCTCTGAGATATTTTCAGGGATGAATCATCCCTTACATAACATATAGCAATGGACAAATTTTCCATGTTACTCTGATACCTCATGCCATCACATTTAATTGTGTAACAGTCAATCACTATCGCATAAATTTGCTTCCTCAATGATTTGTTGTAAGACCATGGTAGATGTGTCTTCGGTAAGATGATTCGAGATTCCAGGAGACACGTATCTGACACTACGCTGAATTGCAGGAACTGCAGGATAGCAATACACCTTTCTGGAGACAAACTCTCCTTCCAACTTTTTGATGTGAGCTAATTGGAACTCCTCTCTTGAACATTAACTTCTCCATTGTGAACAATTAAAGGGGAAAATTATAGACAACAAAAAGTCACTTTACTGTAAATAAAGGGACCTTATTACACACTTTGCCTAACAGACTTTTTCATATCCTCATATATCAAAGATTTGCTTTACTGCTTTTGTCATTTTTCATCACTTTTGCATCTCTCTTTAAGAGAAGTTTAGATTAATTATTCATCTAATATTGCAAGATAAATATGCTCAGCTCACCAAAAACCCATGCTTTCCTTATACCACAGTACAGATATAGCATTGCAGATGTGAAACAGACTAGTATCAGATATCTGAGTCAGTCATCTAGAGCATTCTTTTGATTACTTAATATTTTAAGAAGCCAGAATTCATTTTAACACAATATCTTAATGATGTTTCTACTGTGGACTCTGTTAAACAAAGAAATTAAACAGAAGTAATCTAAACCCAATATTGGTATATTAAATTGTTATTCAAGTGGGTTCCAAACCTGGAAAGGCCAGGCCTGTTGGCCGTCCTCAGAAAAAAGTTTTCAGTACAAAACTGTAGATCTGGCATGGTGCATCAGGCTGCTGTTTCACACAGTGCTTCACAGAGTACGGAATATCTATAAACCACCCACTCTTTGGGACCGGTAACATTTCACATCAGCTCAGTGCATGACACGCCAGTAAGCCAGGGAGTGGTGAAGTGGGTTTACATCTACATTGACTTTAACCTGACTGAGTGATTCATCCCATTTAACTTTAGACACATAACTGAAGTGACTTAAGTTAGCAATCTAGGTGCCCTACAACTTAGGTTGATTGGGTTTTGTGCTGGTGCATTAAGATTCACACTCCTGAGCTGCCTCTCTCTCTCCTTCCACTGAGCCTATTTTACCTCAGTGAGGTACCAAAAGCTACATGAGATAAATGAAATTGAAACTGAATGACATTCTGAAAAAAAACCCCATAAGACCTGCAACTATTCAAGGAGAATCTCTGTTAACAGAAATATCAGATCTTAGCTCTTCTGATGAGGAGGACATTTCGCTAGGCTTTTACTAGCATGGATATTTCAAAATCTTTGACAGATGCCATGTTCTTTTTCCCAGAGGAGAGAGGTGTACACACACATTACCTAACATATTCCACCCCACTGACACCTCTACAAAAAACCAAGGATGTCACCTGGCCCTGGTAGACATTTATTCTGTTATTTTAGTTTAAATCTTTACTGAATGGGTTCTGCATAGAGTTTGTTCAAGAGAAGTTTTGTCTAAGCCAGAACAATACTGAAGAAGGGAAAATCAACCTACATAACATAGCATAAGGAAGAGACCATAATGTTGGAAACAAGTCATATGTAGGATCTTCACCCTCTTACAGATTAATTATTTTTAAGTCAGAAAAGGTTTTAAAATTCACTTAAAACATAATATTGTGAATTATATTTAGGATCTGAAATCTGCTAGAGTGTATTGCCCCTCCCACTGCAAAGTTTCAAACTGCGCAATAAATTTCCCTTCTCTCCAGTTATACTTTATATGCACTCAACATGCAGTTTATCTGCAGCCTATGTGATCTAAGCCTCCATGCAGAAAGTGATGCTGTTCTTAACTGGAACTGTATGACTGGTTGCTATATATTGAACTTTTCCCTTGATACTTTCCCTTGTCCTGCCAAAAATTTTGTCCAGTTCGAGTTTAAGAATCTTAAAAACCTGCCTAGAAATTCCAGATGTTTAGCAGCCTGGCTGGGGTAACAGCTCTGCCTGGGACACACTGGACATTCAGAAAACCTGATTGTGTCTGCTGTGGACATGCACATCAACCCTGAAAGATATGCAGGAGATGGCTGAGGTTCTGGGAACACATCCATCAACAGCACAGCTTGTTCCTAGGAGGCAAGATGCGTCCCACTTCAGTCTCTGGGGCTTCCTCTTGTACTTCACACTTAAAATGACCTCTGCAATAAACACTGTCTTGCCAGCCTTTCCTGCAGCTTGGTTGTTACAGCATTGTCAAGGGGATGCAGTTTGATTCCCATCAGTCTGAGGAACTCTGGTTACCCATTGCACAGAATGCGTTCCAGGCTGCTGACTTTTCTGTTTGGCCATTCTGCCATGCCCTGTTGGGTTGGCATGTCCAAATTGCTCTGAACACAGGTTGGGACCTGACCACACAAGGACTTCTGTTCCACTCTGCTCAACTGGGCTTCAGAGGGCACCAGCTCTTGAGACAGTTCTGGGCACCCTCAGAAGCAAAAAATGTATAGAATTAGGATATTTCTGAATTAAAAGGGAGGTGTCTAGCCTACACAGACCTCTCTAGTTTAGAGCCTTTGCAGAGCAGGCTTTAATATCAGCTTTACATCTGCACATCTCAGGCCTCTTTAGACCTAGACCTTCCAGTAAGGACCTCCAGAGTCGGACAGAGGCAAGAGAAAAGTTAATTCAGTGTTAGTGAGTAAAGGTATTTTGTGTTCATATTTTCTGCAGGATTCCTTCTGGCACCACTTTATGCCTAGTCTCTGAATTCACCCCATATTTGATATTGTGGTAGACCCATGAAAGTCAAAGTACTTGCTCATGTGTGATCCAGAGTGAAGTCCGGGATGAGGATACCCATTTTGAGGGACTGCATGCAATTTTCAACTGATACAGTCTATAAGATTCTGGACCTGTACAGAACATTTATCCCACCTTCATAAAGATCCAAACACATACCTTTACCTGCCTTTTCCAATGCAACTTTACAGAGCAGAACATTAGGCTTAATCTTACATTTTTAAAAAAGATCTTAGCAAACCTAAGTTGTTCAATGGTGTCGTGGTTTAGCCCCAGTCAGCAACTAAGCACCACACAGCTGCTTGCTCACTCCCTCCACCCCAGTGGGATGGGGAAGAGAATTGGGAGACCAAAAGAAAACTCAAGGGTTGAGATAAGAACAGGTTAATAATTAAAATAAAATAGTAATAGTAGTAGTAATAGTAATAGCAATAGTAGTAGTAATAGTCATAGTCATAGTCATATAATGAAAAGGAAAACAACCAGAGAGAGGGAGGCAAAACCCAGTGGGAAAAACCAAGTGATGCAACCGCTCACCACCCACCGACCGATGCTATCAGTCCCCAAGCCGCAATCACTGCTTCCCCTAGCCAACTCCCCCCAGTTAATATACTGGGCATGAGGTCATATGATATGGCATATCCCTTTGGCCGGTTTGGATCATCAATCTGGGCTGTGCCTCCTCCCCTCCTGGCTTCTTGTGCACCTGGCAGAGCACGGGAAGCTGGAAAAGTCCTTAACTAGTATAAACACTACTTAGCAACAACTAAAACATCAGTGTATTATCAACATTATTCTCACACTAAATCCAAAGCACAGCACTCTAACAGCTACAGTGAAGAAAATTAACTCTATCCCAGCCAAAACCATGACAAATGTACATGGGATGATATGTCAAATCTTTTATATATCCCTCTGGATAAGTAGAGAATCAAGGTGAAAGAAGGTTACAGAAGACATCTGACAATAACTCATGTTCTGGGAAGTTACATAAACCAAAAAGCAAGCCAGTAAAGAGTTTCTTCACTTTTAAGATGTTTCCAAACTTATAGATGATTGCCTTGGCTGACCAGAGACAAATTTCTTTGGCAGCTTGCCCACAAAAACAATGAAAACAATCCAAGAAAAATTAGTGCAAGTAGCTGACCAATATTTTTTCTAAAAACTATTACTTGAGCAAACAATCAGACTCCTACAAATGACAACATGGTTTTACGTTCCCTGTTTAAACAATCCAGTATTTGTTTTCCTGCTTTTCCTTCTTTTTGAGTGTCCATCAATGGCAATCCTCTCCTTGCTGGTGGGAAGCTCATGTATTTCAGCACCTTTGTGAATAAAAAGAATCTATCTCTTTTTTTAATAATAAATTAGAACAGGATTCTAATTCTGTGTTTTCACTATAGTGCTTCTGGCTTTCTATTATCTGTATAGAAAGGTAGTGAAACTCAATAACTTTCTATTTTTATGTCTTAGTGGATGTTACTGCATGCAGAAAACTTCCTAACTTCCGAATATTATGGATTTGCCAGCTTTTAGTGTATTTCTTGACAGTGCAATCAATCTCTTATCCAGTTTTCTTTTTAGCAAGAAAGGGCACCTTTTTAAAGGAAAAGAAACAAAACCAGAGTTGAGGTCTGGATTCACACACAATTTTCTTTGGGCTAAGGACAAGGAAAGACATAGAGCCTGAGTGACAGGTATGTCATCAGTTGTGTGAAATGGGCTACTCTTGCTAGACTCTCCCAACACAACTGTTAGCCTCCCATAGCATAGACATTGAACAATTGTATGTAAACAAAGTGTGGGTTATTTATGTCATGATTCCTCTCTTCTTGCTTTTTCATTTCTTTTTGATCTTTATAGTCTGACAGTTTAACCAATATATTTAAAGAAACTTGTAATAGACCCTCAAACCTTTGAGTGTTTTTTTTTTCCTTTATTAAAAACCACCTTAATAAAAAGAAAAACCATCATGTTATTTGGCATTCCAGTGTCCTCACTTGGCCTGCGAGATGTCAAGTATTTCTATACTCAGTTTGTGGAAGCCTGCACAAACTGGGAAATTGGCATTCGAGATCTGATACAAAGTGCCCAGTGTTTCTAGTTTTAACCAATTTTAAACATTCCAAACTGATTTTAGGGTCTTAAACCAGAAAGGATTGCTTTGGTGACCTATCAGCTACACTTACTTAAGCAAAAGTATATACAAAGTTGTTATTCAAGAATTGGAAACAATTGCTTCTTTTTCTCTTTCCAAAGAAAAATTTGTATTAAATCTCTAACATGAATCTTATTCAAAAGAGCTGACTTTATTTTATTAGAGAAATAAAATTTCCTATGAATATTTGTCACATAGTAGATATGTTCCCCACAAAATTCCAAAATAAAACTGCTGTTACTAAAGGCTTACTGATGACAAACAGCATTCAGTTTTGGGGATTTTTAATTCAAGACCAGAAGTCAGATAGTGTGGCGTGGAGTTTTTTGAATTAGGTTTTTGTCAGAGATTTGTCTCTGACAGCTAGGGGCTGGGTAGTTAACTGCTTTTAATCATATTATTCTCACAACTTGTGTCAGCATTGCCTACAGCTACAGAAAGCTGCTCGGTATTGTAGGCATTGAGATTTGAGTAAACAAAAATCAGTGTAAAATGTGAATAAAACTACACTAATGCGGATTTAGACAAAAGGAGATGGGCAAGGGTAAACTCTCACTTACCTTCTACCCCCCAATCTGCAAATAAGAGGGGGAAATGGATGTAACACAGGCATCACTAATGGGCAGAAGTGCGTATGATTTACAGCAGCAAAGGTGAATGGAGATGGGGGGATGTGGTAGCGGGGAAGATGAGGAAGCCAGAGCCCAGCTGCTGTGTAACCATGGGCAACTACACGGGCTCACAGGGTATTTCAAAGGTGCCAGCACAACTGTCTTTGGGGTCTGCCAAGGAGCCAGATGCTGGTGCAGAGTGAATATTTTAGACCATTTGCCATACTGTTTTCAGAATTCTACCTGATCATCTTCCCATCTCCTTTGGAAAACCCAGTGGTCTGTTAATTATCAACTTCATAAAAGAAAAAAAAAATGTCCACAGTAAGCTTAATGAGTTTACAGGGCTTTTGCTGAAATGCAAGGAAAAAAAAGTGCATTGTTGCAATCAGTATGTTAAAATTCACAGGCAATGTATAACATTCATGGCCTCTGATTAAAAATGAAATACCTTCTTTCTGTAACACCCAGGGATTTTCATTAAGCAAAATTAAGATCTTAACTGCAGCTACTAAAAGCAGCAGCTGGCATTTCTATTGGTAGACCTATACAGCCTGTGACTTGTTCTTTCCCTACTTCTCACTTGGAGTGAGGCAACGTGTATCTGCTCCATCTTTCCTTCTTCTGAAAACCCTTTGACCACTGGAGAAATATGAAAGTCCTATAATAATTCGTGGTTAAGTCATTCCAAAGAGAAGGGTAAGCTGAAGGTACAGATTTGCAATCGGTAGATGCTTGTCTGTTGATTAGATATAATTGTGTTTTTATTTCCATCTCTTCCAGATTAGGGGATATAAAAGCAGTCACCTGTCAACCCAATCCAGCAATGAAATTCAGCAGCCTATTGTCCCAATCACTGCTTTCAATCACTCTAAACGGTCTCCAGAGACAATCATTATTATAGGACATGTTCCTAAGAGTAGATAAATGGAGCTCAACCTGCCAGCCTGCATAGGGAAAGATGGACAGTCTTGGCCAAAAATATGAAAGGGCCTGGAGCTTTATTGACATTTACATCAAAAATAGTTAGCAATGAAAGCAGCTGTTGTGGAGAGCTTTCACCACAACGTGTTTGGAATATGCTGTGAATTGAAATACAGACCTCCTGACAAGCAATTTACCTTCTGTCATTCTCCATGTGCTTGCAGCATTACTGGGTACTTGCTGTGATAGCCCACTTAAAGCTGCACATGTGTACAGTTTGGATGAAAGATTAACTGCAATTTGAGGCAGGAAGTAACGAATTGTGGAGTGTCATTCATAATGGCCGACATTGTCATCTGCAGGGTGACACCACAGCAAGAAGGTGCCTCTGTTGTGACGAGCTTATAGATTCAGATGTCATTCATCCTAATGAAGATATGCCTACAGTTCTAATAAGCAGAGTGTGAGACAGCTCAGGATTATAAGCATTAATCTGCCTTGTTTGTTGACATTAACGTGATGACTAAAATGCCATTATGCAAGAAATTCTTTCGAAAGCTATTAAAAAGGGGCAATTTTAATATGAGTATTACAGCCCAGAACAAAAGATGTGCCAGGAGTTAATTTCCATGTTTACTCTTGTCATTTTCTGCACCGTATTGATTTTTTTCTTCTCTAAATAATCTATGCTGCACAAAAGTTTTTGCTATTTCATGAATTTAGTACGGCTTATTGTAGCTGAAATACAACCCACATGCTGGTTTCCCCTAACGCAAAAGGTAAACCCATTAACCCCTGGTTGTGATAGCAGGTTATGTTAAATAGATATAACAACACGATAAATACTTAGCTGATATTTTGTGAAAATAACAAACCCATATCATGCCAAGCACACTTAAAAGGAAGACTTACGATAATATTTAATTTAAATAATTGACCTAATATGTAAGTAGATTGGATTTTCTTTTCAGCCACACAAATAAGCCATTTTCAAGCTGATGTGGTGCTCTTGACTATGGGGGTCAATGGAGAACTGCCAAGGCTGATTTTTCCAAAGACATCAAGACCCTTACAAGCCATTATTAACTGGAATTGAAATAAATCTGTGTGTAAATCTCTGTTTAAAGAGGGCTAGAAGAAGGATATTAAGGATTTTGATCTTTATCCCTGCAGAAGTGGATAACATATATAAAATGGATTTGTGTGCCTGTCTTTGCAACTAAGCTTAAATATAATTTGCTATCTGAAAACTGTACTCACTAGCAAAATCCAGACAGCAATCTAGTATACTCAGATATGGGATAAAATATTTTCTTTCTACATGCACCTAAGAGACTCAGGGGACAGGTTTTAAAGGACAGTGATGCAAATGGGGGATCTCTTTGCACTGGTAGATGCTTCAGCATCTCTTTTTTGTTTGTTTGTTTTACACCTAGTTCTTAAAACTGACTTGAAAATTCTTAATTCTTAATTTATGTAAGACACATTTCACCAGATCATAGATATTTTTGCTGTCTGGATGTGGAACAAATTATATTCAGCAGAAAGAGCTTTGGGTTGGGGATAGGTTAGTAAAAGATGTTTTAAAAAGGTTAATCAAAATCTAGTAGCAGCTGTTATCTTTGCAGTGTGACAGTGGAGAACAAGGTGAAAGATTTATCTTGACATATGTTTGTCTATGTATCAGTGGATACAGGTGAAGCAATTTAAAAACAAGGAGGACCTGGGAGACATGCTGAGGGACACGAAGAGTATGCACTGTGTCTTTTTAGTCCTTTATATCTCTGCAAAATGGACAACACTAAACAGTCATATCTACCAGAGTCCAGCAAGAAGAAAGGAGTGGGAAGTAAATCCATGCTATGTGTGGGACTGCTGTAGGCTGCTTCTAATGAGAGCTGAGACGTGGGAGCCTTATTGTAATTCTGTGAGTTAGTGACTGAAATCTGCATGCTACAGCAAAGCTAGGCATGGATTTTCGTTTCTCCTCACAAGGACAGTTTTTACTACTAAGCCATGACACCTTTAGAAATGTCCTTTTGTTACACTAACCTAAGGACATCTAAAAGGGAAACTAAAACTGCCAAAGGGTGCATTTATTCCACGGGAGATCCAGCTTCCCCCAGGAGACAAAAGAAGTACCCATCAAAGGTGAAGGATGAACTGCCAGTTTTGTCAGGTTTGTATTTTTGGCCTACAGGCCAAGTCTACTATTGCAGCTAAAAATGATGGAGGCCTTCAGACTGGGAAGTCACTGGACTCCAAATGCAGTGAGTGGGATGAGTTAAATGTCTTGGAGTGGGGTTTAAAAGGGACACTGCTCAAGGTAAGGAGCTGCCAGAAGTCAGCAGGGGCATGGCACAATACTTCAAATCCAGACAAATAAGGGAACACCACTGATGGGACTAATCCTAAATATCAGATTATGGAAATCTCTCCTGAAAGCAGGGACTTGGTCTTCTTTCAAGCAGTCAAGCAGGGCTCAGGTTTATTAAATGACAGGACCTGGAGAAGGCAGCACTTCCCTTCTCCCCTGCTTCTGGGGCAGAGTAAAAACTGGCACGTGGAGGGCTCGAGTTCATCACATTTCCTCCATTTGATGGGTCCCTAAATTCCCCCTAGGCCTTTTGGTGGGTCAGGATTTTTGTTGTGTACTCCAAGTCTCCCTGTGGATGCACGGGCTTTTTGTTTTTAGCAAGTGAGAGCACCATTTCAAAGGAGAGGGCTGTGCTGAATGGTCTGAGCTGCCCAGCACAAAGTTCCCTTGTGCCAGCAACACGGCAACGAGGGAAGCCTAGCGGGGAGACGGGGCTGGCCCCTGCCTGCCCCCGTCATCTACATGGGCTATGCTCAGAGGGTCTGAAGCACAAGGCTGCACTCACACAGAGGCATCCTGCAATGCTCCTTGTGTTCTCTGTCCCTCCACGGTGTGACTCCCCTGGCAGCACAGCCAGGCAGTCCTCCCTGGCTGTTTCAGCTGGGTGGGACTTCTGGTTCAGCTAGCACTAACTCCCTGACATATTTTTGACTAGAGAGATGCTCAGTCCCGAGGGGAACATACCTCAGAGAGCAGCTGTTTGCTGCTCGTCCTACCCCCTGCACCAGCTGCACATCTCCAGAGCACCAGACGCACACGGGAGCTTTCATGGTGTCTGCGCAGTGGGCTGAAACAGCACAATACTGAACCATTTTCCTCCTCTATTTCAACAAGGCTGCTATTCATTTCTTAAGCCTGTGTCAGGTAGATGAGGACAGAACAAAACCACAATTTCCAGTCCTTCTGAGAGGACGTCCCTCTTAAAAAACACTGTGCTCCTTCACGATGGTATTTGGCTATCATGTGCAAAGTATCCTGGAGGTAAAAGTGAAACACCAGCTGTAAGGGTGCTTCTAGACCTTCACAAAACTATCTCAATTACATGGCCAGGAGTCTTATTCCAGCACATAGAAACCCTGCATCTAAACTGATATGTGGGTGTATGCCCACACCAGGGTGTGCTTGGAAGTACACTGTGTATTTTGCTCAGCCTCTGCAGACAGGTAGCCTTTCTGTGGAAAACAAGAGGCTCTGGGATGGCAAGGTAGAGAAGATAAAACCCCTGAATCTCACCTAGACAGAGACAGCTTGTTCCTGGAAACCCCCTTTATGCCACAAGCTAGGCAGAGGCTTGCTGAGCCCAGACCAGCTCTGGGGGTCAGCCTACACCATCTCACTGAAGAGCGTGCCCAGTCCAAACCCAACAGATTCACAGGATCTTGATTCAGTGGGAATGGCACCTATAGATTGAAAAGCCTCTGTGAATATTTTGGGGAACCACATGTTGGTACTTTTTTATTTGGACTTTATTTATTACAAGTTTGTAACCAAGAAGACTTTTGAAGTGGGTATGTATTTACATTTTTTGTTTGTTTATTTGTTTGTTTCCAAGGAACAAAATGTAGCATTCCAACAATCCAAAGCCAGCTGAGATTTGGAATGAAATGGTTCTTTGCTGGGAAGAGCTTGACATATTCTTATTTTGTGATAGAATCTAGCATCGAAAAATGTCCACAAGTTCTAAGTTTAGAAGGGCCAAGGCTGCAGGAATGAGGTTCTCACCAGGCTTTTAATTCTGGAGTCTGAGAGCAAAAACATAGCTGATTTATTAGACGTTTCTTGAAATATGAGCTAATTATTTGCAGATAACTACAGATTTTGGTGGCACAAATGTCCTACAGATCAGACTGACTTAAGAGATTTGAATAGTGTCTGAATTATTGTTTACTTTCCATATTTAAAATAACTGTGGAACATTTCTATAAGGCAAAAGAAAGTGATAGCTGAAAGCGTGAGGAGAATTTGAAGGAGAAATAAAAAAAAACTGAGGGAGAAATTTTTTTAAGATAAATGTAGATAAAAAACCAAAGTATATGTTATTGAACAGACCCATAGTATTTTTAACTAAGAGTTTCAGCTGTTTTGAATTAATTCACTGAATAAAAACATTGCCTTTTCTAAGCAAATTCTGATGCACAGTTTTCACAGAGCTTGGAAAAATTTCCATCAGACCACTTGTGTCTTTAATTAGAATTTGTGTTGGGAAGAAGCTGATTGTGGCTTTGGGGGTCAAGATGGACCATCTTATTTTTAAGAGAGAATAATAGTGGGTCTTTGAACCACTGGGTAAATGGTCAGAAACCAGGAGTATTTGAATGGCTATGAAGTTTCCATTTGGATCTAGGAGTAGATCAGAAAAATTCCATGAGCCTGGATAGAAAATCATCAAAACTTGCTGCAAGGTTAAGGGAAGTAACTGAAAGAATTTCTCCTAGTGATCAGACTGATCTGACAGAAAATCTGCAAGGGCTTTCTTTCAGTCTGTACTTTGATTTTTTCACTTAGAGAAAAATACTGGCCTTAATAATGGAAGGGAAGAAAAACAAAACTAATGGTTTGAAAATTGTTTATTTTCCCACAAATACTAGGAGAAGTAGCCAAGTAAATACACTGGAGGATTTTTTTTTTCTCTTTTCAGACTGCATTAACTTTCAGCCAGAGCTATGTAAGCTTATTTCTAGCTCAGAAGCTGGACCTACTTTTGCTGCCTCTAACACTGTCATTAAACAGTAACACTATCTGGCAGCAACAAACAGCACAAAATAAGTCTAAGATTATCCAACAGCACACACAGCTGAGAACATTCAAACCAGCTGGCAAATGTTTGGAGTTACTCCAGATTCTCATAGTTGTCTTCCTTAATGTAGACAAAGGTAACAAATGTGTAACAGGGGCCAAAGATCCCTAGTTTGCTCCCATCCTGTGCTTTAGCCATTGAACTGACTATCGAGTGATCTTTGCTAACAAGGACACACTGGTTTCCTTTCCTTAAATCCCTTGGATTTTGTTGAATTTCAGTAAGTGATAGAACAAAGTTTAAAAAAACATCATCCATGAGCACAGCATGTGACAGAAAGGAAATATTCTTCCTATATATCTTATCAAAACCTTGCAAACTTGTTGAGTATGACTTTTCTTCATTCTGCTCAACAGACAAATCCTGAAGTCTTGGCTTATTGCCAACAGAAAATCCAGACTCAGAAAACAAGTCCTTAAGCAAAGGACTTGTCCCTTTCATACAGCTCTTGCAGGAGAAGGAAAGACTTCAGACAGACATTGCCTGACATTAAAACCGTCTTGTCTGCCTGGTGGTAAATCTGTGCTTGATACACAGATATGGATGTCCCCATGCTTGCCTTTCACTTGAGACTATTCATTGCTTGTAGGTGAAATTCAAACCAGAAAATGGAAGAAAAGCTTGATTGCCCCGAACGCACCAGCACAGGCTCCAGTCCCCTTTCTGCAGTACGCCTGTGCTGCTGGCAGCAGTAGGCCGCTCCAAGTGAAAATTTGTGAACACTCTATTATTATGTGTTTCTACTATTTCTACTATTTCTACATGTCCTCAAAAGGAAGGCATGCTTTTGACCTCAAGCACACCTGCTTCTTCCCAGTCTCCCCAATCCTACCAAGTTCCTGCAGGAATCACACCCCCTGTGAAACACGGAGGTTATTGGGTATTGTGAGCTCCTGCCATTTAGCCAGACAGTAAATTTTCTCCATGAGTAGCTACATGTGAACATAATTTTCTAGCTAAGTTCAGCAGTAAGATGTTGTTAGAAAGTGTAGGTGAAGTCTTGCAGCTCTTGATCTCAGTGCTCTAAAGAGCAGACGTGGAATGTTCCCTAGTCAGGGAGGTCTTTCTGCTCTTGAAAAAGGCGTCCTATTTGGCATGGCTGAAGTAGCTTTGTGAAGACCATCTGTGCCCTTTTCAGAAGACAATCTGGACAGAAGCAGCTGATTCCAGGGCGGGGAGTGGGAGGGGGGTAACACCCCACTGCAAGTGGTGGTGGGAAAAAAGGGAGTACATCTTATTTTGATTCTTTTGATGTATGCCTTCTCTGGTCTCTCGGTATGATCAGGAGCCCTGTCTTAGCATCTGCACATGCAAAATCTCTGAGAGGAGCTGTGTATTGCAAGGCAGAGGAAAAGATATGCTGTTGCTTAATATTCATAGTATGGCAAGACCCAGGAGCCTAAGTCAGCCTCCAGACTCCCTTGTGCTAACCTTCATTAAAATACTTATTGTCCTTTATCCTACTTACCTGCTAATAGGGCTCCTCACTGCTTTTTAGCTTCTTACAACTTTGTTTGCATTTCTCCCTTTCTTTCTCAGGGACTTGTCACCTCTTTCTTTGTCTTGTTTCTAAAAATCAGTACAGAAAGCAGGAAAAGTATTCAATTTAATGCGTTTCCTAGATTTTATTTGGTGACTAAGTTACAAAGAAACCCCCCTGCTAGGGAAAATTTCCTTTGAGCTCTTCCTTTCTCATAATAGGAACAGTTTGAACAGGGAGTATTTTTCGTTTCTTTTTAAAGGCAGTTTCTGAATAAACAATTTTAGTTTGATTTTATTTTTGCTTGACTCTCTTATGACTTTGGGATTACTGGTTGCAGAAGTTACCCTCTAATCTAATTAATAACTTATTGGGCTGCTGTATGGCAGGTATAAATTGCCCCAAGTCTGAGTGAGGAACTAGGGGAGACAGAGAGAAATGGGCAAGAAAAGTGGGCTAGTTATAAATTTGGCTGAGACATCCAAAAAGACATAATTTCCAGGTTTTCATTCCTTAGTAAAGATGTACGGACTGAGAAAAACCTGAGTGCAGAGGAATCGATCAGCTCCACTGTGCTCTAATTTGATTATAGATATAAATTGACAAGCCTGTAGGAATGAAACTTTTTAAGTACTGTTGAAGAAACAGCTGACATGCTGTGATGTCCTTTAGACAGTCAAGGCTGGGGAGCTGCAGATCCCTAGTTTTGCCCTAATGAGATGGAGGTGAAACCGCAGTCCCTCTTTCCAGACCTGCTCTGCCCCTCCCCAGCCCTGCAGTAGGAGTTTGTTGACATTTCATGAGTTGAGCAAACAGCGAGGACCCAGGCTTTGCGAGAAGTGACTCTTCTGTCACTTCTTCAAGATGTGCCAAGGCTGTACTGCTTCATCCAGTGGTAGGCTTTCCAGCTGCATCATCCTCCTCCCCTGCATCTCATCCTGTCCCCCTGCCCATCTGTACATAAAGCTCATTACCTGTGTGCCCTTTGATCCAGACCATGGGTGTTTTAGGCTCAGGCTATCTCTCTCCCACACTGTCAGACAGAGCTTGATTCCAGGCATAAATGACTAATGACAGCAAAAGCAGAGTGAGGCAAGATCTGGGTTGCAAAATCTAAAGTAAAGATCTGAGATAAGGGAAGTTGTGGTCATTTAAACAAACAAACCTGGGATGAGTAAGGAAATTTTGGGGAGAACAAATGAATAAATAAATAAACAAACAGATAAAGTGCCTGTGTGAAGTTTTAAATAAGGAGTCAGCTGCTGCATAAAAACAGGAAGCCTTTAAAATATGAGGAGAAAGAGGTATTTGTTTTCTGTATGCAGAAATCCAGAGCCTTGCCGAGATGGAGAGAGCAGTGGTTTGTGTCTGGGTACTTTCATTTCCACTCATTGTGCACGTGAGTGTAGGAGCTGGTTTCTGCTCTAACAATACTGGGGCAGAGAGGGTTTAAGCTTGTATGTTGAGCAAGTCCCTATGTGCGAAGGGTATAGCTGCGTGTGGGTTAAGATGCAGCCTGAATCAAGCCTCAGTGCTACTGAAATCATTCCGGTTTCCCTTCTTGCCACTTGCTCCTTAGTTTTTCTTAATTAACTTTTATTGAACTGAAATACTTTTTAGTAGTGGGACTGGTTATAAACAGCTCTGAGTGACCAGTCTGAAGGTGTATGAAAAAGGACACGTATCCACATTTAGTTGTTTTTGCATTTCACTGGTCCGTTTCTAGTTCAGCTTCAACATAATTTGCCAGTTTGCCATTCACACAGTCCTCGCATAATATATCAAATACCTTATTGATATGGATTTGATATAGACAGATTGATAGTCCATTTCTGACATGAATTATTTCTTTCCTTACTTATTCACAAGAAGAGTAAATAGAACTTAAATTGTAAAGTGTATTGCATGAAGAGATCGAAAAAGAATCTCTTTAACAACATTTGCAAGTGTTTCCCTGTGAAGAAAAGTTTATGAAACATGTTTAAATATTTATGGAATGTTAAAAATGAGGCATTAATTGGCAAACAACTTAATTAAAATGCTTTCTCGAGTAATTAGGAGCAAATACCTTCCTATCTGTTTTGCATGCCATTTGTCTTGTTCTCTGTTTGATAAAACCTGCCTGTCAGTCAAACTTTGCTGCAGGTAATTTTTTAGCTCTGTGGGGAAAATCTTCAAAAATTACATCTGAATTTAAAATATTTTGATTATCATTTTTGTCTAACAAATTCTCCTTTTTACTTCATCTTCTATATGTCCCAGTAAAACAGCATCCTGGGAATTTAGGGCCTGAAGATGAAATTCTGCATCAAGGCATTACTGAGTTTCCAAAAACGCTCTCCTGAGAACAAATTGAATCAATCTAGAATCAACAAACAGTGCAGTTAATTAATGAGTACACCATAAGGGAGCTTTTTTAAACAATGTTGACTGCTGCTGCCTCAGGACCAATAGCACCAGAAGTTATTGCTGGTTTCAAAGAAGTGATTCTTAGGGTTCCCCCAAGGCACCTTTTGCTTACATTAGCTATTTACTACAACTTTTCCTCTTATTTGCACCCTAGGGAAACTATACTTATTTGCTAAATTACTTTTTAAGTGATCCTTCTTCATGCCAGTAGCCTGAGGTATATGAGGGAAGATGCTACAGCGTAAATAATTGCAGAAACTGAGCTGCTTTACAGCAAATTGCAAGGAAAAGCTTTGAGCTGGACACCACCCAAACTGTGCTTCTAAGCCAAGCTGAACCTGGAGGGCCGGGGAGAACCCCAGAGACCGACAGCACACCCAGCCAGCTGCCTGCCACTGGTGGACACAGACCCACAGAAGTGCGGGACTCCCCAGAGAGAGCAGCCCTATTGATCACTTTGGAGAATCAGGACAGGATAACTGAATAAAAACCAGATTTCCAGCCGCTATGAACTAGGGAAGCTGAATCAGTCTTAGGAGAGTGATACAAGTTTGCACCAGGTGAGACCCTGGTTAGCAGACTGTCTTCAACGATAACCAAAATGAGCTGAATATTCCAACTACAGCCTTCCATGTAAAAAAATCCAAACAAGAGACCATTAAAAACATGACCGCTTTGGTGTTGGTTTTTTTTAAGCTCACAGTGCTACATAATGGCAACTCAGTGATTCTTTTTCATGTGTAACTTTTGGAATTTCCCTTTCAGGCCACTCTGTAGGAGGAGAAAAAATTATCTAAAGTAGGATGCTGTGTTTACCAAACACCATTCACAAGATAAGCCGGTTAGACCATCTTGCAAATGATGTTTTGCATCAGTTCTTGCAAAATGATGTTTTCTTATTACAGCTATGTCGTAAGAGTTTAAGGTTATTATTAAGCAGGGTCAAACTATCACTGGCCTGGTGTAAAGTTGTATTTGTATGTAACAACATTCAGATGTTGGATAAATTGCTGAAATTCCTTTTTAAAGACCTTGGCTGGCAATTGTCCTTACCCCAGCCATGCTTTGAGCTCTTTTAACTGTAATGGCATCTGTTATTCACCCATTTTAAACTGTCCCATGAAATGAAAGTGAACAAATACTAATCTAAATCTGAATGGCAGCATTATATATTAATAAGTCCAAGAGAGTGTAAAAGCGTTGGGGATAGCCATAATCAGTTGGTATTTCTGATCTTGCTGGTATTTCCAGTCTTCACATGCTTTTAGTTACATTTACTTACAGACTGACACTACCTTAAATATTTCAGTGGGGATTAACTGATGTAATGTAGTCTCTAAAAGTTAGGAACAATTCATGTTCAGGTTTGTTCCTGCTATAGCATTTTAGCCAGATTTTTGTAGGACCAAGGAAAGTGTGATCATCTGCAGAATGGGGGTGAAGCTGGGGAAACCTTTGTGTTTCTGGAGGTCTGTCTCTGCAAAGGGTTCAGGCAGATCAGAAAAGAAAGGATCCTGCATAATGCAGCTTTTGCTCCCAGAGAAGACAGACACTGAAATCTGCTGCCAGAGGGGCAAATGCTATCTATAACCAGGAAGTTAAACTCAGTCATTTAATTCTGTTATATTTATGTCTGGTTTTGTTAAGTTACTGTGAATTCGAAGGGACTTTACAGCACAGGCACCATGACAGAGTTTGACCCATCTGCTGGGAGGGAAAGACCTCTCGCCACCAAGGCTCAAGCACTCAGAGCATGAGCCTTGTGCAGCCAGCAGTTTCCCCAAGCGAGTGCTGCTCTGTGCTGCATACCAGAGCAGCTTCGCCCAGGGTCTGTGACCAGACGTAGGGTGTGAGGTGACCCCAGGCTCTAATCTCAGCAGGCTGGTGCTCCAGCAGGTTTGAATGGTTCACAGAAGTTGTCATTTCCTTAATGTTGTTTTGGGGTCAGTTCTGCTTATGTCAGACTGCAGACTTGACCTCAGGGAGCAACTTCTAATTGTGGTTTTGATGCTAATAAATTATACCTCATTAAAAACATAAAGAAAAAGAGATAGATTGCTTAAGTATGAAAGAAAAAGGGAATAAAAGTGGGTAGTGAAGGGGGAGCCGAAGTACTTCCACTAAAAACAAACAGGAAAACCCCATCAGATATGTACTGTTACTGTTTGGATTTCAGTACTGTCTCTCACAGTATCCTCCTGGACAAAATGTCCAGCATACAGCTGGATAAACATGTAATGCAATGGGTGAGCAACTGGTTGATGAGTCAGGCTCAAAGGGTTATGGTAAATGGGGTTACATCGGGCTGGTGGCCAGCCACTAGTGGGATCCATCTTGGGGCCCATACTCTTTAATCTCTTTGTAAATGACATGGATGCAGGCGTGGAAGGAATACTAATTAAGTTTGCTGATGACACAAAACTGGGAGGAGCTGTTGACACTTGTGAGGGCGGAGGGGCCCTGCAGAGGGATCTGGACAGACTGAAGAGCTGGGCAATCACTAGCCATATGAAGTTTAAGAACGGCAAGTGCTGGGTTTTACACCTGGGGCACGGCAACCCTGGATGCACATACAGACCGGGGAACGAGGGGCTGCAGAGCAGCTCTGCAGGGAGGGGCCTGGGGGCTCTGGTTGACGGCAAGTTGAACATGAGCCAACAGTGTGCCCTGGCAGCCAAGAGGCCAACCGTGCCCTGGGGTGCATCAAGCCCTGCATTGCAGCTGGTTGAGGGAGGTGATTGCCCTGCTCTGCTCTGCACTGGTGTGTCCTCACCTCGAGTGCTGTGTGCAGTTTTGGGCACCACAGCACATTAAGGATATAAAGCTACTAGAGAGTGTCCAGAGGAGGGCCACAAAGGTGGTGAAGGGTTTAGAGGGGAGACTGTATGAGTAGCAGCTAAAGTCACTTGGTTTGTTGAGCCTGGAGAAGAGGAGACTAAGGAGAGACCTCATCACGGTCTGCAGCTTCCTTACAAGGGGAGGGGGAGGGTCAGGCATTGATCTCGTCTTTCTGGTGACCACTGACAGGACCCGAGGGATTGGCAGGAAGATGTGCCAGGGGAGGTTTAGGTTGGATATTAGGAAAAGGTTCTTCACCCAGAGGGTGGTGGAGCACTGGAACAGGCTCCCCGGGGAGGCAGTCACGGCACCAAGCCTGACAGTATTCAAGAAGTACTTGGACTACGCCCTCAGAGATACGGTATGAATTTTGAGGTTGTCCTGTGCAGGGAAGGGATTTGGACTTGATGATCCTTGTGGGTCCTTTCCAACTCAGGACATTCTATGATGCTATGATTCTAGTGATGGTTCTGCTTTCTGCCAGCTCTCAGAGCACCTTTATGAAGCAGCTTGTACGTGCTGTTTTAAATTTCTCAGTAATAAATATTGTTCCTCCCCCCCCAACATCAAATATAAAGTTTATTATAAAGAACATGACTTTGGATTAGGAGTGTTCATACCAAGCCTTTTTATAAACATTTTTTGTATCAAATAGAAACAAAAGCAATTCACACTTGGCATTGATACATTGAATACTGCTTCAATAGAGAAAAAATGGATCATTTCTATATCTGTTTGTTCCTTGCTATATAGTTAAAAACTGCCTTAGATATGTGTATCAGATTGTTGTATGCAAAAGCTGGGAATGTTTTCCTGCTTATCTTATGTAATATTCTAGTAATATGAGCCACCAAAATCCTGGGACAGAATTTCTGCTTTGCAAAAGTGATTGTCAGTATCTGCTTTTATTGCACCATTACTGTATCAGGCAAAGTACAGTATGGGCAGAATATCCCGATGACCAAAACCCAGGGCTGAACTAACAAATGATGGTTCTTGTTTCTACAGATGAAATATTGTAACAGAAAAAAAATAGGTCTTTTCAGCTCACGGGTGTAATTTCATGGAAGTGGGTCTAGAGAGTGCAACCCTGACAAAGTGAATCAAGATGATCTGCTGAAGTAAATGTTCTACCATGATCTGTACTCATACTACACATGTGTTTTTTTCTTATGGGCCAGCCAACCACCAAGCACTGGGCTTGATCCTTCAATGTGGATGTGAAGGAGTCCATATTCAATTATCAAATCACTCAGAATTCCTAGTATGTGAAGACGACTGTTGACAACATGCTTTGTGGCATCACCTGCTGTCCTGTCTAGTCTGTTTATAACTCAGCAATTCTACCTCAACCTCTCCAGGCTTCTACGATGAACTTAGATTGACTCACATTCCCAAATCCTTGCCTTTTCTCCCAGCGGATGTAGGTCCCTGTCACCTCCTTTATAATGGCTATAATAGGTTGACTTGTTCCTAGTGCTACAAGATGTACTTCTGCACTTCTGCCCAGCTGTATTCTTTGGCCTATGCTAATTGTAAAGCCTTAGAAGAGTATTTATTTTATGTGCAACTTCGCCAAGGTGCTTTGTAGTGGTTCTGGTTCTCAAAATTTCGCGTCAGTTTACAGGGATGTTTTTCTCCCTGATGATCTTACCAGCAAACTGTCTGCCTGCTACCAGCAGACCTTGCTTGCACCATCCACTCAAGAAATAAAGTGTCTGCTTTTCCCTGTCCACAGTCACTCTGGCATGCAAAATTCATCTAATGCTTCTTGAAGGATTTGGACTTAGATACTGTTTTAACCTGCATACATACAGGGAGTATATCTGAGGTTTCTAGATATACTTCAGTGTAAATACTTGGTAGGGCCAAATGATAGCTCTCTCTGGACTGCTCTACCTCTGAAACACTTAGAGAAGTGTGAAGCTCTCTATATCCTCATGGATGAGATTTTAGATAGAAAAGAGAAAAACATGGATTTCTGACTCCACAGGTCAGGTACCCCAAAGTTAGGTATGATGCTGGATGCAGTGCCAGATCCTATATGGACTGATAGTGCTTCACAAATTTTTGAGTGCCTAAGGATTTAATTCTTGATTGAACCCAAATTCTGGATCCTTTACAACTTTAGAAGTGCTGGCCTAGTATGAACTCATTCAACCGGTTGAACGTCTCCAAGAATTTTTTGAAGAGTTGTCTTTGTACAGCAGGTTTTATGACAGATCAAGTACTCTATGCATGCAGCTGTAATTGCTTGCTAAATCAGGCATCACCTAGTCTCCCCCAGCTGACACAGAGCTACATAAAAATATATGGACAGAATGAAATCTGTATTCTGACTAATTTGACAGACAATTGTGAATCCACAATTCACCTGGATCAAGTTTGATTAGCAGTTGATTCTAACATGAAGCTAGCTGGTATGAAGGACTGTGCAACAGCCTCTGATCTGTTCATGGTGAAGTTTAGAAAAAAACATTTTCACTTCTTCTAATGTCAGTTTGTCTGAATTAGTGGAAGATTATGTCTAGTTTAAGCTGTTAGCTGAACTAACGTATTTTAATTGCCAATGTAAGTGAATATGAATATTGACACAGAGCTAATCTCTAACTAGACCCTAGGAAACTCCTGAAAAACCTCAGCTACCAAGCATCATGACATTTCTGGAACATGTATCATCATTGTCTGGATTCTGGAAGGGGGATTTACAAAACTGATTCAGCTGGGGATAATGAAGCAACGCAGTTTGAGTCCACTAACTTCCATGTATTCCTATGCTACTATCACTTGGCAAAAAGAGTTTGGGTGGTGCCCTTGCTGCTTAACCATTTTTTTCCCTTGTACAATATCAGAATGCTTGAGCATTATAGCTGCAGGCACTTGAAATGCTGTTTGGAAATCAAAATTTTTCAAAGTAGCCCTGAGGGGAAGGAAAACAAATATTCCCTTAACCTTCATACTAATTATATCAGTCATTAAAATACAAGGAACAAAGAACAGTATTTATTAAAATTCCCTTCTGTTGATAGCTCCTCTTTATAGTGTGGTTCATATTAGCAGATGTTTAGTGGAAACATCTTTGTGGAAGGGAGGAAAAGAATGCTTATTAATTGAGATCAATTAAATAAATTTCTTAAAATATTCAGATACTCCCTACAACCTTTTATACTATTTGTATGCAGAGGTGTTATTTTAAGAATGTATTTCCATTACCGTTGTCTCTGCGATTGTCTGACTTTGCACAGTCCACTTAAATGGACGGTCCTGATGAAATGAAAGCCTTTGATAGCTGCTGACTAAGATCCAGAACTGGCATTTTATGCTCTTCAGGTAAACAAACAAGAAGAACAGAAATGTCTGTTTCCCACTGAAGACTTAATTTCCCTTTGCTATGAGTACTTTTGATTCTGCAATCATAAATTAATTGGGTTATTTTTGAGATTATTGCTACAACTGCCATATACTTCAAACAACAAGGCCGCCGGCTTTTACAGGGGCATTAGAGAGGTGCAGGTTTCTGCTCTAGATCAGTTTACCTTCTTCATAGGTCTTCTTCTTTCCTATCCTGCAAGTTTCAGATCAGGTGCAATTATCCTGAGTTTGTGACTGGGGTGACTATTGCACCGTGTTCAAAATACACTGTGCTTTGGAAAGATTGATTTCAGGCTGTCTGGTGATCCACAGAGACTACCAGAAGAACAGGAACACTCTGCTTTTTAGCCAAAATTTGCACCTGAGAGGATACTTCTCTGTAAATTAAGTGGCTTTTCATTATAATGATTAGAACAGGCTATTGATCTCAATTTCTTTATTATAGAAGTTAGATCTGGAACAATTTATTGGGTTCAGTTTTCACCTGTTCCTTCCTAAATGATAGCTTTGTTATAATTAAGCGTCCTAAAATCCTAAGAACTTCAGCATTTACTCTAGAGGTGATTTCTGTTTGTTTGCACTTTTGCTTTCATAATCCACAGAAATGAAAATTGACTGTCATAAAGCTTTAGAAAACTACTTAAATATTTCCAAGCAGTATGTACATCTGGAAAAATGGAGGTCTGGTATGGTGTACGCTACTAGTCTGAAATAGATAATAACAGTTCATTTTCCTTTTTTTGTCACAAGGCCTCCAACTGGCTTACAGGATGATTCTGGTATGAGCAAAACGAAGCAGTCAGAACAATCAGCATGGGACTAAGGCACTTTAGCCCTCAGAGAGATGCTGCATTGCACATCTTGGCTGTACAATACCTGTCTACCTTCATAGGGAAATACATGTTGCTCTTGAACGTGATGGTGGTAGTATGTTATTGATGTAATCCTCCTAAGTTGGGGAATTCTAGCACATAAACCAGGTTACTGAGGCTTGTATGAAATTCAGGTCACACCTGACACAAGAAAGACAAAGGAGATGACTTCTGGGAAGCTGCGTATCCCAGCAGTAAAAGAGAGAGCAAGAACAAGCTCCTTAAGTTGAGTTGTCAAAGCGCCATGGCATACAAGTGTCAGCTGGTATCTTGAACTCTGTCATGTTTTGTGGCTGTGAGTATGAAGACCATTCAGAGTGAAAAGAGCACTAGAGCACCGAGCATAGGGCCGATGGTATGAAAGCAAGCTGTTCAGGGAGCAGGTGGGAAGCAATGGGGGCCAAGCACCTTAACCCCACTTCAAGCACGTCTACTGCTCCAGCAGCAGAAGGCAGCTGTAACCAGGGTGGATCCCGAGGCAGCTCAGAGCTACTGCGGTGACATGTAGATCCCTTATCGCTGGAGTATAGGCTGAAACTGCCAAAGCATTTCTGTTACATTTAAAAGTTCTTCTTTATTCAATAAACAGATTATTTCCTCTACTGTAACTATGATATCAAAACAGGTAAGGAGTGGGCTGCTAGAATAGCAGAAATTTTGCTGAGCTACCTGGTATAGAGGTATATTGAGACAGAAATGACCGGAAACTAGTTTCAGTACCTAACCTTCCAGAGTTCTTTGGTAAATTTATCTTATCTCATTCAATTTTTTTCTTCATCTGTACCTGGTTTTCTTAGCTTAAAGAAAAACAATATCTGAATCTATATTTCTATTTTAAAAATAAAACTAGCAGATCAGTTAATACCGATTACTGATACTGTTCAGTGCAATTATACTAATCATAGTAATATTGGTATCTGCTCTGTATGCCCAGTGGGCTTGCTTCTGAAGACTTTTATTGCCTAGCAAGAGGCAATTCTTGATCCTCCGTGAGTAATGCCACCAGGAAATTCTGCTGATTTGCAGCAGCCTATTCCATGTTCTGCTGGGCCCTGTGTCTTTTGCCTCTAAAACCTGACCCTTGTCTTTTTCTGTTAAAGGAAAAGGAAGGGAAAGAATTTGGTTCTGACAGATTTTTATTTCACTGAAGAGCACAACTATTATATAATATATGGAACCACACAAGTATCTTCCTGTCATAATCCATAGAAAGTGCTCCAACTTTCCAAAAGTCAAAGTCTGACTGAAGGGAAGAAGGGAGAAGCCTTACAGAAGAATCCAAAACTAGGGAAAAATTCTCATGAAGACAAAATGCTTGAGGTTATCAAAGTACACAACTTGCCTTCAGAAATTAGTTCCCACAGCTTGTTGAATCATAGGTGAAGAATTTTTGCTTTAAACAAGTAAGTCTTAGATTCTCTTAGTGTTGACATAGACACTAATACACTCAGGTCTAGCTGGAGCAGAATAAATAACTTTGCTCTGCACATAGCAATACAGTCTATAGAATGATGTGACCTTTCCAGATGAGGAGCCTAATTCCTTAAAGGTAGATTTCCATAGAGTTCTGGAAGATACTTCCTTCTGATGCAAGTCTGACGGCATCATAGAAAAAAAAAAAAAGATATTTACTAGCCCTGCACAAGTTGTAACTAATATTTTTTTCCTCCTCCTGAGGCTGTCATGCAAATAAGGTTTTCAGTGGGGTACTATTTTATGTGAAACTAAATGCATAAGTGTTGCAAATCAGTGGTTCAGATTCTGTTCTGTGGTACTTTAAATGCATTTAAATTAAGGATAATGCTTTCTGCTTACACTCGTACCAGAAAAACCAACTGGGGGGTTTGCTCATTGCTGGATCTTGTGGGAGCAACATTCAGTAAGCCACGTATACTCTGTTTTTATTTCTGAAATATCACAGACACTATCTGCTTCATTCTGCTTGGATTCTTATGTAAAAAAACACTTCAGCTTTTAAAAATCAACAGAAAAACTCAAATAATCCAGTATTACATGAATTTTGGAAAATAAATATGACCTAATTTAAAACGTGAATATAGACATAAAAGCACCAGTTGCATTCAGTAATTGCCAGCAGTCAGTTATTGCATGCAGAAAATTGACTAGTACACCCAATATAAATTATTGATGTACTCATATTGACTTATTCTGACTTTGATGGATAGAAAATGTGACACTATTGTAATATGCATATTGTATTAATAACATAACTAATCAAAGATAATTTTTAACAAACTATGACATAAGGCCTTAAATTATTGATGGAAAACAGTTTAGAGATGGTTAGAGCATTAGTTGAATGTGTTCATTTCACTGACCATTTGGTCTGGTCCCATCTGCCACAAGTTAGCTTCCTCATCTCTCTAGTACCCATTCAGGTGCATTTGGAGCAGCTGGGATATTAGTTCTCTATGGAGAAATAAGATATCACCATGTCTCGCCAATGCTCCCTGCAGTTCCATGCTCCCCAGCAGCCTCTTCAACAATAGGACAAGGCCCTTCTCAGTTCCAGGTGTAATAATTTAATCTCATAAAACAATGTAACTTAGTCCCTTGGAGAACCTTGCCTTATTAATAAAAAATGCAGGCATACAATTTACATTGTTACAGTGACGTTTCTCATATTGCTTTTTTCATTCTGTCAAAAGCTTCTGGAAAAATCTTATTAAAGAGAGAGTTATTCAAGGAAATAATGTGGCCATTTGAGCTAGTTGGCTGAGGATTATAGCAGGAAAATGAGGAAAATGTGGGGGCAGGGGTGGGAGGGATGTGAGAGATGGGGGAGTTACTGCATTAAAGGAGACCTGTTTCTTTAATTCTTTAGTTTGGCAACGCTAAAAAAAAAAAAGAGTATGGGTTGCAAAACAAGAAATGCTCACTTTTCATTTATCTTTGCAGTTAGACACTTTAATAGCAAATAGACCATATTTGCTGAAGGACTCTTCTAAATAATAATAGCATCATTTAGCAATCTGTTGGACAGTGAACCAGGACAATGCGCAATGTAGATCAAAGCACTAAAACAAGTGGCTTCCCATGACTTTGATTTAAGTTTTGTGGTACAAACTGGCCATCTGTGGCATGCAGAGTTTGCAGGCTGTGTCCATTTCCACAGATGTTTTAAGTTAGAAGTTGTTCTTTGTTGTTAACTCTGAAGTAGCATCTCAAGAGGAACGTCAAGAAGAAGCAAATGGTTGGAAGCTTAAAGAAAACATTACCTGATGGCAGGCGTCTTTTGAGAGAAAACACTCTTCATTGCCGAACCTCACCAGGGGTGGTGAGAAACGATGCTTGTTAGCGAACAGCTTAGTAGACTTCCTAGAACTCCCCCATCACCCTGCTGATTTTTTGCTGTATGCAGACTTTGAAAATGTCTACATTTTCTGAGACCAGTGTTTAGTCTAGGCAAGTCCTCTTTATGCTAGAAGACTCGCCATACTTCCACATGGTCTTCTAGACTGGATCAGCTTGCCTACCTAAGCAGCACTCTGCATGCTTACACTGGGTCTCTGCCTTAGTTAATATACATCATGCTAAATGGGCTTCAATATTAGCAGCAGCAACCAAGGCATGAGTCAGAGGGTGAAGTCAGCCTCCGAATGAACAAAAAGATATGTCAAAGAACTCTTTGATTAATGGTGCCAAAATGGTCCTCATTCTGAGTTCCCATAGTCAGAGAGCGTATGACTTCACTTTTTCTTTTTTTTTAGGTAGGTAGGTTGCAATTACTGTCCCTACCGAAACAGAATGAGGCAGGTCTGAAAAGTTAGAGGAATTTCGGGAAGTATTCATACAGCAAGCCACTGTTTACTGTAATAACCTGGATCCGTGAGCCAGGAGTGAAAAAATATCTGGATTTTCCTGCAGCTTCAGAGAATAAAGGCAGTCTTTCTGCCTCCATCCTGAGCTTGCTTGCCTCCTCACTCCCTAAAAATAAGCTGGGAAGGACTTCTCCAGAGCTAGGTTTTCTGCCCTAGTCACAGGTGAGAGGTTATTACGGGCAAGTGAGAAATATCACTTCCCCTCCGCAGTGTGATTTGCCTATGCGACTAACTTATAACAAAGGAGGCTGTGATGATGTTTCCAGCTTTCCAGCTCTGGTGGCACACGCTGGGGATGTCTCTGGCTCTCCAGCTCAGTCATTCGCCTGGGGAATGCCTGGGAACTTCCAAGGAGCTGGACTATTTCCCTTTTACTGATGAAAACACCACATTTGGCTTCCACATCCTTGCCAGACATGACTAACTCTCAGGACTCATAAAAGCACTTCTGAAGAACTGTTTTCTCCAAAGTATATCAGATGTATAAAATGAGATGAGCTTCCTTTTTTTTCCTTTCTTTTTAAATGATACAAGGAGACTGTGTCCTATGAGACAGCAGAACCATCAAATTTTGGCTCCATGTACTGTTCAAATCTCATAGGTTGAACACGGCTGTGATATCAGTATGTGATTTTAGGAAACATGGTACAAAGTACAGAAGGGACAACGAAGTGTTTTCCTACTGCTGCTGGCAAAAGGAGAACTGATTTTGGTATTCTAACTGCTAGAGAGCATATGATCTCCAACTGTTTCTTCCAGAAGAATTAAAAATTGTCAAGTGGCATTCTGCCTTCTTCCTGGATTTCATGGAAACAGCTGGCTAAATTTCTGCACTCCCTTACCCTTCTGCTGGAGCCTGGGCTTTAGTCACAGGCTTGGGTTTTTTTTTGCCCTTCTATTTAAACATTGTTTACGCGTTATTAGTCTAGGCAGAGTAAGACATTCTGCAAGGTTTTGAAATGAAGGACAAAAACTGTGTGGTGGATTTGTCAAAGGCACTTGACAAGGACTGAGGTCTGACACTTCTGGTGTAAGTCAAAGGGTTTATCCATATTGACAAGAGTTATCAAATCCCTGTACAATTTCACAGATACACACCATGAACAGTATAATTTGTGAAAAGAAGCCATAAAAGAAGCTGTATTTTTTCTGAACTATGTATTTTATGATTAAATTGTTTGCTCCCATGTCAGAGAAAACTGGGCCTCCTGACTGTCTTAAGTCCTTGCTGTAATGCTTGCATGCTTAACTCCTCACTGTAATGCAGACTAGTCAGTAGCTGGGGCTAACGTATGCTCCTGCTATTTGTTCACAATACTTTCCTCAAACTACTGAAATGAAAAAATTCTTGTTCCTGTCATTGGTGCCTGACTGCAGTATTCGTAGGATAGTTTTCTAATCGGAGCTAAAACGCTGGCCAGACCAGTTCTTGCAAAACAAAGTTAAGGTTAGTTTTAAAGGTGACTTTTTTAGATATTGAGTTTTCTCCACGCAAGGAAACACAATTTTACTTCTTCAGGCTTAGTGAATTGAGCAGTACGATCCACACACATTTAGGCTCTCAGTAGATGGACGCAGATTTTCTGTTGCTGATTTTCTCTGTATATAATAGCTATGAAAATGTGAATGAGAACCCAACTTCTATTTTGTATTCTAGATGAAAATCATGCTGCTGTCTCTTTTTGGAGGTGGCTTGGAAAGCTTTGCATAGAGGACAGAAGGCAGAGGTTTAGGTTGTACCATGCAACATCTCAGAGACTGCAGTGTCACAGGCCATGCAGCAACAAGATAAAACTGGTATAGTTTAGGCAATGTCTAACCTAGGAAGAGCATACAATGCAGAGTTAAAGGTATCACAGGGCGGGATTTATTTGCCCATACAGACTGTCCAAACTAAAGCACCAGAAACTAATTAGAGACATAGGCCAAAGTGCTCTGCCCTGCCAGGATGGGCAATATGGGCTGTCCACATTTCACTGGAGGTCTCAGCTGCCCTTCCCACTCACACAGCAGTGACAAAACCATCCTGCCCATCAGCATCCCATTGCTTAAGGATGGTACATTAAAAAAGTATGACTAAAAATCTGCTGTGGCTTTATATGCAGATTTCTGAGTCTCTCTAACACGTTTTCTGGAGGGACTTGGGTTTCATTGGCTATAGCTATGTTATAATGAGTCTGCACTTAAGCCCAGAGCATATGGACACAAGCCCAGGCTGTGGCGTCGACATTCAGTGAGCCCCAGTGCTTGTGGCAAGAAAGCCTGACCTCACCTTCCCCCTTGCAGAGGAGCCATGGCCATCCTGCCTGCAGTGTGAAGTGGCTTTGTGCAGTTGTCCCAGTCACCAGCCTGTAACACACGACACCTCACAGCAATTGCACCTCTCTGAATTCAGGCAGTAAAGTGAGGCCAGGGTCATTGCAAGAGCCAATGTTATGTGTAGTAATGACTGAAGGGGTGCAACCGGCAGCCTGACATGGCTACAGGGAGGTGGGAAGGGTGCTGTGCCCTTGGCAGTGCTCTGGCCCATGCTCTGCCCCATGCTCTGCTGAGCAGTACAAGCCCATCCTCTGGCTCCAGCAGGGATGCAACACTTTTTACACTAAGGATATGATTACTTGGTACAGCTCGACATGCAAGCTAGATCTTTAATAGCAGGGGAAAATGTCCTCTTTCCTATTTTTAAATTGGTAAATATATAGTATGCAATTATTTAATCTACTATTTCAAAAGCATTTGAAAATACAGAAGTGCTACCTGGGGTTTTTTTGGTCAATAAAGGTGAAAACTTAAAAGAAAACCAAGATAATTTTTGTGTATTTTGCTCAGTTTACTCATGTAGCAAGGTGATGCTTAGCTATGGAGTGTCTGTCTGAGGAATGGTTTCTTTTGCACTGTGTCATGAAATATACGGGAACAAGATAACATCTACAGTTACTGCAATCTCAAATTACTAATTTGTTTTAATGAAATTCAACTCCTCCCAAGATTGCCCCAGAACTATATAATGATTTGAAGTGCTAATGCTTGCACTGGGATCTTTACATTAGCAAATAAATCTGGGAAAATAAATGTATCCATTTGTCTGCCTTGCAGGGATATTCCTGAGGAGGCAGCTGCATGCTGTTTTGTTTCATTGCATTGTTTTGGTTTTAACCAGCTTGGCTTTCTTTTCAGCCATGCTGCAGGACAGGAAGGCTCCATTTCAGTGGTAAAAATGTTTCTTTTTAGCCAAAAAATAAATGCGTCAGCTCCACCACGGAAGTTGTAAGGCTATACAGTTCAGCTCAATTTATAGTAGGATGGACTGGACTATAAAAGCACACCACTGAGAGTCAGTCATCTTCACAACTTCATTTCTGAGTTCCACCCCTGAAAGCACCCTGTAAGACCAAGGTGGTTTTTATTATGTTAGCCTTTCTGAAAGTACTAGAAGTCCATTTGCAAATTTAAAGTTTCCCAGAAACAATAAACACAAGTGACCAATGTGTATCACATGAATATCAAATCTTCAGAGGCAACTGAAATTCATTGCTCAACTAAATCTCACACTAAAATATATCCAAGGAACTCCACATTCAAAATAAACATATAAAAACATGGGGAAATCTTAAGGAGATGATGAGATATGTTCAGATTCCATGCCAGGACCAAGCTTCAGACTTTAGTGGTGAAAACAGTGGAAAAATATTAGAAATATCTTAGATAAAGTAGAAATGTGAACTCATTTTTAAACTGAGATAATGTCTTTAAAGTTCAGCAAATCTAGGGTTCAGCCTCAAGATTATCTCCTTTTGTAAAACTTCCACTGACTAATCACACAAGACAAATAAAGGAATCAAGAGCTTAAGCAGCTGAGAATATTGTATCTGACTTTCTTTAGATATCAGTTAAGGTGACTGGAATGATTTAGTTCACAAAAAGGAGGTTAGTAACAAATGCTATTTTCAAGTACTTGTTTGACCAGTTCCAGTTGAGGGCAGCCCTAGGGAAAGAGGTTACACCGCTATAAACACATGTATAACTGCTACACACCTCGTGACTTTGCCAAGTAATACACCTCTCTCTCCTGTATCAATCTTCAGAAATGGAAAAAAAACCCCACCCCAAATTCTTATTTTTCACTTGGAAATTAGAGACTGCCATTCCTACTTCTATTGCTTCACATATAGATGCAGCCACATTAAAATTGTTAGAGTTTCTTTAAAGGATATCTAAGCTAGCAGGTACCTCACCTCATTTTGATTTGAAATTTTAAGCTGTTGTGAAGGGAGAGAGACATACGCAACCCCTCCTAAAATCACTGTCTCAGCTCCCCAGTGGTGGAAAGAAAGAGACATTTCTAGATATCTAGTTTAGATTTAGGTGTCTAACTTTTGGTGGCGTAGGTTAAATGAGATTAACCCCATCCTCAGTGATGCTGTGCTACCAGTTAGAGATAAATAAACGCTCTGTCTAAAATCTCAGGTGTGAAGATAAACTGGTGTTTGGAATACACAGGATTCTTTCCTGGTTTTTCAGCTCAACAAAACAATGGCTGTACCTGTCACTCTGTAAATACCTGGGGAGATACATATATATATGTATTTGCCACTTTGTGTCTAACTGCCATTACTGCTAGTAGGACATGCGTGTGGGTATTGAAAGCAGAATATACCCCAGTTTCAAGTACCTGAATTATTTTTATTTTGCATGGAAATATGATTAGCTGTAATGAGAATTCAGGATTCAATGAAGGTAAGGTAGCTTAATGGTGAGAATTTAGTGCACTTTTACAATCTGATTATCTTGAAATGTCTCAACTTACAGCTTTTTCAAGCAGACATAATGGACCTTATTCAATAAGTTTGCTTAATCAGGTGTTACTTGTGGAGAAATATTACCATTCTTCTAAAAATAAAAGATTATGTTTCTATGTGTTACTACTGGGCTTTTTCTTTTTCTTCCTATGAAAGGATTTTCTGATATAGCCCTGAAATCCTTTAATTAATATCTTTATTTCACTGAAATAAAAATAGCCTGTAGGCTTTCCTGTATGTCCTATGACAGTAGTAACTCAGAGGCATTTTAGCTTCCATAAACATTATTTCGAAAAAATAACATAATTAACAAACCACGGCTTTGTAGGAACCAGGAAAGCCATGGTCTTGTGAGGAAAGAGCATCCTGGAGAACAGAAACAGGGCTGAGACACTGAAGAATGGGCCTCCTAAACCTGCCTTTGACACTAGCTCATTGCGTTATTTCAAGCAGCTTGTCACACCTCTGCCTCAGGGTGTTCATCTGTAAATTGGAGGCAGCAATACTTCCCATAGCTCAGGACAGACCATGAGTGTAGCCGGTGTTTTACCTGCTGCTTGAACAAGCTGTAGGAAATGCTTAGCTAGTACTGGTGTTACAGAGCATTGTCCATGCCTTTCCCCATACAAAGGGCACAGCCTCTAAGTTTTGGTTGCAGAGTGCTGGAAGTGAGGTAAGTTTATGAAAATGGCCTTGGTATGCGTTCTTAAGGCCATAGGCTGTGTTTGCTTTCCTTTGCTCCTTTGGGAGTACTGCGCCTAGTATAATAAGGCACAGACTGATTTGGGAACAATCCCTTTTGTGATTGCAATAATTCAATGTTTTTCCTAGGTGCAGCTTTGTGTTCATGATGGGATTAATCAGTCTCAAGTAAAAAATGTAGTCTTAGGAACACCACAAGGTCAGCTACTCAGAGGCAGGGGTTTTTTTCATTTTATGTGTATTGTGCATGCATATATATATTTATACACATATGAAACACCTAACAAAGAAAATATCCTTCATCCTTTCTATTTTTAAACATCAACACAAGAAAGAACTCAATACCTGCCATGATACCAATGTAGGGGTATGATGAGGAACCTGAGGAACCAGGAAAGTGTTTTCCACACATGCTGTCTTGCTGTGTTGAGCTGGATATTTATCTGTCTGTGTTAACTCAAACTGTCTAAACATTAGTTTTCCAGTCTAGGGCAGCTGAACCTGAACACAGCACTGCCTCTGGTCTGAAAATCAGTGATTAGGAATGTGTAGTGTATTGCCCTTTGGAAGCACTTATTTTTCCACTGAGTATACAGGGGCCTAGATGACCATTTTAGTCTAAAATTAAGGAATAAGTTGCAGTAGCATTAAGCAAAATGAAACCAGCCTTCAGGTTGCTTGTAAACATTAAAAATGTAAAAAGTATATAAGAACTCTAAATATGCAGCATGGTTTTAAATATATTCATAATTCGCTTTCATCCCCACAAAGAACAAGGTCATTAATGCTATGGAATATCTATGGATAATTTCAAATGTGTGTTTTTTGATAGAAAATACAGATATTGCTGGTGAGGGTGTTCTTGTGGTTCAGCCGGCAACTCAGCCCCACACAGCCACTCGCTCACTCCCCCACCGGCGGGATGGGGGAGAGAATCAGAAGGGTAACACTCATGGGTTGAAATAAGAACAGTTTAATAATTAAAATAGAACAATAACAACAACAGCATCAATAATGCACTGGAACGGAAAACAATGAGAGAGGTGTGAAACCCGGGGTGGGTGGAAGGGGAAATGACCAACCAAAACCAACAGCACGTGACGCAGCCGCTCACCACCCGCCAACCCGACGCCACCAGTCCCCGAGCACTGAACCGCCCGCCTTGTGTGTCAGCTGCCCTGGTTAATGTACAGGCCCATCCTTTGACATAATACACAGACATCATTCCCTTAGTCTATGGACCTTCCCTGTAAAGTGTCCATAAAAATGTCCATTGAGTTCACTCAGTCCATGACTCTGGGCTCCATCTCTCGTATCAGTCTTTCAGGGCAGGAGAGATGATGTGTGTGTTGCTGCATACCGAGTCAGTCTTTGTTCTATCACTGCTGCATTTTGCTTGTTTCATCAAAGTTCATCTTCCATGGATTGGGAGATTTGTACTATGATACCATTGATATGGCATATAGCAACCACAGAAGAGATGACATACAATATTACATAGAAGTTTGCATCATGCCATTGAGTTCATTGGCTGTTTTCACCCAAGATCAAATCCCCTAGAGGCACACATCGGACTTCTCCATCCTCCTGCATCACCCACGAAGTGCACCCAGGTCCTCGAGCAAACGCAATCCCAGGAATGAGTTTGCCTTTGCCTGAGGCAGGAATAACCCAGACTGTCTTCCCCAGCATATTTTTTTACATGCACTACAAGGACTCTATCCCCTTCCCCAGTACATAAGATTTCTGACTGGGCAGGGCCAGCTCGATTGGCAGATCCCCTAGTGTTGACTAACCAGGTAGCTTTTGCTAAATGACCATCGCAGTGTTTAAATGTCCCACCCCCCATTGCTCTCAGTGTAGTCTTTAACAGTCCATTGTACTGTTCAATTTTCCCAGAGGTTGGTGCATGATAGGGGATGTGATACACCCACTCAATGCTGTGCTCTTTGGCCCAGCTGTCTATGAGGTATTTCAGAAATTAGTCCCATTGTCTGACTCAATTCTCTCTGGGGTGCCATGTCGCCGCAGGACTTGTTTTTCGAGACCCAGGATAGTGTTCCGGGCAGCAGCTTGGGGCACAGGATATGCTTCCAGCCAGCCAGTGGTTGCTTCTGCCATTCTAAGCACATGGCACTTGCCTTGGCGGGTTTGTGGGAGTGTGATAGAGTCAATCTGCCAGGCCCCTCCATATTCATATTTCAGCCATTGTCCCCCATACCACAGAGGCTTTACCCGCTTCGCATGCTTGATTGCAGCGCACGTTTCACATTCATGGATAGCCTGTGCAATTGCGTCCATGGTCAAGTCCACTCCTCCATCACGAGCCCACCTGTATGTTGCATCTCTCCCTTGATGGCCTGAGGTGTCATGGGCCCACTGAGCTAGAAATAGTTCACCCTTATCCTGCCAGTCTGGATCCACCTGAGCCACTTCAATCTTGGCCGCCTGATGTACATGCTGGTTGTTTCCATGTTCTTCAGTGGCCCCACTCGGATAAGTGAGCATCCACATGATGTACTTTCACAACCAGGTTCTCTACCTGGGCAGCAATGTCTTGCCACAATGCAGCAGCCCAGATGGGTTTGCCTCTGTGCTGCCATTTGCTCTGCTTCCGCTGCTGTAACCACCCCCACAGGGCATTTGCCACCATCCAGGAGTCAGTACAGAGATAGAGCACTGGCCACTTTTCCCGTTCAGCGATGTCTAAGGCCAGCACAGGCCAAAACCAGCACGGGTGTGAACCATATATAGATTTCCGGATGATGGCATATCATGTGAGAAACCCACTGTTATTGAACAGACTGGTATCCTATGCAGAAATACTAGGCCAAACAAATGACTAACATGTTAGGGATGACAAAAATCTGTCATCTCACTCTATCAGCATCTCACCACAGTTTTTCAGTGATGCTTATTTAGTAGCAAACAGAAAGCCTATGGATGACGAAAACTTTTACAATTTTGAAAGAATAAAATGATTCAGAAAGCATCAGGACAGGGCAAACTTATAATGAAATTTCTCCTTGTTTTTCAGGCTGTGAGAGAGCTACTTAAGAAAAAGAACAAAAAATAACACGTAACTGAAAAAGTATGAAAACATTGTAAGTCTTCTCCTTCTGCATAACTGTACAAAGGATTGAATCCTGTAGTCCGTACTCAAACATTTGAACTGATTGAAGTTTTGCCTGCGTAAATAGGAAAGATCACATCTTGACACTACTTGCCAAGTGGTACTTTTTACTGATGGATATAGGAGATTGGCTGTGCCATTTCAGTCTGTCAATTTTCAGTCTATGTATCAGATAGAAAGAAAAACTGGTCTGGGACTGAAATGATAAGACCATTGAAATCCAACATAGATCCAAGAAGTTTGGAAAAAGCTAGGAAGCAAGTACTGTGGTGAGTGCTTTAACTGCAGCAAGAAAGTGTCAAATGGCAGTGCAACAAAAGTAGTTTAAAGATCATTCTATAACTCTTAGTGCTTGAACAAGTTTAGGGCTATTTTGGATCATGATGGTCATTCCTTATTCATATCTAGAGAATTCACTAGAGCTATTCTGCCCCCACCGATGATGCCACTGGGAGAAGATCATCACCCCCATCTTTTAATTTCCTTTACTTGATGATCCGAGTTTTCCTTTGTCTCATGTACACATACTGAGAACTCACTTTTATTGTTGCAAATTGTTGTTATCAAAAACAGCATTTTCCGGAGCAGGCGTTTTGGGTGATATTCAGGGTACTGTTATGATATTGCTGTCCATTTTGCAGTCTGCCATAGCCTGTGAACTTCCATGCATGTCCAGAGAAAGTCACTTACCTATTGTCCCGGTGCCATATACACCTATTGACACGTATGTATTTTTGAAAACCAGAGCTTTTAGTGATTGACTCGGCTAGCACCATCCTTAACAAGCTTGTTTTAGTCTATTACTTCAAATTAATTTTTTAAGACTAGAGCATTAGAGAGTATGTCTGCTGGGGCTACAGTTGGAAAGACAAGTCTGCAGACTAGACTATGAAATAAAAACAGCACATAAGGGAAGAAAACTGCCTAAAGGAAACATACTGCTGTTGGAAGAGCAGGCGAGAGGTGGGAGGAAACCAGCTGAAATAACCCTTGTTAAAAAAAAAAAAAGGAAAAAGAAAAACCAAAAAGAAATCAAAACTGGGGAAAAGGTCCAGATCCTCTTTAATATCCCAAACTTAAACTGAAGCTTTGCCAATTTTAGCCTATCCTACACATTTTTCTTATCTCAGTGGTTGAGTTTTGAGAAGTACTGGTAAAAAGCCTTAACACTGCAAAGGCTTTAGGAATTTCACCCTGCCCGCTGGCAGATGCACATTGGGCCAGTGGGGTGCATGAGGTGTATAGTTGCCTCTTTAGGACTCCTCTGTTTAATACATCTCATATGGCATGTGGCAGGGAAATGTAGTTTCATGTACAGCTCTGTGCAGCCATTAAACTTTGCAAGTCAAATTCTGAGTTCCCAGAACTTCACAAAAATTGAGAAGCTTTATTCGTAAGGTAGAAAAGGATAACAAAGTAGATGTGACAACCAGGAGATTGTCATAAACACTCTGAGATGGTATGCGCTAGTTTCTTCTCCTTTTCCTTCTGCTTTCTGGATTTTGAATGCTCAATTTTTAGTTAATTTCTCCAAACAAAATATTATTTCCTAAAGAAAACCAAGATTCTTCTGTGGTTCCAAGATCTGGAGCTTAAAGAAAACACCACCTAATACCATGAGGCTTACGCTATCACTGAGAAATAGCAAAGCTGAGTCTAAAAGTCTGTCCAGAACCTATAGCTCTGACTACATTGAAGCCCTGAGTCCCTTTGAGGAGCTCCCTCATATTAGTCAGGTGCAAGCAGAGCAGGTAGTGCAGGACATTCCTAAACAAGGTCCTTCTAATAGAAATATTAATCTAGGTCAAAGGAGACGATGTCATTGCCTCAGCTTCAAATGGTATTTGATGCCCATTCTGATTCCTTGCACTTCTTCTGTGGATATTTAATACCAGCAGCTTCAGCAGCCTCACCTGGCTCGTGAGGCACCTAAGAAACCCAAGTCTGAATCCTAATGCAGTTTCAGGGACAAATAGGAATGGCCACATTGATGTGATTTGTGTGTACATACCCCCAAAATTGTGTCTGACAGACTACAGTGAGCTGTGATTTTTGGACCTACTAAAAGCTTGTCAGTGCAACTGCAGTCTTCATCTGGCAAAGGGTGCCTGTAATATTATGCCTTACACTCCAGATCTTTTTCTTTCCTCTGCTGGGCACATTGCCTGTAGTTCTCCAGGACTTGCTTTGATCTGAGATCTCCAACTTTCAAATTTATACCTGCATGCTAATGCTAAACTTGTTTTCTATCTACAATGAATTTCCCATTATTAGCTAACATACATCAAGCATTTAAATCTTCTGAGGTCAAAACCGCTGACTAATGAAGACTGAACAATAGTTAAAATATCCCTCCTAACTAACTCTTTTCCAGAGCAAAGAGGGGCAGTTTGAACCTATACAGTCAAAAATTATATATTAAATCAGACACCATTGAAATGACCAGAAACTGTTATGATTCCTATTTTAATCTGACAAATAAATCCTCCTCAAAAAACAGAATCTGTGAAGCTGCATCTGTCCTTTGTCATGTAATCCTTTGAGGGAGAATCACAGGAACTCCATATCAGCTCAGAGTTGGTACGAGCATACATGCATGTATTCAGAAATATTCTAAATGTACACTACTCTCTCTCTCCCAAAGGTAAAATGGGAATCAGTTGAATAGTTTGCTGTCAGTTGAGTAATCTGCACATTTAACTCCTTCTCTACAAACTGACTGTGTTCAAAGCAGGACAGAAATATTTTTTCGTAAAGTGGTTTAAGAAAAAAAGTGCTGAAAATTGCGACTATATCAATGTTTTAATTATGTTAACAACATAATCGGTTCTAAATCTCCTCTTTGCCCCCACCTCCCCGAAAAAGAAGACCATTTGAGGATACAAAATATCGTCAAAACACTGAGAAAAAATATTTCGAGCTGCTCTGTTGCTAGCATAGTATGGCTGTAGCAAAACACATACTAGTGAGTTGGAATCATATCATTCTGAGCATCTGCACTACTCCTCCTTGGAGAGTGCATACTAATCATCTCTCTTCATGGTCAGTAACCACATAAGGACAACACCAGACGATGCCAGTGGTTTTGGTCCTGTAGCATTTATATGCTTTCCTGCAAAGACAGTCATGCCAGATAATATTCGTCAACCTTGTCTTTGGTCTTCTCTCTTGATTGAGGCAGATGTTTATTTTCCATCTGCACTATATGTCAGTGCAACTGCAGCCTTCATCTGGCAAAGGGTGCCTGTAATATTATGAGGCCATCGCATAAGCTGCTGGAAAGATTACTCTTGTGAATAAAATCAGTTTATGGCTAAAAACATTTATTCTTCATTTTGATAAGCCCTTAACAAATGAAAATTTGCTTCCTTACACTTTTGCCAAGCATAGGACCATGTTTATTTCTAGCTATATGGGTCACGAAGGATTCCCAGCTGTTAGATAGAGTCAGTTGTGCATTGCTGCACTCAACAACATCTGTTTCACAAAAACAGTATCCAGCTTTTAGCGCTCAAATGGAGGTTATACCATATGCCAGCAGACCACTTAGTTTTTACCTTGGGAACCAACTTTACACTAGTCAAGGTAACAGAGGAAGTACTGAGTATTTAAATGCTACCAGGCTTCAGTCACATCTTCATGTGCTCTTGTCATTTCCAACTATATATAGTAAAATTAGTTCCAAGCATATACCGCAAGCTGTTCCTCTGTTTAATTATTAACTGGAAGAAAGTTTGTTTGCAAAACAGTTAAAATGTTTTTTGTGATAGACTCTGATGTTGAAAGTGGTGCCATAAGATGCTTCTGCAAATGCAGAACCTTGTTAAAATGTCAAATAATATCAGCTATCAACAAAGGCAGATCAGGTTGAATACCCTTTAACTACTGAGCAGGATGTTAAAAAGCCATACTACCATGGAACTCTTCAGAGCCTCGCAAACCATTCAAAATGTCTGGCGGTGTTATACTACCAGGATGTTTTCGATCATGATTTATGTTGTTCTACCAACTGTCTTCTTTACTCTTGTTTGGTTTTAATCGCTTAATGGCTCTCTAGAAATAAAGTTTTAAAAATACGTTATCTGTGACAGCAACAGATAAATTAGATTAAAGGAAATGCCTCTGATAGGTGAATCATTCTCTAAGGAGAACGTCAAAGAATTTTATGCCCTTACTGGTAGGAGGAGGACAGTTGTTGCTGGTAATATTGCACGGTATTATATTGCACTTAGTGATGTAGTAAAGAGGATTTGTTTGCTGATGATTCATTTCCATCATAAACGTTTTGTTGCAAAATACATTCCTTAATGCCCAGTAAGATGTTTTCAATAGCACATGGGTTAAATTTCATGTGTGCTCTAGAATAGCTACAAGACTCACATTATACTTGATTCTACCAAATGGTACCACTGAAAATGTGGATTATGCTGGAGAAGTGAATGAGTTACATTCTGTTAACACAGACAAATTGTACTTGTATGTTATCCAATTGACTGCAGTGGAATTATTCGGCACTGAAATGATGCAAAAAGCCAGTCATGATACCATCACCAGTTTGCCCCAAATCCCATCCTTATTTTGTAAAACAAGAACAAGACGAGTCAAGTTGCACTACGTAATTGCTTCTATCTATTTCCCTGCCATTACAGAACCAAGTGAGTAACAGGTTTATAGCACCAAATAGATTCTGTCCTGCCAACTTCCCATGGAGCAGTAATAAATTCACTTGGGCCATTGTAACTCTTCTGTGAGCATCACATGTATTTGGTACAGGTTGTACCTGGCTTAGGCTGTCTCTTTGCTTGCCTTCTGAGGTGCCCTATGGGCATGCCTCAGGCTTTCCTTGCTTTCTTCTATTGGCATAGGGACTAGATCATCATGCCTATTTCTTGGCTGTTCATGTCTTTCTTTTGGATGAATGTTTTGGATGAAAATGACGCAGTGCTTACCTGCTGATATGGAGTTCACATTCTGATATGGAGCAAGGTATAGCCAGAAAAGCATCCACTTCCAGTAACAGATGCTCTCAGTTCCATATTACAGACTTTGCCAGAGCCTTACAAAGCCGTGCTTTTGGGGAATGTCTCAATAAATCTAACAAAAGACAAAACAAGATTCTAAGTATGCCAAGGCATAAATTATATTAAGAATCCAGAGGGTTTGTCCCCAGAAAGGACACTGACAAGAACAAGGATTCCAGGTCAGATCAGAACATCAGAGTCTACAAATTTCTGAAGAGGATGATGTCACCTTATGGTTTAACTTATGTACCCTTTGGCAGAAAACACATACTGAAGCTTCAGATAAATAGGGATGGGAGAGAAATAAGATTGCCAAGGTTTTAAATTCAGGTTAGGCACTTGAAAAATATAAAATCTTCTCAGACAGCTAGGTCCAAACTGGTTTAGCAAAACTTAAGTCAGAGGAATTACGTCCATTTATACTGCATCAGGACTTGGCCTCTAACTATGCCTTCTTTGTTGTTGTTTTTTTTATTATTATGTTGCTCACTGTAGTCAGGTATGTAACTAAGCTACTCCTGCAACAACATTTATTCAAAACATGGGTGGAAATCTGAGTTTTCAAACCTGTTCTGTGTTTTCAAGCCTTTAAGAAATCATCCAGCTAAGAATGATCTACTTAAAGGGCAATATCGAATACCTCATGCATTGTAAAAATCCAGTGAATCATTGAAATTATCAGTTTTGTCTACCTATGATGGAAAACACCCTCTTTCCTCATATTTTGATTTTTTTTAAATATCTTAATCAACATCAATTCCTTTGGGACAGCAATGGCTTTCTGTAAGTGTGTATCACGCATGTATTTGGCTAATTCGGTATTGCAAGTAGTAACAGTTTAGTTTGTTCTTCCCTCAAGGGCTAAAATTACTGAAGTTTTGGGTCTCCCATTATTGTCACCAGCAATAGTCTGAAAAGTCACACCCTCCACAAACTAAAACAGTGATTTGATTTAAAAATAAAGTAACCTTTGCAAAAATGAAAGGTACATTACCACTTTATAGCTTTCATCTTACAATGTGCCTTATTTTCTGAAGAAGATGAGAAGTGTTAGTGGTTCTATTTTTCAGACTTCAGAAATGTATAAATTGCTCGAAATTCTTCCCTTCTATTCATTATTGTTTGGCATCCAGCTCAGCTTTGGAAGTGTTGGCCTTTGCTCCACTTGGGAAGCATGAGGATTCATGGGGAATGAAAATAATACTGAGATGGCTAGGGTGCCAAGAATATTTGCTCTTTCAAATCAAACAACAGCAAAAAATGTTCCCTTCTCAACCCATGACCTTATCACAGGCTTTTTTGCAATATTTCTGACCAAGCATAATAAACTTATAACAGTAACTGTACATAGAGTATTCAGAGATGTTCCTTCTCCCATTGATTTGATAGGAAAGCTGTTAAGACTCATTCTGGACTTTGAAACTTTGCTCTTTCCTCCCAGTGAATCATTGCCAGGGACAAAGGACCTCTCGGTGCCCCTTTTCAGCCCCTTAATTTCTACCACACATCTGTACAGTCTTGCTCCACATGAGAAGAACTGCATGGGTACTTCAATAGCCCATCTTTGGCCCAGAGCGTTTATGCTGCTGCTGCTGCAAAGCCACAATGGCTCACAGCTATCAGCTGAAAAGAGCCACTCTTCATTTGTCAGTGGCAGACAAAATGTCAATATTGAATTTGTGAATCTCACTGAACACCTAGTCCCAGACTGTCATCTTTCAGAGTCCAGCATACTTCCGCATGGAGTCCCACAGCCTCAGCAGGTTAGAAGGTGTAGCAGGGGGGTGTCCTTTCCAGGGCAGACCCGTCAGACAAATTCTTGTTCAAACTTTTGGTGGTTCCAGTGCCATATTCTCTACTCTATATACATTTCAGCTACCAAATCAATAATGACTGGCACCATTCGCTTCTGACTCCCCATTAACTGTTTGCCATCGACTATTTCTGTTATGATTTTGCACTTCTGTTTCATGCCCCTTTCCCCTCTCCCCCATTTAAAATTCTCCACTGCTGTTATTTAAGCTTTCCCTAAGCCTACAAGTTTGGTGAGCTTTTCTGAACAAAATGTATGAAAAAACAAGCTGGTTTTCCAGGTGGGTTTTCCCAAGCTCTCACAGCTCTCATTAGAGTAAAGTTTTTACAGTTACATCTGTGCAAACAGTGAAAACAAATACAGCGTAATAGCATGGAGCTGAAGGAAGTTAAGTGCACCTCTCCACCTGCCAAGGCCCAGATGTGGGAAATAACATGGCACAAAGACCCCAAATATTGGGACACAGCAAAATTATTGCTACGGAAGGCTTTGGTACTATGTTAGTTTAATTTCTTGAAGCATAATGTTTTCTGCAACCGTTGTTTCCCCATTCCTGCTGCAAGCAGTTTTACTGCACTAAGCATGAGGTAAGATTTATCGCGTCACTACAACCAGAAATGAGCAAAATGTTTGTCTGCAATGAAGAATGCCCGTCATTAAGACAGACCATAAAAAGAGCTGTTTGTGTCTATTACCAGAGATAGGTAAGACATGCAACTTACAGCAGGACTTACTGCCCTACAGAATTTTGATGTGTATTAAGAGACCAAGAGAAAAGTCTGCTTTCTGAAATTTCTGAGATTTCCTAGCCTCCCTCCAACCCCACGAATGAGGCCAGTAACACTCACACCGAATCTCTTTCTCTTCATATATCTTCTTCTTTATTCTCACCAAGTGATGCTATTTGGCACATAAAGGCAGTGTTGTTTCTTTAAGTTCTTTCTTAAACAGAGAAATGCCCTGTTACCACTAGACGCTTGTATCTATGAGAGAGGCACAAACTGACATTAACTAGTGATGGTGAAAGCCCAGAAAGCTTCTGAGGTGTAGTACACCATACAGCTGCTCATACTGGATCAGGCCACTGTTCAGTCGTACCCAGTGTCTGATCTTTAATAATAAACAGGACGGTATTAGAGCACGTGCAGTGCAACCCTCCCTCAAATACACTTTCTCCCACTTGTTCAGTCCTACGGACTTTATGGGTTGGACATGCCAGCCACATCTTTCCATTTAAAAATCCCTTTTTTTGCACCCATGTATGCATTCTGTGATAGCCTTTGGATATGAGCTCAACGATTTAACTACCATGTGAAAGAATAATTCCTTCTGGTTTGCTGTTTGATAAGGTAATTGGGTTCTTCTCAATTTTTGTATCAGAGAAACAATTACTAGTTGTTCCCAGTTCTCTGTCTCCATGCCATTTGTGACTTAACAACTTGCCCTCAATCTTTCTTATTCCAAATGAAGGGGAGTTGAGCCTCTTTAATTCCTGTTCATGAAGGAAGCCTTTCTCTGTTCTTGTGATCGGCGTTTTCACACTCTTCTTCTGCTGTACCCTCCTGGTACAGAGGGGACCAGAACTGCATAGAGTACTGATGGAACACACCAGGGATCCACAGAGGCATAATGATCTTTCTGTTTTGTTTTTGATTCCTTTCCCAATAATTTCTAACAATCTATTTGGGGGTTTTACTGCTTCTGAGTTTTGGGCTGACATTTTCATAACCACAATGAGTCAAGATCTCTTTGGTGAGTGGTAATAACTAATTTAGAGTCCATCACTGTATATGTATAGTCTACCATTGTTTTTCCCTATGTGCATTATTTGGCACTCATGGATATTGAATTTGCTATATTATTCTTAGTCATTCAGTACTGTGAGATCCTTTTGTAACTCTTTGTACACATTTACTACCATGAATGGTTTTGAAACATCTGCAACTTTACCACACCTCTTTCCAGATTATTTATAATTTGGAGAGCAGATATTCCAGCCCACATTCCTTGCAAGACTCTCATGGTATCCTCTCCTCATTGTGACACCTGATCACTTTTTTCTACAACTTGCTCCCCATATGGAAAAGTTCCTATGCAGGAACCTGTATGTCCTCCTCTAGAGCAACTATCAACATAGAGAATTCATTCAGCTTTTCTGTGATGGCCTTACGATCCTTGGCTGCTCTTTCCACACTTGAGCCATTTCTTAGCCCTCAGAAGTTGTTTCGCACAATTTCTTCTCTGCTATGAAAAATATTCTTGTTATTGTGTTTATGCTTCTATCAAATTATTTGTCAATATTTTCTTTTGCTTTCTTTATTAGTGTTTACATTTACACTGCTAGAATTTATGCTTTCAGTTTTTTCCTTCTTTGGACACTTGACAAGAGTGTTTCCTGTAACCTGAAGAAGGTCTTTTATTCCTAATTGCCTTTTCTATTCTGTTGAGTCTTCTCTCCTCGTTATTTTCCAGTTCTTCAGGACAACTTATGTCTTGGCAGGCATGGGTTTGTTTCTAAGTTAGTAATATAATTATATTTACAATAATTCAGAAATGCAAGGAATCTGTAGAGCAGTAGGAAAGTAACTGTCTTGTAAAACAACAAAATTACAGCTGTAAGTAATACAAGACAGAATAAGAAGGTACTGTAATATGCAGCTTCCTTTTAAATGCTACCAACATCTGGAATAATTGGGATGAATGGAAAAGGGCAAATTAAAATATAAAAATGCCTTGTACTTACTTTCTGACAACACAAACAGTCCACGTCTGCCAAATCAGGATTGGTGATGAGGCCAGGTACCCTTGGATTTCTGCTGGGAAAGCTTTGTTGTATTTTTTTTCCAAATATTTACTATGTTTCAAGTATCATCAAGGGGAACTAATTTGTTGGCCTAGAAAGAGTGAAATCCCATGCTTAATAGCAATGATTTTAACGCCCATATTTATCCTTCTGTTGTTAGCTTACAGCACTTGGAAGAATTGGACAAGAAGGGTGTTTAGATCTCAAGTGTAAGGTTTTGCTTTCTGTCATGTTACATCAGTCTTGGGATCTTTTTAAGAAGGCGTATTTATCAAGCTGTAATGTAGGTTTCAATCATATCTGTCAGTGGAGGATAGTGGAAATTGATGAAATATGAACAGAAGTGTGCAAAAAATATAGAAAAGACCTTCACATAGATACCAATGTGTCCAAGTTACTTAACTCTTCAATTTGCCCCAACAGCTGACTTACTATACAATTTTCCTGTGTTTGTTCCTAACCTCACCTGTGAAGCTTTTGTTCTTTCCATGTGACTGAAGTTTCATATATGATCAAATAGTATTGTTATTTATCAGCAAGAGATTTATAGCCACACAGACTTGACCAATCAGGACTATATTCCACAAATAACCAACTGATACAAGAAAAGTTATTCAAAGAATAGGGTACCGCTAAATGTGCATTAAAAAGTGGCCTTATATTAGTGGGTAATATGAAACCAGGCGTGTTCTCCATTTGTATTTAGCTCAGAAGATATCCATCTCCGCTTGAAAAGGCAGATTTTTTTAGAGCTGAGAAAAGGTTTGTATGCCTAAAAGCTTGTAGCTTTCGCAATTACTTCAGCTGTTCTGATGACAGATTTTACCTCTACCTGCAAACCATGACTTGAGCATGTTCTTAACCACTGTGGGCAGTGATCAGCAGTAATTCTATCACTTGTTTTGATGGCAACTTTGGAGGCTGTTAATCCTTTCACTGCAGAAGACTCAAGACTAATGACAGTTTATTTGTCTACACCTTCTCTGTATAGTTTAAGACTGAGTCTTCCTTTCAGTCCTGGTACTGCACACAGGAATAACTGTCACCAGCTAAATGGACCTGTAAAGACCCTATTTATCTGGTGAGAACTTTCCGTTTGGGTTTTGTTGCCTAGTGCTTTCCTGACTCCAGTTTCCCTGAATATTAATGTATAAGAAATTTGGCTCTTGCTCTGACTTTTTAAGCATAGTTATGAAGGTGGGGGTGGTGGTTGATCTCAAAACTTTGGATGTCTGCAGTGACTGATGGCTATATATGAGATTGTCTCCCTAGGCTTCTTTAGTGGTCAACAGAGAGAAGGACCTGGTTTAGATATCTGCTTTATAATGGGATGAGTCATACCTCTCTCTAGAGACCAGAGCAGTCTCTCTGCTGCTAACACCGGGGTCAAGGCAAGTAACTCATATGCAGAGTCTCCTCTGTAGATATCTTTATGTGGTCAAATGAATCCCACCCAGAGTATGCTGTCACTGTTTCTGAGTTGTAAAATTTCATTAACAAAAACAGTTGAGGGAAAACACACAGTACTTGAAAATCTGTTCTTTTACCTCTAGCTTACTGATTTGAATGCAGACTGAGAACGCTCACGGTCTAACAGCTGTTCAGTGACCTATGTGACATGCTTTGAGCCTTCAGATTTTGGTTTTGCAAAGTCCTAAAAATAACCTCCTTTTTGGTATCCACCCACTCCATTGCCACTGCCTGCATGCTTTTTGCCTGGTGTTTGCTCAGGCATGTTAAACATGCTTTTTTGTACCTTCTTGAAAACAAGCTCTTTAGGTAATTATTATGCCAAATGCAAGAATATGGGGAGGAATACAGATTTACCTGATCTTGACAGCAAACTCTATTGTCTAGAGCTAGTATCAACCAGCAAATTACCAGCCAGGATATCAGGAGACAGGACTTCCTAAATACAGATTTTCACTCAAGTCTTCTACTGACTTGATACCATTTTTCCATGCAAGCTAAGACCTTTGTCCTAATTTTGAAAATAATTCACGGTTTAAGCCCCAGTTGCATCAAATTTGCATCTATGAATCCTGCTGACAGCTAAGCTCTTCAGAGATTACACTGACCACAAAGCTAAGAGTGAAGCTGGGGATGCAGTCTTCTCTGTTCAGGGCATCTGACTAAGGAACAAAAGTCCATGGGAAAACAGCTGTAGGAAATGTTGCAGAAGCCATGAGAAAGCCTTTCAGCCCCAGAAATTACAATGCACGATTTGAACACCTTTCTGTCTCTCCATCTCAAATTCTTATCTGAGAAAGCCATACCCCGACAGAATTTTGGCCTTAAATATACTGGAGATTCCCTGAATCCCTCCGTACACTTTGCTATTGCAAATGCCTTCATATAGTGCCAGGACTGCTGGCAACAATATAAAACCCTGAGATGTACAGAAGAAATATTGTTGTGCTTCCTAGGACTATAGCCATTGAGTGTGCAGGCGGTGTGATTGCACCAGGACCTGGAGGCTGAAGCAGCCCACGCTGCAGAGGTGGGCGATGATGGAGGCAAGTGCCAGACAAGTTGGTCAGCTGTTGTCATTTGTTATGCCAAGGAACATACCAGCTCCTGGTGCTTCAGGTTATTTGGGGAAGACAGTAGTCTCATTGCCGATTGAAGAGGTTTACACTATCTGTTCAATTTCCAGGGGATGTTACCATGTGCCTGACAGGACTAGAAGCCAGTAAAAGGATTAAAAATGCAACTTTCCTTAAAACATTCATGTAAAATCTGTACCTACCTAGTTGAATGCCTAAATTACTTTGACTTTCTGAGGATTATATAACTATACATTTTCCATATACAACACTACTTCACGACGGTTATCTGAAAAGGCTGGCTATCTGGAGCCCACCACACAGAAGCGTTAGTATATTAATAGTATCTGTTGGTATAACTGGGAAACAAAGCTGTAGAGAGTTAGTCAATTGAGTGATACTAGGCAAATTAGAAAATGCTTGCGATATTGTTTTGAAATGCTTTGATTATGGAAGTGTTCGTAATGTAATGACAGTGTCATTAAACCCTGGGTACATGTCCATACCACTCTCCCACCGATGCCCCGGGGACCCCATGAGGGTTTAAGAGCTGTTTCTGTACACAGTGAGACCTCACTGTTACTCAGAATTAGATCAGGCTTTTTGTCTTGAGAGTGCAACCGATTACTAAGAAGAACAACACCACCTCTTAAAACCCCCATTACTGGTGCTGTCCCATTCACCAAAGGTTCCCAGCCCTTTTGTTAGCGCAGAGACACACAAGCAGTGGACACAAAGTTTAGCAGCTGCAGAGGTAGATCTGACAGAGCAAAGGTAGAAAGGAGGAGGTGGCTGGTGAAAGAAACTCCAGAAATCTATGTAATAACACCATTTCTAACTATAACCTTAAAATAATAACTACGCTGTTCATCAGGCATTCCAGCCAATAGCTCATGTGCTGTCCCGTCGCATCATACACTTACATCCCACTGGTAATGACTTGTTCTTTGAATTGCAATTAACCTATTTAAGACCAATTAAGAAACAGATCTTGAATAGGCCTGCAGTATTACAGCTCAGTACTCACAGAAGATGACAATGATGTTTTAATTAAATATGGGAGCAAAAGGTCTCAAACTGAAGCTTACAGCTAACTAAGCAGCAGTCATTTGGTTACTGAACAGGCAAGGAGCTTTATGGTCTCCTTCCACATGTTTCAGCCTCCATAGCTCTCAAGTTTGCTTAAGGCTAAATAGCTTTCCTAATCTATTATTGCACAGAAGAAGTCCCTCCCGCCTCCATTTTCCAGATCGCAGTTTGGTATGTTTTAACAAACTATGATAATCCCTTGGCTTTTGCAGGGCAAGAGTATTGCTGATAAAGTGATTTCATTTAGGCAAATTAACTCTGTTAGTTACATGAAAGATTGAACACTGTTATCTTATGCCGGTATGTGCAAAGTCTCATAAGTGCAAAATACACATCAAGGGCCAATTTCACATGAAAAACTCCTGATAGTATAAGAGCTGGTTAATATTTCTGAATTATTAAGTCTGACAGCATAATCATGCTTTTTTGTTGTTTCGGCTGTTGATACCAGATGTTTAATGCACAGTAAAATGTGATAGTGTAATAGGAAGCATTTTAAGGAAGTGCAATTTTGGAAAATGAAGAAACTACTTGGGGTAATTGAAAGCATAAAAACAGATGCTGGAACTTGGAGCTGGTTTAGTTTCAAATAAAGTGGAAGCCTTCACTTAGAAACCTGTGGATATTCACCATAATTTGCTTTCTCTTTTTTTCCTGGACGCAGACCTGGCTGGCATTGCTGCAGCCAGCTTTGGCCAGGAAGTTGGGTCGAAGTGTCGAGTCTCACTGTCACGTGGTGTTCGACACTGTGCCTTGGCTACAGTCACTGCAAATGAGGAGGGATCGCTCCTGCTGCGTTAGGGCTGATTGTTCCGCCTCTGCTGTTTATTTAGCACATGATGACCACAGGATTGAATTAAAAGCTTGACTTTAACTCTCTTCCTGGGGTAGGACTGGATTCTAAGTAAGTGTTGCAGGTATTGCAGGGACACCAGATTTAAACTGGGATGTGTTACCAAGCTGGTTATAAAAGTTGGCTGAATTTAGACCACATGATGCTTTTGTTAACTATTAAAAAATGAGATTTAAAAGATACTGCACAACAGCATAAAACAGTATCTGTGATAATATTTATTTTAGATAAGATATATGTATATATGGTCAGTGAGTTGCATATTAAAGACTAGCTTCATATGGAAGCAACAGACAATAAGGAGCGCTGATCAGTATTTTGGGACTGCTGAATCTAATAACATAATCATGCTTCCCTTCTCCTTGCAGTTTCTTTTGGCACCAGATGTTTAAAGCACAGTAAAATGGAACCTTAATGTTCTCTGTAATTAATGGGTGAAAGCACAGAAGTATATACAGGCTGGTTACGTTTCTATTAAGATGTTGTCAGATAATTTATGAGAGAAAACAGATGTTCCTTTAAACAATTTTCACTTGGTGTGCCTGGAATTCCCCTTGAGAAATGACAAGCTGTGGGAATTTTACATGACAAAAAGGAGTGAATTTCATACTTTAAAAATAATTGTTAGCATACAGAACTTCTACACAGCTGGAGACAGGAAACTTCGTCACAGTGAGAGCCATTCCAGTTTGATTATACATTTCCTTGCGTGCTGCAAGAAGTGCAGACCTTAGATAAAGACCTCACAGAGCTCAGCTGAAGGAGAGAGTTTACCTACAGGAGAAGATTAGGTTTCTTCTGATCTCTGACTATTCAACATGTTGATTTTGGGTTATTATTTCTTTTTTTTTTCCTTTTTAATTTTTTTAAATTGGTACTTTCATTGCCTCAAGTAAGCTCTGTCAGATCATCTTTGACAGCCATCTGAACACAACTGGTATTTTGACTGTCTTCAGTGGCTCTGATTTTCAGAGAACAGCTGCTGAGAGCTTTCTAATGACTTTTACAGTGTTACAACTCAGTCACCCAAAAGAAAGCACCCTGATAGGCCTTAGTTCAAATGGGCTTTGGGTCATTAACTTATGGCACAGTGAACTACATCTTCAAAGCACCTTGCAAGTATTTTTTTAGTACAACATCCCTCACAGGTGAAGAAATTATTTTCCACCCTTGAAAAAGTGTGGCAAAAAATGGAAGAATACAGTGAGAAGCTACACAGGTATAAGCTGGGCTTATACTCAGGGCTCAAATAGTTGGTCAGATACTTGCAGCTTTGATATTTATCTAACATCAGCTGAAGGGCAATAAGCATCTGTGAATACAGGCTTAGCCCATGGATAATGAAAGTTTAATTAGCTTACCTGAGTCCATGGTGAAAGAGGTGTAGTGGCTTAGATTGTGCACTGCAGCATTCCTCTTGTCACCGGTCTTCAAATCCCATGCTCAGGCCTCTCAACCATGATTTGAAAAATTCATAAATAGCTAATCAAATTACTTCAGGGACTATAATTTTCTAAATGGGGAGAAAACTTCCACTGACTTGTCTTCTGATGACTGGTTTTCCCAAGCTTAAATAGATGTGACCAAAGGCTGCTGCCATGTGGTCCAGACTGATAGGCAGGACAATAGGTAGATGCTGAGTGTTACTTGCTCAGCACTATTTTCCAAAGCAAAACAAAGATTCAGGATCAGATCCTGGGTTTAAGATTGTCCCATTATCTCATTTCAAATTAAAATAAGATTTCCTAATCTTCCATGGCACAATCTGCTAATATTTTTTGTAAACAGATGTGTAGTAGACAGCTGTTTTGTTTAACAACCAACTGAGAAAACCAGGCTCCTGCATGTAGTAAATAAACAGATGAAATGTTAGATTTAGAATCGCTTCTTTCAGAAATACCAGCCTGAAAATACTGGCTGGGGCATGGCTACCCAAGTCTCTTCTTAGCAATTCACTTTCCTCTTCTGGAAAACAGGGCAACTTCTCTGTTACAGGCACATGTGAATGAAAAGGATAAGCCATCCACCCTTGAGCCGGTACATCGTTAGTTTATCTTATACAAATAAGATTTTTTTCAAAATCAAATTTGGGGAGCTTTGGTGCAAAATTGCACTAATGGGTTACTTGTAAACATGGATTACAGAAGGAAGCACAAATAATACTATCCTCATCTGAAAGAACACCCATCCCTCAAAATCCTATTGATTTACCACAAGATTACAAGTTTTTCTTGCTTCTAGTCACTTAGCACAGTTTTGTCAGACCTTCTGAGAACTTTAGCTGATACATTTTGGAAATTCTTTTTTTGATTTTCTCTGTGGTGAAGAACTTAAAAAAAAATCTATTTCTGTATGGTTTTGTGGATTTGACATTTGCTTCCCTCATCTTTAGTAATCCTGGGTTGGTAGAATGACTGAAACATCATTCCACTATGCCTCCATATGGCCAAGATTAAAAATGAATACAACTACAGCACATCTGTCAAAAGTAACTTACTATTTAATGAGGAATCAGAACTCCAGGAAAAAAACCACCTTTGTTCCTTTTTTACAATTCAGACTTATTTCTCCTGGCAGAGTGGTCAACTGGGTATTGTTCTCATTAAGCTGTATGAATCCCAAACTGTCAACGAATTATTTGAGATGCCCAAAACAGAGTAAAGGAATATTTTCTGAGATTTGTAGACATACATATGTATATAATCATTTGCATAACAGTAACTATTTAATATGATAAAGATTCCCACTTCGAAGTTCAGAATTGCTGGAAATAATTCATATAGAGCTACTGTATTAACGAAAATTCTTGAGAAGCATGGAATTTTTTTTCAAATGTGTTTCTCTCTTAAGAAAAAATTAAAGAATCCCTATATCTCGCAGTAAGCTCCATGCATATCAATGGGTTATGATAGAAATTGCCCTCAGGAGGAAGGAACACTAAAAATACTTACCCTGAAACTGAAATCATGATTCCTTTGCTTGGAGAAGCACGTCAGTGTAACAGAAGTGTTCTCTGCAGCCTCCGTAACCCCAGCTGTACTTTTCAAGGATACAGATGACTCTGATGATAAGCCAGGCTGGCTCTACAGAGCACTTTGTTCATTCCCCAAAAGATCTGCTGCTCGAGGACTTGGTGTCAAGATAACTTACCTTGCTTTGCTTGCAATGCCCTGGGAGACTGAAAGAACTCCTGCTCCCAAGAGATTTCAAAAGAGATGTGTTTTTTAAGAGTCTGTTTAAAGTCAGGTGTTTTTGTCTGTTTTCCTGTGAGACAACTGTTCCTGACAGTATTTATTTATTTCCAGAAGGTTTAGGTCAATATGCCTACTGTATTGATTATACAGGCAGATCCTGAGCTCAGCTAGGCTGAAGTAAAGTAAATGAAATCACTCCAGATTTAAACCAGTGCAATGAAGGTCAGAACATCGCCCATAGTTTTGTTGTATGTGAGCCGGTGTTCTCATATTTGCTCAGAGACATACATTTGGGTGAACCTGAGGGTTCTTCGGTGGTGTTGTCTTATTTTGTGCATTGTACACACTCTCTACTCTTTGGCTGCTCTATTGTTGCCGTGCTGTTCATTTAGACAGTCACAAACCACCATGGAAAAAAAACTTGCCGAGAGATTGGGAGATGGATTAAGCTTCCACAGCTCCCACTGATTTTAAAGGCTTTTAAAAATTAATGTGCCTGAGGACCAGGCATGTTACAAGACTGTAGGCAGTGTTTGCTTAGAAATGGATAGCTAAAACACTAACCAGTCATGACAAATACCCTCTCCTTTAACAGAACCTAAATTTAATGATGAATCTCCCTCCCTCAGAAAAACAGAAAAACAAACAAATATGTTTTTATGTTAGGAGAGGTTATGTTTTCTGAGGTGAGAGGATAAATGTTTGTGTCAAACTTAATGTCAGGAGAAGAAAGCCACACTACCAGAGCAGCAGTTAAACCGGGTATGAACAAAGATTGTCATTAAAGAGCAGATTTTGAATATATTGTTACAGAACAAATTTTGAGATAAGACAGCAAAACAAGGAATTAAACAAGACATGTAGGAGCAAGGGGTTCAGAGAAACAACAGAAATGGAGAGAGAAAAAAACCTGAGTGCGAATTTTGGGGGAGAAAGAGAGTACTGCTGGCAATCAGTCAGGGTAGGAGTCAGCTCCGTATTAAGACACCTTAAGCTTAGGCTTCTTTTGTACTGTAGGTGTTTTTCACATGTGCTTTAGGTGTCCCAATCCCCTTGGTGCTCACTGGAGAGCTACACTGCATGGAGCCCGGAGTTAATCACGGTAATGACTGTCCATTTTGAGGGTAACTGTCTCCATTGACTGTAATGGCAGTTTAACTACCTTCCTTATATGTAGATGCCTACTATTCACATTTGCACATTAAAACACATCTAAGTGCCCTAATCTTGAACATAATAGGCTATGTTGAAATGGCAGGTAATGATGTGACAGGAGGCAAGTGGAGACTCTGGCAATGGAAGCCAGGCAAACATGACATTAACCAGAGGAAAGTGATGGCTGGAGAAGGCAGCTATAACCCTGAAACTGTCTGAAAGCATGTAGGACCTGTGCCTCCTTTTCTTCCTCCCCACCCCTACAGTGAATAAACTGGGAGGCAAATCAGATTAGGTAGCCTACGCTAAGGAAAATAAAAGTGACATCAAAATGTCCATTTAGTGTGGTTTCAGTTTACAGATACAGATATATTCCAGTTCATATATATATATATAGGCAAGTTAACCCTTAGAAGTATTTGTACTGCTAGATATTAGGACACCCCTCCTCCCAATCTAATCTTATTAATATGGAACAAAATTATACATATGATGTGACTTCCAAATCTTCATGCTATTCCTACTTGTTATTTCTCATTTGCAGCAGTGCCTGTGAGAATAAGGGAAAGGTACATATTCAGAAGATGATGATAAACAGAGAGGATAGTCCTCGAGGTTCTTCATTAGTGAAGAATACACCACATTTCCAGATAGCACTTTTGCTGAACATGCTAGGCCATCTGCTCATGAGGCTTTTGGTTTCATTTCAGACACAACTGGCTTCAGCCCATCTCTAGCAGTCAATAAAAAGAAAGTTTCTAAAAAATGAATTATCATCCCAAAACACAAATCGCATTTTGCAAATGTTGTGATAAAGTTTCCGAACAATGCAAAGTGGGCTACCATATGTGCAAACCTCTGTGAGCTGGTGAGGAGGGAGACGTTCCCATTGTAGCTCTCTGAGGCCATGTATATTTTCATTTTAATATATCAGCATTAAAATCTATATTCAGTCTCCTTTTTTTGTTAGTCACTACTAAAAAACCCTTTTGTTTAGTTTAAATATCCAAGTTTAACAATTGCTTTTCTGTTTCAAAGCAGAATGTTAACATCAGCAGTCCTAAGAATGCAGCAAAATGGACAAACGTCATGTTGGTTAGAAGGAATTTACAGATGTTTTCTAGTGCAGCCTCTCACTTGAAACAGGACTATCATTAATTCAAGATCAGGTCAGATGTGACTTTTTCCATCCAGCTGCTGAAAATCTGAAAGGTGGGCTAAACCCTGATTTCTCTTGGTAACCTCTTCAACCACTGCATTATTCTCCTGGTGACAAATTGTTTCCTAATGACCAACCTGAACCTCCCAAGCCACAGTTTGGGTTTACTGTTCGCTTTCAATATGACAGTATATTGTATAAAGCCAGCAAAATCTGTAAGACTCAATCAAGTCTCAGATAAATTTAATTAACAAAAATCAGGTAAAACCTAAGGGGACACAGGTTCTGTCTGCCCATCGGCACTAAAGCCTAAGTCTTCTGAATGCAGCACTTTACTAATAACCCTGTGTCCACAAGCATTTCCAACTTGCAAGCAATAGCAGAAGGGATCGTCAGAGGCAATCAACTACCTGCATTTGATCTAGAGTTAGTTACTACTTTTCAAAATGCCATACATGAAAAAGAGAGACTGATGGAGATCATGGAGGTGTTGGGGTTGAATACCCTGCTTGTCACAGGAAGGACAGCAAGGAACTGCGGGGTCTGTTGCTGCTGAGTATTATCAGTAAGTTGTTTAAAAGGCAGGTTTCCTGTGTGCTTTGGCAGGCTAAGTACTCACTGTTCACCCTGAGTTAGATGTTGCTTCACTGTTTACAGTTTACACCAAAAATTTGACATAGGTGATAAAAAGTTCCCATACAGTAATCTGTACATAATTTTAAATGGCATTTGTGGTTCATCAGTGGCCTCCTGACACTGGAAGAGCAGGTGTTTTGTTGACATTTTAAGATCTGGATGGTCTCAGTGCAATAGCCTGTTGACTGCCAAGTTCCAGCACTGACAGTCTTTCAGCAAGGGAGGGGCACAGCAGAAGCTTGGCTTTGGAAAGACACTTGTCTCCTTTTGATTGTTTTGGGTAGCCTGGAATCTAGTGCCACATTTGGTTGAACCTCTATTACCTTTTAGTCAAAAAAAGCACTATCTGGGCTAGGCAGATGTTTATGGAGGTATAACGTCAAATAAATTATTAGACTGCTCAGTCAAAGATGAAGAATTGAGGCTCTTGACTCTTTGGATCAAGCTGAATGATCTAATACGTGAAGGACCTTCTCAGGGCTGATATGGTTACTTTTGTGCAGCACTGTTTGCTAAGATGTGTGATAAATATTGCACTGCTATCACCCTTGTTGTTGCCATTTTGTGAATATATAGCAGACTTCAGCCTTGAGGGCTACTGATCTGGCACCTTTCAAAAGCACAACGCTCAGAACGTGTCATATGGACCAGACCCAAAGACTTAAGGTGGACCTGAGGCACCCAGCCCTCTGACTGTGACAAGATGTTGGATCAAGAATACCGATTCATTTTGGACTCATGCTCAAAGCTAAATACGACACATAACTTTTCAAGATGAAGGCTAAGGGACAAGTGTTTAGCAGGACCAGACATTTCTAAAAATAATTATCAGGTATTATACATGAGCAAGATCTAGAAATGGGTATGGGGTGGATATTAATAGGGTAATAATAATAACAACTATGTCCATAGTTACAATACTAAATATTACAGTAAAATCAGGTGTTTGGGAAGGACTGCACCTTCTCAGTGTTCCAAGCAGAAACAAAACCTTCCTCAGAATTAGAAGGAAACTTATCCTTTACACAAATCATTCTCTAACCAACTTCTGCAAGGACTTTGTAGCTTACACCACTGCCTTTGATGCAAACTACTGTCCAGAATAAAAGAGTAGGCCTCTTGTGATGGCCAGTATGATGATAACTGCTTTTCATGGTTTTCAGAGCTCTGGGTCATATCCCCAGTTGATATAACCTGGCATAGTTTTATTGGAGACATGAGCGACACACTCATTGGTATCAGACCATGAATGACCTGATTGTTGCCTCACTCCATTTGCTGTCATTTAGAGCAGGAATATTAACCAGGAAAGGGAAAAGTTATTTTGCAAACACTTTAAATACAATTATTTTCATATTTGCAATAACTAACATTAACTGTAAAACATTGAATGAGTGAGAGGTACCTGAGTTATTCACATTTTCTGGGTGTACTTTAAGTGTCTCTTTTCTCCAGATCATGCGAGAAGATAAGCAGCTCATTTGAAACTCAACACGTTGCATTGCCAATAAATCACAATGCAAAAAGCTTTGTTTTTCTGCCAGTTAAAATTCTTTTTAAAATAAAAGTGAATTGTGACATTTGACTTCTCTTTAGTAGCTTGTCACTAATGTAACTTCCTGAGTTGTTGCTTAGAAAAACACTCAGTGGGAAGATGGATACCATTGCAGTGGAGAAAATATTTCCCTAATATTTGACTTTCTATAAACTTTTAAGGACATTTTAAGATTCAGAAAAGAAAAAAATACTTAGCAATTCCTGCACATATTTTACTGCTTTCAAAGTTGTTGAGACAGAAACTTGTAAAGGTATCTATTTTATTTTAATAGGTGGTAGAATAATACGCCATCTTCCAGCAGATGAATAATTACACTATTACACTTTTCTGCTTCATGAAGATTTCCCCTGACTTTGGTAGAAGTTCTAAATGTGAGAGACTCATAGGCTCAAGTCCTTGATGTTTTTAGAGCTGAAATAGTATCTGTTATAAGCGCAAAATTTCCAGCAGGTGCTCCTCACTATGTCATTGAACTTCTTAAGTAGTCTCTCCGTTTGAGTTCAATAAGACTGTTCAGGCTTTTACAGCTAAGCACATGCTTAAGTGATATACTGGATGAAAACCAACTTTTTTCTAAAATATATATAATGAAAAATATTCCTTAAAGTTTTATAGAATGAAATGATTGATAGGGATACTTAAGCAAGTATTGTGATATAAACAGATTCTTTAAGCAAGCTAATTTTTATTCTCTCTAAAGCCCAAGCACTGCATTAGAAATCTAAATGCAAATAGAGGTAAACTTTAATTTTGAGAGAAGATCAAGAAGCACAAAATTTCTCAGGGATTTGGTACCACTAATTAGGTATTTATTTTACTTTTTAAAATGTTTATTGTAATTTACCTAGGTAAAAATGCATTAAATTCCAGGGATAACTCCAATACAGTATCACAGAAATGTAATTACGTGTAACAGAAATGAATACAGAATGCAACATAAATTGGTCATGCTATGGTTATGTTTTCAACCAGCAAATGCCATGTAATATAAAATTGTGTCTGAGACAATTGAGAATTCTGTAAGGAATCAGAAAAAGTAATAGGAAAGACTTGTTTTTCTATTAAATGGTACCTTTTCCAAAATAAAGAAAGAAATATGATAATTTATATGCTGAATATATACAAATTTGAAATTTACAGGGGCCTGTTAAATACATATATCACCATTTAGTGCTTATGAATATAATACAAGAGCATAATGGATGTTGGGATGACACGTCTTTGAAGCTGATGCAACTGGTTACTGACCTTCACAAGTCCTCCTACAAATGTAGGAGCAGTGATGCTTCTATCTGGAGTAAGGGGAATGAAATGAAGCCACAGCCCAAAACACAGCTCACGCAGAAACTGAAATTGGGGATCTGGGCAGGAGGGTACTGTTAGGAGGAAAAACCTGTGCATTTCTGGAAGTAGAAGCTACCTGTGATGTTCCAAAGACAAACAGTCAGAAACATCAAGCAGAGAGCAAAAGCAGGAAGCAGTGGACCTGGCAGGAGAAAAGAGTAATGGCCAGAGGAAGGCTTGGAAATGCCAACAAAGGAAACAGACCATTTTAGTCCAAGCTGGAAATCAGGCCTTTGCTCTCTATAGAGGAATGGTATTGCATCAGGAAATGTCTGATCCCACCCACCACCACTTTTCCTCCTGGAAGGAAAACAATCACAAGATGATGAATCCCTTTCAATGTAAACAATTATTTTCCTTTTTTAAATACTTCCTCTCTAGTTTAGGAGTTTCTTGATGTGTTCTCACATGCTTACATTTGCAGCAGCCATTTGTTTGTTTGGTGTTTCTGAACTCCATCTTGGCCTACTTTTGCACACTCATGTGTGATATGACCAGGACACTCTGCTACTTTGGTTAAACCACTGACATCTGCATCTGATAATATGTTCTTTCAGCTCCTCCAGCATTTGCAGAGTATAACTTAAACTATGGAGCAATCATTTGAATTTGAAATAAAATGTGGACAAGTCCACAAATCCAAATACATTCCCCCCACAGGCACAACACTATACTCTTTGCAGTTTTTAATCAGGCTTAAAGTATTGGGTCAGAAGCATGCTCATAGAGAATATATTTAAAAGCAAGACACTTTTCAAAGACAAGGCTTTCTAAGTGCAGCCATTTTTAACTGATTTTAGAAAGTCTGTGTTACCAGAGCAGATGCATAGTGATAACCAGTGAGATCAACTTTCAAGTGCTCCTTCCATCATTTTAACACTATAATTGGCTCAAACTCCACCACTTAATTTCAGTTATAGCTCAAGCGTCCATGCAGAAATGAACCACTGAAAGGGTGTTTCTGAGTGGCTCTAGATACACAGGTGGGTATAAATGCCTCCACCTACTGCTACCTTGCCTTCATCAGCTACTTACTGTGATGACCCATAGACTACATTGCATGCTGATGGGTGGAGTTTTTTTAAGAGCTTGTGTAGTCAGCAAGTAGGTGACCAAAATACTGTGCTGCTTTTACCATCTCACTTAAAAGTGTTAAGGAACAAATCCTAATTGTTCTTCCTCTTGGAGCCAACTCAGTATTCTTAGTGGCATCAGTTCTGCCCGTGGAGATGGCACCCAGGAAGATATCACCTCCCTTCTCATACATTGACCACCCTTGGAGGACAACCTGAGTACAAGTGTAGGAGGGAACTCCAGTGCCTTCTAATATAACAAAGTGCATATGGCCTCAGTTTCAACTTAGCCTGTGACACACCTGGAAGGTAACTGTGGGTATGCTGGCTGCATACTTATTTCCCACTTCCCCTTTTAAAGGATCTCTGCTTGATCCACTCTTTACTCCATAAAGAGAAATAAAGTAAACAGACCTGCCTGAGCTTAGTCTCTATCCACCCACAGAAGATTTAATGGAGCAAAAGTATCAATTTAGAATGGAGTCCAAAGTACAGACTCTACTCCACCCCATGCCTAATTCCTTTAATCAAAACACCTCCCATAGGTGTGCCCCATGCACAGCAAGGCACACCTTTAGCAACACCAATATCTTTACAGGCCAACTTCAGGCTTTGACAGATTTGCAGCACAAGATTAAAATCAGCTGACTAAGGTAATGATGGACCATCAGTGTCTGCTCCAGCCTTGAAACGATCTCAAGAACGTTTATGTCCCTGTGAACGAGCTGAGTGTCGCTCATTAAATGTCAAAGGACTAATTCAGATTTGGTTTACTTTAATAGGGGCAATTGAAAACTGATGGATCAGAAGGTGCTTTATGGGCAGATCAAATGTCTTCACCTCAAGAGTGGGAGCATCGGTCAGAGAGGGTCACCGGTAGGTGGAAGAGAACAGCTCCATATTTTATTCCACTGGGGCACTGCTGTCCAAGCCCTACACTTTGAGATCCAAAACAGTTCTGTATTGGCTTCAAATCAAGAGATTTCCAAGGAGAAGAAACAGTAAACACAATAAACGCAGAGACTAGTGGAAAATAAAAAGGCAGCGTACAAGTCACCTTAAGTACATCTTATTTGTTTTTTTAAAAGTCAGTCATAAAAACTGCTAAGCAATCTCAAGTACCTTTGGCTTAACTGATCGCACATTAACTCTGAACAACTGGCTGCTAAGCCAATTTTTTTACTTTCCGTACACTGTTTGGATTTACTGTGCTATGATGTTTGTTTTTTGGTTTTCACAGTTAGGCTTAATTCAAATTATTAAGTACAATAAAACATAAACCCAAATCCTTTAAATAATATCTGAATCATGACATGATTGATTAGCAGGACCACTAATACAAAGTAATATCAGATGAACAAGTGATGCAATAAGTTAACAAAACCCAAAGGACACAAATTTGTCACATTTAAAGGCATAGCTTGAAAGATTCATAACAGTAACGTATTGATAAACTGTGGTCCAGAACAGGCTAATAAGAAAGAAAAACTTATTGTGCAGGAGTGTAGTTAGTACTTTGGGAATCACTGTCAGCTCTAGTCTAAGACATCAGGATTTAGAAATCCTCTAAGTCATGTTATTCAAACGGCATTTCAGGTCTATATGAGCTTTTTCTCCTTGAAACCTTATTTGTTAACTGCATTTCTTTTCAGTGTGAATGTGAACACACAAGTATGCATTTGGAACTTGTGTGTATCTCCACTTCTTGATATAAAATGCGATTTTAGTTGATAATTACCGTGTTTTATTGCTAATTATCTTCAATGTACGTACTAACCCTTAGCATTGCTCCTTAAAAATTTTCTTCTGCACATATATATGTTCAGCACTGCTCCACCTTGTCTGCTCTTGCCAAGACAGCCCGCAAGTCGTTGAGTGTAGTACTGATTTCATATTTGTTTAGGTGGTCTAGGCTCCTTTTTAAACTTTTTTTTTTTTTAAATGTAGCTGCCATATGTATTTGCCCGGTTTGCAAACAGTTAGCATTCATGAATGCTTAATCATTTTAGGATGATACCACAGGCAGTGATTTTCTTTTGTTTGTTATTGTATATTTCCCTCATTTCCCTATGTGGGGTTTCAGAAATGTCTGTGGGTGGATTCCCAGTTGCACTGAAGCCAGTAGTATTATCATACTTGATGACAAACCTACCTGAATTTTACTGTTTCCCTTTCCACTGCCTCTGCTGTATAACCATTTGGCTCATATAATATTCTTATATCACAGTCCATCAACAATACAGTTGCTAATAGTTGTAGGATTTTTCATCTGCGATCTTCAGTCATTCATTGTTTTCATTTGGATAACTGTGTACTCTTAAGACTTTACCTTGAGCTGTTTCTGTCTGCAACTCAGGATATTTCACCCTACTGATGATTCATTCTTAAAATGGACAAGACTGTAAGAGCTGATTTTTTACATTCCCTCTACTCTCCTCTCCTCCCCTTCCCTCCCCTCCACTTTCCTCCCCTCCCCTCCTCTCTTCCAATTTGTGCTATAGCTATGTTCAGTACTCCAGAGAAATGAAAACTGTCCAGATGTTGTTTATATACATACACCTGCTGGTTAATGAGTTAATACATTATATTTGTTTTTATAGTAGTACAAACACTCTTTAGATGCCCCAAATATTTCTTGCTAGCAAAGACTGCACTATTCCCAAGGCAAATAAAACTGAATTATAGCAATGAAAAGTAAAAAGTACATTTTGAAGGTTACAAAGTCAGCTATTAGAAAGTTAGGAAATCCCAGAACTGTAGGCCTTTAATGAAGGTAAGTATGACATAGTTCCATTTATTTTTGATCAGAACTTTGCCCAGTTGTACCTATATAATCCTGTGCCGGGAATATGGCCTCCTTCAAAATTTTGTGATGTTACTCAGGGTATACAGCTGAGTACCTTGTAAATATAAATTTTGTTTAGGGTACACCAGCATTAATATTTTCATGGATAGTCATCAGTAGGGAAGCTAAATGCTGAGTTTTTTCATGCCAAAAGTGCTTTACATGTTCAAAGGGCAAGTCCTGAATACACCACTGTCTTTTACACCTAGATATCTCTGTTGATGGGCTTAGCATTTTGGGAAATCAGACCCAAGCTCTCAAGTGGAGGCTGCCGAAAATGAGGGATTATCAGACAATTAACCTACATGCAGTATGATGGTATATGACTTCCCACAGAAAGGGATGTAACTCTCAAGGAGAGTCCTTAGTCAACTTAGCCAGGACAGCCACTGCTCTTGCAGTCACCTCCTTGCCTCACCAAGTTTCCAGTTACAACTAGAAAGAAGCAGAAGCCCTCCACCCTCTTTGTCTACATAATCTAGATTTATCAGTAAAGCTCATTCCTAAATTACTTCCTTATAGATATGTGTATGTCGTGGTTTAGCCCCAGTCAGCAACCAAGCACCGCAGCCGCTCGCTCACTTCCCCTTGGTGGGACGAGGGAAAGAATCAGAAGAGTAAAATGTGAGGCAACTCATGGAATGAGATAAAGACAGTTTAATAGGTAAAGCAAAAGCCATGCATGCAAGCAAATCAAAACAAGGAATTCATTCACTACTTCCCATGGGCAGGAATCAGCCATCTCCAGGGAAGCAGGACTCCATCACGCGTAACAGTTACTTGGGAAGACAAACGCCATCACTCCTTCTTCTTCCCCCAGCTTTATATGCTGAGCATGACGTCATGTGATATGGAATATCCCTTTGGTCAGTTGGGGTCAGCAATCCTGGCTGTGTCCCCTCCCAGCTTCTTGTGCACCCGGCAGAGCATGGGGAGCTGAAAAAGTCCTTGACCAGCCCTTGACAACTAAAACATCTCCACATTATCACCACTGTTTCCAGCAAAAATCCAAAACATAGCCCCATACTAGCTACTACGAAGAAATTTAACTCTATCCCAGCTGAAACCAGGACATTATATAATTAACATTTTCTCATTAAAAAGTCAGAGAGAAAATGTGAAAATTCTCCCACGTGGCATCATAGTAGCATTTCTCTGAGTATCACCAGGGCTGAAAAGCTTCACATTGTAGCACAGTCCCCTTTCATTTATCTCCCAGAATAGGATGTCTCATTTTCCCATACTCCACATCTTAGACTGCCAGCCCATTTCCTTGCACAAGCTAATGACTGTATGGCTTCAGGATGAGTTGAATCAAAGGCTTATCTCGCAGCATGCTATTCCTTCTTCTCCTTCGGTGATTGAGTTTTCTGCTGGATTAGGAAGTAACTGGTTCTCACTGTGACCACATGACTGTTAGATATTATAGAAGGGAAATGCATAGGATTGCATGTCTTGTGGCACATATGGCAGTAAGGAGAAATGTGACCGTGTCTTTTGAGGCCCTTTGCAACTGTACTATCTCAGACAAAAACTGCAGCCAGGAAGATGTAGCTTCTTCTGTTGATACCTTCTTCTCTTGATCCTCTTGTCCATCACTTTTATGCTTTCCCAGTGTCAATTTTTGATGCAAATCCCTTTCTTCTTTCCCACTGAGACCCAGCCTGCAAACTGTAGGAACCTTCTCTGTGGTTTTGACCTCAGTCCTCTTGGCTTCTCCTCTCCCATACTGTCACTCCCACTCACTTCCAGTTCCACAATTCCACATCTTAATCACTACGCTGAGGCGATATCAGTTCTGCCACGTGCCTCCTTAAAATCTTTCCTACTCTTACTCTCCTCTTCTTCTCTCCTTTCCTTTGGTTCCCAGATTTCATCTTGCTCATTCACCCCCAGTTTCCACTCATCTGTTCCTAATCCTCTTTTCTACTTCCTTCCCTGGCTCCCATTCATGATCTCTTTGCCTATTCAGTTCCCCATCTCTACCAGCCAATCCCCCGGCCCTTGCCCCTGTAGACTTCTCAGCTTCTCTTTTCCCTGACATAATACGAGTCACCGTGTTGGTGCACATAACAGGTATGTGCTTGGCATGTCAGTCCACATGATAGTGGGAAGTGGGACTACGACATTTGAAGTGCAGGGGCAGCTGCATGGGACTTCTCACCCTTCTCATTGTGGGGTCTTGTTCAGAGCTCAGGCTGATCAGCCATGATTGACACAGGAGGTCACGGGAGAGAGGCTGCAGCACTGCATTACAAAAGCATTAAATGCAGATGGATCTGTTCTCGAAGGAGAGAACACAAAGTGAGAATCAAATCTATTAGTCTTAAATCTAGGAAGTGAGATTTGAGAGGTCTATAGCCTTTTCGTCCTATGCTTAAATCACTGCACTTCCCCTTTGCCTGTATTCCAGCAGGAAGGGAGACGGAGAGCAGTGAACAAAAAGGCTTTTAGTTTCGGTGCCCTGAATTCAGCCTGATCTCTATTAGCTCAGAGCTTCACTTTCACAGAAAACAGCTGCTGAGCTAAGAGCTGGAAGCAGACCCAGTTCCAGTGGCATCTTCATGGAATTAAGCTCCAAAGGTCCAGCGGGTCACTAGAGTATACAAAACCTCTCTTCTTGTGGGGCTTATAACCTAAATAAATTTGGACAGATTATCTTTGAGACAGAGGTTAAATTGTTGACCCCGTTTCAAAGTCTGATGCCACTGCTGTTTCTCAAAATCACTAAAAATGTTACCACGGGTATTTTTCCTTAGCATTGTTCACAAAAATACATAGAATTTTTTTGACGGAGATACTTCATGCACATTTAAACTGAAGGCAAGAATGGACTTGCAGTACTGCAACAGCAGCAATTTCAGCAGAGCAAAGCTGTTGAAAACAGCCTTAGAATGAGTAGCGCTGGGTGAGTGGAAAAACAAGCCTTGTTCCTGCCGTCGCTTATAACACATACCTCACTGGTGTTTCAGTGATGGAGAATCTGCTCTTGTCTAAGCCTGGGAGTTTAAATCCTTGTGCACATGAAAGCTACCCAGTAGAACAGGCATTTGTCCATGTGCTGCATATAGCAAAATCACACTGTGATGTTTAACATACAGTACAGATTGCAGTATATACTGTTCGAAGTTTATTTTGAGTCTTCTGCATTTTCATAAGACAAAAAAATATGATCTATATCATCTTACAATATTGGCAGTACGAAACATACACACAGTATGCATTTTGAACTGTAGCATATGTACAGAATGTTCACAATTTAAACAGGAGAAGTGTAACTGAGCATCTATCTATCTATCTATCTAGGCTAACTACCGTGATATTAGGAACTCTCCTGAAATCTTTTGTGTCTTCCAACTGAAAAGCCCTCCAAGCTTATCTTACGAATTCTTCATCTCTGCCCTCCCGACCCAGTATGTATCTGCAAATGCCTTCACCTCTCTCCAGCCTGCAGCTGTTTCTAGCAGCTTTCTAAGCAGCTTTCTAAGCATATGAACTGCACTTGAAGAAATTTGCCACGGAGCCAATACTACTGTCATGGAACAACAGCAATTACACCGCACCAGTAAGGATAACAACTGGACAGACTTGTGTCCAGCTGGAGGGTAAGGTTATCCCTTTCCAAATACAGCAGCACTTTCATTCTTTCTCCTCATTTATGACCATGCTGCAGTGACAGCTCCATAAAGACCTCGTGACAGCTTAAAACTGAAAATCCCTCCAATTCTTAAAAGAGACATTTTTCAACATGAGACCATAACACTGTAAGACTAGGCTTGCACCTCCTGAAAATGAAATAAATTTCCTCTTTTCTGCTACAGCTATATGAAAGGGGACTGTTCAGCCTCACCTTCTTTCCCCACTTAGCTGAGATGACAGTATGTACAGATACGTCTATTATAATTTTAACTGTGTACGTTATGTGCAAATGCCATCCAGCTGGATCTGTATCGAGGTAGTTCATACTGTATATAAGACATCAAACTTCGCCAGGTTTGGGCTTCAAACTCTTTGAGATTCCTTTGTTACCTGAGGAGAAATTAATCCATCCTCTTGGGCTTCTTACAGGGTTGACACAGAAGAGTACACAGCACTCTAAGGGTACTTAGGACCTCCCGGGGTGTACTTCCTGCATTTTAAAATAACACAGTCTTGCTCATGGTGTAGTGCTCTTTGGTGTGGGGGATGGTTTCTTTTTTTTTCATCTGCAATCGATCTGAGACAGTTACTTCCAGCAAATATGAAAAGTGCAAACTAAAAAATGTTGTTGTAACCCTCTTCACACCCTCTGCCAGAACTGAAGTGATCCCCTTAGTGTTTTGAATCTAGATGAGGGCTTACTCTAGCTGCCATAGCTATTTAATTTTATATGAACAGGTATTTCTCACTATATTGAAGTGAAATTTTCACGGCAGAGGTCACTTGTAAAATGAGTACCGTTTTACACTGTGTAATGTCTTACAGTGCAATGCCTTTCAGTTCTAAATTACTCCTTTTCCAATAATTAACAGGAGTAGTAGCTAAGAAACCCCTTGGGATTCCCAAGCTGGGGATTTCAAATGCAGTTCCTTGCAAAAAGCCCTACAGAGCTACGAGCAAAACGTTAGTTTCTCTTACGGTTTCCCTTCATGCATTGTACTGAACAATAAGGGTGTGTGAATTTTTGATCTCAGGAGGGACAGCTGATGGTTTTAAGCAGTAGTGAGCCAATTCTGAGACACTTTAATATGAGACAGATTAATTCGATTTTCTCTGATTAATACAATGGCATTTCTGAGTATTTAATTGAAGTCAACAGGAATTTTTGAGGAAGAAGACACAGCTCTGCTAACTGCAAACCCTCAGATGTGAGTCAGGCCTCTCAAAATTATGACATCTGCTGAAGTCCGGAAAGTTTTTAGCTAACTGGCTTTTTTTACCTGTTAAAGACAAAATTGGGTCTCCACAATTCAGAGAGAGCTTACAACAGGGCAGTTAAGAAAACTGAATGTCATACAACTTGTTTCCAAGATGAAAGGAATACACATAATTCTTAATACTGCATGCAGCCGAGATTGAGTAAGGTACATGAGCTTCTGTCAGCATTCAACCATGATTCCAGAAACTGAAGCATCTTACTCCCATCTTTCGGTGTGAATTTTTGTTGAACGTTATCATACATCACAGCAATGTTTCTGAGTGTACCTTGTACCAAACGGCAGCGGAGCTATTAGGTACCACTGCTGCCCTGGTATTTTGTTAGCCCCCTGCCCTGCCGTGTCGTACCAAACCCCCTGGACCTCTGCCCCACTTCACCCCATCCTGCTTACTCAAGCTGGGCATCTCTCCATTGCCTCAGGTTTTAGTTTCTCACCTCCCCATCTCTTGTCCGTCTCTGTAATGTGCCAGAGGGGCTGGCATGGCAGGAGGACTGGGAGAACTGCACCCTGCTTTTTACATGGCGCAACGTTGAGAGCCAAGTGTCACTATTCGAACCTCATTTATCCTGACTCAGGTTAAGTTTTATGAAGCTGGGGGTGGGGGGTGAGCTGCCTTGCTTTTTAAGCGGGGGACACACATCGGGTGTTTGTACCAAAACCAAGGTAGAGGTCAAAGGGCTGCCAGAGCCGACACCTGCCCAAGCCGAGCACTGGGGACAGGCCATCAGCGCTCCGCCACGCGAGGGCGGCTCCGTGGGGGCCCCGGGCGCCTCCCGGGGTGTGGGGAGGCCCGACGGGGACCGGAGGGCGGGGGCTGCTCCCCGGCGCGGTGGGATGACCCCGGGCCCCCTCTCCCCGGTCTCCGTCCTGGGACCTTTCCACCGCATCGACACCTTCCCCCCGCAGGCCGCGGGCCGGGTCGTCCCCTCCGCCGGCGGGAGGCCGCGGGAGGCCGCGGGGGTGGGCGGGCGGGCGCGACCCTCCCCGCGCCCAGCGCTCCCCGGGGAGGAGCCGGCCGGGTCGCACCGGGCCCGCTCGCCAAGTCCGGCTAGGAGCAGCCAAACCCAGCCCCCTGGGCTCGGGGTGGGCGGGGAGGGCCGGTCGGCCGGGCGCCTCTCCTGCACGGAGCGGGAGGACGGGCAAACTTTCCTCCCCGGCGGCGGCGGCGAGGCACCAGCGGTCACCGAGGGGGGCTCTACCGGCATGGGCCCTGAGGCGCTGCAGCTCGGCACCTACGGCGGGGCGGCCGCCGCCGCCCTGCTCCTCTGGGCCGTCTGCGTGCTCTGCAGGAGGAAAAGGTACGGGGGCGACGGGGGGCGGGGGGCGGCCGCCGCCGCATTCCTTCACGGCCGCGCCGGGGGAGCGGGGGCTGCGAAGCGGGAGCCGCGCATTGGGCCGCGCTTCCCTCCGCCCGCCCTCTCCGCGCCGGGCAGCCCTATCAGCGCCCGCCGCCGCCGCCGCCGCCGCCGCCGCCGCCGCGGCCCCGCCGGGACGGGGGCGGCGGGGCCCCGGGGGATGGCGGCCCGAAGCCCCCCGCCGCGGCGGGGCAGAGCGCGGCGTCGCGGGGCGGCCGCTGCTCGGCGGGGCTCCGGCGCCGCTCCGCTCGGCTGCGGCTCGGCGGCCGGGGGCGAGGGAGAGCCGGGGCGGCGGGTGGGGGCCGCCGCTCGCACCTGGATGCTCGGAGCGCCCGGGGACGCTGGTCTCGCCTTTCGTGGGTGCGTGGAAGTCCGTGCTGCAAAACGAGGGGTGCGCGAAGCACGTAGGCTGGCGCCCGGCAGTTTGGCATGGTGGTGTAAGCGACCCTTAGGTTTGCTAAAAACCTGAGTATTACTTGTGCGCCCTGTGTCGCAAAAGAGACCCTGTGCGGCACTTGACAACCTTCCCGTGGGGTCCAAGGTGCACTGAGCTTATCTGCTGAGGCAAGGTGGACAAATACTGCTGCTGGGTTGCAACATCTGCCCCCCGCTGCCACTGTCTGTGTGATGGGTAGCTGTCAGCGGTATTTGCATAGCCCCCAGAACTCGGGTCAGGGACCTTTCGGTGACTTTTGTTAGTGTCTCTCATGGTGTTGACTTTAGTTTCTTTCAGCTGTACGTTCTGAAGCCTTCACAGGAGGTACACACATATTCTGGGACGCTTCAAGTAGAAGTTGCAGTTCTTGGGTGGGGTGGGGGAGAAGAACTGTCTGGAACTGTTATTTACGTTTCTGAACAATACCTGTTTATATGCTGACCTTTTCTCGGGCATTTTTCACTTGTGTTGCCAATACTTGATGCTCCTCAGTGTCTGTTCCACAGCTGATGGATGCATGTGTAAAGCCTTGGTGGAGGACAAGTGAAGAAGGGGAGCGATCAGTATTCACTGTATTGTTTGCTTGTTTTTTTGTTTTCAGTTGCGTAATGAAATGCATAGGAAATATTAAATTTAAATAGTAAACGGTTACTTTTCCAAATCATTACAAATTATTTTTGGGAGCTATAGACATACAAATGCAAAAAACTAATTGCAGTACTACCCTCTAGAAAAGAGTCAGAAAGTGAGTCTGGTGGTTTTTAGACCAATAACCCTAACTTTTGGACCATGTCTAGAATGAATCAATTAACAGAAAAACATGGTGAAAATTCTTGTTTTGATCCGAGGAGGCATCTGATCACAGACTGTAAACAGAGATGGATTATTTCCATGATGTCTGTTTTGGAACCATTATTAATGTGATCTGAGTTAGGGAGCCCAGTCCATTCCTTAAGTGGAAGACATCCATCCCAATGTTCAAGTGGGGTCATCCTATAGACAAACTACTTGACAGAAAAGTTTAGGATACAGCTTCATGTTTCAGCTCAGCTTACTGAATGGGTAGCTGCTGCTCGACTGGTCACTCCTCCTCCCTCTCCTCCCTGTTGCTTATCTGACCTCCTGTGAGCTGGTTCTGGGAGTTAAATGAGCAAAAAACTATTTACTTTTTTTGATAGTTTCCTGCAACTTAGCTCCCTAAAGGAGGTCAGGACAGAAAACAAGAGGGGAGCAGTAAGGACATGGTCAGGCCAAACAGGATTGTGTGTCATTTTAGGGCTAGCAGCTGTTGTACTGGCTCAGCCGTATTATAAAATTGTGCCTGTGATTAGTAGAAATTCTAGTGGAATTGTAATGGGCTGAATTTTTAAAGATTTAAACAGGCAAAGCTCTTGCAGTAAAGTTTTCAGCCAGATGTCAGTGGTAGGCAAAAAGGATCAAAGAACCCATTTTGAGTTATTTTCATAACCCTCGTGGCTGTAGAGCTTTTTAAGTCAGCTCCTTAGAGTCTGTATGGAGGAGGCCTCAGCGAGAAGGCATACTGTCTTGCCCAAAAAACCAAACTGCTGTTTGATTAATAAACTACATCTTTAAATCCTGTGCTGCTTCTCAAAGAAATGTGCAAAGTACCGTCATGCAAGCAACTGGAAATAAAGAGTGAAAAACCCCATCAACCTCTGTGTAGTACAGTCCTCAGCATAAGTTGATGGTGTAGAAGTGCTATCCTGCTCCAGTAAAATGTGCAATTATTATTTTTGTTTTTAGCATAAAGGAAGAAAAGAAATTGTGCATGATCTTGAGAGATGTCTGGCAGCAGCCTGGCTGCTTTCACCAGCCATTTCTGATCTGCAGGAAGAAAAGCCATGCTAAGGGTACAGTGGATTGAAAAATGGGGATAAGGCTTAGCTCATGCGCCTCAGTTTTGGTGCAAGTTTGTGATCTCCCCTTGCTTATCTGTTTATCCATCCCCATGTGTCCTCCACATGTCAGATTTCTTCTTTCCCTTTCTTCTATTTGAATCTAACAAACCCAGCAGCAGGTGGGACTACCCCCTTCAAGAATCCACGAAAAACTTTTGGGAACCTGTTGACAGAGGGGCTGTTGGCAAGTTACTGTGTAAATAAATGCCAAAGTCAAGGTGGTTCTGCTGGTAGTAGATCGTGCTCATTTGGACAGAAACACAATTCTGGTTTTGTAGGGCTTGCCTATGCTAGAAAAAATGTTGCTACTTCACCTGTGCACATGTTTTTATAGAAATTAATTGTTGTCCTAATGTTGGTATGCCGGTACCAGTGTGCAAACTGCGTATAAGGGGATCGTTGTGTTTAAGGTACCAAGATAAACTTTACCAGAATAATCAAATTTAGCATCTTAACCACAGCTATGCATGGTTTCCATCTAGGATAGAAACAGTAGTCAAATGTGTGTATATAAACAAAGAGTTTAAGTAAATAAATATATGTCACTAAATGCTAACTTGCTCTTCAGAGTTCGGTAAGTTTGTTTTGCTGGATGATGCCTCTGTCCTGCTCGACTGAGGCGAAGCACAACCGGCTCTGAGTTACACGACCAGGAGCATAATGAGGTCTTCTAAGTCCCTAAATCTGTCCCTGATGTTCCTTAAGCAGATGTTGCAGGATTTCACCATTCTTGGTGTGAGGTGCTTCTGCTTTGTTTCCTCTCAGGCAGAGTGTTCATTACAGGAGAAAAGATTTTGTTAGAAGAGGTGTTGTACTGACTTAGTCTGCCATTGCCTTTTTCTGTAGTGCTGTTGGTGTAATCTGGTGTTACCAGGTTTCAGGGTGAGCTCTGTACAGGTTTTCTTATTAAAGTATTTATATCTACTCTTTGGAGACGGCAAAGAAAGGAAGAGGAATTTCCTTTTGTATAAATGTTTATCATTTGAGTGCTGGTGGCAGTAATAACACAAAGGAAACTAATTGGAGTCTTTGCCAGGTTTCGTATCACAGATGGTGAAGAAACAGAAGTAGAACAAAAGTTTCCTTAATCACAGAAAATTTTATTTTGAGTTAAACTTCAGTGTCAAATGAGGCTCATTGCCTTCTGCATGCTGCAGAAAGATATCCCTCTTACCGGTTAATGAAGAAGAGCCTATCTGGGCTGTTTGCTGGGGAACGTATTTTCTCCGGAGAGAGCTTCCTTTGTGCTGCTGTGTTCTGCTATGACAAAGCCTGATCATTTCCTAGCCTGGAGATTGTATAGATTACTCTCTTTTGTCTTCATAAAATGACTAAGTCAGCCCCAGTTTTATGTTTGGGGTTTTTTTGTTTTTTTTTTTTGTTTTCAAACTGTTTTCCACAAGCTGTGCACTGTCTCACAGAGCAGGAGGTGAGACGGCAGGTGAAGCCAACTCATGCTCATCTTCCAGCAGTACTGCTGCCCAAGTCAGGGAAGGGCCTTTGAGATCAACAGGGGTTGGCTCCTAGTGACTTATATAGGTGTGGTACTATTCTACTTCTTCTTGCTCAAACTGATGTGTATTTTTGGCTGCTAGTGTTTATTGCATGTCCATGACTGAAAAATAATCACAAATTGTAACCATTTGGAGACGAGGCTGGGATGCTCTCTGCCTCCCTCCTTGCAGGGCAGGCACTGCAAATTACCAGGAAGGTGAAGAGGCTCAGGCTGACCACAAATTAAAACCACTGGCTTTGGGGAAGGGCATAGGGGAGAAAAGTTGAACAAAGATTGTTGCATCCATATTTATCCATTGAAATTGGATTCTGTAGTCCTGAGGTTTGCATGCCAAGGTTTGTTAGATAAAGAAGATACAGACCCAACCTGCAAATACTCATGAGAGGTTTATGTCTGCTTGGAAAGTTAACGCACATCCTATGTGAGCTACACCAATGAAGGGCTTTTTAAAAATTTTTCCCTCTGCAACTCTGTAGGTTGGTAAGGTTGGTATTTTAATTATTATGAATGGGCTTCACAGTCAAGATTGCTTGTGAGGAATGATACAATATATGGCACATATAACCTGTGTGGGTTTTACTGTAGAGCAGTATAGGAATTCCCATGCTGTGTTAGATGGGGCACATATGTTCTAATATATTATTTCTGACCAGTTTCTAATGTGTCAGCACATGGTATAAAAAAAAGCTTAAACAGTGTAATTGTAGATTAAAGTAAACGTAAGAAGAATTACTTGATAAATTTCTCAGAAGGGATTTTGCTATGGCCTGGCTTACAGATTTAAAGCCTTGTTGGAGCAAAGTGTCTTTCATTTTTCTCTTTTATTCTCTCTTCTAAAATATGTCCAAACTATACAATCTCATTCATCTCAGATAACTTTTCCAAAAAATTGCTCTCTTGAACCCAGATAGATATTGTAGAAAAGAATATAGATTTCATCATTGCCTTCAAGAACATCTTATCCTTCTCTGTGACAAGCTGTGAGCTTGCTAACAGCTCTCTTACCAAGCGAATTGTAGTTCACAAGATGTCATCAGCCTGTCTTTTTCACCACTTCTGCTAATTTAGGCAATATGTTAAGGTAGTTTTCTGTTGGAGGGAACATCAGGAAGGACAGAGAAGGATACCAGAAAAATCTAGCCTCTCCCTTCTTACCTTGGCTTTCTACAGAGGCCTTTTCCTCCATCCTTTTCGTTGGAGTTCTAGGGAGTGCCTGTGTTTTCATAACCTCCTTTTGTTTAATGCCATTGTCCACTTTTACTCCACTCTGAGAAGATTAGGACTGAAGACTGAAACTCTAAGACAGAAAAGTAACAGTTCTGTTTCTTTAGTAGCCTTAAAAACCCATTCTTTCTCACCACCGCACTTGGGTTTTCTGTCAACTGTTCACTGCTGTGCCAAGATGTGGTGGAAGCTTATTTCTCTGCTTGCTTCTTCTGGTAAGAGCTTAGTGAAGGTTGAATAAAACAAAGTAAGCAAAACCATAGCCTTCCCAAGATGTACAAGACTCAGTTCTCTGGCTTTTGGGTTCTCTTACAGCACTAATAGACCTGGACAGCCATTATGGTGTGGGTCTTGCACGATAACATGTCTAAAGACAGGTTTTTCTTATTTTTTTCAGTGCTGCTTCTCATCCTCCTGATATGTAGTCTGTGTATCATGTATATCTTGGGTTCTGCTTCCTCCCAAGGCTTTGAAGATGACACTGAAGATGATACTGCTTTTAGCAGATAACGAACTTTTCCAATAATCTGTGATTCACAGTATTCTTTGCTTAAGGTACACTGCCACCTAGCAACAGTTTCCCTTCCCTCCCAGTTCTCTTGACCTACTTTGTTGGGGTTGTTCAGCTTTAGTTTGTACCTGGTCTGGTCTTGATTGGTATCCAGAACCTATCAGTAGATGCCATCCTGGTAAATGTGTGTGTGTGGCGTGGAGATATTTCTAGTGGCAATAAGAACTGCTAGCTTCAGGTTTCTCACTAAAATACAATGTTTTTTTACTTTTACAGTGTTTTTTCCTACCAGTGTTTTTGTGAAAAATGCCTGTAATTTTTTTTCTTTGAAGTGCTTGGTTTTGCTTTCTTCTGTTCATTATTCTTTGGAGGAAATAGAATTAAAGGGCGAGAATTAAAGAGAATTGCTTTCAGCTCTTTTTTTTTCTTCCAGTGCAACATGAAGCATGGAGCATCCATCTACAGCACTGTACAGAAATGCAAGTAGCTTAGAGAAAGTACTAAATGATTAACCCTTCTGCTCCTCCTCCAAGTTGATAGTCCTAAAGGTATGAATGAGGAAAACCCAAGCAAGTACAGACTGCTTCAAAAATGAGATTCATGCTTACTACTATATTTAGAGGAGGAAAGCACGCTAGTTGGCAAATCTTAGCTGAAATGCTACATATAAAGGCTGTTGTGAAGGAAGACACAAAGGGGCAAACTTTAATCCTGGTATCTTCTTACAGGAGATATTAACTACTTCTGTAAGCATGATGGCGAAATTTACCACCTAATGTGTTTTAATCGTTGGTGATAAAACTAGAGAGCTACATTGTCAGGCAACCACAGGACAGACTGGAGTCCCGACCCACAGAGCTACCTCGGTCTCCGACTCCCCCAGCAAGGAGTGACTTCAGTGGGATGCAGGGACTTGGATGCTTCCTGAGCTTGCAGTCTTGCCCGTGGACTCCACCTCGGTTTCCCTGCTGTTAACTGGAGGTCAGTGTGGTCTTCTCCTCATTTACAGATAATGCAGCCAAGTCACTCTTGTTAGTTGCCAGAAAAGATGAAAAAATTTCTTCCATAGTATAACTATCCAATATGTGTTGAGGAACTGTTGGCTGCCCATTTCCTTTCTCCTGTATGCTGAAGTACAAATTCTAGTCACTGTTTTATGCCAGAAATTATTGCCACATTTTTTCACAATATTCAGCTAGGCTGTTGGATCGTGTCAGCCACTTTAGTGTTTTGCTCAGTTATGAGAATTACAGTCCCATATAAAATAGTTCAGGTTTTTTTTCAGTCAAGAATTTTGGTTAAGAAGTTGGTCAGAGCTTGTTTTAGTGTAGCAATATAACTGTTCTCTCAGAACTCCATCTAGTCGCTTACTTAACTTGGTGCATCATAATGCCAGGGAGTGGGAGAAATATAGAAGCTAAAAGAAACAGCATAAGTGCAATGTTAATACACTATATGAAGTTAAGGAAAATCTTACAGTTAAGTTGGCAGTCTTTTTCTCTTTTATCCAAGTTTTATAGAGCTACTTGGTAGTAGAGCCAGGGTTGGAACTAATTTTCCTGACTTCTAGTTTTGTGCTTTAAGTTGCTGCCTTTCCTTTCCAACACACTTACCATATATGACATTATAGCTGTCTGGTAAACTAACTTTTTCAACCATGAGGCAGATTTTGAATTCTGATTTAAAACTTCAGTAGTGTTCCTTTTCTTTCCCCACCGTTTACTGATCCTTCTACAAGATGCGTGTAGGTTTTTAGGCTAATATTCATTTGCACGCCGTCTGGGAGAATTTTGGCTGACTGAGAGTCCCATAAAACAAAAGTTTCCTCTTTACAAACCACATGGAGCTTGGCTGTAGATATTCAGTTCCTTTCTCCACAAACTGTTTTTAATGGTGCCAGATTCTTCTGTTTCTTCTCCTTGTTTGGCACATGTCAGGAAAAAAAATCTTGGCTCTCGTATAGAACATATCTTGTTTCCTCTTAACTGCTCGTACTTTCTATTCGTAATTCAAATCAGCAGAAAAATGCTATGGTTGTTCTTCTATGTGTTCTGCTATGTGATTTAATCTTGTAGTTTCCTAAGCAATATTCTAATGTTCTTAAAAAAAAATGTTCTCCATCACACTGCAGAGCTGACGGCAGGAGGTTCTAGCTGAATGCAACAGATGCGTCCTTGTTGATTTGGGAGAGTATTGCATGGTGTCCTGACAGGCTCAGGCCCTGTGGAGGCACGTGATGGTAGAACAGATGAGCAAAATGAAGCTAAAATGGGATGCTAGAGGAGCGTCCTCTCTGTCACGCAGCTGTCCCTTTCTGACAGTGCGGTGAAAACCCAGATTGCCACGGTGCACGTTGCAGGCTTGTGTCCATAGCGGGAAGCTGAAAATACATCTCCTTCCTAGTCTGTGGCATCCCAGGGACCTATCAGAGAGACTGTGCATGTTTGTCACAAGCTACTCTTGTTGCTTGCTGACAGCCTCACTCTGCACCTATGGAGTTCTTGTTTGTATGAGTCAGTCTGCTACTGATGGCTAAGGCAGAGTGAAGCACTGCTAAGTGTGGTTGCCTGGCTGATTTCTTGTGCTCCCCAGCAAAATCAGCAAACTGCTTTGCGGCCTGCTCTCTCCTCACCCCAGTTCCTTGCTTCTCAGAAGGCCCTTCCCCAGATATTTCCTGAGTTGTCATTACAAATTCTTATGTCACTTGCCTTGCCTAAAAAGATTGAACAAAATGTGAAATTTTTGAACGATATGTTGAAAAAATGATAGAAAATTTCCACAGTTTCATTCCTTTTTAAAGTGATGTAGTATTTAGGAAAAAAAATGGTCTTATTTCAACACTGTGTGAGAATGCAGAAGTTTTGCAATTATTAGCTCTGGCAGTAATTACTTTAAAAAGAATAAAACCAAAAGGAACCTGTGTATTCCTTAACAAGAGAAACTACTGCTGTTAAAGCACAGTAGACAGAATTGACAGGGAATTGGTGATTAAAATGAAGTTCCTGAGAAGTCAGCACTTCAGTCTTTTTGTACTCTTTCTTTCCCTTTGTGTACATGCCAGCAGAAGGGTGGGTTTGCCCCTTTGTCATGGTGTGACACTGTTGTCTCTGACGGCTTCAGAGGGATGGTCTCCAACTTTCTAATAGGACCCCAAGGAAAATCAAAGTAGTTTCAGATGCTTACTGAAGCAAGGGCAGTTGCTGGTATCTCTTCGGAGAGAATTTGAGTGACATCCACTGCTGGTCCAGTCATCTGATGCTGCCGTAGTGTTTGGTCATTGCTTACCCTGCTGGGAAGTATTGCTCCATGTTTTCCTTTTCAGTGCTGGCATGGTTTCTTAAGTTACAATAGCTCCTCTCCAGAGCTTCTGGTGTGTGATAGATCATAGCCATACTAATTCTGTCCAGCTGGTTTTTCAGCATGAGAAGCTTTGGGAGTCACATTTGGGAATAATTTTTGACTTCAGTTGTTCAGGAATTGGTCTGTGATATTTACTCACCTCAGTCTTATACTTCATTAAGAAAGAAGAAGCCTCTCTGGAAGGTTTGCTTTTGTTTCGATAGGTACCAGTATTTGTAAAAAGTTTCCAGTGGACTATGTGTTTCTTCCTTATTCCTTTCAAAAAACTTTTGTTATTTTGTTGGATGGGATTTTTAAAAATTTTTAAAAAGATTTTCAGATGTCTAGGTTGGTTTTCAGCATGATAACTGTTTTGCTTAAATAGCAAATTCCCAAGCCCTACAGCTGAGGGTGAGGCATGTTGCCAGAGCCCTCACTGCAATGCTCGTGTGTGATTCCTGTTTAAAAAGGAGCAGCTGTGTAGCTGTATGAGAAGTGAAAATGTCTCTCAGTTCAGGAGTCATCCAAGAACCAATTTAAAAACAGTGAACCTGCAAAATTATATTCAAGGCAAAACATGGAGGAAAAATGAAAGTACTGGGAGGCTTGTACACGGTGCTCTTTTTAACCCTAAATACATGCCTGAAAGATTGATTCAACAGCAGGAGGACTTAGGTGTGTGTATCTGATAATGAAATTAAGTTTACAGTGCATGACAGTACACAAAAGACGTCTGGGCTTTTCAGTAACAGTTGCCAGCAGAGCATACGTGACTGGTGGGAGATTCATGTCCGGGCCCTGAAGTGCAACAAGCCAGGTTCAGAGCTTGGGCTCCTTCTGAGGACCAAATTTGAAGTTTGTATCCTAGCGGCTTGCACATAATATCCTTTAAAGCCGGGTTAAATTATCTGTCACTGCTAAGGAACGACACAGAATTGTTCACAGCAGGACAGGAGAGTTTCCCCATGTGTGTCAGTGTTCAGTAGCTTGGGAAACAGCTGCTTGCGCAATGTCTGGTCTGTGGTTGAACAGACAACTGAATTTCTGGCATTGCTGCTTTAAGATACAAAAATGATAATTAAACTTCAAAGAAATCTTGCATATATGAATGAGTCAGAATTTTTTTTCTGTAAGCTGTTTAGTTTCTTGCATCCTATGTAGTGAAAATGCTGCTAAATCCTACTTGATATTACCACATTACAAATGAAGGGATTTTTCATAACCTGTGGACTTCCTCAGATAGAACCACATCAGCTATGACAAATTTAGAGCCTTAAAAAACTGTTGTCGTGAAGACTTTAAAATAAAACTGCATTCTCCTCCTATTGGCTCTGCAGTGGCAAGAAGCTAAAATAGACAATGCTGAGATCTGTTGGACTCAAAAGAAAGTTCAGGCTTCCTGGCTTTGTGATCTCATTTGCAGTTGGACATACCCTCGTGTTTTGCCCTCAGGAACAGATGTCCAATAAAGCACAGTTGTTGTGACCCATCCAGTCGCATCTCCTGCATAGGCTAGGCCATTGGAGTGCCTCCTGCATCAGCTATGTTAAATTGTGCTTGAACACAATTGTGCTTGAAGTTGTGCATGGAAAGAGGCCCTGACTTTGGTTTATTTTTTCCTTTGAGTGATGAGTAGTCTGGTGCTTATCCCATAGGTTGTTCTTACCATTCTGTCTTTGCTTTAAGAAAGGGGGTGAATTCAGTCTTTTAAGTGGATGTGTGCGTCCTTTTAAACATCGAAAAGATTTAATTAAAAGTGATGAAAGATAGCCTAAGATGACATCCAAAACAAGGCTATCTCCTGTTCGAAGTATGGAATACTGCTGTTGCAAACAAATACCTGCTTAAAGGTGCTGACAAGTTTATCTGATACACCTTTAATTGTGCCTGGATGGCAAGATCCACCAAGCATGGACTGAAGCAACTCGCTGTCTATCCTTTCTCTACACCCCAAGAATATTTATGTGGACCAATGTAACTATACTGCCTGCTGCTGCTCTGCAGTATCTGTATTGCATGCTTGCATGCTTTTGGGAAAAAGAAGAGCAGTCAGTTTTTTTAGCAAAGGCTGTAAAAAACAGATAATTCAGAGGGGACAAGATGAACCAATGCTTCATTTTTTTTTTTTTCCTTAGACATTGAAAAAGTCTCATTTGTTTTATTCAGCACAGGCTGGCCAACTTGGTGAGGTGGGCTTTAAACTGAAGGACTTCGGAGGGCGGGATCCAAAGTGGCAATGCTAATGCCATCACATCCAATGGGGGAATAAGCCAGGCCAACCAGAGCAGCAACAAAGGTGCCTTGGCTGCCTCATGAGATGACAATCAGAAGACCAACCGCCTCAAGGGTGTGCATGGCTATAGGGGGTCCTCATCTACCCCTCCAGGGAAACCTGCGTGCTCAGTTGCCTCTCTGAAATGCCTGTACACCAACACATGCAGCATGAGGAATAAACAGGAAGAACTAGAGATCTGCATGCAGTCACAGGACCACGATCTCATTGCAGTTACAGAGACATGGTGGGACAGCTCTCATGGCTGGAATGCTGTCATGGATGGCTACAGGCTTTTTATGAAAGACAGACCAGCAACGTGGGGTGGGGGAGTTGCTCTTCATGTGAGGGAGCAACTGGAATGTATTGAGCTCTGCCCAGGGGTGGAGAGTTTATGGGTAAAAATTGAGGGGCAGGCAAATATGGGTGACACTGTTGTGGGCATTTGCTACAGGCCACCTGATCAGGACAAGGAAGTCAACAAGGCCTTCTACAGACAGCTGGAAGTAACCTCACAAACACAGGCCCTGGTTTTCATGGGGGACTTCAGCCACCCTGATATTTGCTGGAAAAGCAACACGGCAAGGCATGCACGATCCAGGAGGTTCCTGCCGAACATCGAGGACAACTTCTTGACACAGGTGGTTGTCACGATCCACTGTTGGGTTGAACAATCTGACAGAGGTTAAGCCCCTTTTCTTTCCAACCGACCTCAGATAATTCTGGGAGGTTGGGGGCGGCTGAGCTTAACTTCTGATTAGCTCCAATGTTTTGTCGTAACTAGGTCCTTTTACATTCTTGGGAACAGAATTAAGACTCAAAATGGAGTCAAGTGCCAAGTCACTTTATTTGGCCAACAATAAATATGCGAGAGAAAAGCAGAGAAAGAGAGAAAAGAGAAGTGAGAAAGGGAAAGAGAGAGTGAAAGACAGAGAGAGAGAGAGCAAGCATGAGAGTGTTGCAATAGCTACCACCACGGATCTGCGGCGGTCCATGCGGTTGGTCCGTCCGTGCGGTCTGTAGGTCCATCCGTCTTTCCGTCTGTTCGTGCGGTCTGCCAGTCAGTCGGTGCGGTCTGTGCATCTGATGTATCTTTGAATCTGGTGGTGGTGGTATATTCCAGAATGCTCCTCATGGTCTCCACTGGTTTCCCCTTTTTATAGTATTGTTCTCTTGCATAGTCACTGGATGTTTTCCATATCCACACCTCCCACTCAGCGGTGGGGCGCATGCCCAGTACTGTCACAGAGGGCGCTGGAAAGTTCTAGAGGGTCTGAGCCCCCCCATCAGTCGACCCTGTGCCTGGGCGCACGCGCAGAGGGCATGTACTCCAGAGACAGCAGGACACACACACTCCCGCTAGGCAGGACTCAACGGGCTGCCCTGGCAACCAAACTGTCCCTCTCAGTTGCCATGGTGATTAAGCTTTAGTAGTGAAACTTGTCCTGCCAACAATGTTGAGACAAGTTTCTGGTCCCTTACAGTGGTGAAGGAGCCAACGAGGTGAGACGTGTTGCTGGGCCTTATACTAATTATAGAAGGTCTAAGAAGGTCTGGTTGACGATGTGAGCATTGGGCATAGCCTTGGCTGCAGTGACCATGAGATGGTGGAGTTCAGGATCTTGTGTGGTAGGAGCAGGACAGGTAGGATTACAACCTTGCACTTCAGGAGAGCTAACTTTGGCCTCTTCAAAGACCTGTGTGGGAGGAATCCCATGCGTTAGGACTCTAGAAGGTAGTGGGGTCCAGGAGAGCTAGTCAATATTCAAGTACCACTTCCTCCAAGCACAAGATTAGTGCATCCCTAGGAGAAAGAAGTCAAGCAAAGGAGCCAGGAGACCTGCATGGATGGGCAAAGAGCTTCTAGAAAAACTCAAATGGAAGAAGGAGGTTTACAGTATGTGGAAAAAGGGACTGGCCACTTGGGAGGAATATAGGAACATTGTCAGGGTATGCAGAGATGCAACGAGGAAGGGCAAGGCCCACTTGGAACTAAATCTGGCAAGGGGTGTCAAGGATAAGAAGAAGGGCTTCAAATATATCAGTATTAAAAGAAAGACTAGGGAAACTGTGGGCCCGTTGCTGAAAGAGGTGGGTGCCCTGGTGACACAGGATGCAGATCTGCAGGATGCAGAGAAGGAAGAGTTACTGAATGCCTTCTTTACTTCAGTTACTGCTAAGGCTGGGCCCTTAGGCATCTCAGCCACCAGAGGTGAGAGAGAAAATCTGGAAGAAGGAAGAATTTGCCTTGGTTGAGGAGGATAAAGTTAGAGGTCATTTAGGCAAACTGGATCCTCACAAACCCATGGGACTGGATGCATGCACCCTTGAGTGCTGAGGGAGCTGGCAGATGCTGTCACTAAGCCACTCTCCATCATCTTTGAAAGGTCGTGGAGGACAGGAGAGGTGCCTGAGGACTGGAGGGTAGCCAGTTTCACTCCAGTCTTCAAAAAGGGCAAGAAGGAGGACCTGGGAAGCTATAGGCCAGTCAGCCTTACCTATATCCCCAGAAAGGTGATGGAACAGTTCATTCTGGAGGTCATCTCCAGGCATGCAGAGGAAAGAAGGTTATCAGAACTAGTCAACATGGATTCACCAAGGGAAGATCATACTTGACCAAACTGATAGCATTCTACGATGACGTGACTGACTGGTTCGACGAAGGGAGAGCAGTGGATGTTGTTTACCTTGACTTCAGCAAGGCTTTTCACACTGTCTCCCATAGCCTCCTCATAGGTAACCTTAGGAAGTGTGGGTTGGATGAGTGGGCAGTGAAGTGGAGAGAGAACTGGCTCAACAACAGAACTCAGAGGGTCATGATCAATGGAGCAGAGTCTGGTTGGAGGCCTGCCACTAGTGGTGGTCCCTCGGGGTCTGTGCTGGGTCCAGTCCTGTTCAACATATTCATCAATGACCTGGGCGAAGGGACAGAGTGTGCCCTCAGCAAGTTCACTGATGATACCAAGCTGGGAGGAGTGGCTGATACAGCAGAAGGCTGTGCTGTCATCCAACGAGACCTGGACAGGCTGGAGAGCTGGGCCGAGGGGAACTTGATGAAATTCCACAAAAGCAAGTGCAAGGTCCTGCACCTGGGGAGGAACGACCCCATGCACCAGTACAGGTTAGGGATTGACCTGCTGGAAGGCAGCTCTGTTGAGAATGTCCTGGGAGTGCTGGTGGACAGCAGGTTGACCATGCACCGGCAACGTGCCCTTGTGGCCAAGGGGGCCAATGGTATCCTGGGGTGCATAAAAAGGAGTGTGGCCAGCAGGTCGAGGGAGGTTATCCTCTCCCTCTACTCTGCACTGGTGAGACCATATTTGGAGTACTGCGTCCAGTTCTGGGTCCGCCAGTTCAAGAAAGACAGGGAACTACTGGAGGGAGTCCAGTGGAGAGCTACGAAGATGATCAGAGGACTGGAGCATCTCCCTTATGAGGAAAGTCTGAGAGACTTGGGTGTGTTCATCCTGGAGAAGAGAAGACTGAGGGGGGATTTCATCAATACCTATAAATATCTAAAGGGTGGGTGTCAGGATGATGGAACCAGGCTCTTTTCAATAGTGCCCAACGACAGGCCAAGGGGCAATGGGCTCACGCTGGATCACAGGAAGTTCCACTTAAATATGAGGAAAAACTTCTTTGCTGTGAGGGTGCCAGAGCAGTGGCACAGGCTGCCCAGGGAGGCTGTGGAGTCTCCTTCCCTGGAGACATTCACAACCCGCCTGGACACGTTCCTGTGCCCCCTGCTCTGGGTGTGCCTGCTCAAGCAGAGGGGTTGGACAAGATGATCTCCAGAGGTCCCTTCCAATCCCTGCCATTCTGTGATTCTGTATTTTAGTGTATCTTGTTATTAATAATACCTCTGAGGCTATTGTTTAGGAGCCAGGTATATGTGTGATCTCATGCCTCTAAATTGTGTTTCAACAGTTCCAGACACTCAAATGCAGTGTATACAATAGAAATGTGAGGGATAAAGCAACTTAAACTCTAGGAATAAGGTTCGTTTCATCAAATGAAAGCTCAGGAATTTTTTTCTTGTAATCTTTTTCAGCACATATATAATGTACTCATTTGGAACCTCAGATGGTTTCTGTCATCAGACCATGTGAAACCCCACCCCCACCCCCCCCCCCCCCAGTATGCTTATAGTTGAAACTTTGTGAGTAATTATTGGTAGGAATGTTCCGTAGAGATATGGTTTTGATCACTGAGTCATTGAATTAAAGACTTCAAAGAGGGCTCAGTTTTCAGTGAAGGACTGTAATGTTGGAGGAGGCAGGAAGATGGAAATCCTGGTGATGATGGTATTTTCTAAAGTGAAGGCTGCCCTAGGATTACCATGCATGAAGGACATACCATCCCTCATAGCTTTTCTCAGTGGGCAGGACCCAAGTTTCTGGGTGACAAAATCCCTGCTGTCCATGACCACTCTTGACCACCTCTGGTATCCTATTTAGTTCCAGGTACAGTGATCAGGTATAGCTACAGATTCAGCCCTGCTGTATCAGATGCTTCTTTTTACTTTTTGTGGCAAATATGAAATCATCTGTTCATGGCAGCCAGTTAATTTCTCAAGATTGTGGAAGGGTTCCATCAGTTAATTGTCGGTTGAAGTATGGCTTTTACTGCAAGTCAGTACAGAATATGGACCTCTTTTTCATTTTCCAAGATTGGGCTGGTCAAAGCAGCCTCAGTAAATATGACTTTGCTTGCTAAATTCTTCAAAACTGCTCTGTATATGGAAAGCAACCAGGTCAGTTGGATTCTGTAATATAAATAAGGTCCTTGGGCCCTACTGCAATTCTGCTGATAATCATTATGACCTGACTGCAGAGTTTGGCTGATGGGTAATGCTAGATTTATGTCAGTAAAGGACTTTTTGCTCTTTCAGCAGACTTTATATTTTGTATCATCCCCCTTCTCTGCTAGGTATTAGAGTGCTTTCTTTTTTTGCTGATTTCTCCATTTGCTTTTTTACCATTCACAAAATTTGCTGCGCTGCATAGGAACTGTCCTCATGAATTCCCATTGCTCTGCTCAGGGGGTAAGCTAGGCTGATGAGACCCTTCTTTGTTTCATTTGAATGGGTTTTGCTAATTGCATTTATCACACTGGAACCTGTAAGGGCATTTTCTGTAGACAAAATGACAATAAAAAAATGAAGCGCTTTTGTTGCTAAGTCACCTGGCAATTCCATCCGGATCCTCAACATAGCTGTCAGCAGATATGAGTGACTCCTTAACGTCCAGTGACTCTAATTCCCTCTCTTTATTTCCCCTCAGTTTTTGTTGTGGGTGGTTTCTTTCTCAATTGATAGGATGAAACCCAAAAGCAGGTTGTGATGGAGACCATCTCCAGTCAGCAGCAGGGAGAAAGAAAGAGCAAATTAGGATGGTCAACATGCAGCAGGAAGAGAAATTGTATTCTGCCTCCTGTACTGTGCTGTGGTTGCAACTAATCTCTCCCCATCCCACTTCATCCTCGTATCATCACTTCCTTACAGCTCAGCTCATGCCAGGAGCCTGCTGCTTCTGCAGACCTAAGGGGCAGGGACGTCAAGGCTCATGGTAGCTCCCTCAGTTATCCATTTGTATCCATCTTCTTCCCCAGGTGTTGCTCAATATACTGATCACCAACCTATGCACTCACCTTTCCCCAGGATCGTATTATTTTCAGCATGAGGATAGTATTAGGTTTTATGAACTTCCTAAGAAAGTATGAATGAATTAATTTCAAGCCCCAAGAATGAGATGGCAGCTGTTAGTCAAACATACTTAGGAGTGGACGGCCTCCATGAATCCCAGGTATACCTGTGCTCTGGCTTTTGAAGAAAATTTAATCCTAACAGAGTTTACGGAACTTTTGAATTTGTAATTATTGATGTTTATGAATTTCACTAGGTTTATATTAAATCAAGATATATTGGGAATTTTTTTATCTAGCTTGAAACTTTCCCCTCGAGCTATGCTGTAGTCCTTTGTTATCTTCGACTTGGTCAAGAGTAGCTTGAAAGCTTCTTGCCTTTCCTGCAACACCTGCCTTCTGCAGGACTCCTTCCTTCACCTAGGGAAGGGATTAAAGCCATCACTATTCTCTTCATTTATATAATTCTGTCATTGCCCTGACACCAGCGTAATCTTCTTGACTGGCTGATCAAACTGATTTTCAACAGTTTTAGACAGAGTAAAAAATTAGTGCATTTAAGTCTTCCTTGATTTTTCTGGCAGTTTCTCTGTCATTCAGTCTAGGATTTTCCTTCTTTATCTCAAGTCTGTTTTGTTTTTTACTGTGCTTATCTTCCTCCCTATAAAATATCTTCTACAGCTGGAATTTTCTAACCTTTAGGCCTCTAATTCACCTAATCTCATGTTAAAGCAGTTAACAAGTGATAACAGACCCTTATCAGACTTTGTGTTATTGCAGTGTTCGACATGACTTTTTGGCCTTACTTTAGGCAGTTGAGGTTTTCCATTAATTTCAGCAAGCCAGGATTTTACCTTAGATATTTCCTCACACCATAGAACCTCTGCAGTGGCTGCAGCTTCATCATATAGCCAAATGAAATAATCTCTTCTGTAAGTTATGTGTGTAGATTTAACATTTTTGTGATTCATAACACATCAATAACAACTGAAATACTTTTGCATATGAAAAATTGTTCAAAATCATAGCAAATCCTGATGCTTTGGGTTCTTGAAAAGGGAACAGAGCTCTGGTTTGTGGTCCTGCTTCTACCAAGAAATGACTTTGGATTTTGTAGCAGAGGGAGGTTTGCATTTTTACTCTGCAGGGTGAAAATACACAGTAGTTAAGGATGTTTTTGGGAGAGTCACAGTCACTGAATTTCTCAGTGACAGTTTAAATGCCAGCGAAGTTTTGCTGACCTGGCCACCCTAGCCAGGGTTGTGATTCGTCCCTCTTCTCACCAACATAGCTGTGCCTGCGGAAGCCCTCTGGCAGTAGCAGTAGGACTTGGAGGGCAGGGGGAATTGCTGTGGTAGCTCTTTCTGGTTGAGGAACCAGCTTAGTGCGTCTGTTTGAGGCATGTTTGCTCACATGGCATTTACTGACGAGTAGGGCAGTCCAGGCCAGACGGGAAGGAGTGTAGATCTTGATGCTGAAGACATGCAGCCTGACCATGCATGAGTTCTTTGCTTCTGCTGGACCTCGGCTTCACCATCTCACCATCTTTACATGATGACTTACCTCGCCATCTAAAGGATAGTACTTGAAAGTTTAGTTAGGGTTCATAAGGGTTCCCTTATGTTGTGATTCAATGAATTGCTGAAGCAATGGCTTCCTTTTAAGCCTTTGAATACCTTCTGATTTCAGTGGGACTTGAGCTTCTAAGTTGAGCAGAAGCTGAAGTTTTTTGACAGATCAGCACTTTCTTGCTGAGGCAAATGTGAATTTCTGGTTTGATGGCATGATACAGTTTATTTCCTTGCCTTAGTGCTACTAATTCCTGGGGGGGGAAATGTGCTACTAATTTTATACTTTGAATAGAATTTCAAAGCTTGGTTTTGATACAGTTAAAATGCCTTTTTTCATCGACTCTTGCAGAGTTTACAATTCAGTATCTGCAATGCAGTTTTAATCACATAAAAGTTCATGGAGGATGAGACCACTTCTTGTTGGTTACTGAGGTTATTTAAAAATAGAACTTTCACTTCCATCCAAATACGCATGCTGTTTGACAGCTTAAAAGGCTGGGGCTGATTCTAGGTTTCCTTTCATATGCAGTATTATATATATTTGAATTGTATGGATTGCATAAAAATATAATGGCCACATGGCCCTGATCATGAAGCAAACTTTTTTTTCATGTTCCTAACACTCTGAAGTGGTGACTTGTCTCTCAAACTTCTTTCTGGGTCTGTAATGCTAGCAGCTCCATGTGGCTAACCAGAGCTGGCGCAGTCACTGTCCTCTGCTAAACCCACCCCTTATTTTTCTTTCCATAAACTGGCACGCTTGTGCTTAACCACATCTGCTGACGAGTCCAATCCGGTATTTCCCACTGGGATACTAACCTTTTAAAAGGAACCTTTCATAAAAAAGATGGAGAGGTGTAATTCTATTGACTTACACAAAGCAAAAGTACTCTATTTCAGTGCTTGAGAAGGCTGAAGCCTTTAGAGCCTTTTTTTGTTTGTAAGCAATAAGATGCAGAACACAGTCAAGGACTTCTGTCTTCCAGCTGTGGACCACATAGGATGTGAATTTTATGTAATTGTGCTGACAAAACTAATCACATAGATGCTAAAAGTGGCGAAGTGGCTTTTGAGTCACAAAGATTTTGTGATGACGTAGTTTGTTTTTTTTTTTGGGTATGTGTAAAACGAGATAGTACTTCAACAAAATCCATCCCGAGTTTGTGAGTGAGTTGTCCCATGAGAAGCTTCTCTGGTAGCCTTCAGCTGCACAGAGCTGGCTGCTGTTTGTTATCACTAAATTTTCAAGGATTTCTTCTGGTCACTAGCACAAGATAGTTCCTTCTAGTATGAAAAAAAAAGTCATATGGGTAGTAAAAATTATGGGCTTTTTCTGTTGTGAAATGTGCATGTATTCCTTCCCACAGAAACCAGCTGTGAGGGGAGGAGGAAGGGAAGCTGGAGGAAGTCCCAGCGTACGCTCAGGGTGTGTGACAGAACACAGTATCTGGGAAGTGAACCTTGTCCTACACCACAAAGTCATAATGAACTTGATTAACTTTTTTCAAAAGAAAGGACATTTGCCTCATCAGCTATCATATTCAGGCTACTGCAGTCGCGAAGAGTGTTAGCCTCTTTTCTGTTTCTTCCTTACCATCCGGAGTATCACTTCTCCTAATCCTGATGTTCAGTCCTGAATTGGCAGCTTCTGCTTCAACTTTAAAATCATTCCTTTTTCAGCAATGCAGTTTTTCCTAAATTAATGAGGACTGTAAGCAAATGGGTGTATGGTGGAAAAAGTGTAGGGTAGGTAGTTTAATTGGGGTATAATGAGGTGGCAAAACGTTTGGAAACAAAGAGAGCTCATAAGAAGAGAATGGCAGGCTGAAAACCTCAACCATCTGTTGATTACTACCAGATTCAAACGTTGCTGCAATCTTAGCATACTAGTTAACCTCAACTGATACATTTTGGATGCTTGTAAATAAGTAATTTTCCTCTAACTCTGGTTTAACTCCTGAAGATACTATTTTAGGTACTTATTTTGATGTAAGCTTTACATTCATTTAGCTGTATTGTTTGGTGTTTCATGATACATATCTTTTAAATACTATCAATACATAAGTCTTGTCAGCCTACAGCTTTATGACAATCAACAACTTTTAAAAGGAAAAGATCGCATTTTTTTTCCTTAAAACTGCTTTATATTGGTCGTAATTTTCTTTAGTGTCAATTACCATTTATCATCAATTCAGGCACTTGCAGATCTTTGGGTGAAACTGGAAGCAAAGCCCAACTCCTATAAAGTGAGTTTGTTTCCTATTAATGTGTTGAAATTAATGCGTTTTCTGAGTTCACATACGATCTTCTGAGCTTGCATTTTTCCCTTTCCCATTTTTTTTAAACAAAAAAAAGGTGTTAGGGGAACCAAACTGTTACCAGTCTTTGCTTTCTTTAGATTTGTGCTTTGACTCCCCAGTGTGACTGTGCTGCTGTGGCTGCGGCAGTGCTGGAGGCCTGCTGTATGTGTGCTGTATTGGTGGTCTCTGAATCATATTGTCTGTGGTTGAGTGCTGACTGCCAAGCAAGTGATGCTTGGAACCAGTAGGTTGTCTTCGCTCTGTGCCTGCAGTCATGGAGCCACATTGGGGATCAAATCACTGTTATGTCAACAAGACCTCACTGAAATAAAAGCGGTGAGTGTTCACCACTAAAGTTCATGGTAAAATTTGGTTTATTATCACACAGGCATATAGTGTTGTCAGAAACTTTATCTTTTTACAGGCTGATTAGTCAAAAGTGCAGCGAAGAGTTAGTCCAGACTTTAGATTGCTGGTCTGGGTCATCCACCATGTTTCACTGCTTTGTGTATGAGAGTATCTGGCGAACACCTCTCCCTAGAAGGCATAGCTAGTTCTTCATGCTAGTGCCAGGAGTGCTGTGAGAATCCAGCCTAGTTTTTATGCCCTTTGAACCATTTTTGGACTGGTGGACTTCGCTGGCTTCACTCAAGTCACCCATTTACAGCAAAGGTTTGGATGATGCCCAGTATATCTGGCTCTTGCAGAGCAGGGGGAGCCTCCCTTGCTCAGCAGTGAGCATCCTATTATATAAGGAGGATCTGTCCATTTTTTCAGAGTAATTAGAAAATGATCTGCATGGAACTCGTGTATAATTGGGTAAGATCACTTGGATTTTCTCATGGATGAAAAGTAAAGGCTGTCTCATAAGCAAGAGTAACAAGATGGTTGATGTAGTATTAAGAATACAGTCATTTTATCTTGGCTTAATAAAAGTGGCGACTGCAGTAATTAATACATTTTTAAAGTAAGAAAGAATATGGAGCAAAGACATTCAGGCAACTTGTTTGTAATTCCCCTAAATGTACTCTGCTTCACAAAAATTACTGCAAGAAGTTGGTAAGTCTTTTTTGCTCCACAAAATCAAAACAAAATTGCTTTCCATTTTACAACCTGGTGCTTCTGCCAGATTTGTTATGTTGGTAACATGATGTGGTGTAAAAGGCATCTGTAACCTCAGGCTCTCAAGAAAAGGCCCATGTTTTATACATTATTCTGTTCTCTTCGGTGGATACCTTCTAGGAAATGTCTTTGTTAGTTGTTCTTTTTTCAAGTACAGAAATACTGCTTCAACATGTTCTGTGCTGAAATGTCAGCGTTGCGCTGTTGTGTAGGTGGTAGTATGTATTATACACAGTTTTCAAAACCTGCATAATCAGTGATGTGCATGAGTTTGCCAGGGAAAACAAATGGCTGTGTCATTTTGATTTCGGTATATCAAGAAAATGTAACCTATAAAAGTTAATTAGCATTCTTCCAGAAGGGGGTTGTTTAACTAACATCTTTGTTTCCATGTTTTCTGTTTTGTCAGAAGTTGGAGGGGAGTGTTTTATTCTGCTGCTAATATATACCCATCCATAGATTTGCAGAGTATTTCACAGAGTTTTAGCTACAATGCATCTGTCCTTCATTTCAGTGAACGGCTAGATTTTCCACTCACTTGAACAACCACTTAGCCACAGAAAATTTTTGTTCTGGTTTTCATGTAATTTTTAAAATAGTTTTATAAATAAAATTCCTTGAGGCTGATGGTGTTCCTTTTATCTATCAAAATAAAGTTTTGCCAGTGATTTTACCACAAGTCCTGCAGTTGTCATTGAAATCATGACCATCAGTATCACTAGTATCTGCTGGGACTTGTTAGAGCTCCACCTCTCACAGGCTGGGTTCTCTGTTAGGCTCACTTTTTCCCATTCAACCTGGATAGTACTGACATTTGGCTATATTGGATGCACAAAAGTTCCTGGTCTGAAACAAAGCTGAAGTTTGAGCACCCATAATACTGAATTAAGTATTGAGAGGAGAGGTACTGGAGGACAGCAATTGTCACTCCAATCTTCAAAAAGGGCAAGGAGGACCTGGGGAACTATAGGCCAGTCAGCCTCACCTCCATCCCCAGAAAGGTGATGGAACAGTTCATTCTGGAGGTCATCTCCAGGCGTGCAGAGGAAAGAAGGTTATCAGAACTGGTCAACATGGATTCACCAAGGGAAGATCATACTTGACCAAACTGATAGCATTCTATGATGACATGACTGACTGGTTCGATGAAGGGAGAGCAGTGGATGTTGTTTACCTTGACTTCAGCAAGGCTTTTCACACTGTCTCCCATAGCCTCCTCATAGGTAACCTTAGGAAGTGTGGGTTGGATGAGTGGGCAGTGAAGTGGAGAGAGAACTGGCTCAACAACAGAACTCAGAGGGTCATGATCAATGGAGCAGAGTCTGGTTGGAGGCCTGCCACTAGTGGTGGTCCCCCGGGGTCTGTGCTGGGTCCAGTCCTGTTCAACATATTCATCAATGACCTGGGCGAAGGGACAGAGTGTGCCCTCAGCAAGTTCACTGATGATACCAAGCTGGGAGGAGTGGCTGATACAGCAGAAGGCTGTGCTGTCATTCAATGAGACCAGGACAGGCTGGAGAGCTGGGCCGAGGGGAACTTGATGAAATTCCACAAAAGCAAGTGCAAGGTCCTGCACCTGGGGAGGAACGACCCCATGCACCAGTACAGGTTAGGGATTGACCTGCTGGAAGGCAGCTCTGTTGAGAATGTCCTGGGAGTGCTGGTGGACAGCAGGTTGACCATGCACTGGCAACGTGCCCTTGTGGCCAAGGGGGCCAACGGTATCCTGGGGTGCATAAAAAGGAGTGTGGCCAGCAGGTCGAGGGAGGTTATCCTCTCCCTCTACTCTGCACTGGTGAGACCATATTTGGAGTACTGCGTCCAGTTCTGGGTCCGCCAGTTCAAGAAAGACAGGGAACTACTGGAGGGAGTCCAGTGGAGAGCTACGAAGATGATCAGAGGACTGGAGCATCTCCCTTATGAGGAAAGTCTGAGAGACTTGGGTGTGTTCATCCTGGAGAAGAGAAGACTGAGGGGGGATTTCATCAATACCTATAAATATCTAAAGGGTGGGTGTCAGGATGATGGAACCAGGCTCTTTTCAATAGTGCCCAATGACAGGACAAGGGGCCATGGGCTCACGCTGGATCACAGGAAGTTCCACTTAAATATGAGGAAAAACTTCTTTGCTGTGAGGGTGCCAGAGCAGTGGCACAGGCTGCCCAGGGAGGGTGTGGAGTCTCCTTCCCTGGAGACATTCAAAACCTGCCTGGATGCGTTCCTGTGCCCCCTGCTCTGGGTGTGCCTGCTCAAGCAGAGGGGTTGGACAAGATGATCTCCAGAGGTCCCTTCCAATCCCTGCCATTCTGTGATTCTGTGGTTCTGTGAAGTAATCTCTTTATTTTTCTGTATAACTCTGCGCTTTGTTAGCCTTCCTCCACCACTTTAGAAACTAATTGATAGAAGATGTAGCTGTTTGCACACCAGCATTACTTAACTGTGTTAAGGTAAGTTATAAAAATTGGAGAACAGGCTTCTCACACACTAACTGGTTTGATAAATTCTGTCTCGACTGAAGTCTTCCAAAGGTTGAAAAATCAAAGATTAATAAAATTGTCCTTTCATAATAAAATGTCTTTGGTAGCTTTACAAATACTCTAGCAGTGAAGGTGAGGTTTTACGTCTATATGTTAATATTTACAGAAAGTCTTTAAGAGAAAGCAGTCAGTATAGAAGTCTAATTTTGATTTTAATGAAGCCCTTCTAGGAAAGATAATCCACAGAGGCCAGATTTTAAAGCCTTCTAAGCCTGATAAGATACACTTGCTGTGTACCAAATCCTTCCTTAAATGCTGAAGTTAAGGTGGTCTTGTGGATAACTTGGCTTCTTTTCAATGACTCCATAAATGTAAGCTGGAGACTTTGATTTGGGAGTCAGCTTTGATATGGTGTTGCTAAGCTGTATATTGAAATGCTTGATGTCCTTTAATGCAAAACCTGATGGCTAGAACCTGTTCAGAGACTTCAGCATCGTAACTGCCTGTGAAACCGCCTCTCCTCCTTACTTAACCGAACTGCGGGCACTTGGAGGTTCCTGGAGCTGGGTGACAGAGTAATCAGGAGCAAATATTTGAAAAATAATGGGATTTATTAGTCACAGTGAGGGAGAACTGAACAAATGGTGGGCTCCATGGCAGGGAGGGGGACTCAGGGCAAAGTAAATTGAGAATTAATGGTAGATAGAGGGCTGTTGTTTCCGAATTCCTGTTGTTGAGAAGACGTTTCTGTGCTGTCTGGTTATGCTTAGGCCTGTTCTGAGCATGATCTCTTTGATTTAATCATCTCTCTGATTATAAAGCCAAGAGCCTGTGAGACCATCCATTCTGACCCTTTCCTTGAAGCAAGCTTCAGCATTTCACTTGGCGATGCCATGCCAACACGTCTTTGGAGAGTATGCATCTTCCAGGCCAGCCCCCTGGCTTTCCTGGTAGCCAGTTCCTTTTGTTCCTCATCCTTGTGTTTAAAATACCACATTTATAACCAGGGTTTCTCATTTCCTCATCAATGGTGGTTGCTATGTGCTTCTCCTCTAAGATTAAAGCCTGCTACAGCTCAATTTTTTCACTTAAGACTTAACTGAGTTTTAGCAAGCTTCTTAATTTAATTGCGTGGTGGTTGATTCCCTTCCCTCTTTAGAGATGGTGTCTTCATAAGAGGTTTTATGGGCTACAACCCCATTTATGTCTGACAGCCGGAATTCAAGCCCCGCCACCCCCCCACCCCCCCCAGCTGATTACTAATATCCTTGCCCATATGCCAAGCCAATATGCTTTCTTACAAAGTTGTGTTCTTCTTTTCATGATTTCCACTGTTGCTAACTTCTTGTTCTCTCCTGTCATCTTTAGTCCTACCAACCACATTACCATGTTTTGATTTTTTCCCTGTGAGGGCTCCAATTGCCCATACTCATTTGTAACAAACTAACTGCCTACAGACTGGGGGTTGAGTTGTTACAAAGGATTATTAAAAACAAAACAGAATGCCCATTCGAAGTAAAGGGTGGAAATTCTAATCCTTAAGGTAAGACTATTTTTCTCCCTTGCATTCATAGGATATGCCTTTCTGTCCTTAGCTTTTATTCGTGAACGCTGCCTTCAGTTCTTTACTGACCCAAGTTGTATAGTTTTCCAAACTTTGATACTTTGGCTGATAGAAATCTATGTCATCATGAGGAATTTTAAATCACATTAACATTTTCTTTTCCTATTTTTTCCATTCCAAGTTACAATTGCTAGGCTTTCCCATAGCATTTGGAAACTGCTCTTTAAAGCTGTTGACTTGGGAGCTGCCCACATTAGAAATAGTGCAGGATATTATTACTGATTACTGCAATAGCAGCTTCCAGCCCAAAGATTGATTTCATCTATGTATGACTGCATAGTTACTCTGTCTTGAACAGTGCTGATAAGAGGTGGAAAGTCTAATGGTGTTTTCTGACTGTCTGCCTGGCACCCAAAGAGAAGCCCCTCACAGCAAAATAACGTTATTTCATGTACAGGGTAGGTGCATGAGGACGAGTGCATCCCTAAAGTGTGAGAAGAACTTTAATAATGATGCACACTCTCCTTCTTATCTCCCCTTCATCCCCAACCACTCAAGTGCAGACCTGTAGCTATGAAACTACAAGGAAGCTGGGAAATACTGTAGCTTTGCTGAGCCACGGGTCTGCATACCATACACAGCCTTCATCCCTCCGTGCTTTTTTGATGCAGGGTCCAGTGCAAAGAGCTGAGGCTTGGGAGCCTAGCCAGGCAGCCAGGGCATGAAGCAAGCTGGAGACAAGCATCAGGAGTTCTCAGATAATTTAACATCTGCCCTGCTGATTGCCAGAGCCTGTTCCGAGCCCTGCAGCTCCCTGTGCTTTGCACTGCCCTGCAGCCTCATTGATCTGAAACGGCTGAAGTAAGGGCAGCTGCACTTCTTGCAAATGAGACTGCTTTACGATTGATACTGTGTTAATGTATGTCATTTAACCATTTATTTCAAGCTCGTTCAAGCTTTCAACTCTAAGGAGTAGGTGACACTGTAAAAATACTCAAAATAGATCACTAACAGGTTCTTTTTCTCTACTGTGTTCATACTTTGTATGCTAATGCCAGATATACTATAATAGGAACGATTATAAGGCGAACTCAGTAATTTCATTTAACATCTTAAATTACATGGAGATTTGGTGAGGAAGAGAGAGAAAGACTGTTTCCAAGGTCTGGAACTGGGAAAAGTTTTTCCTACCAAAACTAGGGAGACAGGTTGTAAGGATGGGGAGCCTGCCAGTGCCAGGACAGATAGACAGGAGGAGAGTGTAGTGCAGCTTGTGTGGTGGGCTAGCTCTGATTATTTGTAGGTATGGATGGGCTAATAAAGATTTGAACAGTAACAAAATTGAAAAATACTGTCCCATATGCACAAGCATCTTGTGGAGGTGGGGTAGACTTTTATGCATGGGCCTGAGAGAAGGGGGAGGTTCTGGAGGTGAGAGGAAGATGAACACTTCAGTCGTAGGGGTCAGGCTTCCTACAGGCTTGGATTGTCCAGAAGTACTTCAGAAAAGCCCTAACACAGACAAATGTTTATGTGGTACAGGTACAGGGAATGGTCAGGAAGATGTCCTCAAAGGCTTGAGGTTTGTGTTTGGTTTAGTGTCCTGTTCCTAAAATGGTGAATTATGAAGGAAAAAAGCGCAGTAGCAGATGACTAAAAGGAGTTAATGGAGGTTTGGTTGCTTTTGTATTAGTAGAGAATATGTTTAAACTTTCTGTTTCTCTAGACACATTTTCACATTCTGGTTTATCATGGTGTCAGAGGATAATATGAGATCTTGCTGTATTTGAGTTTGAACCAAGACTATCAAAAAGATTTCACAGAGGAAAAGAGGATTTTCAAAAAAATGGTGAATACTTTTCCAGGCTAAATGTTCCATCTTGCCTAGTGAGTGACCTCACTTTAAAAAACCCAAAAGTTCACATTTCCTTTGCCAAATAGAAAAATTATGATCTCTACCTAAATAAAAATTCATTACAATATTTCTTACAATTCATTATGTCATTTTAGCTCAAATAATGATGAAAAATGAAGAGATGGTAATATATATGTTTATTAATGCCAAATAGCATGAGCTTCCCTTTAAAAAGTTTTCTTGGGAAAACCAGCAGAGTTCATCCTTTCAGTACTGACAGAACTGGAGCTATTGCTCTATATAAAAATGATAAGTGACTATAAAATATGTCTATCTGAATTAACTGCAGGAAATTAATTCCAGGAGAAAGGGTTAATATGTCATTATTACAATAATTACAAGTCTTGGAAAAAGAAGCAGTACTAAGTGAGAAAACAAGTGTTGCATTCAGTTCAAACTCTTTTTGAGAGTTTGCATTTCTTTTTTTTTTTTTTTTAAACTACTCTACACTTTAGTTCTGTAGTTCTTACTTCTGTGTTTTAGTGTGAGGACAAAAAACATACCTTCCACAATGAGCCCCTGCTGTAATAAGAATTACAGAAATGTGCAATAGTGTCTTTATACTTCTATAGAAGTGTAACATTTATTTTTATCTACCTATATATATATATAATATTTAAAACTAGTCCCTTCTCTCTTGTCAGTGTGCTGTGCCATATGGTGCCGAGCAACATGCCAGATGATAAAAATATTCCTAGAACATATGATATCATCAGTCAATTCAAGAGGGGTGAAACTTCTTGACCAAAGCATTTGTGGCTTTGATACATTTTCCTAGGTGTAAAGTGTATATTTTGAAATGGTGAAGCGTGTCCAGGAGGTCTCCTTTTATGCAAATTCTAAAATACCAGCTTAGAACATTTTGCTTGTCAAAAAAGGTTGAAACTAAACAAATTTTGTTTTAACAAAGGAATTCATGGCAAAGTAGCAGTTCTTTTCATAGCAAGAAATGATTCACCTTCTTCCTTTCAATATATATTGCTGATAGCTGCTCTGGTGTTGGAACCATGCCATGAGGAATGGCATCTCTCCATCTCTCTTCTTGACTTGCAGAGATGACGGAATATAGTGCTCGGTCAGAGGATGTTCATGCTTAGTGCAGACAGCTATCTGTACATGCTTGGGAAAAGACCGCACGTGCCCAGGAAAAAAAAAAACAGACAGTGTTAAGTATTATGGTGTTAGCGCTGGGTTTTTCTTACTTTATGTTGAGCTTGTTTCTTGTTTCTGTTTGCAGCAAACACTAAAAAATGGAAAATGAAATGTTTTCTACTGGCAGGGCGACTTGTGGTCAAGTGGCCTGCTCCGGGCAAACTGCAGGTTTTTCTTCAGAAAATATCACAGAGATGCTACAAAGCAAATAGAAGAGGAAAGTGATACGCTGTAGGGACAACACTGCGGGAAAAGTGGCCGTTGTGATGAGGTTAGCAATATAGACTGTGAATAACAAACTTAAACGCTACAAGTGCCTACATAGATGGTGTCCTTAGCTCCTGCCAGTTCTCTGTTCATTTGTGTCTTTGTTATGGGAGGAATATTAAGGAGAAAAGTCTCGACTTTGAGTTGAGTTATGACCTAAAAATTGTGCTAGTTGATTCAATAGGATCATCTTCATGTCACTGGACCCTTCCTGCTTGTCTTCCTTAATGTGTTTCCTTACAGTGTTCATCTTTTACCTGAGAGTCTCCTTAGTCTCAGGTCTGGCATTGCTGGGTTGGTGTTTTTCAGACACACCTTAAAACTCAAGTGCATATTGCAGCATTCTCATTCTGTATTCATTGTTACAGATTTTAAGTCCTCAAGTCATCTTCACTTCCCCTCCCATCAGATATGTGTTAGGGCTTCAACCTATTTATTTGTAGTCAAAAATTGCCTTACAGGAATTCTCGAATATTCCAGGACAAAGATCTCAGTTATGCAAGACATATCTTAAAGGATAGTGTCTGGTCTGATTGTTATAGCCTGATTTATAGAATGAATGAACTAACTGGGCCTGAATGAAAAGTAACATTCAGAAGTGTGGTTAAAAATCTTTTTTGCACATTGCTCAGGCTCAGACACCTGATGTTACAGTCTCACTAATTCTCCAGTCATCCATTAAGTTACCAAACAGATAGGATGTGTATTTATAACTAAAAACACGAAAAAATATATAAGTGAACAAAAAAAATTGAGGTGGTTTTGTTTTTTGCATAATGTGAAGAGGGAAAAGGAATGCAAAGTAAAATTTATAAAACAGGGAGAAAAGTGTAAATACTGTCATAAATTAGTATCTGTGTACTAGCATGAATGCTGTTCATGTAATGGAAAAAATATAGTCCTAACTTCCAGTTTGTAGTATCCACCATTGTTTCCCTTTCCTCCACATTCTTATTTAATGGTTCTCCGTAACAATTTCTTTCAACCCATGAACCCATCAGGAATTTGTTTTTGCAGGTTAACATACTTACAAATGATTTTATAATAGAATATATTCATCAGAGTGCAGATTTATGAACAATCCTCCTGCCTTGCACCTCAGTTTTTCCTTTTAAACTCAGCCACATACTTAATTTAGTGCTCTTAGGGTGACTGATTAGTTTGGTGAGGAGTGCTTTGCCTTGTGATTGAATTCTTAACCTCTTGAGAGTCTCCAGAGGTATGTCACACCACAGGCATTTTAATGACTCGGGCACTGTATGTTCGTTTGGGTTTTGTATGTTTTTATGCAGAACTAAATGGGATCAAGACCAAGAACAGCTTAGATTATACCATGTTTTAGGATTTGGGCTTCTGTTCTGGAGAACAGTGTTTACCGTGCCTGCGGTATCCCGTTACAGCTGCCACTCATGGCTGGGCTCTTCCTAGAATCAGACTTGCTTGTGCTCATCATTGGTGAAATTGGGCACTTTTTTCCATATACGTGTTTGATAGTAATCTACTAATTCAAATTTTGAAAATGCAGCCATCCTTGTACCTCTTCTTCCCCAAACCAAGATCAGACCTACAGGTCCTGTGTAACCGTATGGTTCAAATATGGGTATGAACTTCCTTTTGCCTAGCACTGCTAAGCTCTTCTAAGCCAAAGTGATCAAAATGCTGTTAAGTGGGCAGGGACAAATTAATTTTGCAGATATGATCCACTCCTTTAAGGAAGACAGAAGTAGCTGTCTGTTTTTCAAAGCAAAAGGTCTAAAAGTGATTTCTTAGTGTGGCTCGGGTGCCTAAAAATATTCTTCATTACTAACTTTAGGCTGAACTAGGCCAATATGCCAGAGCAAATGACATGGATGTGATTAAAGGCTGAAATGACCTGTGCTTCTGTCTACTTCAAAAAAAGAATAAAGCAGTATTTAGTAATGTTGCACAATCATCTTTCACCTTCTTTCTGAGGATCTTGTCATTACGGTAATATGAGGCTAGAGACCATTATTGTCCATACCCTGCTGATGAGGGGACCGAGGGGCAGATACAGACTTTAAAGATGCTGTTAAAAGGAGTTACTGGGTTCTGGTCTGGCATGGGGCTGGGTTGTGCAGCTAGAGTTACATGCCACGGAAACTGTGTCTGATCCTGTGGTAAGGGCATCTCCTATGCATTGGATTGAATAATGGGCACTGGCCACTGCAACTGAACATTTATTAATTTGCTGTCTTAATATTGGAACCTGCAGACCATCTCAATTAATTTACAATCAAGATGAAACAACACAGTGGGAACAGAAACACCATCTAAACAAGTAGGAGCTAATGAGGCTGTGTGATGCTCCCCATGGCTCTGTGGCACTAACCTGCCTGTGAAGCATCTCAGCAGCTGCATTACAGCACACGCTACTCCTGTGTAGCCTCACCGAGGCTGCATCTGGGCTGCAGCTTGCTTGTTTGCCGTATAACATACCTAAGGAAAGCAAATCAGACACAGTTTGCTGTGATATTATTATTTTTTAATATTTATGAAGCAGTTCATAAACCTTATCAACCTTAGATAACCACACTGTAAATATTTTCAGTGGAGCTCTACACTCTCTTAAGTGGTAAAGAGTTAACTAGAGAAAGCAAAGCTCAGAAGTTTAGGCAGTGGTGAAAGGGATTTGTAGGCTCTTATAACCTTGAATATTCATTCTTATAAGAGGTCATGTTTTCTGAAGGTAAAGAAACAACGGTTATGTGCACAAAAATATGCCTGCTTGTATGGATTAGTGCAGTCGGTTCACTACACAAGAAAATGCATAATTCAGCACCTAATTACCCCTTCTGAAGTGTAGTTATGCAATGTATCCACCCACTTGCTATAAACCTGAATGAAGATATAAGCTGCATATAGGTTGTTTACATTGCAAATGTCTGCCTCTTTTAGAAAATCCAACTTTTACTCGCTTCATATGAGCAGCTCACAGGCTTTTAAGAATTCATCTTAACAGAAAACAGATGGTTTCAGAAAGCTGAAATGAAGAAGGAAAAGGAAGAAATTGAAGATCAGAACTAAAACGAATAACAGTAAGTGAAAGCTACCATGATAGATTTTTAAAGACAGGATTACAACAATTAGTCTTGTGCCCTGGCATGCAGGAAAAAACAAAGTGCTAAAGATGCTTTTAAAAAGGCAACTTTTTTTTTAATCAGGGAACTGTTCAACAAAAAATTGCAGAGCACAGATTAGCTTTCCTGCTTTAATTTTCTATCTGGTTAGGAGGTAGTGTCTGTTGTCAATACCTGACTCTTCCCTAGGACCTCCACTTGCAAAACCCCACATTTCCTCACTGCGCAAGACCCTGGGGACTCTTGTCTCTGTGCTAGGGTGAAAGAGGACATCATCTCTGAGATGAGAGAATGCAAACTTCTCCGGTGTCTGCAAGAGCGCTGCGTCTTTCTGCTTTGCCCAGCCTCTGTCTCCAAAGATACCTCCTGGCTGTGCAAGGCTCTGTGGATTAGGGGAACCTCAAAAGGGCACTTAACAGTCCCACTGCAAAAATCAACAGCCTGTTTTAAATTAGTAGGAAGAGTAATTTCTTCTTGCAGTACCAATATTTCCTTATTAAAATGAGCAAACGAGATTTAAATATAGCATAAAACTTCCAATACCATGTAGTATTTCTTGGAGGACTGTGTTTGCTATGTTTATTTGCCTCAGGGGTAACACTTTTTTATGTACATTGTGAGGCTCAATAGTCTGGCAGCGGCAGCGCTCAGAGCTGCTTTTCTTGATACTGTGCATCTGTCTCTGTTGTGATGGTATCTATAGCAAAGCTGATAGGAGAGAAATAGTGAAGATGTCTCTGGACTCAGTTTTTCAGTGTTGCTGTAGTTAGGTTTTCCAAAAGGTTGTGATTAATTTCAGTGTAGGGTAGAACGAATGCTAACTTTTTTTGCCCCTGGCTGTTCTTAAGCAAAGAGCGATGAAAAATTCCCAGAGGAAATTTTGCTGTAAATACTGTGGGGGTTAATTACTGCCTGTAGTCTCCACATGGGTATGTAATCCTTTTGGGTTTTTGTGAGAAGGATCATATGCACTTTATTAATGATCATTTTTTGGTCAACATAACCTTTTTTATTTATTTGAAACTTATGTTCAGTCATGAACTTTGGTCTTATAGGAACTGGAGGCAATCAATGTGAATATTTTGTTCATATTTAATAATTCATAGTTATTATTTCTTATTAATAATTCCACTAGGATGACTACTGTCATTATAGTTTTTTATACCAAAAGTTCGCCTTTAAATGGCTGATATAAGAATAGCTGGTGTAGCTTCTCCTTTCCACCTTTATTTCTACAGGGACTCATTTCCAGTGACTACGTGATGCTGGTGTTTCCGCCTGTGCCATGTGGACTTCCAGAGCGGAGCCTCAGCTTCCCAGTAGAGGAATTTTTCAAAACACGGCTCTGTAAATTGCAGTGATGGGCGAATATTCAAATGGCCAGATAGCTGGAGAGTTGATTATAAAAGCTTTTGCTTTTCAAACTTCGCTCATGAGCAGGTGATTCTGTTTTAAAAATACTCCATTCCAGAGATTTTTCTTTTTATTCATCCCCAGAAAATTGCTGTTTGCAAACCATGTTTTGTTCTTAGTAGCAGACAAGCATTAGGCAGCTCTCTAGCAGCAGTAGCAGAAGCACCATTATTGCATATCTCCATAAAGATGTAGCTATCTATTATTCTTATTGGGGGAAATATGTATCTCTACATATTCTCTGTATCTTTGTATACCATAGAGAGAGATATATTCAGAAAAGGGCAATTTATCCACATGGCTTATTAAAACATACAACTTCTGTTGCTTTTCTTTTTCTTAGGTTATTTACATAGCACAGTTTGGGATATATATAGGAAAAGAAAATTATTTCCTCAATGGAATTTTTTACTCAAATTCTCCACGAATCTACCCCAGTGCTATTCATACGTCTGTTCAGTGTTTTGTGCCTATATCCATTTTATAGTTTCTGAAGATACCAACTCAATTCCAAAGCCTGATGAAAATATGGACTGGAATGGATCTACTTGCTGGTGAATATAAAAAGTCATAGCATTAATATAGAAAGCAAAGCGTAGTGTTTTAGTCCCGCAGTAGTATAGGACTACACCTAGTGAATAACTATGGGTTTTCAATGGCAAGAGCAATGGATTCATCATTTGTTATGTGTTTGGCTTTTAGTTGGTCTGGGTCAGTTCTTACTGAAATCATTACTAAAATCAGTGTCAGGGTTGGAGACCGTGACACTGAGGTCCTGTTTGTGTGATCAGGTGGGTAACTTTTGCTCTGGATGCTTTCTTACCCTTTCTTATCCTTTCTTATCGATTCTGGATGCCCACATGGACAGGTCAGGACTAATTGGTCTGTCTGGAGTTCATAGCCTAACTTTTTCATATTGCCTGTGTATAGGCAAGTTCTGAAAGCTTTTGAAAACAGCAGCAGCTAGCATTGGCTTGTGCTGGAGGCAGCACTGGTCCTGCCTAGCCCAAAATAAATTGTGATAGGATCATTATGTGGAACAGCATCCCCAGAGTCCAAGGCTAAAATCCTCACTGGACAGAATTCTTCCTTCTTGTACTGTGAAGCACCTTGTGTCCTTGGACTTGTTAGGAGAGGAGCGTTTCCTTTTTTCCTATTATTCCTCAATGTGGGTTACATTTGCTTGTGGTTAGCATAAATATTAATGCAGAGTACCTTCCTGGAGGTTCATCTGACTGCGTGTACGTTTGGGGGAAGGGAGAACTTCTAAAGCATGGTTCATCTCATTTTCAGCAAGTCTAAAACAGATTAGACAAATTGCAGCTCAAAAGGAGATGGCTAATCCAGATGTGTCCTTGTGCGTCTCTGCCAGAACTGGCCACATACATCTAGCCAGGACTTTGTTTTTCTTGTTACTCTTAAAAACTGGTCATTCTGATAGCATATGTGCTCAGGGTTTCAAGCTGGATTAAAAATACCCTGGAAATTTGGTAGCCAATTACCTTTGCAAAGAATTTTCTATTTTTTTAAGCTCTCCTGAGGATACAACTCATTCTGTGTGAATGTCCAAAGTACAATTGCTTCTTGATTTGTAACAGCTGCTGCAAAAAAAGGAGTCTTTTACATTAACAATTCTGGGCAGACAGTCAGATTTTAAATTCTGGGCTACTCCATTCTCTCTCCCTGATTTTCTCAGGAGACCAGTGAATAATAAAAAAAAAAAACAACAAACATTTGGATACATATAACATGTTGTGCAAACCAACAGGCTTTGAGGTTTCTGGAGGGATCCAACAAGTACATGAAGACTGAAAATCTAATTTGGAGACATGACGTTATAAGACAGTTCAAATAAGGAAAGAAATTAAATTTATAATTTGATTAAAAATTTTACTGGTGCAAATATTGTTTTTTTAAAAAAAGAGTTTCTTAGATGGTCAGTAGAGGGCAGGCATATTTTATTTCTGAAGAACCTTTGCCCGCTCCTATGTGCAAAGAATATTTGTTCTATCTTCAGATTTGAGGAGTGTAAGTCTACTTTGTCATATTACAGTGATATAAATCACCAGTTATAATTTAAGAAGACATTGTCAACCCCTTTGAGGAGCTAAATGTCCATTTTAAAGCAATTGGAGGATATGAGTTATGACTACAGGCATTTAATTTCTGTGTTTAGATTGTAAAAACCATGGCATAAAAAACCTGAAATATTGCTGCTACCGAGTACTAGAGAAGAATCATTTCTCTGCTGAATTCTGTAAAATGCAGTAGTTCTTTCTGATGTGAACTACTATATCACTAATGGGGTGGAAACACACTCCTGAAAGTCACGATTGTTTAAATCTTCAGCTTGGTAACAGAGATTCTTCTTGAAGATCTGACTAGCCAAGCGACTTTAAACCTAAAGGAGCAATGCCTCTCTTAATTTCTACCTGCCTTCCTCTGTAATTGAAACACTGTTTGTATTTCAGCTGGACAGAATACCTAACAGGTTCTGAATACAGGATAAAATCAGTGTCATATCTGATTAACTCAACAGAAAAAATTAAATCGGATTTAAAGAAGCGTTTATCCTGAATGAGCCTATTCTTTCCCAAATACATTTTATCCCTGAAACAAAATGCAGACAGAGTCTTTTCAGGAAACATTAATATAAACACATCTCTAATATTGTTATGGTATACAACTTCTGAAGTCTTGTAATGAAGTTTATTCTTATAGGGAATGAATGATAAAAACATAGATGATGATGTAAAAGACTTAAGAATTTTTGTTAACTTGTGTGTAAGTGTGCATACATGTCTATGAACTCTTATTTATGTGTGTAATCAAACTTGCTACAGTGAAGCCACACAGGTAAGTAGCAGTAACGTGAGACAAGGGTTATGTCATCTACCATTTCTTTCTATGGCTTGACAGTTCAATTTTTTTCTGGCAAGGCTGATGTTCACATAGAGACCTTTCATTAGGATCAAAAATGGTACGAAGGTTTGTCCCCAAAATACGCCGTTCGCATTCACTTTGTCTTCTCTGTATCCATCAAGCGAAAGTCTTTGTTACATTTCAGAACTATTCCAGCTAGAAGAAGCGAATGCTCTGAAAGATGTTGGCCATCAGCTCCAACTTCATAGGCTTTGGACTTCTCAGTTTGGGTGCCATGTTGCCTTCATTACAACCATGGCTTAGACATGTGTAACTGAGGTACAGGGTCCTTGAATCACACTTGTAAACTGAAAATTAAACCAGTTTTGTGCAATTGCTTTCATTCTTTTTAAAGAATTGATGTGGCCTTACAGGCAAGGAGCTGAATTTTTATGCTACTCATGCCTTCCAGATGGTCTCCGGGATTAGTTTCAATTTTTCGTTCTAGAAATTAATGGAGGTCCATATTTTCTTGCACATCAGCGAGATACTGAGATGATGAATCTCTGTAAGAAATGAAAGCTGATTGAAGAGATGCAAATGTTAGAACCTTCAAATGATTTCAATCAAAATTGGACTTGCTATCATGTGGGTACATGTTACTAAATTAACTGCAATTTTATCTACTTGTATCTTTGTTGTAGTCATCTAGGCAGATGGAAGAACTGTCCATATGCAGCCTATATCATATACAAAATTTACAGGATATACTTTATTCTAATCTTGCGCTTAACCCCTGAATGATCTAGTGTTATGTTTCCTATGAAATACTAAGTATAAAAACTGAACTTACTGCTTAATGCTTTTAGGTGACTGGATTTCACAGCACTTAGACTGAATAGAAAATCTAGAGCTTAATATTGTGTATTGTTCTGTTACAGTGATGACACTGCAGCGAATATTTGTAGCCATATGGGTCGTAATAAAAAAATGCCATTTCTGTCAATAATGCAATAGCATTCATCAAGCCAACAAATAACTTTGAAAGTTTTAATGCATAAGCTTTCAAAAAGGACCTTCTCCTTTAAAATCTCTGCCTTCGACTTGAGATGGTGAAACTGCTGTAGTGTAAATTTCAAGATTACTTACACTGACAACATCAACTTGAAACCTAGTCATTTCATAAAAATGAGCTGGTGGTTTCAGGAAGTGTTTCTATTTCTATGTTATCTTGCCAGTTTCTGTAATTCTACTGTTATATTTTCCTCTTTAATGACTTCTATCTCCTGTGTTGGACTACAAGGCTGTCACAAAAGCAGGGGAAAATTCATTTATGCAGAGTAACAATGCAACAGACTTTAAAAAGAAAGATACTTTTTAACACAAGTTCTTGTGTAAATTTTTTACACAAATTCTATTTTCACAAAGTAAACAGACTAGAAAATCTAACTATGTTATTAGCATCACTTATAAATGCAGATCTATTTATTATTACATTAGTGCTGAGCATGGTAAAAGCTGTAAATAATTTCTACTTCAAGAAATTACATCTTGAAAATGAGACAAACTGATGGCCATGGAGGAAACAGAGATGAATGGGAATGGCCTGTTTGAGAGTAGGTCAAAGATTTTCATCGAGGAGTACTGGAACAAGGTCTTACTGAATGTTTCCAGTACCACCTTAAAGAAACCAGAACTGCTGTTCTAGCTTATCTGGGTTTTTTTAAGACTTAGGACCCTGGTGCATGTAGGCTGCGGTGTAGCATACATTAGCTGTCTACTATAGCCTCCCTAGAAATGGTATGTGGACCACCTAGGGTCTCCAGCAGTTGCAAAACCACTCATCTAAATAAAGCTGAGGAACAGCCATGACCACAGTCAAGTGTGAGCTGTCCTTCGGGACTGTTTCTTTCTGGTGAAGCTGCATTCTGTGCTGTGGATGCTTGTCTACATGCTCTCCATCTATACTCGCTTGTCTTCCGAGGTGCTGAAATGGCTATTTCTATGGCCCTTCTTGTGGTGTTTCTCTCTGATGCTTTGTAACCATCCTGATGCAAAGGATGAGATGTGTTGTAGGAGGCATGAATGGAAACAACAGTATGGGAAGCTGAATTGAGGTAACCCAGACGTGACTGCAAGACGATGTTGAACACTTGGTTCAATATCTATATATAAGCCTATATGGTTAAGAAGACTTGGAAGGGAACTAAGAAATAGTTCCTATGCAGTAGGACGGAAAAAATGCATGACAGAGGATGAGAGATGAGTCTATGGGGGAGATGAGTCTATGGGGCAGACTATGTGTTGGAGACTGAGAGGGGTAAAAAGGAAAAGAAGTAATGGGAAGCTGGAGAAGAAGTGATAGAAAAGAGTCTGCCTCTTTTGTCTCTTGTTTGTCTCTTGCATAAAAACTTATGACTGCAGAAGAGCTCCCTTGAAGATTTGCAAAATAAAAAGAACCAGAAAGGCTGACCAGGGAAATACTAAACTGGAAGCAAAACGTAGTGGTTTTTTTTCTTTTTTTTGGCAACAGAATTCTCCCAGATTGCTGCTGCTGCTGTTGTTGTTCTGGCCAAAGATCTCCTGATTTCCCAACTTCTTCTCATTCTGTAACTGAGGTGGGGTTTATGACCTTCCCATCGTATTTATTATTATTGTTGCAGTACCACCCAAAGTTTCAAACAAGGTCAGGACCTTTCTGGGAGAGACACTGTGAAAACACAGAAAGATGATAAATTTTGTGTCCTGAAGCCTAGTTCAAAGGCTGTTACAAGCAGTGTAAGGACTCCTATTAATACAAATGAGTGGTTAATATTTTAAATGTGCTAGAAAACTAAGTTGTGTCCGCAAACTGCAATAATGTGTCATTAGGAGATGCAAAGCCAGCTCTGAACATCTGAGCAGCAGAAGTCTGAGGTAGTTCATGCCAAGATGCAAGAGCAAAGTCTTGGCCACATTGGAGAAAGTGGGAGTAGGAGTTTAGCCCTGGAGCTTCTGGGACGGGAATTAGCTCACATCTTTCTAAATGGTTCTTGCACTATAGCGATGTAGTGCGGCTACAGTGGTTAACGGCAAGATGGTCCACTATAGAAGATGGCCAGGTTTTGTTGGTTTGATCTTAAAGCGTAAGCTATGTTTAATGTAAACAGAAGCAGCCTGGCAGGGCTGGAAAAAGGTCAGGCTTAGGACTTGTCATTAATGCCCTGGGTACTCCTTTTTCCAGTTGCCAAGTCCAGTTTGGCCCTGGTTTGATCCTCCAGAGAGATGTTAGAACAATTCATAAGCACCTAGACAATAATCAGGTGATAAAAAACAGCCAGCATGCATTTGTCAAGAACAAATTGTGTCAAACCAATCTCATTTCCTTCTTTGACAGGTTAACTGGCCTAGTGGATGACAGAGAAGTAGGAGATGTGATGTATCTTGACTTAAGTGAGGCTCTTGACACTGTCCAACATGACATTCTTATAGGCAAGCTTGAAAAATATGGCCTAGATGAAATTGCCATAAGTGGCTGCAAAGCAGTTGAAAGAAGTGTTCTCAAAGAGAAGTTACCGATGGTGCTCTTTCCAACTGCAGCAGGGGCAGCTCACTTAGCATCACTCACCAATCTCTTCCATGGAAAGTTCTCCTCTCTAATCCATCATTCAAAATGCGAATGAGAAAATACACTTTCTTTTTTTACAGGGCCAACGGGTTGGGGGGTGTGTGTTGGGGGGATGTTTGCAACACTTTGGAGGAATGAATCGGTTCAGAAGGATCTATATAAAAATCAACCAGGTGAGATTCGGTAAAGAAGTGCAAAATACTGCCCTTGGAAAAGACATGGTTAATGCACAAAGACAAAAGGCGGAAGTAATTGGAAGGCAGAAAAGTGTCTGGGGTTTTAGGAGATCACAAGTGAAATATAACTCACAAAGGACATGCTATTGAAAATAAAGCACCTCTTTTTTCAGGATTCTTTAACAGGAGTGTCATGTGTAAGACATGGGAAGTAATTATTTTGCACCATATGGTGCTGGTGAGGCCTCAGCTGGAGTATTGAATCCAGTTTTGGGGACTGCATATAAAGAAAGATGTAGATAAATTGGAGAGTTTCCAAAAGAAATCATGAGGAAATTAAGAATTTTTAAAGCATGATTTAAAAGGAAAGGTTGAAGGAGTTAGGTTTGCGTAGAATATTTATTCCCCCTACCCCTTTTATGCAGCAGGAGGGTCTAGACAGTCTCTTGAGGTCTCTGAGAGTCCTGTATTTTTGTAGTCCTAGCTGTAATATTGGCTATCTGAATAACATAGTAATCTCAGTAATGATTAGTTGATGTCATAGCAGAGGCAACTTCAGAGATGTCGTAGCAGAGGCATCGGAAAAGATCTGAAAGAGGAAGCAGATACTTGGAGTGGCTTCAGAGGGTCTCTCTGTGCACGTACAACAGTAAGGAGGATGAGTTTACTGGGGAAATAGAGAAGCCAGTGTTCAAAACTGATATCAGTAGTAGTGTGGAGGAAAACTACTTTATACATACGATTATTTCTCTGTGTGTGCCACGTGGATTTAAATATCATAATTTTGACAAGTTGGTACCATCCTTCAACACTCAGAGGTTTCCTTCTGTAAAGTTTTCTTCACTGGAGATTTCTGATTGGATCCAGAATATTTTTCTTGAATTGAAATGCAGTAGAGTGAGAACAATGTTTTTAGAAAGTGAAAAGTTTTAGGAAGGAAATAAGTCCACTTTTTCAATATATGGACAGATTTTTCTTTGTTTCCTTTTTATGTCTATTTTTTGATTCCGAGGTACATCTGCTGAATTGTATCATTTAGACATTGGGGTACTGGCAAAAATTATTTCTGGCCCTTGCTTTCTGTTTCTCTGCTTTTCTTTAGAGCTGTATGACAATACTTACATATAGCTACCAAAAAGTTCTTAGCATTTGCAGGATTCAGTGCCATGTGCTCAGCTGAAAGGTAGAGTTAGAGTAAGCATGTCCAGAGTAACTGTGGAGCAGCTCAGCTTGGTGGACTAATGCAGTGCCAGGTAAGGCATTTATCTTTGCTGCAGAAAATTCGTATGGTCACTGACAAAATATTAATAGATCAGTAGATAATGAATCTTTGTAAGCTGTTAAGAAGAATAAATATAACTCCTTTTTTTCCTAGGAGCCAAATCCTCCTATACTGCCTCAAGAAGAGTTGGACTTTCCAATGTGGTTTGAGGGAGTTTAAGCTTCCCCAGAGTTGCAGGGATTTGTGGAGCAAGTGGAAGTACTCTTGCATCCTGTGAAGGATAATACTGCCCGGACATCCCAGAAGGATAATACTGCCCATTCGTCATCCCTAGGTCAGGCTTTGTGGCAGGTGGAGCTGAGGAGCCGTGGTTATGGCCGCACTTCAGCCTGTTGTTCATGTCCTTAATGACCAAGGTGTGGCACAGCCATGTTCGAGGGAGCAGAGACCCTTTGCTTTGTAGTACCGCAGCTTCTCTGCCTTGGAGGCTGCTAATACCTGTGACTTGGATGGAAATGATGTGATTGTCTGTAGGTATGAGCAGAATCTGTATCACAGCTCATCCTGTGCCTTTCCCAATACAATGCCTCAAAAACATTCATGTTTGCCTGAAAATAACAAGCAAAATATATCTCTGTCTCTTAGATACAAACATACACACACACACCCCCCCAAAAAAAAAAAAAAAAAAAAAAAAAAAAAAAAAAAAAGAAGCAGGACCTGGTTTAATCCACAGCAAACCCCAGGCAGCTCAAAGGTAAACTTCCCATTCAATTACTAATTCATTGCTTTTGTTTGTGGGTATTGCAGTATATGTGAGATTGCAGGATATGTCTGTGAGATTACCCGCTGATTGTCATTTTTCATAGTGATGTGGCTATCCCACAGAAGGGATTAAGAGCGAAGCTTCCTTTAGCGCTTGCACTTTGCAGTGTTACAGGGCATGGGGAAGTTATTTTGTGTGTCTGCAAGGGGAGCTGTATGTGGGTGCGAATTAATAGAGTTTTTAAATGTATTTTTAATTTTTATCTCCAAGCAATGCTCTATTATCAGCTAGATGATAAAATGTCTTGAATAGTTGACTCTAGGGCTTTCACTAAACTGCCCATGAATGCTGAAACCATCTGTTTTTCTGGACGTTTGTCAGGGTGAGTGTGGCAGAGGCAGCTGTTTGAAAAGGGACGCTTTGGATGATGAACCAGCCCATTGTTTCTGAGCGATTCGCTTGCATTCAGAGGCTCTACCCAAGCGTACTATAGAGCAATCAAAATCAAACTATTGTTTGTCCCAATCATATTGATCTGAAAAGGAGGTGGTGGGATGACCGCATTGTAGATGCAAATAGTTGTTTAGAGCAGCTGTATGCTGGCCAATATGTACCACAGTAGGAAACCCACATGGAAGCTAGAGGGCTCCCTGCACCCTACTGGGGAAAGAGAAAAGATGATGCCAGATTGAACTCCAGTCTACAGCAAAAAGGAAGGATCTGGACTGTTGGTATTGCTAGTAATTTGCTTTTTACAGCAATGGTTGACATTAACCCTGTAGTGCCTTAGTAATTAAAGACAATTGTTTGGGTTTTTTTTTCTGCAAGCACATTGCATAGAGAGTTTATCAAGAAGATAATTACCTAAAGCTACTGCAATGAAATATAGGAGCAATTGGATTGCTTGGATGTCAACTATCAGTTTTCTCTTCTATAAAAATTAATTGCATTTTTGTTGTTGTTTTCTATGTGGAATCATTCATGCACTGTTTAAAGTTTTCATAATTTATTTATGATGATGAAAATACAGCAGCTGAATCGAAACATATTGTGGTGTTCGTTTCTATGTTAAATATAGCTGTCTTATCTCTGTAGAAAGCAGGGGAAAAGATGATCTTTAGTGCATGTAATGAAGATTATAGCTTTTAGTTTAGAGTAACTGAGAAAGCTGCACTTCATCCATTAACATTTTAAGCTTTTTAGTTGTCCTTGTCACTTCATTGCATGCATGCTAATATCTCCTCATATAAAATTTAATCTGTTGAACTAAATGAAGGAATTAGTATCTGAAAGACATCTTTCATTAAGCAATTAACGAATCTTTCTAACAAATCTACAAAAGCATATGTGTTTATATTTAATAAGTATTTGTATGATCAGCCAATTACAATACATAGATACATCTTTTTTGTTTGTTTGTGATATTACAAAATCTAAACTTACGATCAAGTCGTAATTACGCTTTAGCAAACGTATTGTAATTGTCAACAACTGTGGCTAGGGGACTACTGTCTTTCAAAATCATCTTAAGTCACATAAAGCTTAATATCTATTTCTTTGTGTAAGAATCATTTTTCCTCTCTCTTTGTGATTCACGATGGAAGGAATAGTAGTAAAGAATCTGCACAGGGAACAGATTCAAGGATATGTCTTTTTAAAATTAACAATGAACTATATGTGCATGTAGGAGGGAAGGAAACAAGAATAGGATGGCAGCCTGGATGAAAAGATGATCACCTGCACCAGCTGCAACATGTTTCCTTTCACAGCTTTGGAGCAGCTTTTCAAATGTATTCTCTTTTCAGGCTGCTTGCCTGATTTTATGAAGGATCACCCCACCCTAACTTAAACTATTAGTAAACCAGTGTCAGCGTCTATGTAAAAAGTGAAAAATATAAGTAAAAATAGTGACATTGTCCTTTTGCCCTTGTGCCATTATTAACTTGTTAGGGAGTTATTTTCTTAGCAGGATATATGAATGCGTCCTTCTTGGGTTTCTTTCTTGTCTGAATTATTTTAGTCTTCACAGTGCTCCATCTGATGTATAAATGTCCAGTCGCTGCAGCAGAATGAATTATCAATTGACTAATAACTCTTTCATAAAGAAAAAATATGCTACTTGATTTCTTTGAATAAGGTGGTTCTCAGGTATTAGTTGCTGTCTGGTTTGGCCTGCTTTTATAGAACTTTTTAAAATTAAGTCTTCACTTGGATCGTGCTGTTGTTTGGAGAAAAAGACTATGGTAAAGTGGGTGAGCAACAAATCATACTAGCTGCAAGTAGTGGCCACTTTCTTTAGTGATAAGCAAATCCTGCATTTTAAAAAATGGTTCATTTTCAAGCGTTTACAGTGTATACAACTCTTCTAAGCATTTCCTTCTACTAAATAATAAAGAATTATATTCTTCAGAAGCTTCTACCCTTCTGAGTGCGTGTAGGTCCATCTATATGAAAAAGTCTGGGCAATCAGCAAGAAAACTCCACAGAGAAAAATTGGAGGTGGGTAGGAGGAAGAAACCCCCAAGTATTTACAAAACACCATACCTGCAATTCTCTCCCTTGGGATGAGCGCGAGCCCCAGGGGAGAGGTGTGAGTCAGGTTAGTTCATGAATTACAGGAAGGCACCTGGGTGTCAGGAAAATGAATTTGGCCAGTAGAAAGGCTTGTTTTGCTTTCCAGACATACCAAGCAATGTTAAGACAGACAGTGTAGCATGCTTAATTTGACTCATTTGCTTATTTTTTCATTAGCAGTTTGCTACCTGACTGTTTCAGAGCCAGCTCTCCAAGTGTTAAAATAGCTCACCAGCTTGACAGCTATCATATATGTCTGGCAGTATTAACAAAGTGCAATCCTTGCCATAAAGTTTAAAAAAAAATGTATCAGACACCTACTTGCTGGTTGCCAGAGGACCAAACCTCTGAGCAAGAGAGAGAGAGGGGGAGATTCTGAACCACCAGCAAAGTTCAGGGAGGATAAGGAGCCAAGACACCTGCTGTCTTCACCACCTGGAATGGGTGGGGTGGAGGAATCCTGGAAATATTTGTTCATTCTCGGGTACTTCTCTGTGAAAGTCTGCTCAAAGTTTCACCCTTCACGTCAGGCTCGAGGTTGTGTTTGTCTCATCATGTGTTGCAGTGGAGGCCAAAGTCATCTGCTCAAGGATGCTTTCAGCTGTGTGCAGTGCGAAAATACTGATAAGACCCATTCCCATCCTGAAAGAGTCCCGGCTGCTCTCCAGCATTAGCAGCTCCTTCTTTTTTTAATCATTTGTTTGCTCTTACACAGCTTTCTGGTCATAGGCTTCTATTACGCTCCTTCTTTTGTATGCCTCCAGCAATTGATTCCAGTGCCTACTTCCAGTGCTGTTCAGTTTCACCAAATATTAGTGATAATCATTCAGTTAAATCTGGAGATTTTACCAAATGCAATTCCTGGATCCACTTTACTTCAAATGGAATTACACAAGCAGGAGCTACAGAATATCAGTGTTTGGTTATAGTCCTTCTGATGAAGAGGAGTATAAACATGTAGATAGGCAGAAATCAGTGCCCTGGAAAAATAATCACTAGTGTATTGCATGTTAACTTTTTGCCATGACCAGTTTTCATCAGAAAAACTGTGGAGATGCCCTTGGGTATAGGTGTAGGGTTGTGGTTTTATGCTGCGGTTATCTGAGGGAATCACTTGCCTATGGTCTCAGGCTAAATTAGGCTCAGCTTTGGTCAACAAAGTGTCCTCATGTCTGCCATGCGTTTCCCAGTCCAGACATCAGTTGTAAAAGAGGTGGATGAAATCAGTAATGTGGGATTATTAGTACTGTGTGTCTGTATATTAACATTATTTAGCTGGGGTTTTTTTAATTAGGAAAAAAGTTATTTTCTTTTTTAGAGCAGTAGAAAGCTCAGATCTTTAAACCTTAGTGGAGACAGGGAAATTATAGTCTGACATAAATAATGTTTCTTTGAGGTGGGCACACAGAAATAAAGCCTGTTTTGCTTTGTTTCCCTTAGGATTTTAGTCATCTTAGTATAAAAATGCATACAACTGAATCCACCTTTTTTCTTGCTGTATTTTTTTGTTTTAACATGTGTTGTTACAATCCCCTAAAAAAATTTTTTTAAGTGGTCTTCTTTTACTGGCAAAAATTTTCTTCCCAAAGAAGCATTTTGACAATGATACTGATTAACATCCTTTCACAAGGTGAATAATATGTTAGGCAAAAATGTAGTACAGTTAGAGAATTTGGCACAAAATTGGAATAAGGACAAAATGTTGTCAGAATTGGGTGCTGGAAGCCATATGTTTCTTTTTTGAAGGTGGGTCACGTTTTTAGCTGTCAAATTGCTAAGAATCCTCACATCACCCGTGGACTTCAGGCAGAGACAGGTTTTCACCATGGTGGGAAGGCAGGCCTGCCTGCTATCCCCAGTTTGGCACAAGAATTTGAGACTTGTGTGACAAGGCATCTAATTTATCAAGCCTAATTTGTGACGTGGAAGGAATTCTTTTACAGAGATTTGATTTCCAGCCTTCCTGTGGCAAACTGTCATTTTACTGCAAGTATCAGAAAACAGGGAAGATTGGGTTTGTTGTCTTATGTCTTTCTCTAAAGGATTTGACTTGGGAAGTTAAGTGCTTGAATAGGATTTTCATCTTTATAAGAGCCCAAACAAGTCTGTGCCTTGTGGTCCCAAGTATTAGTCTTCCGTTTGAGACAACAGTATAAGAGCAAAAACACTAAAAAAACCCCCTAGACTTCTCAACTCAACCCCGTATGGGCTTGTAAGTAATTTGCACCAAGACTTTTGTGCCCACACTTTTGTACTAGCTTGAATAAATCTGTTTTCACCTTCCGCTTCTTCCCAGTGTATTTTTAAGAAGCCTTAATTTTACTATGCTAAATAAGTATATCTTTCTGTCCAAAGAACTGGTCTCACTCCTGTACCATATAAATTAATCTTTCTTTTTTTGGAAATTTTTTTTTAATTGTCCACTAAATTTGCTTCAAAATTCCAGGTGAGTTTCATCTGAGATTTTTTTGGGTGATAAAAAAATTTCTGTTGACAATATGTGGATTGACAGTACTATTGTGCTTCTGCATCTCATTACTAGAAGAAATGACTAGCTCCTAGTCCCTGGCCTGTTCTGTGTTTTCAGCTGTGGAACCCCAGCACCCAGCAGAAATTCTTGTCTCTGTCCTGAAGCACATGACCTCTCTGCTGAGGCTGACAGATCTTCCACTGCTGGTGTCCCACATTTCTTCTTTGTGATTTCTGGTCCTTCTTTTTGTTGCCAGTGCATCCTGACTTCATGTTCTTATTAACCTCTTTATATTTAATATTTTGTTGGGGAAAGTATTAAACCTAACTAGTCTTGAAGACAGTCCCTAAAGTGCTTCACTAGTAACCTCCTTACCATATGAATCTTTGGTTTTTTCTGTGTAAACCAGTGGCTTCTGCAGCCAGCCCCAGTTCTCCATTTGAACTGGTTGTGACAACTGGAGGTGCTCTGCTGAGTTCCAGATAGATTAAGAATTATTGATTTTGGTGGTTTAGTTTTTAACCTAAAATAGTGGTTCTCCTAGAAAAGAAAGATTAAATGTCTAGCTGTCTCCATTCAAAAATTGTTTCAAACCCTCAGTATCTCTAAAGGTGTGTAATACCCTAGGGTCACTTTTCCAATATTGCCATTAGAAAGGAATGGGTGTAATCATACTGTGCAACACCTCATTTGTTTGAAGAGTGTATTTATTCAATAAAATTTAGCACAATGATCTTTTCAAAGTAGACCATTCTTGAGTTTTAATCTTTTTTCAGTGTCTGGAAATGAAGTTCAGTTGCACTTTATGGATGCTGTATGTCACAAGAAGGAGCTTTATGCAGCAATTTAGGATGCAGAATTTACATTTCTGAATGTTTTTTAATCAGAAACTTGTTAGTCCTGAAAGGTATCTTTCCAGCTTTCTAACTATAAGCCAACAGATATGGACTCATTCACGATGAAAGAAAAATTATCCTACTGTCTTGCAAATGAGTTTCAAAAAAGGAGACTGCTTATGGTTGTTAGAGATCCCGTAGTAATCTTTGTCCCAGCATGCTCATCCAGTTCTACTTTAGATGCTTACCAAGTCATGTATCCCAGTCATCTCAGAAAATATCTTCCCCCTACTTTTATTTGCTTTAGGTTTGATTTCATTTTGCATTCTTTATTTTATACCTTCAGCTGTCCATGGTTTAATTCCAAAGTGGTGAAAGGAGCTTCTGAGTGGCTCACTGCCATAGTTCTCATGTATCTGAGTGGCATCAGGCCTTAAAACAGAGCTGGTCATGAGCAAAAATGGAAGTTAAATTGCGTGTACAGGTGGCTCTCAGGTAGCTTTCTCATGCTTTGTGGGGGAGTCGCTGACCTTTCAGTTCCTATGTGAATTTTATATTTGGGAAAGTGGGTGATGTGGCATTTTTAAAGACATAGAAACTGGTTTTTTATAGATTTATTGAACAAATTTGATATACAGTACTCACTGCAGACAAATACCACACATTTGGTCCTTGATATGCATGCATCATAGCAATCAGTATTAAATGAGGAATGTGTACTCAGCCTTCAACTTCAAGTAAAAGCTTTCTTCTTAAATGACATGTTAGCTCTCTCATTCCAGCAATGAGTGAATCAAAGTTTAATGGTAGTAATGAGGCTAAATTAACAGAGTTTATGCATGAAATAGATATGAATGGTTATAAATATCAATTTAGTTCCAGAATCTTAAACATTTTAGATCAAAAAACTTCTGCTACTATCACTGTTTTTAACTGATGGATATTTACCTCCACTTCTATTTTTAAGCCAGTTTCTCTCCTGCACTGAACACACAAGAAATATAAAATATTGATGGAAAATGCTGTGTAATAACATAGCACAGTGGTGGTTCATATTCAGGGATAACCAATGGATGGCTGTTATAGTACAATAAATATTTGACGTAATTGAAAAAAAAAAAACAACCAACCCAACAGAGTTTTATTTAGCCTCTTCCAGAAAGGTTTAGCAGTAAAATTTACTTTTTTCTGAATTTTGTGAGAAATTTCACTAAGGGTTAATCATGTTGATTCATATTGCCACTATAGGAAAATGATTAAAAGAATTTAACTTGAGACTCCCCATGCCCAGCTGAACTGAGATAAACTTTTTGATCAGAATGGATAATTTACCTTTAGGGGAATCACCATGTTATGGCATATATCAAGGGAGAGTTAAAAGTGATTGCCACAGTTGCAGTAACTTTTGCCAAAATGGGTGTTGACATCGTTAGGATATTGTCAGAAAACAAGTCAAAGTGTTTGCTTTATTAAAGGATAAATGCAGTGCTGCCACGTGAGGATATGGGAGCGCTCTTCTGCTCCAGTCTATATGTGATGTCCCGTTTTCAGCATGATCCCTACCTGGGGCTTGGTGGGATGCATGTACAGACCACTTATTTGAGTGCAGTGGTATTTGTACCTCGATGTGTATAACTCTCTGAGCCCCAGGGGAGCACAAATGGGCTTTCAGAGCAGTTCCAGTGTGATTTTTACACTGTTTTTATTCTCTCCCTGGTCACCTCTCCTGAGATACTGCTCATGGTTTTGTGGAAATCATTTACACTAGTGTGGCAATGAAGACATAAAGGGCACCATTCATTCTCCTAAACAGAGATGTCTGTCCTGTGTGGCCTCCAGCTGTGGGTCCAGAAGGATGCAATTCTCCCTCTGTGGCAGTGTCAGACCTGCCAGCACTGTGTGAATGTGAAATAAATTCCGTGGAGCATCTCACGGTACTAGATAGACCCCTGTCTTGAGGCAGCTGAATTGAGCCTTGCTTGGTTACTTCAGGTAAAATAAATCAGTTTGAGCTCCATTGATTGTACTGGTCATTGCTGGCTGTGAGGGGGGAGCGTAGATACAGCATTTTTAGATACCTACATTCAGGTACCTAAATTTAATCTGTAGCCAAATCCCACACACGCAGCCAAAAATGGGGTACTTACTGTCTTCTTTGGTATATGGGAAACAGGTTGGAAACTGTTAGCGTGCCACTCTTTTCAAACCTAAAACCATCATGGCGCATACTCGTCTTTAACTAAAATATGAAATTCTTGTAAGTGAAGTGTAAGATACATTCACCTGTCCTAAGTTCATGCACCTGACCTCTTTAAATGAAGACTATAGCTGTCCTTCTGCAATCAAGGTGCGTAAGATGGATATCTCTACAGAGGAATTCAGCTCTTGAGCTTCTGAATTGGTTTTAGGAATGGTACTTTCCATCAGTTGTATAGGATATGCGGGGCAATTAGGATAACAGAATCACAGAATGGCAGGGATTGGAAGGGACCTCTGGAGATCATCTTGTCCAACCCCCCTGCTTGAGCAGGCACACCCAGAGCAGGGGGCACAGGAACGCATCCAGGCGGGTTGTGAATGTCTCCAGGGAAGGAGACTCCACAGCCTCCCTGGGCAGCCTGTGCCACTGCTCTGGCACCCTCACAGCAAAGAAGTTTTTCCTCATATTTAAGTGGAACTTCCTGTGATCCAGCGTGAGCCCATTGCCCCTTGTCATTGGGCACTATTGAAAAGAGCCTGGTTCCATCATCCTGACACCCACCCTTTAGATATTTATAGGTATTGATGAAATCCCCCCTCAGTCTTCTCTTCTCCAGGCTGAACACACCCAAGTCTCTCAGACTTTCCTCATAAGGGAGATGCTCCAGTCCTCTGATCATCTTCGTAGCTCTCCACTGGACTCCCTCCAGTAGTTCCCTGTCTTTCTTGAACTGGCGGACCCAGAACTGGACGCAGTACTCCAAATATGGTCTCACCAGCGCAGAGTAGAGGGAGAGGATAACCTCCCTCGACCTGCTGGCCACACTCCTTTTTATGCACCCCAGGATACCGTTGGCCCCCTTGGCCACAAGGGCACGTTGCCAGTGCATGGTCGACCTGCTGTCCACCAGCACTCCCAGGACATTCTCAACAGAGCTGCCTTCCAGCAGGTCAATCCCTAACCTGTACTGGTGCATGGGGTCGTTCCTCCCCAGGTGCAGGACCTTGCACTTGCTTTTGTGGAATTTCATCAAGTTCCCCTTGGCCCAGCTCTCCAGCCTGTCCAGGTCTCACTGAATGGCAGCACAGCCTTCTGCTGTATCAGCCGCTCCTCCCAGCTTGGTATCATCAGTGAACTTGCTGAGGGCACACTCTGTCCCTTCGCCCAGGTCATTGATGAATATGTTGAACAGGACTGGACCCAGCACAGACCCCGAGGGACCACCTCTAGTGGCAGGCCTCCAACCAGACTCTGCTCCATTGATCATGACCCTCTGAGTTCTGTTGTTGAGCCAGTTCTCTCTCCACTTCACTGCCCACTCATCCAACCCACACTTCCTAAGGTTACCTATGAGGAGGCTATGGGAGACAGTGTGAAAAGCCTTGCTGAAGTCAAGGTAAACAACATCCACTGCTCTCCCTTCATCGAACCAGTCAGTCATGTCATCATAGAATGCTATCAGTTTGGTCAAGTATGATCTTCCCTTGGTGAATCCATGTTGACTAGTTCTGATAACCTTCTTTCCTCTGCATGCCTGGAGATGACCTGTGGTTCCATCAGCTTTCTGGGGATAGAGGTGAGGCTGACTGGCCTATAGTTTCCCAGGTCCTCCTTCTTGCCCTTTTTGAAGACTGGAGTGAAACTGGCTACCCTCCAGTCCTCAGGCACCTCTCCTGTCCTCCGTGACCTTTCAAAGATGATGGAGGATCCTTACTGTTTTTGCTTTCATTTAAGGGAAATGAATATTGACTGAATATTGAAATGAATATTGAAATGAATAATGTTGTGGAGACAGGCAAATAGCAGACAGATTTCATGGTTGGGTGACTCAGGTGTCGGGCTGAGTGTTGAATTTGGTTTAGGAGTTATTTTCTTGCTGATCTTTAAAAGCATGGCCTGTTGATTTTATGTCAGGGATGGGATTAGCAATGGCTTATTCCAGCTGTTCACCATGGCCTCCAGTCTGTGTCTTCTCCATGGTGAATTCATAAAAGAACAATGGGAGACAGTTGGGATTATTCTGGTGGGAAGGAATGGGAAAACACTGATTAATTCCCAGGAATAGTGAACTGTCCCTAGAACAAACTAGTGTTCTTTAGTAGCAGTTCTTGGTAATTCTTTCTGTCCTCCAACAATGACTTCTGTTCATGGGACAAAGCTCTATCCTTCATTTTGTTATCTTCTCTTTGGAAAGCACAAAGAAGAGCTCTTCTGCGAAATAAAGAAAGGCAGCCAAGAAGAGAGAAGCCTAACTGTCCCATTCTACCTTGAGAGCATCCTGCTGTTGCAGAGGTCTCAGGTGCAGAGAACCCTGCCCCAAAGTTCTGTCCAGCTAGCAGGGGCTGTGTGCTTGCTCTAACTTGGATCTGCAGAAGAGCTGCACAAGAAGGAGGAATAACTCTTGCAGGGACGTGGCTCTGCTCAGAGGGTCAACTTCAGGCTGAAGGTATTTCTTCCACTGTATTCCCAACCCTGTCACAGTGAGTTGCCTGCTAAGTTACAACGTTGCTGAGTGTTTTTCAATATTAAGAATCAAAGCTGAAAGGTATGTGTGTGCGGAGGTGTTATGGATTACCCAAATACAAAGTACTGGCACCCGTACTACCCTGAGTCCCTCAGAGAGGGGCCATTACATGGCCTGAGGCTTTGCTGATGGTGGCAAGAGGGTGCAACCTTCTGTCTGCCAGCAGCAACCTCCTATCACAGCAGCTCTGGTTAATACCAGTGATGATCTTGATGGAAAGTCTATGTAAAAATGTCTGTCTGATCTAGATTAACTTGCACTCATGTTTTGAGGTGGAAACATCCTTGTTTAGGTTCCTGAACAGGATGATCTGGGATGAATACCTGCAGGCTACTCAACTTCATGACTTCAGGGTTTTCTTCCAGCCCTGTGTTCTCCCATCATTTGAGTTGCTGAAACCTTAATTAAGGTTGCCTTCTTACAGTATTTTTTTAAAATATGTTCTTGGAAATGTTGGGCTGCTTGTGAGTTTGAAGCAAATTAACAATACTTCTTTTTTCCGCCTGTAAAAGCTGTTTTACAATATGTCTCTTGTAAACTTGCAGCCTTCTAAGTTTCTGTATCAGAATGTGAATTGATTATGGGATTTGACGGATCATATCCCATTAGCTCTTTGGCTTGTAGGAAACAGCCCTTGACCTATTTTTTAAGCTTTATTTCATAAATGTTTTCAAAACTGTCTTGAAGATCAAAAAAGCAAGGTCATTCATTTAAATTTACTTTAAAGACCAGCGGTTCAGGGCTAATGAATGTATGGTTTATTAATCAAATGTATGTAGCTGAAAGAAGCCAACTACAATTCACTTACAATTGCGATTTTACCCTATTTTAACGTTATTTTAATGAGCTACAGATTTGAATGTGGGCTTTGTTCATCTGTTGCTTCCACTCAATTGCAGTTTCACCCTAAGAAGACACAAGACAGATTGATCAGGCTTCCAGTCATTGTGAGACTTAAATGAAGTGAACAGGGCCTTATGTTTCAAAACCAAGTGAGAGGATTAAAGCAACAAAAAAAAAAATCTCCTATGTTATCTGTCTGCTGTTCTTAAATTTGATTAAGCTACTTGCCACTAAGCACTTTTGGTTTTACTGTAAATACAGCCTAGAAATAAATTTTCATGGCCGCAGGCACCAATCAGCAAGTGATACCATGAATAATTAGCACTTAGAAACACTTGTTCATGTTAGAATATTTCTTTGATTGCCATTTCCAAAAACACCCTCAGATAATAGGACAGTACATTTCTTTAAGGTCTAATTGGGATAGAGATCCATGCCAGCAGTTACAATAGTAGTATAAGCAAAGTTTTCCTTTGGGGGCGGGAAGCAGGGAGGGGTGTAGTGCAAGTTTGTGTTTTGTGAGAACAGGAAAAAAATAGTCTCAAGTTAAACTATAATAATTTGATGTATCATATTTTATTTTTTAAACTACATCATTCAGTTCTGGGCTATAGAAGGCACTTTTGAACCTGAATATGACCACATCTAATGTTCTTTTCATAAAATGTAAGCAGATCGCAACCACCGTGTATAATAATGAAATGGCCTGTGAAGACAGTGTAAGCAAGAATTCTGTGTCCTACTTTATTCTTAAAAACTCTCCAGTTGGCTTGAGAATTTCTGATAGGGAGTAGCAATCCCTGTGAGTTATACTGAATATAAACTCTAGGAACAGCAATGTAGAAGCATAGCTCAGTTTTATAGACTTTTGCTGTGGTTTGTATGTTTAACTTTTGACATAAGTGCATTTGAACTGTGAAGTCCATCAAGAAATACTGTGAAAATATTCATCACACTAGTAATAATGCTGTATTTTTCACATATGTTTAATTTACCTATCTTATAATTGGTTTTGATGCCAATTACACATTTCTATATTTGATGTACACCTTTTTTGTTCCAAAATGCCTTTTGAATTTTGCATGAAAAAATGTTAAGTAGCAAAGCAATCTAACATATCTGTGCTTGATCCCATGTTTCTGGTGTATCCAAACTCCCACCCTGCTCTAGGGTGACTTTCTGTGCAGAAAAGCCCTGCCTGCAGATTCTGGTGGCCTGAGTGATTTGGGGTTGTTACATCAAATTACTTTTTACCTTGGGATTTTAAATGAGAAATACAGGAAATAAGTTTTGCTAATGCTGAGACATTTTGCAGGGTTTAAAAATTGTTTTAGAGTAAAAACAAGCTATAGAATCCCTTAAAATAAATGTTTTTGAAACTTTTGAAACTTTTGACCTTTATATAATGCTGCGACTACATTAAGTACAAGCACTAACCGATTAGTGCAATATCTCCAGAGAGCAGGCTAGATTTACAGCTGGTGAAACTGAGGCAGAGAAGGAGAAAAATGGACTTTCTGGTGTGCTTAAGCATATCTTAAGTGATCAGCATCACTACACAGCAAATGAAGTGCAGGCTGTCATAACTGTGCTGCTTTTAATCTAGCTAGAGTGAGAGCAACGAAGGGTAGGGAAGCTGTGGCAGCATAGTGGTCAGCACAGAAACTTGGGGGGCAGCCTAGGTATATCTTCACTGATGTTGTCTATAGTACCAAGATGAAAGCTAACTGGGGTTTGCCTCGCTAGACTGTGAACTGTACCTTCATTCACTATACCGAGGACAATACAATATAGAAATGGTAAGATTTTGATCAGATTTGGGAGTCCCAGACTCCCAGATTTGCATGGCTTTCTCTTGAGCGTTCAGACTTTCCTTGTCTTGTCTAAGTGTTAGACTAATGTCTATCAGCCTCAGGAATTAAATGTGTGAGAATGAACACATTGATAAGAAAAACTAATTTATAATCAACACTGAGTCTTTATGCAAAAATCTAGAATAATGCAGGCCTTAAATCTGTCTGATTCCCACACATTGTTTGTTTTTAAGTAATGTGCTGCATGAAGTACATTTTTTTGTGTTCTAGGGAAATGATCGTTAATAGACCTTTGTGTTTTCTCAGCCTTTGTGTGGCCATATGTAAACTTGAGGAATCAAGTTCTGTTGTGTGCATCTGTGCCTTGCTGAAATCAAAGGTGATTTGATTTTTTTGACCGCAAACCAGAATTTAGGCAAAAAAAAATACTGATGGTGAATTCAAAGACAAACATATATTCATCTTCTCTATGTTAATTTTTATGCAGGTTGTATGCTATTACTTAAGGAGAAACCTTTAAGAAATATTTGCATATATTTTTATACTTTCTTAAAAGTATATGTGAAGACAAAAGCACATAGTGTGATGAAATTTTGTAAAGCATTTGTGGGTTCATTTTCTGCAGTGCAGGGTGTTTGGCAGCACAGTCATTGAATATTTCTGTATAGCTTTGCAGCGTTAAACAAATTTCTCTTGACATTCAGTATATGTAAGTAACTGAGAATATAGTTCATTTCATTTAGTGTTCAGTCATCTAAAATCAAAGCATTTGGGATATTATTACTTAGCTTTGATAAAAATGAGTAATCTACCATGTATTAAGCTTGCTCTGTTTAAACTGAAGTTTCCAGATAGCACAGGTTACCATCTCTATTTTTTCATATTATTGCCCTCATAATAAGTTCAAGGTGAGGTTTTCAGGCAGTAAGCTGCAAGTCAGTTTTCATATAAACACTTTAGAAAAGCTATCTTGACATCAGCAGCTTATGCAGTCTTCCATCTATAATGTAAATGACTACACCTGCGTTATTTTTATTTCTTCGTTATTTTGTGGCCGCTCGTTTAAAAATGTTTAAAGCATTAAAAACGTCTCTGCAAATACGTGTGAAAGGAGACAATTGTTCGTGTAAGAAAGGCCAGGAAAACCCACAAAAGAGGCCACAGTGAGACGATAAACATAAAGGTCCAGGAGGTATTATGATGAGGTTCACAGATACTGTGTTCCAATCAAGCTCAATAAGCTCTGAATTCCTATTATGTTTCTCAAGCCTCCAAAAAGACATGGGAAGAAACCAAAAGTTTAAGTCAAATAGAAAGCACTTAAGCCAAGAGCACATGAATGTATAGCTGGGTAATGGAGCTTTCATCTCCGAAATAAAAACAGTTCAATTCAATTGGAACTGAAGTTTCTTCCCCCTTTGAAAAAGTTTATTTTAATGAGTTTCCATTTTATGCGTGGGCTGTTCTTTAATCGATGCTGCTCCATTGAAGTTTTACCCAATGAAGACACAAGACAGATTGTCCAAGCTTGCAGCTATTGTTGGGAGTTGATGAAGTGTATGGGCCCTTATGGTTGATAACAGAAGTAGATGGTCAGAGCCAATAAATAAAACTTTAACTCTGATTGTTGGGTGCTTTATGCTGAAAAGCTTTCTATTACCATGAATCTTCGGTTTTGAAGGACTTGTGAACCCAAAGGCAGCTCATAGCTCTGTCACACAGACTAAGTCGGTCAGACAAGCAGCAATCTGTCCTATCCGATAAACCCAGTTTTGTCTTTTAAATTCTAGGCTTCTCTTCTTCTCTTCAGGAATCAACATTGTTAATATCTTGACAGACCATTAACTTCATAATACATGTATCTGCTGCCCTGTTGATTTATTATAAAAATTTGATGTTTGTGGAAGTTAAATTGTGCTGTCCTTGATCATGTTTTTATGAAGCAAATATCAGAAAGAACAATTTTAACAAATGGAAGCCTGTACTAATGTTTGAGGAAATTAGTAAATTAGTAAAATGTTTTTGCGACAGTGCTGAGAGTCACAAGTGCAAAAGAACCATAACAAAATTCATATTCAGTATAGTAAGAAATCAGAATATTAACCTAGGGTTTTGAGTTTTCCCACTGAGAAATGAGATTTATTTTGCAGATAGAGCAGTCCTAGACCCAGACGTGTTTGTGAACAGAAGAGCAAATAGAAATTCAATTAAAATATTCTGCATATTTACTGAAGAAATGTCATTAATTTCTGTTTTAAGGAGCAAATCTATTAAATATTTTTATTATAACTGGTTTTGTCGGAGCAGCAGTTCTTGGAGTGTGGCAGGTAGTGTCTGCCTCGCTTTGGAGGTGTCACACAGATACAGTGGAAGATATTTGGCCTTAGGAATGTATTGTGTATCCTGGAGTTTCCTGATTCTTGGGGCAAGAGGAAAAGAGAGGGGGTGAAGAACCCTGACCAGCTGGGAAAATGCAGGGAGTGCAGGTGTGGGTACCCTCTGGCTGGATGGCAGGAGGGAGAGGGTAAGGTTGTGGGGGAACAGGAGAGAGGTTTCTCTGGGAATATCTGTTGTCTACCTGCATGAAGGTCACTTAAGATCTGTCCCTTCTAATCTTCTGAGGTTCTTTCTCTTCATCAGCATCTAGGTATCGGAACATCTCTCAGTGGTGTGTGAAGTGGCATGGCTAATATTTGTCACATGCAGTCTGTTCTCTGTTATTCCTTACATTTGAACACAAGAAAACACTTTTTTTACAGTGAAGGTGGTCAAACACTGGAAGAGGTTGCTCAGACAGGTTATGGAGTGTCCCATCTATCAACATATGGCCCTGGACAACCAGATGTAAATGACCCCTGCTTGAGCAGGCGGGTTGGGCTACACTATCTCAAAAGGTCCCTCCCAACCTAAACAACGTCAAGTTTTTGTGTACTGTGCAGTATTTATTCTGGTAAGCAAGTTGCTTGGGAGGTCATTCTCAGATTGGCTGCCAAAAAACTCTCCTGTAATGATGAGCTTTTAATCAGTAATCGAAGCAACATCAGTTGATATACAGTACGTGGGGAAGGTGGGCAAGTCTTTCTGATGCATGCTTATTATGCCTGAAAAACGTCTCTATTTAGCCTTAATGTTTGATACAGTTGCTTTACTAACTGGTGCAGCACTGAACACTGTTTATCACTCTTCAGTCATGTATTTGATGGGGATGAAAATACTTTTTATTTTCTTCATTTGAAGACCTGCATTTTGTCCATCTTCTAGAACAAGTTGGGCTTGTGAGAAGAGGAAATAATGTACAAGGTGTGGGAAGTCAAACCAATGCATTTAGTGTATACCAAAGAATCCTGGACGGTAGCTATGGTGTCTCTAAACTGTGCACCAGTATGTGTTTAAGGACTGACGTTGGATGAAGTATAGAAGCCTTTTACTGGGCATGCGTATGCATGCAGCTACTCCTGCAATGCAATATGCCAACCCTCGTCTTCATAGCCATCAAGTACTTATATCTTTCATGTGCTAAATATGCTGATATTACCATACTCTTGCAAACCATGCTTTAACTCGAAGTGCGTTAGATGTAACGGAATAAAACGTGTGTACAACTCTGTTGGGATGTGGGTAGCTGGGAAGGCTGAACTTAGAAGCTTGGAAATACTTGGAGGAAAGCCAGCTACTAAAACCTCTGTGAAGACTGGACACAGATGAAGCCAATTTCATGGCAAATGAAAAGTCAGGCTAATTTAGTGTTTAGGAAAGTTACTTAGCACACAAGATGAGTTGCTCAAGCGCCTGTGAGAGTGAGTGCACTAACTGCAGCCTCAATCCAAATCCCAGAGAACTTAACCATCACTTGGACTGTGCAGGATTTATTTTGGCTCTCTCAGTAGATAAGCCAGTAACTGAAAGGATTCAAAGGCATGATTCCATCTTACTCCAACTGATGACACTCCATCCTTACTACAGTTATCTGTCCACTGCTGTTGAAGAACCCTGTGTCTAGGAATTGGTGGTAGCATGACCTGTTATTAAAGCAGCGAACGTGTATTCCATGGACCAGATCTTCTTACTGGTTCCTGCCTCTCTTTCATAGCATGCTTAGAGATTTGAACAGGCATAGTGGTACAAAACTCTGGATATTATTGTATTATGTTATGCCAAGTGGCTTTGTGCAAGCAAATCTCCTTGCTGGGGAATAGGTAATATGAGCTCTTGCAGATGAGATTCATTCCCTTGCCAATGCCCATCCTTGCACAGAAGCTTCACTGCCAGCTCTTTCCCAGAGAGGGCTTGTGGCTGTACAGACACCCTAAATAGCAGCAGGCTGTACACCCCAAATTGCCCAGTGAGAGAGGGAGGGTCACAACCAGCAAACAAAGCAATTCAGAGGCTCACTTTGCCATTCACTGTTAATGAAGGGAATTCTCTGGGAAGATTCAGATTCACTGAGCAGGGAGAGTGGTGCTCCTTCCCGAGGCATATAATTATGAGTCTGTTCCTGGGTATAACATGGCACAAGGAGGCATGCTTGCATTTTCCTCATGGGATAAAATTATACCTCTCCCTCTAATTAATGTGGTAGGAATTCATTCTTTTTACATTTAAATCGGTTTTGTATCAAGCTTCTTTTACCTGCTAATACACCTCAGGTTATAGAGTTCCCTTAATTCCTCTGCTAATGGAATTAGAGAATCTGCCTATTGTTCCCACAAGGATGCCCTGAAGGATGGTTGTCTGTGCTTTGTCTTGGATAGTCTAGTTCACCTGGGGATTTCACCAGTTTCAGCAGGCGCATGTTTGGCAAAAGCGTCCTGGGCATTTAGAGTCTGCTTGCGCCCTGTCTTACTACCTTCTTGATAAACATTCTGTCTTCTCTTATATAGCATCAGTAGAGCTTTGGTGACAGTATCAAGGAGAGGTGTAGCTAGAGAAGATGCTAGTTTGTTTTTATATGTCCTGGTTTAATGAAAATGAAGGTTGATGGAAGAGCGCTGTTCATAATTTAAGGTAACAAAATTTTCAGTTAGTACACTGGCTGTATTTTGAGTAAATTTGCAGCCATAGGTCCTTTTCCATGCATCACCTGCAGCTATGGCGCATGGGGACCATGGAATGTATTAGGAGCAAGCACTTTGGCTCTAGGAAGGGGCAGGGATGTATGTAACTCCCTGGTGAGGCTGCATCGCAGGTCCCTCATCGTGCTCATAGCTCGGGGTCCATCCAGGGTCTGCACAACTGCTCAGTAATGGGCTTTGACTTTTCTGGTCACGCTGTAGCAGTTAATGACTTGAGCTCTGGAAACCCCTGTTGTGTTAAGCAAGATGGTGAGTTGTCTCTGGTCCGCAAGGCACTGCCACACTGACTTCTAAGTCTTTGGAACATAAAGCAGCACCCAGTAGGAAAACTGTACGTGATAGAGTAAACCTCTTTTGCCGGAAAATAATGGGTGTTAGAATTCGATTTATATCCTGAAAGTACAGGCTAGAGGCTGTATTGTTTGCTGTCCTTTATTATAATCCCCCAATTGCCAGATACGGGTCAAAAAGGTAAGATGTACTCTTTTGAACAAAAGCAGTGGAGTAATGAGGACATCTGTTTTCATATGGTACTTGACACACACTACCAGAAATTTGATGTCATGCTGTCCAAACTTGTACATCATTGCAGAATTGCATTAGCTTTTCTGATTGATTCTGACAAGTCACTGACAGTTTTTGAGGTGAAACACAGACATGACAAAGGGCAAGCAGGGGCTGCATATGTCAGCTGGAACACTCCCTTGTTGACTCGAAGGGGTGAAAATCTTTCAGTCTTGTCTCTGTCTGCCCCTTGATGCTGTTTAACCTTCCTATCCTTGCCCCAGCATGTGCAGCTTTAAACATCATTTGGTTACAGGAGCAGGTCCTTTTGGGTTTTCTTTTCAAAGAAGTAGAGTGCCAAGGAATCATTTTCTTTTCATGGGTTAATGCGTGTGCCCATAAGGTAAAAAAATGTAGTTGAGTAAATTTATTCATCATGAATCATGCAAGGTTGATTTCATTTATCATATCACACCATAAACATAGTATTTTGTGGTTTGTATTTACACATGCATAAACTTAATTTACCCTCACGGTGTCAAGTCCTTATTTCCTTTCCAGAAAGTGTCAATGTATACGTACTAACACATAGTGTCTTAAAATACCAGTGCTATGAAAAAAATAGGTGGTTGTTTTTTTTTTTTTAATGTTGTAGGGGTTTGGGGGCGGTTTGGGGTGGTTGTTTTTTAAGAAAAATAGGGACGAATTGCACTCCAGTGATGATATACACAGGTTTACCAGCTCTGAAACAACACAGGATTCCCTCTGGTGCTACTGTCAGTAAGGTCAAATGCACCATTTGTTCTCAATATATGTTTCTAGGTATGCTAGCAAAAGAGCAAGTGGCATGCTGTAACATAGCAAGTTGGGGTCGCATGTTATTTTACCATTTTACACGTGATGTTCTGCTCCAGCCCCTCCCTATGAGATGGATGGTCATTTTTTGGCCATGACTTCTTTTGTCCATTGCTTGAGAAAAGGCTGATCAGCAAACGCAGACCAGTTGTATTGCAAGATTTGCTGCTGAAACACTCAGTGTTCGATCAAAGTGGTAAAAGAAAGTTGTAACATAAATGGAAGAATACTGTATTGCACCTGGTTTATCTGCTAGACTTGCACACTGATCTCAAAAGATCAGATTGTGTATGCCGTGGTTTTGCAGACTGGCATGTGTAACACTCTTTTGTCTGACTTATACTTGTTCATAAGGAAACACAGAAATACAGTGATCCATTTTAGGTGAAATACTGAAGTTGGTATTTGTGATTTTAATTAAAAGATAGCTTCAAATGATATGTTATTATTAGTAAAAGAAAGCTCCCCTTTCAGAAGGTTTTTTAAACTAAGAACATGTCCTTTTACAAACCAGTATTGTAATAGTATTGAAGAAGCATGTAAAGGAAAAAATTAATAATTAAGGATAAATATAATTAATTGTAGAGTCTTAAAGTAGTATCCAAGTGTTAAACCACAGATTATATGAATGTTGTTTAGATTTGGCTATTTCATGAGCTTAGAAATTTCGTTTTGAAAGGGTTGTGCTCTCTCAGTTAAATTAGTGGGAGGCACTTGTAAGTGAACCAGAGATGAGCATTATCAACTCTTTCCAGAAAGAGGAACATGTGAAAGAAACTAAGTGTGAAGCAAAACAACAAACTTCCCTACCTTATTGTCCTGTAAATTCTAAGGGACCACTTTATCTTAGTGCCTTCACCCCACTGGGCTCTGTGAAATGGAACAAGGTAGGTGCTTTCAAAGTATCTGATCTGTGGCCACCTTTTTTTTTTTTTTTCCCGATGGAGATGCAGACCTCTCCTGGTCGCAGGAGACTTGCTTTTCTCGGTTAACATTTGCAGACATCTGAGGTGCAGCTCACTGATTGTCTGAGTTCAGGGATTACACTTTGAAAACTCCTGGCATTTGGAGGGCAGTGTCATCTCATTTTACGTGCTGTCTGAGCTGCTAGCATTATGCACAGACCAAGCAGTGGTCGTGGTGGCCATTACAGGTGTCATTGATACTTCTGTGGCTGTAGAGAGCTATGGTGGTATAGGCAGACCCACCAGAAGCTGCCTTGCTACTCAAGCTTCGTCATTGGACTGTCAGACCTTGTATGGGCAAAGCTGGCACGAGCAAGCATGTAAACACAACTTCCATCTCCCACTTGGAAGGAGCAGCACAGTGTGGTCATCTTCATCGCTGATTGTTTCAGGCTCCAAGCTGAGCCAGTCTTATTCAAGAATGATTCTGTTCTGTTTTGGACACCGGAGAGACTTCCACCAGTCATGCTCCCATTTGGGAAGCCTTGCTGTCATCAGTTTGAGCTGTGTATGCACAGAGGAGAGCAGCACAAAGAGCAATGCAACAGCTGAGATACAAAAAAGTGTAGACTTGTTGCTGCATTTGACATCCTCAGTGCATTCTTTTGTATTCTTTTGTATTTATAGTGCAAGTTTGTAGGCAAAACCCACACATAATTATCAAACTCTTGCAGCATTTAGGACAAATACATAGAGCCAGGTGATTTTCAGTATAATCCTTAAAGCATCTTTGGTTTTGCTTAAATGCTATTGACTTGAATTTCCATTGTATTTTTTGTGGTGAAACTTGGAGATATATAAAAAAGTATACTCTGTTGGTTGTGCATACATAATTTGAGCTCACCAGCTGGAATCATATGTATATGTAAATGATGGCAGATTTGGGCTCATAATTGTTCAAATTGGCTATGGCATTTGTTATGTCAACCCTGTGTTCTCAGTGCTGCCACTTTGATTTCAATCAAAATTTTGTTAGGCAGGAGTCATGGAAAACTTCATTCTTCTAAGTGTGTAACTTTCTCCTGGTGCAGACCGGAGGTAGTGTGCACTTAAAGCATTATTTTAGCAAATGCACTCTTTTAATAGTTTAGTCTGTGGTGTAGTCTTAATGGGTTATATTCTTCAGAGACTTCCAAACTGCCCATCAATATAGCTTCCAGTACTAATGATTTGTATTTTACTTTAATCTGTGAATGTAAAATAGAATGCCTTTTTTTTCTTTTCAAATCTGCGTTAATATTTTAGTCTCCTCATCTGTGAGGGCATGCTGTAGAGATTAATTATTAGGGACAATTGCTAGCTGCAATGCCATATCTGAAATTAGGACCTATATTACGTTGCTCTTCTTACAGACTCCTGACAGTAACAGCAGACCCATGCAATGGGACCATCCAGACATTTCCTTTGGAAGCAGCTGATTAAAGTTACTCAAAATTACTGTTTCAGAACAAAAGATATTTATATCCAAAACTACCAAGAACACTGGACCAAAGGTTCACAATAGCAAAAAGAAAAAAATTATAAAATTACATATATTTCTTTTCCTGGTGTAATTCAAATGGGTCCAGTTTAATCCTCACGTTTGAGTTGAAAGGAGGAGCCTGTTCAGCCCACAACATTCTCCTGCTTTCTGGTTTTCAGTTTTTCCAAATTGTTGGCTATTTCACTAACATACTCTCTGATTTTTCCAGCATGCTTAGAAAAATCCCTCTCTCTCTCAAGCCTTTGAACATGTCAGGTTTCTGTCCATCACAGGCTTGATCTTGGGAGGATTGTAGCTTGAAGAAAACCAGCTATGGATATTTTTACCTCCTCAGAAGTTGGGTACCTGTAACTGTCATTATTTTTTTAACCTTTCCTTTACATATTTGATTTTATAATTCCTTTGATTCTGAGTAGGGTCACACAGATAAGCAGGCATCAGAGCAAACCTGGGCAGGCAAACAGCTGCTCTCATAATATTTATAAAAGCTAAAGCCAACAGTTTCTCTGTTCATCACAGTCCTGACTCTTCATTAAAAGGAATAGAAAATGCAGTGCCATCAGCCTTAAAATCAGGGACTGACCAGCATAGAAATATTAACTGATCTGGACTGTCACAAAGTACATTTTGGTGTCTTACTTAGGTAGGGCTCAAGCAGAGCAGAAGTGCCTTAAGGCACAGACCCATTCTGAGCTTTATGCTCAGAAAGCATTTTACAGCCATGATAATGTGTCTCTGAAATTAAGTATCCTAACAGCATGGCTGATTGTCTTTTAGTTAATTTATTGCTATGCAGTATCTATACAGTCACTTACAATGACAGGCTGTAGTACGGACACTAAACCTTTCCTGTGGCAGACTGCGTCTGCAGGCTTTGTCTGAACCTGTGATATAATTGTTCTCGATGGGCCTTGTTTTCCCACCAGATGAGGTTGGTTATTGTCCCTGCTCGTGTGTGCATATGCAAGAGAAATGGGCAGCCACGCTGAGTAATACTGGGGCTGCTCCAGGTCCTCGTCACCCATCCCAATCTCCTCCTGTTCCCCAGCTTATCTCCGCACGTCAAACAGCTGCGCCCTGTGCATTGATGGATCACCTCCTACACTAGACACTCCTCCATTCAGAGACCTATAGATTATTATAATAGACCTTTTCAGGAAAAGTACATTTCGGAGTTCTTCAGTGCAGAGATGTAGGTGCCTTTCTAACTAGACAGGTGCTTGGTTTTGCCATCAGCAAAGTCTAAATTTCATCCAGTGGTTGTAGGTTTTATGCTTTGGCCACATTTATCAGCTTCATTTCTGAGCATCTTGTTACTCTGTAACTGAAGGTCTGTGGTGTATATTTTAAATTGCCTTTTATGGCGGCAATTACCGATTTGTATGATCATGTTTGAATTTGTAGAGTGCCTGTTGATGAGACCAATGGGTGTTTACGTCCTGAACTCCACATTTGTGTATTCCTTTCACACTGTTGGTATTGGCTTGATGGATAGCCCATTGAGACGGAGCTTAACTCAGTGCCTGCCTGTTGCTGGGTTTAGTATACTGCTGCAAGGGAAGCAGTACATTCTGCTCTATTCTTTCCCACCCAGCTATAATGTGTGTTTTTTTAAAAATAACAATTTCTACTGTGGACTGGATTTCATTGTGAGCCATTGCAGAAACAAATACTAATACACTGTAACATTTAAAAACCATTACTGTACTTCCGTCACGCTGGTTGGGTGTGGCAGCACCATTCCAGCATTAAGCTAATTGTAAGGAAAGTGCTCCTGGGCATGGCAGCTTGGTTTCTGTACTGAGATCCAGATGGCAAAAACTTGCTGAGTTATACCCCATTGGATCCAAATGTTTTTATGCTCTTAAAAGATTTGTAGGTATACCTTTTATTTGGAATGCTTGTTAAGGTATAATTTATAGTTAGTTCTATTAATGTTCTGGGGAAAAATAGAAAAACATTTCCCTGGAAAGAATAGCTTGGTGAATTTTTGCCTCAAAGCAACTTTTTGGCAGTCTGACAGGTCTAAGGGAGGAAAAGGTAGGATATGCTATAAGGAGACCAAAGACAGAAAAAGGGTATGAGATTAGGACAGGCAGACACATCCAGTGGTGAAGAGGAGTGACTCCACAAAGTTCAGGGCAAATTCCACCTCTCCCATGTTTTCTTTTTAGGGGGAATGCTTCCCTTAAAAGAAGGGTTTAGTTCCTCTATGAAAATTGTGATTTATAGGCAACACAACCTGCCTCTCAAGTTTTCTGTCTGGAAAGTAAAATGGCTTTGATGATGAATAATAAAGCAACATCAGAAGTTACACTGTGTTTGTCTTCCACAAACAAACAAGGCTGTAACATCCTTTTAAGCCTTAGTTTCATCTAAGTAGTGGCTCATTTCAGGGACTGACAGGTAAAGTGATTGGCATCAGGAAGGCAGTTTTCTCTTTGCTCCTGACATCCGTCGAGTTCTGCAGCTCATGCCCTGACACCATGCAGCACCATTACAGTTGCTTTGCAATGGTTTTCTTCTTAGAGCAGAGTTGCAGGCACACATATAGAGGTCTGGGCAGTGGGGCTTTAAGTAGAAGTGTAAGTGGATTTGTATATAGAGGCATAACCAGTCCTTACCAATTCAGATGCAAGAGTTACATAGCTGATATGTAAGAGGACAAGCCCAAAGGCATAGAGAAGTTTGAAGCTTAACAAACTCCAAGGTGTGCAAAATGTGATTGTGGCGCTATTGTTTAAGATATGTCAGGTTTTCTCGTGGAGCCTCTGCTTTCAAAGTACTACAGTTTGGTTTTAAAAGGGGGTTAGCTTCCAAAGTTTAGTGTACAAGATCTGACTCAGCTGAAATTGATTACGAGGGGTTTGGGGTTTTTGCTTCAATAGCAGCAAAACCGCACATGTAAAAATAGGGGAGGGGTGATTGGTAGGTCTTCACTCATTATTGGGCAGATGTTTACTGAGATATTGTCATGGTTTAGCCCCAGTCAGCAGCCAAGGACCACGCAGCCACTCGCTCGCTCACTTCCTCCCAGTGGGACGGGGGAAAGAATCAGAAGAGTAAAATGTGAGGCAACTCATGGAATGCGATAAAGACAGTTTAACAGGTAAAGCAAAAGCCATGCATGCAAGCAAATCAAAACAAGGAATTCATTCACTACTTCCCATGGGCAGGCAGGTGTTCAGCCATCTCCAGGAAAGCAGGGCTCCATCACGCGTAACTGTTACTTGGGAAGACAAAATGCTATAACTCTGGACATCCCCCCCTTCCTCCTTCTTCTTACCCCAGCTTTATATGCCGAGCATGACGTCATATGGTATGGAATATCCCATTGGTCAGTTGAGGTCAGCTGTCCTGGCTGTGTCCCCTCCCAGCTTCTCATGCACCCAGCAGAGCATGGAGAGCTGAAAAAGTCCTTGACTAGTGTAAGCGCTACTCAGCAACAACTAAAACATCTCCACATTATCACCACTGTTTCCAGCAAAAATCCAAAACATAGCCCCATACTAGCTACTACGAAGAAATTTAACTCTATCCTAGCTGAAACCAGGACAGATGTTGAAGTAAATCCATTTGGTTGTAGGTAAGATGATACTTAAAGCAGTCTGTAACTGAACGTCTGTGGAGTCATTCTTTCAGCTGTTACAGCTCCTTCAGATTATGGAAGGTGACAGGAGTACTTCTGAGGAGCTTTTGAGAGCTGTAGGAGCTCTTTCTTCAAGCTTTCCTCTCCCTGCCATTTCACAACACTGACTTCCCCACGTTTTTCAGTGCATGTTTGAGAGTACTCAAGTGGCCTCATGTACCAAATAGCTCCTTAGTTACTGGGGCTTGGTACAGAACCAAACAAGTCAGTGACAAGATTTCACTCCAGCAGACCTTGTATCATGAACTTTCAGTATGTACTGAAAAGAAGGTACCAAATCAAAGCAAGGTTTCCTTCAAAGCCGCCAAGATATCTTCCCACTGAGAGAAATTTTCTTGCCAAATGCTGGCTCTCCAACTGTGGCCATCTTGACTAGGGAGCTATTTAAAGCAAGGATGCAATGATTTTTTTTTTTTTTCATTATTTCACTTTATTTCACTTCTCATGGGTGGCTGAGCTGTTGATGCTCAAGCTTTCCTTAAAAAGTATGTTCATACAGAAATCAAGATCGGGAAATTTCAAAAAGAAAGTGATAATTGGGAGGAACTGAAAGCAGAATTAAAATGTACGCTGTTAGTATAAATATGTGGGTTGTTTGTGCTCCTGTAATCATAATCATTTCTCTTAATCTGATATATTCTATCCTAACTTAAATCAGAGCACACCCCACATGGTTGTTGCATTCACTTGGCATATATTGTCTCTTCTACTTTCTGGCATGATTTATAGCTGGGAAAGAAAGGGCATCATAGGAGTGGTTCAGAAGCTGCGCCCAGTTATGCCAGTCTCAGTTGAGATAAATGCCGTTGCCTTGGATGAGAAACTGTCCTTTTTCTGATCCTTTGGACGCAAAACATGGATGTGGCATTATGTACATTAGGAAGCATCTGGCAAAAATTTGTTCTTTTTATGTAGAATGCGTCCAAAGCTGTTTAATATTTATGAAAAAAAGCTTGGAAAAAAATTTAAATCTTCTAATAGCTAGAAACAAACAGGTATATGGCAGTTGCTTGTAAGCTGTAAAGCTAGGTCAACTTACTCAAGGTTAACAAGGAATGGAGAGTAGTGGAACAGCCACTGGAGGGGTTAATTCATGACCACGGGGATCACTCCTCAGGGTGGACTGACTTATAGAATCGTAGAATCATAGAATCATAGAATCATTAAGGTTGGAAAAGACCTCTAGGATCATCAAGTCCAACCATCAGCCCAACACTACCATGTCTCCTAAACCATGCCCCGAAGTGCCATGTCTACACTTCTTTCAAATACCCACAGGGATGGCGACTCCAGCACCAATCTGGGCAGCCTGTTCCAATGCCTGACCACTCTTCCAGTAAAGAAATTTTTCTTAATATCCAATCTAAACCTCCCTGATGCAGCTTGAAGCCATTTCTTCTCGTTCTATCACTTGTACAGTTTTTCCATGAAATTAATGAAGTCAAGACATACATATGCTTAGTCTGCCTGGATGCAGATTTTTGACCCTTGAGCAATGTAGTATCTGTTTCACCTTTTTTAATTTTTATCACTTGGAGACCTCCTTTGGCCAGAGAATGAACAACTTGGATAGTAGTTGATGTTCAGTTACAGCTTGAGCAGCTCTCTAAGAAGGATGAGACTATGGGCAATTCCTGACCTCAAGTCACTCACCTTTGCAGGTCCAGCCTGTGTGTAAATGAACATTTCAAATAGCACTTTCATTATTTCCCAGGTAATACTGGCTTCTGGAGAGTATTGTTCAGTCTCTGACCGATAGTTGCTATCCTTGATGAGGAAAGCTTGGGTTTTGTTTTCTAAGTTCAGTGCAAGGCTACACGCTATGGCATATGTACTTAGCACTTCAACATTTATTATTGGTCTTACAATGAACAACCAGTGTCTTTTTGACAGTAAAGAGTTGATTTTTTCCAAAAACTTGCAGCAGTTACTCATCCAGGTTACGTAGGCAAATGTAGCTCCTAACTCCCAAAACACCAGTAACAGAATTGAACTCATTTATTTAAAGGCGTAAATATGTACATGCTTGATTTCAATTGACTTGCCTCATTTTCTCATTTCTGCCCTGGTTATAAGAAATAGTTTTACATTCTTCCTGCCTTCCTTCCAACCCCCACTGTTCTTGTTACTGTTTTCTCCATTGCTGTAGCCCCTGCCACCAGTCTTCCTGTGAATCAGGCATGTGATGCAGACGTCATTATCATCTACTCACGTCTTCTAGCCAGACTTTGTAAAATCTTACAGATCATTTCTCATTGCATCTTTAAGAGACCACCTTTCTTGTCCGTCTGTACACCTCACATGCTTGTTCAGTTCCTTGCTCTGTTATGCCTCAGTTACTGCACCTCAGCATATGATCACCAGGGATGAATCCATCAAATGCAACATGCTTAGTCTCATTCTTGCAGTCTCTCATGGTCTCTTTTCTCACTGATTCAACTAACCTTTCATACAATATCCAAGTATCTACACGCTCTTCCTTATCAGCCCAGAATGCCAATTCATCTTTGAGGATATTGAGGATATTGTGCTTGAGAAATTACTTTCAGAGCTTGCATTTCCTTGTGATGACACAAAAAATGGTTTATCTGCTTAAGTGCCAAGATGACTGCTAATTGATGTTACCTGAATGCTATGCTATTTCCTTCTGTCTTTAAACAGCTGTTGTCTATTGTCTAAAGTAAAATCTTTGAGGAAGAAAATGCCTTCTTCATTTGCTTTGGCTTTGTGCAGTGCCTAGTGCAATGGGTTTCTGATCCATGATTTAGGTTATAGATGTAGTTCCAAACATTCTAGTGATTTCCTCTAATAGCATTGTTTATGTCTTGTCTTTTTTATAGTTTTACTTGCAATTGGTAACTTTTAAATTCCTGTCAATTTTGAAGTCAAAACAATTCCTTCTGAGATTATAAAGTAAGAGCATCCCTAGATAAAATCTTCCATAAACATTCAGGACTGCTGAACACAAAAATAAGGGACGCCAGCAATTTAAGCTGCATTTCTGTTACTATTCCAAGGCAGTTTACTGTCTTGGGAAGACGTAAATATTTTTTATTCCATTTGCTTATGTTTTGTAGTACTTTGTTTATAAACTGTTATGCTGTTTCCCTGAAGGAAATGGTGAGAATGAATCCAAAGTCTGCTGAAGCCAGTGGAGCGTTAGTCAGATTTGACATTTGTTTGTTTGTGCCTTTGATACAGAAGGAAGGTTGGGTTTGGATTTTTTTTAACAAAAATACACAAATCTGATTGCAAAGCCACAAAACTGGTAAATCGGCTTGGGGGCAGGTCTGGCCCCCGAAGCTGCCTTTAAATCATGTTCTTAATTGACTGAATTTAAAGTTGACTTCTCTTTAAACAACCTCATATGGATATAAAGAGAAATCCCAAATTCATTAATTGATGGTTGGGGTTTTTTTTCTAATTTTACTTCTAATTGATACTCCAGACTTTGTTTGACAAGATAGGCATCACCAGAATAGTTACCTAGAAAATGAGTTCTTAGTTTCTTATACACAGATTTTAGTTTTGACTCAAAAAATAGTGGCCTCTTTGCCTGAGGCAAATTGTAATCTGGCAGGCACACAAGGCCCTAAAGACTTCAGAGGAGCTGAGCAGAATGGCCCATATATCTCATTTTAAAGCTTCTTGCAATAGCTTTGAGTCCAATGAGGATCTGTATGTTGGAAAGATCTGCCTCTTGACACAGCAACAGAGGAAGAAAGATTAGACAGGCACTGCATTCCCTACGTGGAGGCCTAATTTCTTTCTTTATCAGAATGACCTCAGCAATGTGCTGTTGGATATGATAAACGTGGTTTTTACCTAAATCAGGATGATGATGATGGTCTTCACTGTGTCATCATAATTTTGTGCTGCAAGTGATGAGATCTGGGGAGGAGGGGATTTTCATGGTACGGTAAGAAAAAAGAGAAGCTGCATATTATCTGAAAAGCTTTTAAATTTCCTAAATCTGATGAATGTGCTATGTTTTTTGAAAACACTAATTGCCTGATTACGTTTTGGGGAGACTTAATAAGAGGAGGTGCTTTAACGTGCCTATCGCCTCCCTGCTGCTGCCTGCGTTTTGTGTAAGGCATGCACATTGAATAAATGTACATGTAAAGAGATTGCCTTAGACCCATTTACAGAGTCACGTGGATGTGCAGTTGAGATAAGTGTGCACAAAATTCAGATGCAGAAAGCTTTTAGATAAATAGGACAGGGCCTCTGTTGCTGAAAGTTAGCAGAGGTCTTTTGACATCAGGCAGTGTAAATCAGCAGAGCATCACTGGTGACCCAGCCCATCCTGCCTTAACTCACAAATACCACTCTCTTCATTTCTGCTAACTAACTGGGTGGCCCAGTGAATAAGAAATCTCTTTCCTTTTGCCCTTGCAGAGGGGCCTTAGTCCTGAGCAGTGTCTGGGAGTCCCAGCTTCTCTCCAGGTCCAGCTGTTTAGCAAACAGCCTTCCGGACTGAAATTGCCCTTCTGCAGCACTGCGGGGTGCTCAGAGGAGTCACTGTGCTGGATTAAACTGAAGATCCAGAAGACTGTCATCTCAGGTGCCTCTGGCCTTTGTGCAATAACATCTTGTATGCTGTTTCCAGTGCCATCTGTCCTCAAGATGGCCTAGAAGCCAAGAGCTTGCATGCCTTTTGAAGGCATTCCTTTTGACTTCAGCGTTGCCAGGTTATCCCCCAACTGAATTCAGTCAGCTTCCCACACGACAACAAAATAAAATCTGATATCAAAACAGACCACAGGTAGAGGTTTAGGGAAGAAGGTGTACTGAAGGCAGTCTGAGTGAAATGCTTGTCCCAAATCCATGGCAGGCTGCAGCAGTTTCTTCTGCTGCTTCTAATTACAAAGTTAGGAACATTTTTGACTGGTAAAATGATTTATTGGAACGGAGCACAAGGTAGGTTGTCATCAGAAATGATCATAAAGCTCGGGGAGAAACATAAATCAAAGTATTCATCCACATTTCCACACAGTGCCCAAGACTACAGTATTAAAACTCATTGTGTGTGTATATATATAAAAATATATACGTATATCTTGATATAGATATTATATATACATATCTATTTTAGACATATATATGTACTTCTTTAAAGAAAAGAAAAAACAGGATGGTTGGCATTTTAAGGAAAAACTACCCTGATCATTCTCCCTAAAGGAGTGGGCTCCACTTTATTTTTTCCCGTTAGTGTGAATGCTCACAGGTTGTGTGCTAGGTTTGTTTTGGAGGAAGCCGGGTACTGAAGGAGCCCTGTTCTGAGAGCACAAGATTCATCCTTCAGGATTCAGAGTTCCTGAGGGGCAGAGCTGTCAGGACTGGTTGACATTTACAGGAGAGGAGGCTGCCTTCTATGAAAGCTGTGCAAGTCTCTCAAAGGTTTTGAAAACAGGGAGTAAATGCAAACTATATATAAAGACTTGAAGGAAAGGTGCTCCTGGTAACCTGCATGACTGCAGACATGAACTGCTGCGCCGCACTGGATTCGGATACAGAGAATGAAATCTGTTGTTATCCCAGGAACATGGCTGATGTTGACATTCATTCAGGTTCATTTTGCTTACAGAGAAGAAGAGAAATAGCAGAAATCTTCAGTATTAGTAAAAGTTGTTATTGAATGTGTTAGGGTACGGGAGAAAAGAATTACAAAGACAGATTTAAATTAATTTGGAGTCACAGAAGGGATTAGGAGGCGTTTCAGTGGTGCAGTAAATTAGTACAGAGATCTTTCACCTCCAGCCACTGGGTTCAAACTCACTCCAAGCTGCAGGCTGATAAATACCGAGTGATTTAAACTATATCCTTACTAGGGCATGGCCGTGGTTTCTTGTGTGTGCCTCTCTTCAATTGGAAAGCATTTCCATTATATTCCATTTCAGAGTGTGGGATTATTGATTTGTAAATTTACAAAACAGAGATATTTTCAACATTAATTAGAATTCTTGTAAGAGCTTTGTCCTATTTGAATTAAAATATTTCAAAACACATCTATTGACATTAATGGAACTGTTTTAGTGTGGGCATTCTTACAGGAAGTTGGAAGCTCTTTATTCTCTTGTTTATATAAGAAGAGTTCATGTATGTATGTGTGTACACATACTCTTTTTTATAATAAAAATACTAAGGAAGGGAATTCTCTGTTTTTAAAAACCTTAAACCCTCAATCTTTGCTTTTTTGTATAATAGCTAGACTTGGATGTAGCTAATGTCATTTGGATGTTCAGTACAGCATATGCTCTGAAAGCACAGCCAGCTACATTGATAAGATAACCCTACTTCTCCGCATACTGTGGGTGCAGATTTGAATTTAACACTGTTAAGCTGTGGATGCGAAATGAGAGATCATGTGAGGCCTTTTTCAAGAATCCAACCATGAAGCATACATTCAAATAATACCAAGTCATAAATTCATAAAAGTGAAACAGCTCCAGGTTTATGTTTCTCTTATGCTCCATAACTCAGACATTTTGTGTATATGTTTGGTTATGGCATACGGACTTCTATCAGAAAGTTACAAAGATCTGAATAATGTTACATAAAAATGGGGAGAAAAGCTCTGGTATTTTTCACTGTTGCGATTACGATCTGGTACATGGTATAGGTGACAGAACACCTACATCCTAGACAAGATGAGATACAACTTTCAGTAGGTATCTCTAACGCTGTGAAATAAATATTATTTTATGTATTTATTTTATTTTAGAAATGTATTATCATCTCTCATTGCTGAGGCAATATTTTATTAATCATTCTCTCCTGGAAGAAAAATAACATTTCACTAGTCACTCAGGAATCCGTTCAGTTCTGGAACCTGCATAAGACAGCCTTTGTGGACAAGAGAAGGACCTTTTAGAGAATTAGAGAAGAATAGATATTTGTTAATAAAAGCTGAAATGTTCCATTCTTGCTCACTGAGTGTAATTCAGTTTACTTCAGGAGAAAGGACTGTTCATGTATCAGTATGAAGCACCTAGCGAAAAAGTACCAATTTATAATTTCTTAAATAATTAATCTCTGGGGATGGATAATGCATAGTAGAACATTTTAATTGTAGTATATTACATTTTATTTGCAGAGTAACATCTAGGGTATATAACAGTTTTCAGGGCTATTGTGTAATGGGTTATGTCTCTGATTAAAAATTATTTACATGGGGTTTTTTATTATTATTTTTATTTACTTCATAGACATACTTCACAAAATATCATAGGCTGGCATCTCTACAGTAGCTCGGAGCTGCTCTTTAAAATGTCCTTGACTTTAAATAAGTATATAGCCAGAATAGGCATATTCTTGGCTTCAGTGTAATTTGCCTTAGTCCACTCTCTGACAAGGCTGTTTAGGAGGGAGGATGCCAGTGGTTTCCAACAGGAAAATTTATACAGAGAGAAATTCAGTGTTTGACAGTAACACAAAAGGACATTAGAGGCAGGTATGAAGGCACCTACTACAAGGGATTCAAAATTTTAATTGGACTTTTATTTGTTTCTGCAATACAAATAGTTGGAGAATTAATTTGTAATTAGATAAAAACAGTAGAGTTGTTCTGGCATCATTAGGCTTGGAGGAAGTTACCAACGCACCACATGACTTTAACAAAAAGCTGTATTTTCTGCTTGGGCTGTGTACTGGGAAGACCCTTCATTTGGGAAAGGGAACATCAAAGGATAGCATATTCCTCCTTCTCCATTGCATTTTCGTGTTTTTTCACACATTGGGGCAGGGGGAGGATGGCACAGCTAAGAATATATCTTTTTACCAGGAAAAAAAAAACAGTTTGAATTTCTATCGTAAATAGAAAGAACTAGAATAGCCTAACTCTGGGCATCCCTTTCCAGGAAGGGCACTGGGCAGAGTACCTTTAGAGCTTTACCTATCTGGGCTTTCAAGTTATCATCTCTAAAATACACCATCAGCTCACACGTGGTGCCTCCCCTCTCACATCACGTTGAGGATGTGCTGGGCTTAGCAGGGCCAACACAGGTCTAAGGGCATTTTGAACCTCCCAGGGCCATCCTGGCTCTCTTCAATTCAAGACACAATGCGATAAGCAATAATGAGCTTTTTATTGCCCCGTGATTGCCACCTGATTTCTTATTCTCCATGTAATGGGTTGGTTAGTGATAGAGGGGGTGAGGATAGTTTAAGAACTTCTTGGAAATGTGCCTCACTGCATTCGCAACTGAAACCAACCCAGAGCTAGCTGGGGGTTTTCATACTTTTCAGTATAGTATTTTAGAGACCATTAAATGTGAATTTAATTAATCCTTATGATTCCTTTGGGAGATATAAGATTGTTATTAGTCCTATTTTACAAATGGGGAAACTGAGATCGTTTCAGGCAACTTACTTCTATGTGGTGAACCACTGATGATAGCGTAACACCTCTTAACTAACTCCTAGCCCTCTGCCTCTTCTCCAAGCCGTGTTGTTTTACTGCCAGACATGCTGTGTCTCCAAACTCTTTTATACCTATGCCAGCTGTAAGTGCCTCAAGCCTGCTTAAGTTCAAGCTCCAGGTACCACAAATTCTGCACCCAAAGAATGAGATATATGGTGAAGACGTCTGTCAAAATGTTAATTTAAAGGCCTTGCCACACACGACATAAGAAATCTGGTAGAGTGTGGAGCGCAGGACTGTTTTTGGTGTGCTGTTCATTTCTCTTGACCACACTAGTGCTTTTCTCCAGTTCCCTAACATGATTTCATTCCCCTATCTCTTGCTGGAAAATGTCTGACCCTGAGAACCATTTAGAAGCAGGAGCCTTGCTGAAAACAGCCTCGTTTGCTGCATAGTCTTAATTTGCTCCCTGAAAACTACCCTTATCATACACTGAGGCCGTGGAATAAGAGAGCATACTCAAGCCTGCAGCTGGTTATCAGGTCATAACATAGAGAGAGGAAGGGAATGGGATACAGTAACGTGGAGTGGATTTAATTCTGGTACTTCCTAACTTTATGCTTGATAAAGCAATGTACCTTTAATTTGAGTTTTAGTGTGATTCCTTGAGTTTGTATCCTTTGTATTCTTAGAAAGCCAAAGGAACCGTGCTGCTTGCCATTGTAGCAACGATTTCCTACATAGGTGATGATCGCCCATCCAAACCCTGGGCTTCCCAGACTACGGCACATGCTGTTTCAGCTTGTTAGGGGATTAACAACTTCAGCTGAAAGCGTAATAAGCCTTTTATCCTTTAGGCAGCGGCTACTACAGGGGTATGCACATCACGTTTGAACAGTGCCCTCTCTACTGGGATTGAAAAAGAAACAAAGGAGGACTGGGGGACAGTTGGGGGGACAGTCCGGTCGACCCCAGATGTTTTTGCTTTCTGAATGAATTGGCTTTTCATGAGGTTGATGCACAGGAAGCAAAGAGGAGGGATCTGGTGGGGTGGTGGCTTCTGGGGACCCTGACTCTTGCTGCCTTTAAGCACGCTGTATTTCCTTTTTATTGTACCTGCAAGCAGTGCTCAGGAGCAAGGCACTAAATTTTGTATACCGTCTACAAGCATCGCAAAGAGGGGTTTTGTGTTCCAGTTAGGATGCCGGTGCAGCTTAGCAAACTGATGTAAGTGGGATGGAATAGCTCCTGGTTTGTTTTGCTCACTCCAGCATGCTGAGCTGGGCTAAAAAACATTTTCATTTTCATTTAATTTCTCAGAGAAAAAAGCCTCCCATTATTATTCTTTTCCCTTCTCTGAGAGGCTGTTTCGTTTTGTTGGAAACAGACAGAAAAAGCCCTTTGTTTCTAAACTCCTGTTACTCTTGTTTCTCCTGGCTGTAAATCCGGGAATAGTGGATTAATAGATTATGGGCCATGCTTTTAATCATGTAAGAGAGACACAGAAACCTGCCTTGTGCATTTTTGTTCTGTTTTTAACCTCACAAGAAATGTATAATATTTCAGCATAGGTAACATTTTGTTAAATTTATAAGGGAGATTGGCAGCATGCTGTTTATGGGCTGAGTTCATGACATATTTTTGGTATGTCCATCCTTGGACCCAGCTCTGACTTCAGCAGAAAGTTTCACTCTCCTGACTTTCAGCCATAGGTATATGGCTAAAATACAACTTTCAGCGGCCAAAATGCTGCCCCATGTCTGCTGATCCCCTAGGTCCTGGGTTTGAAATACAATTGTTTAAGGACTCATGTCAGAAAGCAGGGAGCGGGAGGGTGCTGGGATGGGGGCGAGGGGCAGCTGCAGCCATACAGGTGTCAGCAAAGTGCAGAGCGATGCCACGTGCCAGAAAATACTGCAACTACCTCTTGCATTTTGTATAAGCAATTTTCCAGTCTGTTGTCTTCTGTCAAATGCAATGTTCTGAGACATTTAAATAAAATAAATATTGCCGTTGAGTTATATTTAGAGCCATGTGAAATTTCTCTAGTGAAACTCACAGCCAGGCAAAACATGCTGGCTTTCAGGTTTCCGTACCACTTGAAGCTTCATCTGGGTTTGTCGAAGGGGTTGCTTGTGAAATCTGTCGTCAAACCCAGGCTGCTTTCCAGAGGAGGCCGGCGGAGGCTTTGCCTGGCGCTACGGATGCCACTGGGGAGGTTTGGGCAAACCAGGGCTGGGTCCAGGTGACTTTTGTATCGAGGGGAAGAGAGTTGAGTTTCTTGCAGATGGAAGGTCAAAAAAGCAAATGATGAGACAGGCTGCTGATGAAAATTGAAATGAAGGTTTGCATAAACCTCCCACCCCTGTTCATCGTAATCACTGAGCTTTCACATTTGCCTATCTTCCCAGACGTGCATCGCATAACTAATGAGGAATGGTTTTGGTGTAATGAGCCCTGGCATGCGGTGGGGGCTGGCCGAGGTGAGGATAGGTGCATGGAAATCCCTTTGGAGGTGGGGTGGGACCCGGCTGGGACAGGGGCCACAGTGGGGCCCTGGGGCAGAGTGGGCTGTCCCTGGCTGGGGCTGGCCGCCTGCCACCCTCCCACTCCTCCACTCAGCACAGGGTGGCTCCCAGCACACCGTTGTGCCCCGGGGGAGTCACCCTCGCCCCAGAGCATCCCCAGGGGCACCATTTTGCCCACTGGTGTGCAGTCAGGTGGAGCACACCGTCTCGGCTGAAGTCCCATTCTGAGGCTCCTCGAGCACGAATGCGTCAGGTCGGCGCATCCCTTCTGCTTTGCGGAGGGAGGCCAGCAGCGCAACAGTTTGTCAGGTGGGCTGCTGGTGCCACGCGGGCTCCGGCGCCCGTTTTACTGCGCTGTTCTCCCGATACTGAAATCCAGTCAAATGGATTTTGATAAAGCAGCGAGCACTATTCTCTCTCCCTTCTCCTGGTGTGATGGGGAGGGGAGGCTGAGCATGGCTTTAAATCACTGTTCTTCCTCTTCATAAAGAGTCCCAAAATAAATTCAAAATATACAAAGACTGTATTTTAAAATAGGTTTTAATGAGGAAGCAGGCAGATTTGTTCACCACAGTGGTGGTCTAGCTGTGATGGTTATGTAATAAAATAGACTTTTTAAACAGCCTTTAAAATAATAACATACATTGTCTAAAAGCTTTTTTTATTGTTATTTTTAACTCAGTAGGACCCTTCTTTTTGCTCATTTAAAAGTTAACCTTGCTTGGTAACACACTAGGAAGGGGCACAGAAACCTTTATTCTTCCAGAGAGCTGAATTCTTTTGTGAGATATGATAGACAAAGCTGGCATCCCTTGTACAAGATATGTAAAGCCTGTCTCCAGACATTGTGACATTGCTACAGACAGAGTTTGTCATCCATAAATTTACAGCTTATTTCAGTCTATTCATAAATTGACTAAATTTTTTTTTGAAAGAAAAAAATATATATAGGTGTATAAAATACCCAGTTACAGGTTGTGTTCTATTTAGCCCTTGATTGAAACGTATTGCTCCTCAGTATCTTTTAGCTATGAAAATTATAATATGGAACAGAGATTAGAATGAAATTATCATGGCTAGAAGGCATTTACTCAGTGGTGGCAGCCACATAAACCTGAGCCCTGAGAATGATGATAATGCATTAGGTTCTGCATGCCCGATATTATTGCTGTACATTATGTATGTTTCATTTATACTATTTCGCACACACCAGCAACGCTGACAGATAGGTAATTACTCTCTGCGCCAATGAACACTTATCAGCCCCGCCGCTGTTTATTGCTGGGATGAAGTGCGCTTGTCAGTCAAGGTCACTTGTTTGTGTGTCCTTTTTAATAGTTCTTTCACAGTTGTTGAACTTTGCAGGCGGTTCTTACGGCAAGCTTTTGGCACGTTGCTTTACTACATCGCCTGCCTTATCAAAGTCATTTGTATTTATCACTTTAATTGATAAACAACCGAGTTGCGGGAAGCAGAACTGGGAGAGGAAGGAGCATATTTTGCTGGTCAGCTGATCCGCAGGGGTGTTCGGTCATGGATGACCTCAAAAGCAGCGTTTTGTGGAGACCCTCAGACCCTGCTGTGCCACCAGCGTAAGCTGGTGAAATCTCTTGTGATAAACATGAACTTAATGGTGATGGATACCAACACGGCCTGTAGACTGCTATAGGGCTACTGCTTGTGCTTTTTGCCAGAATATTTGCCATTTCTGAACATGGCTCTTACTCTTTGCACCCTCAGGACATGCACGCAATAGAACAAGCCACTTGGTTTGCCTTCAAATCAGGGTTTCCTTTTCTGGAAGAAGCCTCACAGAAACTCTGTATTATTGCATAAAATATGTTTTTCAGGCTATGTGTATGGCTCTAAAATTTTAATTTTTCTGTTCTTCAAAGCAATAGTGTCAAAGGCATTATGGCAAGCCCATAATTTCATTGGTTGCAAAGAAAAAAATCACAAGCTCACTTTTCTTTCTTTCTTTCTTTCTTTCTTTCTTTCTTTCTTTCTTTCTTTCTTTCTTTCTTTCTTTCTTTCTTTCTTTCTTTCTTTCTTTCTTTCTTTCTTTCTTTCTTTCTTTCTTTCTTTCTTTCTTTCTTTCTTTCTTTCTTTCTTTCTTTCTTTCTTTCTTTCTTTCTTTCTTTCTTTCTTTCTTTCTTTCTTTCTTTCTTTCTTTCTTTCTTTCTTTCTTTCTTTCTTCTTTCTTTCTTCTTCCCTCCCTCCCTCCCTCCCTCCCTCCCTTCCTTCCTTCCTTCCTTCCTTCCTTCCTTCCTTCCTTCCTTCCTTCCTTCCTTCCTTCCTTCCTTCCTTCCTTCCTTCCTTCCTTCCTTCCTTCCTTCCTTCCTTCCTTCCTTCCTTCCTTCCTTCCTTCCTTCCTTCCTTCCTTCCTTCCTTCCTTCCTTCCTTCCTTCCTTCCTTCCTCCCTCCCTCCCTCCCTCCCTTCCTCCCTCCCTCCCTTCCTTCCTTCCTTCCTTCCTTCCTTCCTCCCTCCCTTCCTTCCTTCCTTCCTTCCTTCCTTCCTGTTTGCTGCTGAAGCTTTATTAGAAAAAACAGAATAACCTCTAGGATATAATAATTTATCCAGTCAAGATAACTGTAGCTATTTCCTTAAGCCTGTAATCAGCCCGAGTTTGTGTGTTGTGAGATTTATACCGCAGTTCCTTATTACCAAAGAAACAGTTAAAAAGGATTTATGTAGTGTGTGCAGTGTGTGTGTCTGGAATTTCTGTGTGTGTTCCCAACTTCAGCATTCTGGTATCTCCTTGGTCCTTTTAGTAGAGGGCACTATTTTGAAGTGGAGACTGAACATTCAATTAAATGCAAATTTTATTCAAGCATTAAAGCAGAATCACATTCATTCATTAAACTCAAATGATGCTTTTATTTAGAAAAATATATCAGCACATGGTAGCACCACATGCTGCTTATAAATAACTATGGTGATCTGGTTGTGCAAAAGTATATAATTTCATTATTAGAGGATTTAAACTCCTTACAAGGTGCATGGTGTCCATGAATGTTTCACTTAATTTGATTACATCCATAGAAAAAGCATTTCACTTACATGGGAGGCAGTGGGTCTCCTGTCTTACAGCACCGTTCTAATGCATTATGATCCCAATCTCACACTTGAGGGTGCTGACTTGGCTGGATGTGTTTAATATTTCGGGTGCATAAATGCAGATTTGAGTGATTCGGTTTGTTTCTGAATCTAGCCTGTCAAGCTTCCACATTTTCAAACCACTTCTTTTTCTTAGTTCTTAGTTACCAGAGTGTTACAAAGAAAGGGTTTTGATCTCATGTAGATAGCATAGCATTAATTACCCTGACACTAATTAAACTGCATCAAACAAATACCACCGTGTTCCTCAGGGGGACAACAGAAGGCAGTTTAAAATAATTACTGGAGCTTCATGCATGTGTGAAGTTTTCATTACTCTTAGGACACAAGCAAAAGAGATTTGATATCATTAAAATCCCCCCCTTTAGTGTTTGCAAAAAATGACTAAAATTTCCTCAGAGCATATTGATGTCTAAATAGTAGTGATTTCAGTTCTTGCGAATAGTAACTTTTCTTTAAGAATTGTAAGCCTGTGAAGCAGGAACAGGTGTTCCAGTCCACATTCTGGTATGATTATGTATTAGCTTATGTTTGTCAGACCATTTCATTAACCACCCACTGCTATCACATATACATATACTTTGTTCTTTCTGAACCATGAAATGAAATGCATATATCTTCACTAATGCTTGCTATCAATGTAAATGAGAAAAGGAGGCTTATTACCAATCACTGCTGCTGTGAAGCACACACCTCTGTACAGTTACAGGTAATAAACATCTTTTTGTAAGTAGGAAGCAAGATATATTGAGTTCTGCGTACAATAAGAAGCAGACGTGCCTTCCACTGTACTCTGGTATTAATAGATAGCAATTCCGAGCTGTGTTTACACGTTCAACATCCTAAAGCACATCTCTGAACCTATTCCTTTTCATGCTCATTCATATCTTGCAAATGTTTTGAAGCTAGCGAAACTTTGCTGGCCAGCAGTTAGTGGGCAGCTTTTCCGAGGAAAACTGGAGCATGTTTGCACCATAGAGCAAGTGCCAGTTTCTGGATCAGCGGTCACTACTGTTAGAGCTTGCAGCGGCGGCGGCAGCAGCTTTATAGACCCTTTGAAAAAGTGGGTGGGAGACTGATGTCCCTGCCCAGGGCAGGGGGTTGGACCAGACGGTCCTTGAAAGGTCCCTTCCAACCCAACCCATTCTATACGGTTCCATGAACCACGTACAGGCAAACAGAGATGACACCAGAGAGAGTAAATGCGGAAAATCTGGAGTTCCGAACTTGATGTAAATGCCGTATTTTGCTAATGCTTACTTGACTATGCATGAAGCGCTGCTTTCCCTTTTCCAAGTTTGTGTGCGTGCGTGCTTCATATTTCCCAGTTACCTAAATGCCACCTAAACCACTGTGCATGGTCATTTAGCCTCTTCATTTCTAGAGATCTATACAGTGTTATTACCATAACCCACTTCTTTTCTGTTTCCTTTGAGGAACTATTTAAAAGATTGATCTGCAATGGAATGCCCAGCAATGCTGGTGGTGCTTCTTTTTTCTTTTTTTTAAATTAAAGTAATGCCTTGATATTACTAAATCTGCTGCCTGGAATATAACATTGCATTAGGGTTGTACAATCGACAGACTAAGCAGAGATGATCAAAACTGATTGGAGAGGAAATACAAAATTAATCCAGTTGTAGGATTCTGCGAACCCAACAAACACGCACAGCAGAGTACTTTTATTTCTTTGGAGCCAGATGGTTTGTCCTATTTTAAGCTGATAGATTCTTCATGCATTTCTTTTGGATGTCATTGGTTTTAACTGCCAGACAGTATCTACTGTTAGAACTTTCCTTATTCCTGGATTATTTAAAGAGTATTTTTGGCACATTCAAATGATCATACTGTACACCAAGTTAATATTTCCTTACACTTAGCTCATACGTGAAAAAAGTGTTTATATAATGAAAAAAACCCTCTAAAATGAACAGTTCTTTTTTCCTTCTTTTGACATGATGTTGACAGAAGTCGCTTTGATGTAGTTTAGAGTCATGAATTTTCTATCTGTTCTGTTTTTCCTGGGGCTCCATCTATTCAGACATCCTGATCTGTCATTTTGCAACACTTTGTGAAGTGCTTGACAGATAGCGGTTTTGACAAGTGCTGGACATCAGCAGCAATTCAGAATAAGCAGTGTATATTTCTCCAGGTAAAGTGACAAAACGTCTAAAAGCGTAAGAAGAACTGTACAGTCTTCAATCACATTTAATGTTACAAAGCAAGACTGTTTCTGCTTTCTCCATTTGTTCTAGTAGCGTGCAGTGGCTCAGACGAGTATCTGCTGGAATTTTGGATTGGGAACTTTATATTTTCTTTTTCTATTTCCTAATACACGACTAATTGATCTGATTAAAAAATGAAAGGGCTTGCTGAGACTGAGATCCTGAAAAGTGCAGCGCAACTAATGTTTCATGTAATAATAATTTCCAGGATCTTCTAGTATTTGACATAAACACTATGTATGTGATCAGTCATCCCATGGTTTTTCTGTAATGCCGTTTTAATTCTACAGATAGAGTGTATAAAGAATTTTGGAAAGTGACCATTATTGATCAGTCATTCTGTTTCCTATTCCACTTCTCAATTCCTTTCCTGATGGTGGTTTATGCTATATCACCTATAGTACTCATGGGTTCCATATTTACATTATGTAGTATATTGAAAATGTAAAACATTTCATATAATTATTTTGCATCTGTATTCACTCAAGAAACAGCTGTTGAAAGTTGAGGGGGATGCAAAATGGCACAGCCTGAAGATGTTCTTGTTCATTCAGCTAACTCCTTTTTGATGTGATACCTACTGGCAGGGTTGTGTGGTGAATTCAACTTCTTTGACAGCCATCAGCCCCACTGACCAGTAGTTTCAGTTTTTGTAGTTAGGGGAAAGATGAGAAAAAATATTTCCATAATTTAGATTTTTTTTTCAGCTGCTGGATCGAAAGCCCCTGCCAACAGCTATCTAAATCAACACCATGCCAACATGTTCTGTAGTCCGAAGGTCACTCAAACATCTGGCCCCACAGTCTTGTTCTTTAAGGTTTGTCACTGGGCAGCATCTGTTTATAGATTCTTTCTCAACCTCTCTTTGATCACTTTGACAGCAAAAAGAAGCTTCTATCACCCTTGATGTGTTAAGATAAAAATATCGGGAAGATTGGACTGTTGTAAAATTTGGTGGAATTTCATATAATACTGTATCTGCACTTTTAGTTTCTCCAGTTTAATTTTTTTTTCTTGGCTGAGTTAGAGGCAATTATGTGGTACTATCTGCTGTTGAGATTAAAAAAAAATATTGTCAAAGCTGATATGTTCAGTGGGAATGTGAAAATGACTACACTAAGCAGGTCTTGCCCAGCTGAGCTTGGTCAGCATTTAAAAAAAAAAAAGTTTGGAAAGTGAGCAGAGCCGGCATATTTAGCTCTGGTCTATTTTGAGTAACGTGTTATCTAACTCTCTCTAGTATGTCTGTCCTACGTACTCCTGCAAAGAGTTACCTATTTCATAAGGGTTTATATATGCTCCTATATCTTTCGATATTTCTCTTATAAATAATCATGGGAAAAAAGGGAAATATAATTGCTTCACTGTTGCCCTTTACAAACTTTCAGTTAACTTTGAGATCTACTGTTTCAAAACAATGCGGAACTTCTTGCTTTATTCTAGATAAGAATAAATAGGCTCTCTTTACCTTGGTCTTTTGCTTTAAAAATCATTTGGCATTCTTTGACAGTGTTAGTATTATTATATTTATGAACATTACTGAAATCTAGTTTGTACCATGGTGGAAAGGATCTCAGGTGACATGTTGTCTTATGGAGTCTTATGGTTTATCCTCAGCAAATACACTTTGTTTGAAGATGTATAACCCAGGGACAGACAGAAGCTGTAGTGTGTATGCAGAAGATTATGTACATGTGGAATTAATTTTTGTGGATGCACTTCCGGAGTTTGTGGCAAATGCTGCAGACAGCCCTAGAGTCCGTTGTTATAAAAGGAACTGGTACAGCGTGGTATCAGTTATTCAGGCCTACTCATCTTCAGCAGAGAGGTCTCTACATCAGAAATCAATTAAATGTGCACGTGAAGGCCTTAGTCCTGTATATCTGCCATGGACAGTCACCTCAGTTCTGTAATGGTAGTTTTATTGATATATATCCATCTGTTAGACAGAAATGAGCCACAAGCTCATTTCACTCAGGCTACTGACAGCCAGTAGATAGCTAAAACTTTGACCATCATCAGCTGAGTGTGGGAAAATAACCATATGTGAAAACAGGGAGCAGACACATCTGAGCTGGGTGCTGCCTAGCTTTATAAAATGATCAGGAATGCATATATCAAACGGTGCAAGCGAGGGGACTACATCCCCACTGTTCTCTCAGGTGCCATCATCATGAGCATTGGGTGCATGGAGCAGTCTCTTCCCAACCACTGGTAGTATAACAAGAAAGGGACACCTGAGCAGCGAGGGGTGGTACTGTTGGCAGATTGGAGCTTTAGTTGAAAACTTTGTTTTCCCCAAGAATAGAGCTAAGCCGTGAGGAGTAGAGAAGTAAAGTTTGTACCCAACACAGAGGAGAGAAGAAAGCCAAAGGGTAGGTGAGGCCTCCTTCCCCACCAGAACATCCCACCTCTGAGGTGCTCAGAATGAAGAAGGAAGAATTTAATCTTTACTGAACCATGTCCAGTAGCTTTGAGGGGCAAGATGACATGGATACTTGATGAGATTTCTAGTTGTATGAAAGAGGGGAAAGGTCACTCTTCAGAGTTATTTTCAGGAAGAAGTGGCAGCATTTTTTTACCATCTAATATGCAAAGAAGGCCAAGTCTAAGACTGTAGATCTGAAATATACAGAGGGTAGGCGCTTCCATAGTAACTGTGAAAGAGATGTGGGCTTTGAATTTAAATTCCAGCTAGCACATTTAATAGTATACGAACTGTTTAGGATAGATTACTTCAGGGTAATTTTGCCCAGAATCTTGCTTTTTATTAGAACAATGTATTGTGAAAATGGGTTGATCGCATGATCCCACATCTGCTCTGTTCCTACTTGGTGTCATGATGTCTCCTTTGCAGTTTCTCTTTCTGCATAATCTTTCAAGTCCACTTGGAACTATGATCATAGTCCTTTTCCTGCACCTTACTGCTTTTAACGGTACATTGGTTAATCCCCATCTTCTTGTCTTTCCTCCTTTAGCTGTCCTTTGCTTTGTAGCAATATTTTATCCGTTCTTTTTGTCTGCTGTAATAGAAACTAATTGTTGAAGGTCTGAATTAGTGACAAGAAGTCATAGTCCCCTCCATTCATTTACAGACAGTGTTTGACTCAGTAAATATCTCAGCTGAAGGAGAGAACATAAAGAAAGCAAAGACTGTTGAGTGGGAATTTTGCCCCATAACGTTTTTGTAGTGCAGCTGTGGTTGGTATCACCTGCAAGAATCAGGAGGTTTCATCCTATTACTAGTGCTAACATCAGAAAGACATAGGTGCTTTGAGAAAAATAAAGCAGGTTTGGACATCAGAGGTGAGTTGTGGAGATTCCTTCTTGGAGGTGGTACAGGTTTAAGCAGCAGGAAGGCTGCACATTAGCGCTAACTGCACTGAAAAATCATATTGGCTAGAACTAATAGTCTTTCTTTATATAACCCCCAAGTTGCTTAGTTTTAAGTTTTAAGATGAACGAGTATTTGCACGGAAACTCTCCAGGAATACAAAGACCTGAAAGAAAGGAAAGAATCAGGTAAATCTTGTTCTTTGCATACAGCTCAAATATGGTTAAAACCAGTCAAAACTTCAACTGGTGAAGCAAAAACCTTGATAGGACTGAGTTTATATGAAAAATGGTATTGTGAGGAGTACAGTCAGCACACGCATGAAGCAGTACAATTTTCAGCACTACGGCAGTGAGATGAGACCTCTGCTTCGCCAGCTGAAAAAAGCATTTATTGGCTTGGTGTTTTTGTCTAGTGTTTCTCATTCGGAAGTAGTTTTTTACAATACAGAAAACACAAGCTTTTGGTCTGGGGGTATACCTGAACGAAGACTATCTATTCTCTTTTGTCTATTTCTGGATTCCTTCTTCCCCTCCCCAAGTCAGAAACCTGATTTATTAGCATTTTGTCCTTGTCATTTTATGTTTAAAGGTAAGAATGGTCAAGATGAGACTTAACAGCTTCCCTAGCTGGGTTTTCGTGGTAACTCAAGGGCCGTCAGCAGGTGTGTGCCAGGAAGTGCGTGGCAGAAGGCGCATGCACAGACATGTGCCTTTTTGCCTCTTCCAGTTTCTGCAAATCTGAGACTCAGGGATTTTTTGACCTATGAGAAATATTTTTGTAATTTTAGACTTTCCATCCATTAATTTTGCTAATTGTTTGGTTAACATTTCAGACTTTTAGTTTCTACAGTACAGTTTCCACAGATACCCTGCCAGGATGATTTGATGCCCTCTAGTTAAAGGACAGCCCTTTAAAAACTATGATCTGGACCGAGTTGATGAAGATGCTTCCTTCTTGTTCCCTGGAGTTCAGCATTTTTATTTCTCTTGTTTTCTGCCTTCCTAGATCTTTGGGTGACTCACAAATCTATTGCTGTCTTTTTCAGCTTGATGTTCTCCATCGTTTCATTCTTGATCCTGCTCACCTTTCTCCCTCTTCCCTTTCCTTCTTCCTTCTCCAGTCACTTACCTCAGGCAGCTCTGCCCAGCTGGCTGCTTGGGAAGGTTTCTGCTGTGCTCTCCCACAGTAGAGATGGGACCCACTAGCCAAGCGCTGGGTGTTGCAGTTGCAGTGGATGGAGCCAGTACAACCACAGAGCATGCCTCTGCTCAGCCACGATGTCAAGCTGGGCAGGAAGGACGAGCATGCTTCCAACACAGAACCGAGCACGTTCTGGTGCTTAGAAAACTCTAATTATGAACATGGGTCTTTAATATGTCAGTGATCTATTTAAAGAGAGATGCTGGCATTGCTGTCTCTTGTCTGGGAGCACAATCAGTTTAAAGCCCCTAGGAAGACATCCCTGACTCGCTGGCTGCGAGGCAGAGTTGAACTGATGGCTGATGGTTGTTTTCTGCAATGAAACTTCCCACAGATGATATTGAAGGTTGAAGAGCCTTTCCAAGACAGACTGGAATATTTTATGTAAACAAATAAGTGGACTGAATGCTGTGCAAAATGGCATATTACAGAGGCTGTAAGCATTTTGCCACATCTCTTGCACAAACAGCCAGGCTCATAACCATTTATGCCACCTGTAATTAAAAATGAGATAATCCCAGCAATTCGAGAAAGTGTTATATGATTAATATCCATTTCCTAGTTGCCTGCTGCAGTGGAAGATAATTAATTGTAAAGACATTTTTAGAAGCAATGCAACAATCTTCTATAACCAAAAGCAAATGTTTAAAAAGTAAGAAAATTGATAATGCAATTAATTATGTGGATATTACAATAATCTAACCTCCTTGGTAGAAAGTTGGTGCCTAGGGACAGTATTATTCACACATTAAATTGAAATGAACAATAATATTCTCTTTATCATTGCAGTCTAGGAGATGACAGACGTAACGTAGCTGCAGCCCTGCGGAGTTGCTTAGGTTGAGATTTCAGAGCAGTTCTTGAAGATGCAGATCTGTATTCAGCAGTAGATATTCATAGGTCTGTCCCTATATATACTAAAAGGATGTTTCAGCCAGAGATTTTAAGACTTACCCTGAATGTATTCATCAGCTTTACATTGTATCAATGCTCCCAAATTTCACAGATGGATTTGTATCTAGATGATGGGTTAATAACACTGTGTAATCCAACTCCTTTCCAGCTTTAACCTGTGTTTTAAATGCATTAATGTCACAAGTCAGCATTCGCTGAACACGTCTTTTTGTTAATTGTAAACATTATATTTCAAACTTAGACATATTATTTCCAGAACAAACATTAATGAAGGAAACCATAAACATAAACACTTATTTTTTAAAATGCTGATTTACAAGAAAATAAGTAAAAGATATTGTTGATAGTAGATATGGAAAATAATACACAGTTACTGCAAGCTGTTGTGCTGAACATTTTCTTGAAGGACTGTAAACTCTTAACCAATTGGGTATATGGTTATAATTTACATACAGTATTTTGCTAATATTACAGATGGCAGTAGAAGCTCAAGATTAAATTACTTACCTGGTATTCAATTAGACTTCAACAGGTTGCTTATAACAAGAAAATGAGCATTTAAAGTCATATCAGTTGTAACAGTAAAATGATAATGCACAAGTAGGTAAAATACAGCACTGATAGTAAAGAAAATGGCAGGAATTGAATTAACTCTGAATAGGTGTGTGTAATAATGTGGGTTTATTATATATAGTGTATGTGTGCTTTGTTGTTTATTCATTATAAAGGAGAGAGGTCAATATGAGCTTTATTAGTAAAAATGAAGAAAATATATATGTTGTGAATAGTAGGAAAAAGTTTGCATGAAATATAGAGGCATAAAAGGAAGGTTTTGTGTTTGACTTGTTGGTTGTTGATTTATTTGTGTGTATATATACACAGACATACATTTTTCTAATCTTAAGTAGTCCTTACAGCAAACCATCAAGTGTCTGCTGTCTGATTCTCTTTCCTATGGGGAATCGATATGCCGTTCAGAGGAAGAGTATGATATGCCGGGCAGTGCCCTGTTGTTGAGATGCAGAGCAGAGGAGGCTCAGAAGCTGAAGGCAACATGAAGGAGTGGAGATTCATGAAATAGTTGCTCTGCAAGAACTTTGCTGTATGAGTTTTGAACCTGATACCTGATTTCTGCTGCCTTCCAGCTGACTTGATGTTGTGGCACACAGTGTCTCACGGGCTCTGCCTCTACCTGGGGGAAACCTGGACTTGCAGGAGGTCCTGTGGGTTTCAGCAGGTATTTGTCAAAAGAACCTGTGATTCTTCTTGTTATAGTTGAAATAGAGCCCAAACAAAATAAAAAAGGGTAATTTTTGACCCTTATTCAGAAACGATCCCAGATTCATGGATTAGGTGAATGGCATCAAGCTTGTTCTTATTTCTTTTTGTAGTCTGTATGTGGTGTGGCCCTGGGCTTGAGTCAAGATGGCTTGAGCTAGCAGAGCTGTAGCAAGACTCGACGCTGTGAGCGGAGTGCATATTTCACACAGTGCTGTCCATCGGTGCAATCAGGAGGTCATCACCTGTAGCAGGCAATTCAGAAGTAGCTACATTTCATCTCTTTTTCCTTATAAATGCACTTAGAGCCCATGCCATAGCACAAAAACTCTTCAAGCTACCCAAGCATCAAATCACATGAAAATAAAAACACTGCCCATAACAACCAAAAAAAAAAATTAAAAATCCACCTTTGGACATTTAGATCCATATCCTGTAAAGGAGCTGCATGCTTAATTCTGCGTGTGGTTTGAATTAAGCATCTGCTTGTGTTCTGCAGGGCTTGGAGACATATACTGCACAGTGCTTAAATTTGTTGCTGGCATGTTAAGACCATGATATTCTAATGTACATGTCCTGAATTATATAATACTACTGAGCACCCTTTCTCATTTTCTTAATGCTGTGAGTCATTCGGCTTCTGGGCATTAGTTAAGTTGTTACATAGATGATTTCCCTCATAATTGTAGACAGTTTTGCTGCCTTGTTTTTCTCTCTTTCTTTGGCAAACAGGATTGTTTCACTAGTGGTAATAGAGTTGCCTGTTGCTATTGCGAGTTTAGCCAGCTGTGAAGCTGCACTTACATTTGTTATTACCCTGCACTTGGTTATGAAATGCAGCCTATTAATTATTTCCCTAAAATGTAGCCACTGGGCCTGATCCTGGGGGATATTCTACTTTCTCCTGCTGCTTTACATTTCCATTCATTTTAATGGCAGTTCAGGCTGTTTCTTTAGGTTTATGTGTAATTTCCCTTGGCTGTCACTGCCGGTTCCTTCTAGATACTTCAGTCAGTATTTTCCACTGTTGATTAAATTCTGCTCAGGCGCTGTCATCATAACTTCTGGTGTCTTATTTCCCCCTCAATGCTATAGTTGAACATTGGGGTGTACAGGGGTAGAGGTTGGGGGTACAACACTTCTGACTCATTGTGGAACAGCTTTCCAGAGTAATACCCATCTTTAAGCATTAAAACGTTTGACCCATAACCCACCTTGGTTGCTGCATTGGACATAATAGCTCCATTTTGACTTTTTTTCCTTTGGCTCTGACTGGTAGTACAGTGGACTTGTTGGGAAGTTAATAGCTATCATGACAATTTTTATTTTCTAAATGAAACAATGCCCCCTGGTGCTCTAGGATTCAAGAGGTCTGATTTTACAGTCAAAACAAAAATAAAACCAAATAAAATCTTTTCAGACAGATACTTCTTGTCCCTAAATCTGCCAGCTACCACTCAAATGCTGTCATTGTCACTCATAGGAGATAGGGAAGAACACTGTCAGCACTGAGCAACAAAGAGAAGCCACAAGGAGAGTAAAAGGGAATAAAAGCACACTTGAAAAGAGACACACGTTAGTTAGGCAGAGTAAAAGCAAATTACAGAAGAGAAAAATAAAATGAAAGGGTCAAGACAGGAAACAGTCTAATGAAAGGAGCAGTCAGAGAAAAGTAAAATTAAAACGGTCTGCTTAATGAAATGTAAAATCTAGATAGTGGCAGAGAAGAAGCAATAATATTAAAAAATTGAAGTACTTTTTTACAAAAAGATGGAATTTAATAAAGGTATTACAGAAGAGAAGGGCAAAGAGGGTAAGTGTGAAAAACATGCAATCAAGAGCATTAAATTAAAATGGAAAATCCAAAAAGGAAGAGAAAATAGAAGGTATATATTAAGTGCATGAATACTACAGAAATTAGTAGAATAAATGTAGTTTGGTATCTTCTGTGGACTAACAAAATAGGTTATTGATGCAGAAATTTTAACCAAAGTCCCTCCGGAGTAAAAATATAATCAAGCTGATAAGGAATGAACTGAAACAGTTGATGTCTCTTTAGTTTAGCCTGTCACTACCAATTGATTCTTTAAAAATTAAGATGCTAAATTACAAAATGATTTGTGATGGGCATGGTGCGCATGTGAACCACAAGAACATTGCTTGTCCTGTTTGCAGACAGCAAACTCTGGCACAGCATGCCTTCTTGCAGCCTTACAGCTGATGCGAATCTCAGCTTCTGAAGACTGATCGATAGAGCAGAGACTGCCATGAATCACCAACTCTGATGGAGTGTGGGGCTATGAACGCTACCAGAGCTTTCTGTAAAGCCAAAACAGGCAGGAAAAATGAAGGCAAAGGAAAGGCAAAGGAAACCACCCCATTGCTGCAGCTGCAAGACCTGTAAACAACCCATGCTCTCGGTTTTTTTTCAGTCGCAGACAAGGATAAAATAGCACAGCTCAGAAGCAGGGATGTCTGAAAATGGCTTTAAGGTAGCTTTATGTTCCCACAGTCCTGGAGCAGCAATGAGTCAGTCAAGTCCCTCACTGTAAGTTAGAATAGCCTGAAGGCTGCTCTAAATCATTCTGGCTGCCAGTGACCCTGTAACAGCAGTGAGGGGTTGCTGGGGCATAGCAGTCTTGGCTGTACTTCTCTTCCTTTGGCCATGTCCTCTAGCCCGGCCAGGGGAGCTGTCAGGAGCAGGGTGAGGGGAAATCAGGGAGAAAGAGTGAAGGGAAAGCATAGAAACGACCATGTTGCCTGTTCGGCTGGAAGACCCCTGCTTCTGCTGCAGCTGGCAGAGGTCCAGTGGCTGGTGGTGGTGGGGACTGATCCCAGCACAGGCAGGAGAGATTCTGTGGCTCTGCCATGGCCATGTGCAGTGGTAGGGTTTGGTTTTAATAATCTGCTTTTCAAAGGTGTTTTTGGAGAGTTCTTCAGATGACAGAGTCCCCTTTTCCTGGGAATCTATTGTGATGGTGACTGGGTGTACGTCCTACATGTTGGCAGGTGTTCAGTCTGTCACGACCATGGTCAATTTTATTATACGAATGTTAATCAGATACTATTCCTTACCCGGTATCATTTGGCCTAGCAACAGCAATATTAAAATTAATACTGCAATGTGGATTTATACCACTGGGTGTACGTTGTGATTTTAATTTGGTTTTTATTTACCTGCTCTCATAAACTACATGCATATTCCAGACCGGGATAAAAAAATGAGACTGTGATCTGGGTTTTTCCTTTCTTTTTTTCTCTTAAGAGAAAATTTCTAAAGAATTCAAATACCAAATATCGGCAATAACTTTTTGTTCAGTAATCCAAACTTGAGATATTTACATTTTGCATTTGGATGGGTTGCTGCTCTTGTCAGTCACCTCTGAGGTAACTCTATATGTGATGGAAGCTGCAGTTAAGAGTGTGATGTGTTTCCAAACTCTTCTAAAAGTGTCCCAATATTGCTACTTCAGTGTGAACAAAATGTTTGTGACTTTGAAGATCATGATGCCTTCCAAGCCAAAGAGCAGGCATTCTGAAACCTTCCCTTCCTGCCACTGAGCAGTCAACAGCCCAACCTTACTGGTGGGTAGCCCTCAGATTTGGAACGCTGTCAAACTGACTAGTAATAACAGGTAATTGAGCGGGCTGTTAGAGGAGATCCTGCAGCAGAGGAGAAATTATTATCCCTTTTAATAATTCCTTAAAAGCAGTTCCCAAAATTTCAATTTTCAGTCAACTGGGTATTCCATGATGTGCAATGGAAGTAGAGTGATTTTTAAGACCATTGGTTTTGTAAGTAGTAGATGTCTCCTGTCTTGCATATCTCTGCAGTTATGGAGAGACATAAGCATAACCTGCACATCCAACACAAAAGATATAGTTTAAACTTCTATTTTAGTAAAAGTGTAATGAGGTACCTTCCCCACTGACTAAACCTCCGTGAAGGCAGAGATAGAAGGTCACACATACTCACCCACTTGCTGCTTCTAGTTATCTGAGGCAAAAGGATACAATCCCTTGACAACCAAATTGTAGAAGAACAGTAGTTTGTAGCCACAGTGGTTACATGTGGGGCGCGTGTGAGGGAGCACAGATGCTATAATCCATAACTAAATGTAATGCCATTGATACTGTAGCTTATAATGTCTTGGCTTTTTCTGCTAATTTAGAACAGAAGTTTTTTAAGGGAAAAAGAAAGATGTATGTGTTGGTTGGATGTATGTCAACACTGGTTGACACAGTCAGCAGCTGAAGACTAGATCTTCAGGGTGTAAATTCATTTAGCTCAGTTGATGCCAGGAGAGCTGTACCAGTCTGCAGTAGTTTAAGCTCTGTCCCGAGGACACCCAGTACCTTCAGCAGGAACCGCTTACACAGGATCGGCAGAGTTCCTTGGAAGGGATTCAGTGCTTTACTGCCAGGAGCTTCAGCACCAGCAATGGTCCTGAAGATCTAGTGCTGCCAGAAAAGACACATAACCTCTGTCTATTGCCTTTGATCACAACTGAGGGGAAAACTGATTCTTGTTATCTTCGAGTCTGAAAACTGCTAACGTCCCAAAATATTGAAGATCATCTGTTTCTGTGTGGTTTGCCTGCTGCTGTCTTCTCGCTGGCCTTTTTAGGCAGGACAGATTGCAGCAATTAATGCTGGTGTGTGGAAGATTGTTCCAGAGTCTTACCTGTGTCCACCCAGACACAAAGACCTTCCTACAATGGTGAGCATTTCATCCCATACACATTATCATCTTAAAAATACCTAGCAGTTCACCAGGTTGAGCAGTCACTGCAGCTAGTTCTGGTTCACAAAACAGAGGAACCTGTGTAGTAGCTTGGGGCAAGTGGTGAAAACCGGATATTCTCTGCACCCCCATTTAATGCATAGGGCAGTACTGGAGACTACTTGTAGATGTATTCCTTTGCATGGGAGAGCCCACTGAGCAGGTATCTTTGATTTAGCAGCAGGATGGAGCTGAAATCATGTCCTGACATGCAAGCATTTTGGATTATTTAATAGTTTAATTTTTCCTTGAGGATTGATGGCTTAGTCTGTCATTTATTTGTTTGAGATATTTTATGATCTGATAATTTCTCCTCACATATTATAGTCAGGCATATTATGTATCATTTTTGCTTTATGTTTTCTATTACTGGGAATTAATTTTTCACACGGTATCTTCATTTAATTATACAATACAATCGCATGTGCACTTTGCATGAATAGGAAGAATCTGGTTTAATTTAGCCATTATATATTTTGCTATCTTGGGTTTTCCAGTTAAAATTCCCAAGTTTTTTGTTTTACCATAACAATAGTCATATTCATTGCTTTGTACATTATAACAAAAGCACTCAGATGTCAGTTCATAGATTGACATAATCAGCTTTGTCTCTTAATTAGAAAAGAGAATAAAGCTGTTTAGGGGTGTCAATAAAATGACAGATGTATCATTAACAGGAGGCTACATTGGATCAGAATGGTGCAATGCTTGGAACTGAAATGTTAAAATTTTTTACTGATAACCTTTCATTTCTAATTTTCATTTTCTTAAGGCTTTTTTTCTAATTGAAAAATAATAAAGCCAAAGGAACATAATACAGCATATAAATGGAACAATTATTGGTGATGGAGAACTTAAATTCCTTCTGTAAAGACACAAGTTTATAACCAAAGCAGAGCTATAGCTAGGAAAACCTGTTACTCAGGATTCCTGCCTACCCTCGAAACAAAATTCAGCATAGCCTATGCACCCTTTGGCCATGCCTTTGATGCACTCCTTGTCATCCTTATGATGTCACCAATTGTTTATGAGCAACAGGACAGTGTGTAGATTTTAATATGAAATCCAGGACATACCCCATACCTGACTTCTCGGAGCATCACACAGCATGAAATCTTTACAGTTAGTCTGAATAATCAGGCTAGTAATGACTTCGGTGAGTCCATATTTTGCACTTTTCTCCATCAGTTTACAATGCTGTTGATATCTATCCTTTGGCTTAATGGAAGTCCATTGTACTTGTAAGACACAGTGGCTTTCAGCTGGAACAAATAAAAATTGCAGAATATGACTGATCTCCAAATATTCAAATATTGGGACAATGGGAAGTAGATGCTTCGGGATTCAGGCATACAGATGGAAATAAGACTGCAAGCTACATCTATATCGATCTAAGGTGGCTCGTCCCAGCAGGATCTGATGTCCAGGGCATTCACAAGACCCAGCATCTCATATCAAGTTTACTGGCAACCTGAGCTAAGGGATTTTCAGAATTCCTACAGACCCAACTGTCTCTGGCAAGCAATATTAAGGTCCTTCTAGGAAGAAATCTGGGCCGAATGTCTATTCAGCATCAGCCATATGACAAAATTCAAGGTGCAAAGGGCTAGCTGCTAGGTCAAGTAGCCAGCCACATGAGAGAGCACCCTTGAGTGTTCTCTAAAACACCCACACCTATGGCTTTCTGTACCAGATGAGTGGCTGCACAGCCAGTCTCGGAGGTGTTTGAGCAAGGGGAATGATGAATGAGTGAGCTGCCTGGCCGTTGTCCCAAATTTGCATCCATTTCTGCACAGTAATAGTAACATGGATGAGTCATCCTGAATCTTTGTCTCTTTCTCTGGCTGTATCCACTATCTTTTCATTAGAACCTGTAATGCTTATTATCTCCCCAACAAAGCTGTTTTAAACTTTTAAGAGTTCATAAAGCTTTGTCGCTTCCATGAATTCTGTGTATAGGCAGCTGCCTCATCTGGTGTTTGGGATTCAGAATTTAATTATGTGGGGCTTCAAAACAGGTGTAATAGTACTCAGTTAGAATAGGTGGTTGGAAAATATTGAGCATTTCTTTAATGAAATTTCTAATTTTCAAATTCAAGCCTTTTACTTGATGGAAAATAGAAATTACTATTACCTGCACCAGGAAGTTGAGGTCTATCCTATACCCTTGAACTGAAGCAGGAAATTAGTTGCTGAGGTGAACAGCTCTGGTGCCAGCATGATCCACAGCGGAATGCTCCAGCATGCGGCATAGGGGGTTCCCAAACTGGGAGAGCCAAGAGGGCCACCAGGACCCTGCAGCTCACATGACAGCGGCTGACAAGACCCAGGTGGCACCAGGAGCAATGGCAGCCAAGTCCCTACATGTATAAAATAAGCCCTTAGGGTATGCTCATGAGCAGGAGCATCATGAACTGGGCATGGTGTGGCAGTTTGTGCAGCAGTTCACGCAGAAAGGCATGCAGGAAGGGCGCTGAAGCTCTGCCACCTCAAGCAGGGATCAATGGTGTCCACCCGGCAGAAAGCCAAGGCCTCTCTAAGCTCTGCACCCACCATGACTGACGCAGCTTCCCAGACAGAGCTCCATCGGGAACACGCTGCCACCCAGGTGTCCGGCTGCAGGGTGTGCCCCGGTTTTATGCCAGTATTGGACAACAGCAATGAGCACATCTGTGGGAGGTGCAACCGGGTAGAAGAACTCTGCTTGGTGAAGAGCTCCAGGAGAAGAGTAGGTTGAAAGAGGATCAGGGAGTGCGAAAGAGAGACTACTGGAATCACACCCTACCTTCCCTTAGACAGCCCAGCAGGCAGACAGGACTCATGATATGGAGGATTCCTTATCCTCTCTCCACCTGGCTGAATACCGTGACTTAAGGGATAGGTGGCAATGGCGACAAGTTCCTGCCTGGTGCAGCAGGAGTGTCTCCTGTGTGACTGCCCCACCTTCCCAGGTGCCCTTGCATAATAGGTATGAGGCTCTGCAAGTGGAACCAAACAATAATGAGGGCGATGGTTCGTCTAGCTTAGAGGTGTCACTGAGGTTAAGTCAGCCTACACCCTGCATCAAAACTGGTTCCATAAAGCAAAAAGACGGGTCTTTGTCATAGCAGACTCCCTCCTGAAGGGAACAGGAGGTCCAACATGCAGACCAGACCCACTTCTTCGGGAAGTCTACTGCCTCCCTGGGGCCTGGGTAAAAGATGTGAAGAGAAAGCTTCTCACCCTGGTACAGCCCTCAGATTGCTCCTTTATTGATTTTTCAGGTAGGCAGTGATGAAGTTGCAACTAGAAGTCCAAGGGCGATCAAGAGAGACTTCAGGGCCTTGGGACGACTAGTTAAAGGGTCAGGGGCACAAGTAGTATCATCCTATATCTTTCCAGTTGCAGGGAATGATGAGGGAAGAAGCGGGAAGAGCCAGCAGATCAATACCTGACTTCAAGCCTAGTGTCACCAGAAGAATTCTGAGGTTTTTGATCATGGCTCGATCTGCACGACACCAGGCCTGCTGGCAACAGACGAGGTACACCTGTCTCAATGCGGAAAAGGTTCCTTGCGCAGGAGACAGTAGGGCTCATTGATAGAGCTTTCAAGCAGATTCGAAGGGGTGAAAGGATAAAACCAGGCTTGCTAGAGATAAGCCTGGAGGTGGCACACCAATATTTGAGGGGTAGTGTGCTACGCAGCAAGGCCCTTCGGTCTGCCATCTCAGTGGAGGTAAAGGATGGAGATCCATGTGGCAGCAGAGATGCAAGGGTTATGGATGTGTTAGAAACCATGGAAGCGCCTGAGAATGGTCACGTAGGAATTAGGCCTTCTCCCCCCAAAAAGGTGGCGGGATTAATAGCCCAGCTGAAGTGCATCTACACCAATGCATGCAGCATGGGCAACAAACAGGAGGAGCTGGAAGCCGTTGTGCAGCAGGAAAACGATGATATAGTTGCCATCACAGAAACATGGTAGGATGACTCGCACAGCTGGAGTGCTGCAATGGATGGCTATAAGCTCTCCAGAAGGGATAGGCAAGGGAGGAGAGGCAGTGGGGTAGCCCTGTATGTTAGGTAGCGTTTTGATTGCCAAGAGCTTAATGATGGTGTCAATAGGGTTGAGTGTTTATGGGTAAGAATCAGGGGGAAGGCCAACAAGGCAGGTATCAGGGTGGGAGTGTGTTATAGACCACCCAGCCAGGATGAAGAGGCAGATGAAATACTCCATAAGCAGCTGGCAGATGTCTCACAATCGCTAGCCTGTTTTCTCACGCGGGAATTCAACTTAGCAGATGTCTGCTGGAAATACGATACAGCAAAGATGAAACAGTTCTGGAGGTTCCCGGAGTACGTGGACGATAACTTCATAACACAGCTGGTGAGTGAGCCAACTAGGGAAGGTGCCGTGCTGGTGCTGTTGTTTGCGACCAGAGAAGGACTTGTGGGGGATGTGATGGTTGGAGGCTGTTTTGGGCACAGTGATCATGAAATGACAGAGTTTTTGATTCTTGGAGAAGTAAGGAGGGCATTAGCAGAACTGCCACCTTGTATTTCTGGAGGGCAGGCTTTGGCCTGTTTAGGAGCCTGGTTGGCAGAGTCCCCTGGGAGGCAGCCCTGAAGGGCAAAGGAGTCCAGGAAGGCTGGGCATTCTTTAAGGAGGAAATCTGAAAGGCGCAGGAGCAGGCCATCCCCATGTGCTGAATGACAAGCCAGCAGGGAAGAAGACTGGCCTGGCTGAACAGAGAGCTTTGGCTGGAACTCGGGGAAAAAAGGAGAGTTTATAACGTTTGGAAGAAGGGGCAGGCATGTCAGGAGAACTACAAGGATGCCGTGAATTTATGCAGGAGAAAATTAGGAGGGCCAAAGCCCAGCTAGAGCTTAACCTGTCTATTGCTGTAAAAGAAAATTAAAAATGTTTCTATAAATACATTAGCAACAAAAGGAGGGCTAAGGAGAATCTCCATCCTTTATTGGACGCGAGGGGAAACACAGTGACAAAGGATGAGGAAACAGCTGGGGCACTTAATGCCTTCTTCGCCTCCACCTTTAATAGTAAGACCAGTTGTTCCCCAGGTGCCCAGCTCCCTGAGCTGGAAGACAGGGATGGGGAGCAGGATGAAGCCCCCACAATCCAAGGGGAAATGGTTAGCGACGTGCTACAGCACTGAGACACACACAGGTCTATGGGGCCAGATGGGATCCACCCAAGGATACTGAGGGAGCTGCAGAAGTCCTCACCAAGCCACTTTCAATCCTTTATCAACAGTCCTGGCTAACCAGGGAGGTGCCAGTTGGCTGGAGGTTAGCAAATGTGACGCCCGTCTAGAAGAAGGGCCGAAAGGAGGATCTGAGGAACTACAGACCTGTCAGCCTGACTGCAGTGCTGGGGAAGGTTATGGAGCAGATCATGTTGAGTGCCATCACGCAGCATGTACAGGATAAGCAGGTGATCAGGCCCAATCAGCATGGGTTTATGAAAGGCAGGTCCTGCTTGACTAACCTGATCTCCCTCTATGACAAGGTGACCCACATAGTGGAGGAGGGAAAGGCTGCGGATGTTGTCTACCTGGACTTTAGTAAAACCTTTGACACTGTTTCCCACAGCATTCTCCTGGAGAAACTGGCTGCTCATGGCTTGGACGGGCGTACTTTTTGCTGGGTAAAAAACTGGTTGGATGGCCGGGCCTAGAGGCCTAAATCCAGTTGGTGACTGGTTGTTCCCCAGGGCTCAGTACTGGGGCCAGTTCTGGTTAATATCTTTATGAATGACCCGGAGGAGGGGATTGAATGCACCCTCAGTAAGTTTACAGATGACACCAAGTTGGGCAGGAGTGTGATGGGAAGAAGGCTCTGCAGAGGGATCTGGAGAGGCTGGATCGATGGGTGGAGGCCAACTGTATAAGGTTCAACAAGGCCAAGTGCTGGGTCCTGCCCTTGGGTGACAGCAACCCCTTGCAACGCTACAGGCCTGGGGAGGAGTGGCTGGAGAGCTGCCTGGCATAAAAGGACCTGGGGGTGTTGCTCGACCGCCGGCTGAACATGAGCCAGGAGTGTGCTCAGGCGCCAAGAAAGCCAACAGCATCCTGGCTTGTATCAGGAATAGTGTGGCCAGCAGGAGCAGGGAGGTGATCGTGCCCCTGTACTCGGCGCTGGTGAGGCCACACCTTGAATACTGTGTTCAGTTTTGGGCCCCTCACTACAAGAAAGGCACTGAGGTGCTGGAGCGTGTCCAAAGAAGGGCAACAAAGCTGGTGAAGGGTCCAGAGCACAAGTCTTATGAGGAGCGTCTGAGGGACCTGGGGTTGTTCAGCCTGGAGAAAAGGAGGCTGAGGGGAGACCTTCTTGCTCTCTACAACTACCTGAAAGGAGGTGGTAGCGAGGTGGATGTTAATGTCTTCTCCCAAGTAACAAGCGATAGGACAAGAGGAAATGGCCTCTAGTTGTGCCAGGGGAGGTTTAGATTGGAGATTAGGAAAAATTTCTTCACTGAAAGGGTTGTCAAGCATTGGACCAGGCTGCCCAGGGAAGTGGTTGAGTCAGCATCCCTGGAGGTATTTAAAAGAGGTGTAGAGGTGACACTTAGGGACATGGTTTAGTGTTGGACTTGGCAGTGCTAGGTTAGTGGTTGGACTTGATGATCTTAAAGGTCTTTTCCGACCTAAATGATCCTATGATTTGATGAAATTATGCAATTGGACTGTTTCTGAAAAAAAATACAATGTTTCAGTAAATCTAGGACAGGCAAGTCTTGGACTCTTCAGAATGATGGTCCTTTTATCACCCAGTATTACTTTGGTGCCAGAAGCAACTTAGGAAAACAATGAAACAAGTATTAATTTTCAATTGTAATATCTCTGATTACGGTCCCCAACTTGATATTTACTCAACTTAATTTAAAAAATTGAGAATTGTATTTATATTTTCTACTCCCATCTTTCACAGCAGAGGGATTTAAAACATGTTCAGACCTACAATGTCCCAGTTACTGTTCCATCCTATGATCTTAAATTAATAATCTTTTGCTTTCCATGACTGCAGAATGAAAATGTTGTCTTGATTTACCTAAAACTGGAATTAATTGGGTTACCTAAAACTGATGAGGATGTTGTACATTCCAGAGAACTCACACAAATACAAGGCCAGGATTTTCATTTAGGTTTAATCCTCATGCCCTTGAACACAGTACACTTTACATAAATATTTAAGAAAGACAGCTGCAGACCAATTAAAGGAATGTATTTTCCAAGCATCAAACCATTGTTTTCAGGCAATAAACTGAAGCTCTTAAATTGATACATATTAAATCTGTTATGGGCTCAGCAGAGTTTTAGGCTCAGGAGAGGGAAAAGCATATGAGAGCACACCAGGGGGAGGTCAGGCAGAGATTGCCTGTGAGATACACAGCCCACCACCCAGCTCACAGGGTGTCTGCATGGGCTGCAGACAGCTGCAGGCTGCTCCACAAATCCGCCCAAGGAGGAGAGGGCACAACCATCCCTCTTGTTAGTCCTTTCAGCATCCTAGGAAATGCTGTGGGCACACTGAGAAGGCCGCAACTGTCTTCATTCTGATATTTGCTGAATAAAATTGAGGAGCAGCTGTTTTGTGGGAAATATATCTAAGATTTTTTTTTTGATCTTTAAAAACAGAAATATTTTAACATCATTCAGAATTTCCCTCATAATGAGAGGTCTAGTTTCAGGCTAGTCCTACCCAGAAATGTGCAGTAGAAGTCTGCACTTCATACCTGCTCACTTCAGACTAGATACTCGATGAGTTGCTGTTACATAGCATATAGCATGGAGTACAGAAGGGTGCTGCTTATACACATGGTAATGCTACCCAGCCCTAGAAAAATAAATTTACAAATAATCAGGTTTGTTGCCCCATAATTTTGACAGCTTGTTAAGGCAGGGACAGGACTTAGCCAACTACGAACTATGAGAAACTCTGGCTTGAAAAAGACTCATGTGTGCTATTGCAGCCAGGGGCAGAGCCAGAGCAGAGCTCAGGGAAAGAGGAGAAGGAGGGAAAGGGTGCAAGTGAAATGGAAAACAGATCAGTGAAGTTTTGGAAGAAGAGGAGGGATGTGAGGGAAGAGTGTAGAAGCATATCTGGGAAGAGGGAAGAAAGGAGAGACTTGCAACTAGTGAGGAGCAAAAGAGGAAGAGTGCGCATTGCAACATGCTTTCTGCTGAAATAAATCACCTGCAGTTGCTGCTGAGAGAAGTAAAATCACTTCAGATTGAGAATCTGAGATGTTAATCTAGGTTGGTGGCAGAAGCAGGAAAGAATGAATGTGGAGAAATAGGCTTGTAGCACTGGGAGGAAAAGAGAAAACAAGGATCTGGGAAGCAAGTATGTATAATACTTTAAAAGGAAAGAAGTCTTACTAATACTATGTTCATCTTACAAACTTTAAGGCTTTTGAAACATTCATCTGTGTACAGTATTCAGTTGCTGGTTTACTGCAATATATGCATGAGTGACAGGATTAGTTATCTTCTCTCAGTATATCATTACAACTTCAAGTTGTATTTAAAAATAAGTGGACTAAGTAAGACACCTGGGATATTTTTGTATTTATTCAGCTGTTCAGATTATACTTTGGAATTTTTCAATACATTTTTGAACAAAACATATACATCCTGACTGTTAATTATGTATACGATTAATGAAATGTCTGTCATCTGAAGCTCTTGGGGGAGAAGAGGGAAATCGCTTGCAGATCGCCACGTGCTGTTGTGCTTCCACTTAGCGTATGCATGGCCATAACTGTGGGAGTCATGAAATCATTAATTAAAGACTTTATAGTTGTGTTGCATCCTTTTTCAAAGATTAAATGCAAATTTTTTTATTCATCTAAAGCTACGTGTGTGCAGATATTAAGACAGAGTAAGTGGCCCTGTTTCTGTAGTTAATTACCTCGATAAATCGGGAGTGGGCTGCTGGTATTTGAAAATCACGTGCACAGTAGACAGAGTGAGTAAGAAAACAGTTTTCTGCAGTGTTCTGTTGTTGGCCTAAATGGTATACAACGCAGTCAGGCCAAAAGGGTAGTACTGATACTCATAATACCACCATAGCTATAACATCAGAAGTTTGCTGCAATAAAACTAGATATTGCAATAAAACTAAATGTTTGTGTTACTATTACAAAAAAATTGCAACACCGCTCAATTTTTCCTATGGTGAAATTACTCTCTGTTTGCATATATGCATATGGGTGTGCATATATAGAAATAAGTATGTTTATATACACTTAATCTGTGTTCATAAATACACGTGTATACGCACACATGCATTCTGAATGAATTGTGGTTGCCTCTTGAAAATGGTTAATATTCCCTGGAAGGGGAAATGGAGAAAGGGAGTGATTTTATTGATTCAATCTCAATAACAAAGATCAATTTTGCAATGGACAGTGCAGACATACACTGTAGAAAGGCTGTTCCTGTCCCCAGCTAAGATAGGAGACAACAGATGAGTATAGACAGGCAGGAAAGCATGGTGGGGAAACTGGACAAGACTCACCAACAGCGTTACGCATCCTCGGTGCCCATGCAGTATGTATGTGGTCTGCAGTGGTGACAGTGGCGGTCAGGATTCAAGAAGGGGTTTGACTGAACTGGAAATGAAAGCAGGTGGGCAATATTTGGACTAAGAATATATTGCACGAGATGAGAGCAGAGGCTCCCCAGATCTGAACAGGAGCTTGGTTTGAGAAGAAAATTAACCGTGGGCGAGTGAAGGGGCTGAATGGTGGTGGCAGGTCCCTGGAGGCACCCCGAGAAGGATGGGCAGCCGGGGCAGAAGTTTGCAGAGGGATCATGGGGAGGAGAAAAAGGTTTGCAGATGAGTGGGCCAGGAAAACTGGCATAAAAAAACAAATGTGGGAGGAGACATGTAGGAGCGTCATCCTCTCTTTGCTACATAAGTGAGCAGCTCTAACCTATCTGTGTTATTAGTAAAGACCAATACTTCCAGAAAGCCTTTTCACTCCTTTTCTCTCTAGTGATTATAGAGAACTTAAAAGATGTCCGGCTTAACAAAGACACCAAGCTTTTGGACAGCTCAGTTACATTAAATGAAGGGTCTATTTTCATTACCTTTTTTGTTCTAATGAACATCCTGCATTATTTAGCATTCATACAGTTTTATAGAGAATAATATTTGATTTTTACAATTAATCTTTTTTCTTTACTTCTGAAATTATATACTATATACTCAAAGTAAATACAGTTGCACACAGAAGCGGCAATATCCTTCCATCTACATTCTCCTCTGTTTCCTTGTTACTAAGGTTTTTTGAATGTGATAATGTCCTACCACTGCTTCTGAGATTTCCTGAATGTATTTGTTTGCTCTTTATTACGTAAGGAATGATTTCTGCCTGTTTGAATATATTTCTGTGGGGAGTGCTGACATTCTTATCCACACTTCACTTGTCATTTCTAGGCCAGACGATTAATATGATTTCCTACTATGAGCTACTTCTTGTGTATAGTTTTAACATGTGTTGCAGCAAGGCAGTATATGAAAGTGCAGAAATGGCTTACAAAAGAGATGGATATTAGGCAAGAGTCGTTGAGTTCTCTTAGGTAAAGTCAGTTAATGTGCAGCATAAATGTGTTTCTGATAGTGGTAAAAGGAAATACTAGTGGACTTCATATTCTGATCCCATCCTTCTCACATCAATACAGGAAAAAAGTGTTTATGTTTGTGGGTTATACCAAAAGAGGGGCGGCTGCAAGCCTGCAAAGGAGGGATTAGCGTTTCAAATGGCAAACTGGAAAACACAGAGGACTAATGAACAGCATCTGGACAGGACCACGGTCTTTTCTCTGGGAAAAGGCTGAGGGCTGTAACGGTTCCCAAGCTGGGTTTTTATCAACACAGTGGTGATTTTGCATAGAAAGCTGAGATTGTGCTGGGAGTCAAAGCTGGGTGAGTCACCCTCGAGATGGAAGAGGTAATTGTTCCACTGAGCTCAGTGCAGGACACTGCTGTAGAGGAAAGTGTGGGCTAACATTAGAGAACCAAGGGGGGGTGTGGTGTGACATAAGTATGTAGAGGTCTAGAAAATAGTTATGAGGAAATACTGGAAGAAACTGAGGTTGTCTGACCTGAAAAGGACTAAGGGAGAACATAATAAGTACCTTGAAATACATTAAGTGCTCCTGCAGAAGTGGAGTCATTTATTCTTTTATCCTTCACAGGCAGAATGAGAAGTAGTGGGCTTCAGGTATGACATGAAGATAAAGGTTAGATATGAGGAGAAATTTTCTGATAATAAGGACAGATTGCTTGGGGAGGCTGTACAGACTCTGTTACTGAGTGTCTTTGAGAACAGCATAGACAAATATGAGGGAAGATATCGGTGCAAAACAGCACCCTACCTGGGATACGAGGCATGGAATAAATAACCTCTCATAACCCCTTCTTAGCCTCTTTGATTAGAGCTGAATTAAGAAAGGAAAAGCCCTGGCTGGGCAAGTGATCTCAAATGTAAAACATAATAGAATAACCTAGGGCTTTGTCAAGGAAGGTGTTGAGTAGTCGTGGGTGCTCTCACTGACCTCACCTAGAGCAGAAACAAAGTAGGATTTCAAGGATGGGGCCATAAGCACTGAAATTATATTAACTTTTAACATTGCTGACTTATTGTCACGTTGGCCAGGCCTTGCCTTTTCCATGACTCCTATCCTGGCTGTTATGAAACGTTACATTACATTTTGTGTAGGACCTTTCTGGGAATTTTCAGCCTCTGATAAAACCTGAGGCAAAAGGGCTTTTTCAGAGGGCTTCCATTGTAGAACTGTTCAGATTACTTTCTCACAATGGTATTTACTTGCCTTTTGGCTTTTTAGGCAATGTCCCAACCAGTCACTACAGGTAGTGGTTGCATTTATGGATGTGTCCTTCAGCACACCACAAGTTTGAAGTGTGAAGGGCTGGCATGTACAATGTCAACCTACAATTGTTGAGATAATTTAGCCTAAAAAACTGCAAAGGAATAAGATTTCCTAGAGAGTGATATTTGAGAGCTACTGAATGAGTTGTTGACTATTGATATTATTTTGGGATATTTAGGGATGACCCAAATGAAATTACTGGACAAGAGAAAAAAGAAGAGGCTCCTTTGATGAACGGATTACAACACAAGTTAAGAGATCTTATCAACAAAAGGCTTGTATGATTTTACATTAAAAAATATATTTTTATTAGCATCCCAGAAGTTCTTGACATGAAAAGCTTCCAACAGAAGTGTTGCCTTTTTCTGTGGGGCAAAAAAAATCACTCTCATAATTCACTGGTTGGTTGGTTGGCTTGTTTTTGTCAGCATTTCTCCCAGTTTGTCTCACATTACCACTAGAGTCTACCCTTGGTGTACTGCTCCTTTTGGGAGCGCAGATGAAATCTTCTCTCCTTGGTGTGCTCTAAAGTATATTTGCTAATTTTTCCTGTCTTTCTCTTTTCTTTTACGAGTGATCTTTATGCTAGTGAAAAAGAGAAGGTTATCAGTACTTCAGCGTGAAATCACTTTACCTAGGCAAAAGTATAGGAGGCAGCAGTGTGAGGTTTTTTCCATCCCAGGGCTCTTGTTCCTTCGCTGAGTCAATCCATGTCTGCATCTCTATGTCAAGACTTGGCCTAATGCATCCATTTACTCCACATAAGCCTCCAAATAGTGATCAGATAGGAGCAGCATCTGGTCCTTACCTCTGTAGGAGGTATGTAAGCTGAGAATTCAAAGGTAGAAGGCTGTATATTGCTAAAACTCATCTGCCTTTTTCTGCAGGGAATACTTTTTCATACCACATGTATTTATCCTGGAAAATTTAGAGTTCCAGGAAGTCACAGAGGCAGATAATCTAGACGAGTTATTTAAGGCATGCACCATTTTATAAATATCAAAAGATTGTGTTGTGGACGAATATTTGGAAGATAATATTTTTTCTGTCCTCATAGGTTCAAAATACCTAATGCTATGAGGAGGTCTGAGGGGAAAACTGTAACTGCTAAATTGAAAAAAATAGGAAGATAGGCTTGCTGGCTTTCTCTTGTCCTAAGTTTCCTGTGCTCTCTCTCTCATAATACAAGAAGACACTCCAGACACCACATTTCTGGGGATTACCTTTCTTGGGGTTGAAGCCTTTGGCCTCATTCTTTTCCTCACAGTTAGAGTGTTCATAAGCCCCTGGAAAGACACTGTCTGTCATGTCTTGTTGCTTAAATATTGTGATCAAGCCTGTGAATAATCTCAAACTGCCTTGACATGTTCATAATAGCTTTTGTTCTACTTCTGTACCCATCTATTTCCATTCCTTAAAGTCCCCCAGCATGGTGTGTTCCAGCTTGGATGTGGTATGTGACGGTTTGACCAGAGGCGCTATGGGAAAATCAGACCAATACCTTTAATTTTTGTGGATGTGACAAATGGTGTGGTGGTAAACGACCCTCGGTGGTAAACAGTATTGTTAGACCTTCTTCTCCCCAGCTTGCTGTTTTTTTCACCCTTTGATGAAAGTTGTTGAGAAGTGGTCAGCTGAAGCGGTCGTACCCTGCAGAGTGACGTGTTCATGTAGGGCTTTTTCAGCTGCGCTGTGTGCAGTGAAGGCTGCATTAACACCAGATGCCAATCATACACCACCGGTGGATTTGCAAGATTATAGGACAGGAAAAAAGATTAAGGTTAAGCACAGGGCACAATAGAGATTACTTATGGTAATGAATTGTATAATTTTTCTAGACAGATCTGGATTAATGTTTATCCCAGGCAAGAGATTACTGTATGTCTGATTCTAGTTGTAAACAGACATTATTAAACAGAAGGTTTATGTTCATGAAATGCGACTATGGGTGTTAAAGCACTTATGATTTATTATGTGCAAAGAGAAAAATTAACCTGTTCATCTGCTATAGTACAAGATGCGCTGTGGATTTTTGCATAATTTGGAAGGCATCTGCTCCTTTGGAATACAAATAACCAGTGAAATGAGAAGGATTCTCCTCTCATTTACACTGATCCTGCGCCCAGCACTGCAGAGGAGCTGAAGTGGTGTAACCAGCAAAAGAAGAGTCTTGTGTGCTTTTATAAAGCAATAATATTTCTGTGAGAGATAATGTTGACAAAGCCTATTTGTTTGTGAATCTTTAGGGTATTTTCTTTACAATTAAATAAAAAAGGTTAATGTTCAGAGAGCTTAACAAATTACCTTATTTGGGTTTCCCAAATAAATCCCTTTCACTAACAGAAAACATAATGTTTAAAGATGTTGGATTTTAAAAAATATATTTTAAATTTATTTTTCATATAATTTGTATTGCAGATTATTTTTCTGCTGCTTTGTTGCATCGCTGCTGCTTAGCATAAGTGAGACATAGGTACAACATCCACATTTTTTAATACTGCCTTACCTCAGTAGCTAAATAATCATGCCAGAGTCAGTGACTTTTGTGGTTTGGGTGAGCTGGAAAATCTCCCTTAAGGAAACTAAACAATGAAACTTTCCTTCTTTGACCGAGTAGACATTTCAACTTTATTACTTGCTAACAAGGAAGTATCTTTTCTCTGTGAAAGCAAAGAAAAATTACAGTTATCAAAATCTGTTAATTCTATTTATGGGCTGTATTTGTAGCCAGCTGATTTTTGCATAATGCCATTTGAAATCATCCATTTAACAACGATGGATAATACAACTGCATTGCTTTCCCTCCACTTTGTAACTGATCCGTCTACTTAGAGATGGCATTGGACATGTTGTTGATGCTTTATTTGTAAAATTCACTCACATTTGTGAGAAGTTTGTCTGTTGAGTCTTACTGACTTCAGAGAGGCGTCTCAGACAAGATATTCCTGTATATAAGCACAAGCAGCCCAGTCTGTAAAAAAGATAGGAATGTGGAGCGAAAAGGCCTGGGAATATTACAAGGTGTGCTAAGTGAATTAAAATTTAAGCAGTTAAACCAGGACTGAATAAAACATAATCTGGTAAGATGTTCTGAATGCTTCACTTTACAAAGTTGCTGCCTTAAATTGCCATCGAAACACTTCATATTGCTTTTTTATATTTCTTAACTGTATTTTACATTTGATAAAATATATAATGAGAAGAATTTAACTTTAACATTTTTAATACTTTGCCTAATTATCAAATTTTACAACAGCTGTGAAGTGTGAGTCCAGTGTTAAAGTTTGTCAACAAATTAATTAACCAGTAGAAGTTTCTCTGGGCTTTGTTAATGGTTCAGTGTAGCATCTGAAGGTGATGGGAACTTCTGGAGGAACCCAGGATGCAGGTGAGAGTCCTGAAGGAAGCTGGGGTCAGCTGAATTGCACTGCTTAAAAGTTTGTGCAGCGAAGCATTGTACTTTGGGAGGCACTAAAATATACGCAGCTCTCTTTTCTTTGCTGTGTGTTGGCAGACATCTATAAGTCATGAAGATGACCTCCACCTTCCAAAGAGAAGGAAAGCTAGAAATGAAGACGCATTTCTGTTATCAGTCTGCTGTGGGTCGTAAGTTGAACTGGTGTTATATTTTCCTCTGAAAGCCACATAGCCTTGACATGGTGTTTAACAGTGTTAAGCTTATTGCTGCTGAGCTAAACATGTCTGAAGCGAACGATGACCCTCACGTCTGTGCAATAGCAAAATGTCTTCCTGATGTGATCCCACAGACTTGGAGCATTAAGTTAATTTTCCCCTGGATTTCTGAGCTGCCTCCTTTTTACCCGGCGGAGAGCTTGTGAAGAATACAGCTTCTGACCGAATGACAGAACGTGGAGGGTGAAATTAGATGCATTCAATTAGAAGATGACAAAAAGCCTATCTAAATATTTGTCAGGATGCAACTTACGGGATGTAGTGTCCAGCCCGGGAAGTGAAGGGAGGCTGCTCTCAGGACTTAATAGTTGGGGGGGTCGAGTGGGGGGAATGGGTAAATCATCCAGGTTCTTTGTGGGCTTGGAGAGGATAATTGAGGGTATCGAGTGGGCTGTTGTGCTTCCAGGGCTGGTGATCCGTCTCGTGTAATCTCAGATTAGTTCTTTTCTTGTATTCACTTAATACAGAATTAACCGTTACAAAGTTTTGTGGACGACTTGAGTAAGTAGTGTTATTTGACTGCTAGAGGATGGATAATGCAGTGTTTATGGGCGGTATTGAAAAAAGAGGCGCTCCACCTTCCCCACAAAAAAAAACACCACAAAACAAACAAAACCCCAAAGCCACAAAACCCGAAGAAACAAAAAAGCCAGGGCAAACGTGTCTGCTGTGAGATTGTCAGGTTTGGACCAGAAGGTTGCTGGTTTTCCAGAGGACAAAAGGATGTTCTTGAAAATTAACACTCAGAATTAGCAGTCCATTAAACAGAAAGAGATCAGGATATGCAACTCGGTTTGGCCACGTTTGTTTATCTGTAAATTAGATTTATAGCAACTTTTTAAAGTGAGAGATCAAATCCCTTGTAATTTCCTGCTCAGAAGGTTTCAATTATGAAAATAAAAATTTTAAATGCATCATGTCATGTTGACTTTTTTTTTTTTTTTAATTTTCTGTTACGGCAGTTTAAGGGAGAATGTGACTATGATAGGGTTAATCCAGCTACATAAAAATCCATGCTGTGTATGATAGTAGTAAAGCTTGTGATCCCTTGATCTTTGATTAGATCCAAGCTAGTAAATATCTTGTGTTTAATCAGAATGAGTTGTTCTGCATGTAGTATAAGTCACCTTCACAGATGGGATGTAGCAGCAGAGTTGTTCGTGAATATTTGTTTTAATCCTTTCCAGAGCAAGCACGCTTTATGTTTCTTTGTTGTAAATCAGATTCAAGCAACTAAAGACCAGCACGAAGGAAAGACATTTACTTGCAGTCAGGAATAGGACAGTGTGGGAATCTTTTTTTCCTTTTTAAAGAAAAATGTAACTTATTAGATTTTTAAAAGGTATTTTATACTATTCCATAAACATAACTAACACACCGTGGCTCTTTTAGACGGGATGCAAATATCGTTATCTAGAATTTCATCTTAAACTGTTCATACACGTTCCTAGCTTAGGATACTATAAATATATGGAGACTAAGATTTATTATGGTAAATGTTTGGCCTCTATCATTATTCTATATTTTAAAGATATTTAGTTGGAATGGTAGCTGGTCTGTGTGCTGGTGAACTGAAATTCTTAATGCATTATCTGTAAGGCTAGTTGTTTTGTGTGGTATGTTGGCGTCCTATTTACCTAAATCTGTCATAATTGCCTTCCAATACATCTTCCTCTGACACTCCAAATATTGAAAATGAGAGGACTCTTTGCTGGGAGATTTTCTGCCGAACGTCATTTTTCTGTGTTCTTAACTTGATGGTAATAACTGGATGACCTGTAGTTAAATGCATCTCAGTTTCTCTCACTTATTTTTCCTAATCACCACACAGAGCCTTCTGTGCTCAGAGGTGTGATTAGATTTAACCTGCCGTCATATCTGAAGAACTTTCTGTACAACATATTATACATTGCAAGAATTATATATGTAGATGGTGAGTCTAAGTGTAATATATAAATAGATATAAAGATGAGTTGCTTTCATGTCAAGGTTAATTCCTTTTTTTTTTTTTTTCTGTTTTTAACAGGAAGACTGGAGAACCCCCACTAATAAATGGCTGGATACCTTACCTTGGGAAGGCTTTGATCTTTAGAAAAGACGCTTTCAAATTCTTACTGGATCAGCAAAAGAAACTTGGAGATATTTTCACTGTATATATTGCTGGTGAGAAATATTTTAGTATTTCTCTTTATTTTTTCCATCAGTTAAATTATATACTAATCCAAATGTTTAGTTTAGAATCTTCCTTAACCAAAAACATTTTTGCATAGCATAGACCAATAAAAAATAATTAAATTCAAATGTATTGTGTGCATAGTAAGTATCCATAGGATATAATTATGAGCATGTGGATTTATGTACATCTATAGGTATATATGCGTATTGACAGAATTCGTAGGCATGTAATGTATGAACATAGAGTTTGCCAGCACATTTAATTGTGTATTGTTTTTTTTTTTTCCTAAAGAAGGGAGAACTAACATCATCTTGACACCACACAGAAAAATATCAGATTAAATTTAGAAAACACTTAGAAAAAAAGTGCAGAATATGTTCTCACACATTTTACAACTGGTTGACAGGAACACAAGGGAATGAATGACACATTGACTCAGTGATACAATCAGGACTGGAACACAGAAACTTCCCATTGCCAGCCTCTTTCTCTGATCATGCTTGCTGAAAATAACAATATAATAAAGTATGATATAACCTTGCTGCTTTCTGTATTTATAGCTGTATTACTACACTAGCTCGAATACAAACATTTGAGTGAGTTCACATAGACACTTAGCTGTAGAAGGAAAACATAGAATGAAACTGGAATCTTGAATAAAACTTAAATGTATAAATTTACATATGTGTGTACACACACAGATGTACTTTTTATTAAAATCAACTTAAAATTCAGTATCTTCCCCTGTTCAGAAAAAGACCAATTCTTGTTAGTGTCAGTGGATGTAGTGGATCTTTCACCCCTTTACATGCTGATGTCCTTTTTCAAATGATCAACCTTAGAGTTGAGAGTATCTTGTTTTTAGCTACCCCTGTATTTTTAGAGGGTTGCAGATAAAAATGTAAAGTATAAAGTTTACTTTGTAATTTCATGGCAGTAACACTAGCTCTATATTTCCATATAAGTAGTATTTTGGAATAAAAATAATTATTTTCTTAAAAAGTTGATTAATTAAATTGCAAACCATATGTTTAATTAATAAAATTTTTCTTCCTATTACCAGGTCTGTTCTTTTTTTTCCTTTGGAAGATCATTTTTATTGCTTTTAAATGTGTGGGGGGTTTTTTTATTCATTCAGAGTTTTTTCTTTGGAAACTGGAATGCTTAGGGTTTTTTCCACCCTTTTTTCCAAGTGAGTTTGACACATTATAAAACCAACTTTTTTTTAAATACAGTCTTTTTTTATTTTTAATGTACATTTGCACTATATACAGTTATGGCTTCGTACGAATACAGATTAATAATTACAATTCAGAGACTACCTTAGTACTTTCATAAAACCAGATAGAGTCATACTTTAGAATCCTTACTGTGTTTAATCAAATATTTCTTTCTCTTTCACCTCTGTATTATTTTATGAAAGACTATGATTAGAGATTTGTGTCTTTAAGCAATCCATAAGCGTAATATAGTTTCATTAATTTCTATTTGCATGATAAACAAAATTCTGTTTCAACTTATCTCCCTGTGCTCCGGTCTTTTGAGGAAACCTTCCTTCATAGAGACTGAGGTAAACAGAGTGAGTTCTGCATAGCATTTCAGCTTTATGCAGGGAAATCTTTGATTTTGTGGATTTGTCATATCAGAGATACCACTTTAAGGTCTCTTTTTTTCAGTATAAAAATACTGATCGTCAGGACTTCACTAAGAAGAAACAGTTTGTCATCCACAAGTCAAAGAAGAAGCCGAAGCTAGTTAGTACCTCCTATCATGTCCTGATCTGAAGACATACAGGATTTCTATATGTCTTACTGATTTGACAAAGATGATTCTTGTATGTTCGGCAGACATAGCGTAGCCTGCTGTATATAGACTATCATTACTTTACCCCCCGGTGGGTGTCTAAAGGTCCTGTCAAAAAATTCTATCAATATATATTGTTCTAATTATTGGTTCTCAAACTAGTTCATTTGGAAAACGCGGAACGATGCTTGGAGTTTCTGGCGTTGCCCCGTACCGGTAATGCGATTTCGCTGATTGTACTTTCCCATGTGATGAGCAAATGATTGTCATCCCTAAAAGTCACAAGGGACATGGATGTCATCTTAATAAAGAAATTAAAAAGCACATCTTTCTATGAGAAACAATGTAAATTCCTGACCTGTCGCAGAAAATAGTTCTCTAATTGGTATTGTGTGGTGGTGCAGCAGAATCGTTTTCCCCAAACGTCATGCCGGCGAAGCACCACTGTACATCATTGTCAGCAGTTCAGCAGAATCTCCCTAATAAGAGGACGATTACGTAAATGCGATAGTCTTAAAAAAAAAAAAAAGAGAGAGAGAGAGAAAAGAAAAGAATAAGGAGGGGAAAGAGAGAGAGAGAGAGTCCGTGGTGTTGAGATGATCATACTCCTTAAGCCAACCTCCCTGCTTGTTAAGGGTCAGCAGCATAGGCAGACGGCTAGGTAAGAACTTGAAGATCTTGAAACAGTTTTGTCATTGTTTCTCGGGATTAAACTTTGTCTCTTTTTCCTGACAAGTTAATAGGGATGATACTGAACCTTGCAATACACTCCCTGAGACTAACTCAACTTTCAATGAAATAATCTTAGTTTTTTTTACTAAGCACACTTGCCTTTCCAAATACTGCTGCTAAGTCATTCTTTCCTTTTAAATCATGATACACCTACAGCAACATATCACATTTTACTCTCTTAGGCAAAAGGTAATTTACATTAACTCCTTACCAAGCTGAAGCCTGCTGCAAGCATTACTGAAATAACATCCATCATTAGATGCCATCTGAAATGCTTGTCTTTCATCATTAGCATTAAAAAGCTCCAGAATGCATTATTCGAGTAATTTCTTAACTATCATACAAATACTGGCTTCCGTGCTCAGATTTACCAAAGTTGACAATTTTCATATTTTCCACATCAATCTTCTATTTCTAGGAGACTGTATAAACTAAAGGGAGATAACCAGCCTATTTACAGCATGGGTGTAATGCAGACTGAAGGATTGGACGGGGAAATATGAATTCTCTGTATCCATATTTAAAAAAAAAAACAGAGGGCTTTTTACAGAAACGAGCATACATCTCTTCTTTTGACTATTTTCTGTGGTACTAAATAAAACAGATCAGTGGCATAAACTGTTGGGATTTGGAGTGTGGCATTTCTGTGTGGACACGTCTACTTAGTTTTTTGTGTTGAAGGATTTTTTTACAGTCTAACAAGGAAAGGCTTGGTCCCCAGTGGTTTCTATATAAATATCTTCAATATTTGAGGCTTCCTGATTTGTGGAGCGTGTGATATACCTCTACTTTTGACTGATCTGGCATTTACCTTTACCAGTACTCTGATGGGAAGTCATGAACGTCAAGATTTTGGTTCAGTTTCAGAAAAGGCTACTTTTAAGAGATGGTTCTTGGCATTAGCTGCAATGGAAGGGCATAGGAGGGGAGGAGGGGAAGCTGCATTTTAAAATACCAAATAACAACTGGTAACTTTAGGAAATATTTGCATTTGTTGGTCTCTGACACTACGAGGGACAATCAGTGGGAAGAGACCTCATCGGGGACAATGACAGGATTTAAAAAGCAAAATTAAGAACCATATTGACACTTATAAAATTTGAAGTCATAAACTGAGGTGAGAAAGTTAGTTTCAGTTCGGATGTTTGCTGCTCAGGGTAGAGGAGGTGTTGGGGCATGGTTTTGTAATTAGCAATCTGTTCCTGTATGGAAGAGACTGGGGTAACCGGTGTAGCCGCGCAGTGCATCTATGTGCGAGTATGACTGTAATTGCTAAAGGCTCCCCTACCCACTCTCACACAACTTACTGGCTGAAGTTAATTAGCTCTAGATTTTAGTCTTTTTCTAATTAAAAGATCTAAAATTAGGTTCTTGGTGAAGTACATAAACAAGCTGCCTTTGTTATAGAGGGGTTCCACTTTTCTGACTATACAGACCTTTACTAAATACAGTAGCAAAAGTATTTTGCTTTATGTGTTTATAGATATTGTTGACTTGCAGTGATGTGGTCTGGAGCCTGAATTGATTCTACAAAATGAATTATATTTTGCTACATACTTACTTTTTGCTACCAGGAACCTGATGAGAATAATAAAAATCAGGATCTGTGATATTCTGTTTCTCAGAGATTTTTTTTTTCAAAGTATGTGCTGGTATGAGTGAGTTTTGATTTAAAATTATTGCTAAAACAGTTTGTTTGTCTGAAAACTCATTTGCTGAAAACCATTTTCTTACTTAAAAAATGATAAGAATTGATGTGCGTTTGCTAAGTGTCTGATTAAAGATCACAAAGAAACTCATATTTTGCATCAGAAATAAGCAGATGGTGGACAGATGGTTTAAATTAATATTAATTAAAAATCTTAACTTAAATTGTTTACCCCGTAAACGCAAAGTTAGGAAGCCAGCTTTCATCTTTAGGGTTAATAACACTCCAAATCTATTTATTAAAAATTGCTCCAATGGGCATTCTTTCCAAGCTTTGATCACAAAGATGGTAGCCTCAGTAAAGAGCGTGAAAGTGGGTGAAAGCTGGAAAGAGAGAGCAATTCTAGGACTCTTGACAAAGATCCTGCAGAGGCTGAGACTAAAAATTCCTGTCAGCCTCTCTGGGCTGGGAAGAAAGAAATGGTCAGAAAAGAGGACTGGGAACTGAGGATCTCTTTTTCATGCTGATTTCTCGATATATTTATTTTTTTAAAATTAATTTACCTCTATGATTGATTAGGTTACAGTAAAGCAAAATCTACAAGTACCTTAAAAACCTTCACATGCTGTTGACAAAAAAAAGAGTGTCAAGTTCTGTCTCAGTTTATCCCTTGTGTTTCCTTACTGGTTGACTGGCATTGCAGTGGATGTAACTGGGAGGGAAATTGTGGCAGCTGGTAATCGCAGAGGAAGTCCAGAGTACACCCAGATTTACCATAGAGCACTGTGTGTATATGCAAGTCAGAATACAGAATAACTATGATAATTCAAATATCACTATATGGTAACCATGGATACTTGTTGACATTTTTAGTGGTAGTGACTACTTTATCTCAGGACATCTGTCACAGAGCCAAATTTGGTCCTCAGTTAAGCATGTAGTGTTCCCATTAAAATCAAAGGAGATTTGTCCCTTTAGTGGGACAGAATTAGACTGTAAGTGCTGGAAGCTTTGCTATTTTCCAGAGTTTATAACTGGGATATTTCACAGGGTATGTGTACATTTTAATGGGTACCCTTTGTCCCTAATGGACTTCTCCATTCAAGTTAAGAGTCAGGAACTCTAAATTTAGACTTAACATGGGAATCATCTATAAAGAGTTAAGATTTAATTGAGCTTTGGGAGCGTTAGCATTTTGATTCACGACAGTTCACCAGAACGCTCTTCTTTAGTAGTTGACTTAAAGCTTAGGGAGAAATTGCAGAATTTTTCTAGCACAGGCAGCTTAAAACAGTGTCACACTTAATGCAATCCTGTTCCTCTGTACAGGCTGTTAAAGGTACGGCTGTGTCACCTCACTAGTACCTCAGGCATGGTAGGAAGTTGGTGCACGCTGGCACAATGGACGATAGTGCTAGGACAGAGTATACTGCAAAATGCCACCAATGCTAAACACGTAGCCTGCTCTGCTGTAAGAAATGGCTTCAAAATCAAATCCTAAGGTAGTCATTTTACTGACGCAAAGTATATTCTTAACAAAAAGTTAGCAAAACTTGAGGAAAAAACAGATGAAAGAGAGGATTTAAATGTTGGGGGGTTTACAATGCGCAGCTGAAGCCATAACCAGCAGATATTGAGTCTCTATGTCTTCTGCTTGCAGGGAAGGTGCCTAGGTAGCATGTTTTCCACTCCAGTCCCCCTCCCTGGCATTCCTCCATGCAAGTAAAATGTGTGTGTTTCTCCCTTTCTGCTGGTAAAAAACTACAATTTTCAAATGCTGCTACAACTCCACATTGTATTTTCATGAATTATACCCATGTAGTAAATTATTTATTGCAGAGCGCCACAATTGCAGGTCACACCCTACTGTTGGCAAAAACAGTAGATCAGTCTGCATGGAAATGGCTTCACGCTGGTTTTAGAAGAGCCGTAAAAGTGTACGCAGGTGAAATCTACGTCCTGACAAAGAGAATCAGTATTGCTTCTCTTCCAATGCTAAATAAAACCTGCTACTTTTTTTTTTTTTTTCTTTCCAGGTTTCTTCACAGATCTTTGTTTTGGGGATTTTCTGCGTGCTTTTCTTCCAGCCATTGGCTGGGCTTGTTTTCAGTTATCACCTCTGAAAGTGTCACCAGAATGTAAAAGTGCACATCTATTTTATTTAATTTTTTTTTCTTCTCTTCTATTCAGGTAGATATATTACCTTTATCATGGACCCATTTCAATATGTCTATGTCATCCGAAATAGCAAGCAACTTGAATTTCATGAATTTGCTGATAAAATGGCTTCCAAAACTTTTGACTACCCATCCTTGTCAAAAGGAGAATTCCCTGATCTCAAGCAAAACCTGCACAGAATCTACCAGTATCTACAAGGCAAGCCTTTGGATATCATTTCTGGCCACATGATGAAAAATCTCCAGGATATATTTGAATGGAAATGCTCACAAGCAACAGATTGGGAAACAGAAAAAATGTACAAATTCTGCTGCTCTGTAATGTTTGAAGCCAGTTTTGTAACACTATATGGAAGAGTTCCTGCTGCAGATGGCCACAAAGTTATTAGTGAAATCAGAGACAAATTTATCAAGTTTGATGCCAGCTTTCCCTATTTAGCTGCAAACATACCAATTGAGTTGCTAGGAGCTACCAAGAAGGTTCGGAAGGAGCTTATACATCATTTTTTACTTCAGAACATGACAAAATGGCTGGGAGGGTCAAAAGTGGTCCAAGCCAGACAAGATATATTTGAGAAATATGAGCTGCTTGGAGATTATGACAAAGCAGGTAGGAAACTTATGAATGATTGCTTGTCTAAAATAAAATAATTTACTATAGACCTTTGAAATAAAAAGGCAAAATGGCGACCTTGAAATTTTTTTATGTTCTTTCTAATTGGCTAATGATAAAATGTTTTACTCTGAAACAACCCTCTATGATAATTGATTTTTTTTTTTTGTGCTGAGGTGGTAAAACAAGATACTTAATGGTGATAATGAGAAAGATTATAACTGAGCTGCATTTCCTCCCCTTATTCCCCCCACCCCCCCGACATTACATTTCAAACTATTCTCATTAAGCAGAAAATTAGACTTCAGAAGCCTATTGGTCCTCATTAGCATTCACTGATCCTTGGCTGGGTCTGTGTCCTAACATCTTTTAATTAGCACACTGCAAATCTAATCAGTGTAATAAACGCTATTAATCTTCCTTTTCACTTATTTTCTCCCAGCACATCATTTTGCCTTCCTGTGGGCCTCTGTGGGAAACACGATTCCAGCTACATTCTGGGCCATGTATTATCTTCTGCGGCACCCAGAAGCTTTTGCAGCGGTGCGTGACGAGATTGACCATTTGCTGCAGTCAACAGGTCAAAAGATAGGGCCCACGTATAACATCCACCTCACCAGAGAACAATTGGACAACCTGGTCTACCTAGGTAATTTATTTTTATCTGTTAGGAAGAAAAGAGGGGCTCTCCCGGCAAACTCGGTTTATCACTCATTTCTGTTTACTGAGAAGGTGGAGGGCACAGCTGCCTAATTGACATAATAACACCCATTTACATCAATTATAAATTATGTAGTTTATAGCTGTAGATACTCTCATTGCATGTAAACATTAAAGCCTAGGTAATTAACTATGCAAGGTATGCAAAAGGCTAAATCGAAGCTTTGCAATTATTTGAAAAAAAGTTGATGCCTATTAAGTTGTTTGATTCTGAGCATCTGCCGAAGTGTTAATGCATTTCAAATACTTCTGTATGGAACTGCCAAGAAAGACCCTTTTCTGAAATTAGAGTAGGATAATGTATTTAAACTGCAAATGTAATTTTTTCACAAGCCATTTCTTTCTTTCTCTCTCTTTAACAAAACAAAAAGACTTCTAAAGCGGGCTTCGGTTGAGCGATGCCTCTGAACAAAATATAAGAAAGTAAAGCTCTACAGATTAGAAATAGCATTTCCAGTATTGAAAAAAGTACCTTGATTCAAAATAAGGGAGCTTTAAGCGCGATACAGATTTTCCAATTCTGGATCAGTGGTTCAGAGGGAGACCCTTGCCAGTTGTCATTAGAGGCTGTTTGATCCAGGAGCCGGATAGGCCTTCAGAGCATCAGCTGATGGTTTCACTTTGTTTGCTAGTGCACAGGCACTGGCAAGATAAATGCTAAAATTAGCTCAAGGGAGGAGAGAGGGTGTAGCAGGTAGGAACCTAACCTTCAAGCATCTGAAAGTCCCCATAGGTAGCATTAGCAGGATAGAAACAGCTGAACAAAAGCATAAAGGTTCAATATTCCTCTCTTTTTTAATATTGAAAGCAGTCCCCTGTTAAAACTGAGCTCATGTCTCTATGTTTTCATAGCTCATGGCCTGAACTGATGTATCGCTCTTAAAAGAAGCTGCGTCAAGACAGGGTGGTGGAGCAATACAGTCTTTAGGCTTGATTTGGATATAATAGCTGCCATTCTCCAGGATCATCAACTGTGGCATGTATCAATAACCTGTGTTCAAACTTGAATTGTTTCTCAGAGTACAGATATAAAATCAAGACTGATCCAGTTGCTTTTTGTTAGAGCATTAATGTTTATCTTCTATAGTGTAAGTCTAGTAAGTTGGTTTCGCCTGGAGTCATGGCTGTTTTGGCGAGCATTTATCTCCAGCTGATGGAGGATGCTTTTGAAGTAGGGGAGACATCTGATGACAGGGACGCTTCCGAAGAATAACATGACAGTCTAAGCATTTCATGTACTTTAAGGAACACAAGTAAAATTGTTTCACATCAGTTAGCATCCACCAAAAAATAATAGAAAAGGAAAGTTACCGAGCATCAAGAAGATGCAAGAGAGAATTTATTTTGTGTTTGGAGACTGAGATGCTAATGGCAATTAAAAAAAAAAAAGAAAAAAAATTAAGAAGGCACCCCAGAAGTGTAGGAATACGGAAAATAAAAGCATGTACTTCACTAAAACCATCTGGTCCAAAATGGTATGAACAGTTTAAAACATCACCTGTGTCATTCCTTTGCTGCTCCTTGAAATCTTGAAGTACCCTGGAAACATTTGATTTATGTGTTGAGAGGAAAGTGCCACATCCTACTTTGTAGTATTCTTGTAACACTTTTGTTAAATTTTATAATCGTGTTAAACGTAATGTGGTATGAACATAAGCTAGATTTCAATTCTTCTGGCACTTAAGTGATAAAGGGCTGGATACGGTCCCATAAAATAATAATATAGAAAAAAAATCTGTACCATAAGAGAATTAAAGTCATGCTTCAGTGGAAAGGGGAAAGGGATATTTTGTTAATAAATGTGTAGGAGGGACAAAGGTCCCAATTTGCATTGCTTGCACACCAAAAATCCCCACGTTGCAGGAATGCTGTGGGCCAGCACTGCCTTTGCCCTTGCTGCTCACTGACCCCAACCTCCAAGACCGAGCTTTTCCTCTTCCCTCTCGCTCCCCGTGCCAACCCAGAGCACAGAAAACCGGGGTTTGTGTTCCTGCTCGAGTAAGGCAGACCAGGTGGGATTCTTCTATGTTCATCACCTTGTCATCTCATTCTCCTGTTTTAAGTGCTCTGATTCTCCGTCCTCTTTTTGGCCTACTATAACAAGAGCCTTTTTTTGGATTCCTCATGCTATGGAGAAGAAGCAAGAGTTGCTAAAAATCCTTTCTCAGGAAGCATCGTTGTTATTATGGTCAGATTTGTTGGGTCTAGGGAACAACATGGCCTGATTTACTTCTAAATTCAAAGCACAGGTATGTGATTTTTTATTTAAAAAAAAAAAAAAAGCTTTCAACTCAGAGCAAAACTATCAAATTTTAGCTCTGATTATTTTTTTCTGATGGCATTTCTGGGGCAGCACACTTTGTTTTGTCGATGTAAGTCTTTTCCCAAAACCCAAACACGCCTATTTGGGTGCTCAGAGTAACATACATTATTAGCCGTTATGGCTCACAACAGAGCTCTAATATGGTAAACGACACATGAGAATGGTCTGTCAGTTTTTATGGTTATAATGGAAATGCAAAGGGTAAAGCAGAGATATACTTAGTGCACGTTTAATGCTAGGCGTGTTTAGTCAGTTCGTTTGTGTAATATTAGTCCATTCATTTATATGGTGAAGTATTCTTGCCCCAGGTCATTGCTGAATCCCAGATATTTCCTGCGAAAAGAGCACAGCTTGAAAAATTGTTTCGTACACAGGAAAGGGTAGGAACCCAAAACCAGCTAATACGGAGTGCGTAGTTGTAGCACAAATGATAAACATAAAAATCGTTGGTTTGGGATTGAGAGAAATGACTATATTTTCCTGGAATGGGCTGGGCAGTACCATTTACTTCTTAGTAAGATGCAAATGTACTTGTTTCAGATCATTGTTTGTGTTGGCACACCGCGATGCCTGTGGGTAAATGACCCCCCCCCCCAAATATTTGCATACTCAATAGCTATTTTCCTACAATACACTCTAATAATTAGAGTACCCTATTACCTGCTATGTGTTAGTGTAAAATTAACAATCCATTATGCACAATAAGTTTTATAAAACATTTACAGATAGAGATCATGTTTAATTAAAATTAACTTGCCTACGAAAGCCAAATGCACTTATGATTCGCAATGACCTTTTATTACCTGCAGTCCCTTGTTTTGGCTGGATGATTGACAGCTTGCTGTTTGGCTACCATGTTGTATTTCAGCTGACAAGACTTTTCATTTTAACTCAATTTGCCTGCCTATCACAAGCTGGTGGCAGGCCAGGCTCAAGTCACCCAGCTTTGCCTCAGCAGCTTGCTCTATTTCTCATTAGTACGCATTTATTCAGTGGAAATTGGAAGACAAATGCTTGAAGGCATGTGAACTAAGTATAGCAAATTAGGGTTTAAAGACTGAATATTTATAAGTATATTGAAACAGTTTTTTAAAAAATCTAAAATGAATTGGAAGCTGAGTGCTAGCTTTAGTATAAGAGAAATGAAGAGAGAAGTGGGAGGATTCTAAGAATAACAATACTATGAGAGATATCTCTCTCTCTCTCTCTCCCTTCCCCCCCCCCCCACCAGAAAACATGCAAAATCTCTCTGACAACACCTTATCAAACAACAGCCTGGCTTCTTTATGTAGTGCTTGCACAGTGAAGTTTAGCATCTCGTGTGTGTAAGAAGGGGGGAAAAAAAGAGGGTCATGTTCATTTGCTGCTTGGTTATCCCTTGGTATGCTTTAAATTGCCTTGTTTGTTCGGCACAAGCACAGAAACAGATGTTGCTCTACAGTGCTGGATAATTTACTGTACCTCACAGTGCAGAATGGAAGGCCTCCCAAGCTACCCAGCTGGTCTGTCAGCGGCGATGGCTGGTGTCTGCTGAACTATGACAACTGCAAGTAAAGGCTGCAGTTTTATTGTGCAGTTGTCATTCCTCTCAATGTATAGCTCCAGCATTTGTGGAAAGCTGACTGTCTATTTTTTTAATGTGAGCCTGCAAAGCCATATAAGCTCCATTCTCCTTTGTTGATCATAATGTGACTCATTACTTTTGTCATCTAATGATTATCGGCATGATCGCTCAGAGCGAGAGCCAGGCTCGCCTTCCACACATAACTGGTACTGGAAGGTAAAACAGATTTGTCATTTACGATCTGACCGCTAAGCCACACTTTGTGCTCCATTATTGTGATTAACTTCTGCATAAGATATGCTGCCCAATTGTCATTTGGGATCCGGCAGCGGGCAGGGACTGCCGTGCTTTCTGGGAGGATGTCCGACCATCGGATGTGACCACATCGCTTGCGCAGTTAAACATAAACCTGCTATTTCGCAGCGGTGCTTTAATAATTGTTTTTCTTTGGGGTTTTTCCCCTCCTTCCCCCGTCCTCGTTTGATTTCTGGTGTCGCTACATATGTCGCCACCGTTTCCAAATGGTGGACTGGTGTGGAATTACCAGCTTCATTTTCCGCAGGTTGAAGGCAGTCTGGAAGCGGAGGCTGGACTCTTTCTTTGTACCACGTAAAGTTTTGTTGCCAGAGCACTGCCAGTTGAAATCTATCGTGTCAGGTGCCTTGTGGCTATCCACAGTAGAGGCCATCTTCTGCAACCAGGGTTCTTTTCTGGCTTCGTCACCAACAAGCCGATTTGACTCTGCCTGATTATAGTAACGAAGGCAGTCCAAAAGAATATGCACAGACTCACTGTACGTCACATTGAATCACGGCGCTGGCCACACAAAGCTGACCGCAGCCTCATTTCTTTAGACAAATGCATGCTTAAGGAAAAACCTCCTGCAAGAAAGCATCCAGGGCCACTTTATTTGCTATGCATGCTGCACCAGATTTAATTTTTAGTGAAAGAACATTTGTTATTATTTTTTTTCAGAGGCATCTACACTGGGTAGCTACTCTCTCTAATAAACTAACCTTTTGGGTGCAGCAGTTACAGCGCCTTGGTGAACACTTAGAGAACGTTTATTTGATATCACAGAACATAAATGCAGACACAAATGGATTATTATGTGCAAATGAAACCCTATTTTAGGCTATTTTTCACACTGATGATTAGAAGGAATCAAGTCACATATAACAGCGCCCATACATGCTGGTGGAAAAATAGTCAGTTTTGATTACAAAGTGAGAGATGCAGCCCTAGACAGGAGCTACATGCTGATATACATGCTATCAGAATGATTTATGCAAATTATGCATATTATTCCCAAAGGAATTCCTCCTCAAACTGCCAGGATAAATTGCCGGAAATTAGCCATAAAATCTGTCGTGCTAGGAGCAAAAGGTGAAGGCCACTGGGAAAGCAAGGACATTCAGCTTCTGGAGCCTTCCAGGATGTGATGGTGGAAACAGAAATCTTGCTTTCCCTGAGCCTGAAAGGACTATGTTTTTTTTTTTTCTCCTGGCCAATTAAAAGTGTCTTTCTCTCTTAAAATTATCAGGCAAATAATGAATTGCTTTCATTCACTCTGACCATAACAGACACTATCATTTGGCAGCATAGCGCATTGAAAAGAAAATAAATAAATTTAAAAATCCTCAGGATGGCTATGGAATTAACAAGTGAAATTATTTTTTTCTAACATACTGTCCTGCCATTACATCCAACAGCTTTCGAAAGGCAAGCTAAATAGCTCCGTGGATGCTTTTGCTGGTATTTGCTTGTAACCTCTGAAATATATGTAAATGGGTAAAGCGTTCATGTCTTTTGAGTGTGTTGTTTTCAATGTGATGCCTGAATAATGACTTTCCACCCAAAACTCGGTGCTGCCTACAGCCGACAGGATTCCTCAGCACCATCAGTGAGAATCACATCGGGAGGCTCAGTGTCGTGGCTCCCTGCCCCAGCCCTGCGGCGTTGTTTATTGCCTCCTCCTGGTCTCTGCTTTATGTTTGGTTTGTGGTTTTTTTTTCCTTTTTTTCCCTTTACCCTGCCCTACTAAACCTGTCGAGACTCAGCAGCTGTAGCCACGTATAACTTCCAATCATCTCCCATATTTCTGATGCTTCCCCCCCTCCGCTTTTGTTTAATCGCAGAGAGTGCCTTAAACGAGAGTTTACGAATGTGCTCATCCTCCATGAACATTCGCATCAGCCAGGAGGATTTTGTTCTCAAGCTTGAAGGGAATCAAGAAGTCAGTTTGAGGAAAGGAGACTGGATAGCCCTTTACCCGCAGATTTTGCACATGGACCCTGAGGTCTATGAAGATCCGAAGGTAAACATTCAGCTGGTGCTACTCTTCCTACTCCAGGCACATCGCAGCAGCCAAGCCTTTTGTGATCTGTGGGGGTTTTTTTTCTTTTTTTTTTACTTCTGTTCCTTCTTGTGGAACAAATCTTCCTACTTTCAGATGTATTTTCTAGGGCCCTATAGGTCAAAGGATTCATGGCCTGAAGAGAGAAATATGGTGATGAGACTGACTGCACTGCTTTCAAAGGAATTGACAATTGCACATTGACTACCATAAACTTTAGGCTAAATGTGGGTTTTGTTTGGCAGTGGATCATTTGATACCCAAGGAGGGCTGAATAATAGAAGGTGGTTTAAATAGCAAATAATGTGGGCCATTTAGCTAAGTGCCCCCAAAGCATCATTGACTCTCTGAAGCCCTATAATAGCAGTGTCTTACTTGAGCCTTATGCTTTTTCACCTCCCTTCGTAGGGATTCACCCCTTCTTGATCAATTAGTAGAGTGTTGTGAACTTGAGACTGTAAAGCTGTTGCTCTGCAGCGAAGCTCGGAGGGTAATTGTGTCATCTCCTTGTATTTTTCTCTGACGCTCGAGTTAATGAATATCAAAGACTCGAAATTAATCCATCCTGCCTCAGCCTTAATACAGCTTCAGAAGTTTACCACCTGCATGCAAATTGAATAGTCCTTGTCTCGGCTACGTTGCTCCCCCAGATTGCTGTCCCCAGTGCAGGGTACCATGGAGGAAGAGCAAGGGTGCACACTGAGGCTGTTAAATGCCTGCTCTGCCTGAGAGGCAAGAGCTTGTACCTGACCCATTCCTCATCCCCGTTTTCCTAAGCAAATGGCTGTCTCCCAGCCATACTGATTTCCACCCATGGCATTCGAGCCAAAGAAGAAGGGGACTGGATTTTTTTACATTTTTGTAGAAAACCCATGTTAGAGGCATTGCTCCCTGAGGCTCTCCCTTTGGGGAATTTGAGGATATGAAGTTGCAGGGGAAAGATGAGATTCAAGTGCCTTGTTGGTGAGGGACAGCATCTCGCTGTGCAGGAACTCCACCAGCCTCTGTGAGAGGAGGTGTGGAGTGTGTCAGAGTTAGCAGGAGTAAGGTATAGTCACCGGGATGAACACTGGAGCTAAGAAAATGGAAATGACATCCAGGAGGGCTCTGCTGGCTGTCCCCGCCCAAAAACGAAGACAACACCCTCTGAGAAAATTAGGTTTTAAAAAATAATCCATGTATTGGCAAATAGTTGATTAATATCTCTATCCTTAAAAAGTAACAACTAACAAATAAGCTTTTTTTCACTTTATTCTCAACACTTTATTTTGGAGAACATTATTGATTTGTCAAAAGTCCATCTGTTTGTTTAGGTCCTAGACCAAAAGCATCAGTGTGAAAGCTGATCCCCTCCCTTATCCAATAATTGCCAGAATATATTACCATATTTCCATTGCTTGAATATATCTGCTTAGTATCAGCTCTGCTCAGCTTTCACAGTACAGCTTTAGTTCATGTATTTTATCTTTTTGATAGTGAATGAGCAATCCACACGTTGCAGTACATTGATTTCAGCACATGGGCCCTCTCGAAAAGTGGGGAAATCGCTGTTCTGTTTGGTTCTTAAAATATGCAGTGTGCTTTCAACAATAACTACTGAGGATCAGATAGAGATGGAGAATGAATTTTTTGAAAGGTGCAGTCTTGAGCTTGTCATGTATTTAGGGAAAACTTTCCTGGGAAAACAGGCAGCTTGACAAGATCATTTTGTAGCAATGCTTTTCTCCTGGATACATAAATTTAAGTTCAAGCTATCTTCTGCTTTGGCACTGTATTGTATAAGTGCGAGTATATATTGGTGACCTCTTTCTCCGCTCATCAAAGGCTAAATAAATGAGTCAGTTTTCTATAAAGTGGATGAGTGAGCCCCTAAATCCTAACTCAGCTAGTTATAGAGCTCAGTAAATGAACTCTGCAAATCCCATAGAGTGAAACATCAGGACCTGCAGGAAATCCTACATGGTGGCTTCCCAAACAAAGCTGAACATGAGATGTGACAGAGAGAGACTTATATCAATCACAGGAGATTGCTCAATTTTCATAATACTCTTAGCAAGCCGTCCACACAGAACTTCATCACCTGTTCTTGCTCAGTGTCTTCACCTTTTTCTTGCCATCAATCACCCTGTCTCTTCCAAGAGAAAAGTGCATGGCTGAAAGTTCCTTTATTGTCAAAAATTATTATTTATTTAGCCAGCGAACTAGCTTTTAAGGAAACACTATCCAACCCGAGGGACTTCAGCAGCACAAGCCTGGGTTTGATGTCACTGTCATTGGCTCCATTCCTGTCTTACACTTGTTTTCTGCTTTCCCAGTTCCTTAGACACCAATTTATTTTTTGTTTAAAGCAATTACAGCTCTCAGATGGCTCTTAAGATGACAAAGAAAGCATAAGGTTTGACCCAGTATGTCTATGTGTTCAGTACCACAGTTCTTAATTACTCCAGACGCCAGGAGTGCACCTTGTGGAAACGTTCCAACAAAGAGAAGAGCTCTGGGTTGGGTTGGGTTGGTTTTTTAAGCTATTGCAGTTCATATTTAGCAGTGCTTTTTTAGACCAGCAGGATTTACATTTCAGGAAGTGAATCTTTTTTAAGGAAGAAGTGGTATTCTGGGCTTTCATTTTTTACTGTTCTTCAAATGAAGCAGTAAGTACTGGGGGGAAAAAAATGGCGTGCTTCCTTTTGGCTGGGGTGTTCAAAGGGTCTGAAAAGAAGTACTTGTCAGTGGAAACACACATATAATCACCTTTATCTTTGTGGAAAATCCAGGTGTCTGCCATTTAGAGAAACCATCTCTTGTTCTTCAACACCCAAAGTTGCATCCCCTCCAGTGCACTTTGTTCTCCTTCCCTTTCTCATAGACCACCTCCCCTCCACTGTTTTTTCTCAACAGCAAGACCTGCAGTGCACAGTTTTTGGAGCCTTTAATCTAATGGGTAGACCAGTATCAGTGTATTTTGCATTGTGGTGGTTTTTTTTAATCAGTGGAGGTTGGTTTCTGTCTGACTGACTTGTTCCCAGCCAGCTCCAAATGGCTGCTGCTATAGCAGATGTATGCAAAGCAGGACAAATGCTAATGAGTGACCATAAGCAAGAAGTGTCTGTCATTTTTATTCAAAGCATGCAGGAGGATTTTGTAAGTGGTTAATTTGCCGTTGACTGAGTGAGGATGCCAGATCTCCTTCATTCAAAAACATGAATTATCTCTAAACAGGGATCCTGCTACTGGAAAATAGTCGGTTCAGTTTATAGAACATAGGTTACAAGCACAAAGCACAACCTCAAGCCTTACTTGAAAGCACCATCTTTATAATGGTCGGTCGCTGGCGGTTGTCCTGCTTTGCACACAGCTTCCGGAGCAAAACATTAGAAGGTCAGATGTGGCAAATTAAGCAGCAGCCCTCTCCAACTGAAGGGAAAATTGACTGCAAAGCATCGGGTCTGGTTTTCGAATAATCTGCATCACTGGGTGCAAAAGAAGGATGGATTTTGCCCTAGCTTGCACGAGCAAGATCAGTGCAATGCATTAATTTATTCATAGGCATTTGCAGAATTTGGCAGATTATACTTATTCATGATGTATGTACCACACTGAGCGCGTATGATGCTTTACAAGAAAATTGTCCTTCCACTAAGGTTCATTGTCCCTGCTACAAAACGGTCAAAAGCTAATTACAATCAATATAGGCCAGACACTCAGAGGATGAGACGTGGAAGTTGAAGGAGCTTGATGTGAAAGGGCTAAGCTAAGTAGGTGGATTTAAGGAGTGTTCTTTGCAGAGGAGATATTGTGAGTTAATGAAACTTGAGGGAAACAACTAAAAAAGAGAAGCTGTCAGCTCCTTGTCTTCCTCTTTATCTTATTTTCTGGGTTTCAGAAGCGTTACTGTTGCACAAAGAAAGCAACTCGTGTAACTGCCTTGTTAGATATCACACTCTCTCTCCCTTTCTCTTTTATTTTCAGGAGTATAAGTTCGATCGATACATAGAGAATGGCAAGAAGAAAACCACATTCTATAAGGCAGGAAGAAAACTCAAGTATTTCCTAATGCCCTTTGGCTCTGGGATCAGCATGTGTCCAGGGAGGTTCCTTGCAATGAATGAGATGAAGATGTTTCTTTTCTTACTGTTGGCTCATTTTGATGTAGAACTGGTGGAAAACAAAGCTGTCAGACTTGATAACAGTCGTATGGGCCTTGGTATCCTCCTGCCAGACGTTGATGTTGCCTTTCGTTATAAGCTAAGGTCCTTAAGAAAGTGAGCGGCTGCCTATATGCCTTCTACTAATCTCCATGTTTCATCACTCAGCTTTGTATTTTTCGAAACATTTGCTTTTCCCTCTCCACTTTTACCTCCTTCTTATGTGTTTCTAAGGAGGAAAGCCATTGGGCTGGAAGCAGATACCAGATTTGGGGACATGCAACCTCAGTTTTTCCTGCCTGAGTTGTGAGTAGCGAGGTCAGATGACAGGACTGTGGCCAAGTAACTAGCCCAACATCCCTACAAGGTGGACCCCCATACTCTTGGCCATGAGTTGAGCAGGATTTACAGGAGGATGACATCAAGCTGAATCCAGGCCATTTGTATGGGAAACGGGTTCAGCAGCCCTTGTATCACAGGGGTTCCCCCTTGTTAGATTGGGAGATCCCAAACACCCACCATCTGGAGTCATCTCTGCACCTGCTCATAGAAGCATAATAGCAAGAAAAGGGGAACTTAATTCTAGGGAGTGAAAGAATTTTCAGTTAATATTATTCTAACTTTTTATTTACTCTGTTCCGTTTGTGGTCTTGAGTGTCTTAACCCATATTTGGGAGATGTGATGGAAGCTATGTGGTATGGTGGGGGATAATTGGCAAGAATGTCTTACCGGTAATGCATTTCTGAATTCAGTTTTATGTACTGAGGATGAATGCTTTGCTTTTCTTCTTCTTTTGGTTTTTTTTTTTTGGTGCAATAATAAGAAATTAAACTCTGTGATTTTTTCTGCAGTCATTTCAAGTCAGAAGGGAGGTTCTGTTGATTTTAATAGGCTCTGGATCAAGCCTAAATTATCTGTTTTGGCTTTTGAGCCAAAAAAGTATATTCTTCAGGGAGAAAATATATAAGCCTGTTTGAAATGATTCTCTCATCTCAAAAATTACCTTCTGTTTGTCTCACATGTTTTCCTAGTAACACATCCGTGTGTTTATTTTGACCATTTCTTGTGTTTGTTCATTTCTCCAAAAAGGCAAAAAAAGAGGGCTTCAAGGGCAAGTGTGGTATCTAAAACTAATTTTTAATAGGGTTTTACTGTGCCTAAATTATGCATAGGCAGAGTAGTATAACCTGTGTTTGGAAACAGACTTTAACGTCTACAGATTGGAAAATAGGCTCTTCCCTGGGCCCAAAATTTGAGCAAGTGAAAATCCTGGGCAGCCACAGAAGTTGTCTGTATACTGGCTGCCCAACCTGCTTCACCGGGTGACCAGCTCTTGTTTCAAAAATTAATTTCCTAGTGCGCAGGATCTGAGATTTTTAGACCCTGTCTCTCTTCCCAGCCATCACTTCAGAGACTGATGAGGATTCTCATGGCTGTCCAGTCTTACTTTGCCAGGATGATAATTGTGATGGGAGAGTAGCCATGTCTGTGGGCCTTGCCTTGTGTTCCCAAAAAACATCTCTTTGGGATGTGCCAGTGTAACTCTTTTAAAATCAGAAATTTTACTCATCTCTAACTCACTTGATGGCCTATGGATGGTAACTGCTACATACATAGTAAAGATTAGAATTATTTATTGTGATTTGTGTAGAACGCTGTTGAGTTATTAATGTAAAGCACATGCCCTAAATAAGCATCAGCATCAGTAGAAAGGCTTTCAGAGATTGGCATAGCCACATTCCAAATCCTCTGAGGAGAAAACTGTGGATTTTGTGAGATATATTGGATAAACATTTTCTCTTCATATATATTATCAATAATGTCTACAGTGTTGGAGTACACTTACATTAAATGGCCTTTGCAGTTGATTAAATGCTTTAACTTTGCTTCAACATTTAATCAACAGCAAAAGCTGATTATTGCTTTGTGCCACAGAATAAAATTTGTTTTTATGGAGAGATTCTTGTACTCAAGTTACTTACTGCTGTAGTTACTCTGTAGGCGCTATTCGGTACTCAGCCATAGTTCACCATCCAGTTTGGACATTGAAGCCTGGTTTATTGAGAGAGGAAACGTTGATATCATTATGCTGTTGACTGTTTTCCATTATTGCTTAAATGTAAGCTGTAAAATGTCTCAAGCCACAGTTATGATAAATCTTTCTCTGGCATCCAACTTCGAACAAACCTGAAGTAACTGTGCAAATAACAGTAGGTATCTGTTTTAAACAGAAGACTTTTTTAAATAATTATATTATATTTTTAGGATTTTGAATTAGAATATCACAGGCTGATGCATAGTTTGGTAGGACATAATAGGACTGTGCCAAAACTACATAAAAATCATTAGTAATTTCAGATGAATTGCTAATCAGTATGTATAGAATCCTTTCGGTTGGAAAAGACCTTTAAGATCATCAAGTCCAACCACTAACCTAGCACTGCCAAGTCCAACACTAAACCATGTCCCTAAGTGTCACCTCTACACCTCTTTTAAATACCTCCAGGGATGCTGACTCAACCACTTCCCTGGGCAGCCTGGTCCAATGCTTGACAACCCTTTCAGTGAAGAAACTTTTCCTAATCTCCAATCTAAACCTCCCCTGGCACAACTAGAGGCCATTTCCTCTTGTCCTATCGCTTGTTACTTGGGAGAAGACATTAACATCCACCTCGCTACCACCTCCTTTCAGGTAGTTGTAGAGAGCAAGAAGGTCTCCCCTCAGCCTCCTTTTCTCCAGGCTGAACAACCCCAGGTCCCTCAGACGCTCCTCATAAGACTTGTGCTCTGGACCCTTCACCAGCTTTGTTGCCCTTCTTTGGACACGCTCCAGCACCTCAGTGCCTTTCTTGTAGTGAGGGGCCCAAAACTGAACACAGTATTCAAGGTGTGGCCTCACCAGTGCCGAGTACAGGGGCACGATCACTTCCCTGCTCCTGCTGGCCACACTATTCCTGATACAAGCCAGGATGCCATTGGCCTTCTTGGCGCCTGAGCACACTCCTGGCTCATGTTCAGCCGGCGGTCGAGCAACACCCCCAGGTCCTTTTATGCCAGGCAGCTCTCCAGCCACTCCTCCCCAGGCCTGTAGCGTTGCAAGGGGTTGCTGTCACCCAAGGGCAGGACCCAGCACTTGGCCTTGTTGAACCTTATACAGTTGGCCTCCACCCATCGATCCAGCCTCTCCAGATCCCTCTGCAGAGCCTTCTTCCCATCACACTCCTGCCCAACTTGGTGTCATCTGTAAACTTACTGAGGGTGCATTCAATCCCCTCCTCCGGGTCATTCATAAAGATATTAACCAGAACTGCCCCCAGTACTGAGCCCTGGGGAACAACCAGTCACCAACTGGATTTAGGCCTCTAGGCCCGGCCATCCAACCAGTTTTTTACCCAGCAAAAAGTATGCCCGTCCAAGCCATGAGCAGCCAGTTTCTCCAGGAGAATGCTGTGGGAAACAGTGTCAAAGGCTTTACTAAAGTCCAGGTAGACAACATCCGCAGCCTTTCCCTCCTCCACTATGTGGGTCACCTTGTCATAGAGGGAGATCAGGTTAGTCAAGCAGGACCTGCCTTTCATAAACCCATGCTGATTGGGCCTGATCACCTGCTTATCCTGTACATGCTGCGTGATGGCACTCAACATGATCTGCTCCATAACCTTCCCCAGCACTGCAGTCAGGCTGACAGGTCTGTAGTTCCTCAGATCCTCCTTCCGGCCCTTCTTCTAGACGGGCGTCACATTTGCTAACCTCCAGCCAACTGGCACCTCCCTGGTTAGCCAGGACTGTTGATAAAGGATTGAAAGTGGCTTGGTGAGGACTTCTGCAGCTCCCTCAGTATCCTTGGGTGGATCCCATCTGGCCCCATAGACCTGTGTGTGTCTCAGTGCTGTAGCACGTCGCTAACCATTTCCCCTTGGATTGTGGGGGCTTCATCCTGCTCCCCATCCCTGTCTTCCAGCTCAGGGAGCTGGGCACCTGGGGAACAACTGGTCTTACTATTAAAGGTGGAGGCAAAGAAGGCATTAAGTGCCTCAGCTGTTTCCTCATCCTTTGTCACTGTGTTTCCCCTTGCGTCCAATAAAGGATGGAGATTCTCCTTAGCCCTCCTTTTGTTGCTAATGTATTTATAGAAACATTTTTTATTTTCTTTTACAGCAATAGACAGGTTAAGCTCTAGTTGGGCTTTGGCCCTCCTAATTTTCTCCTGCATAAATTCACGGCATCCTTGTAGTTCTCCTGACATGCCTGCCCCTTCTTCCAAACGTTATAAACTCTCCTTTTTTCCCCGAGTTCCAGCCAAAGCTCTCTGTTCAGCCAGGCCAGTCTTCTTCCCTGCTGGCTTGTCATTCAGCACATGGGGATGGCCTGCTCCTGCGCCTTTCAGATTTCCTCCTTAAAGAATGCCCAGCCTTCCTGGACTCCTTTGCCCTTCAGGGCTGCCTCCCAGGGGACTCTGCCAACCAGGCTCCTAAACAGGCCAAAGCCTGCCCTCCAGAAATCCAAGGTGGCAGTTCTGCTAATGCCCTCCTTACTTCTCCAAGAATCAAAAACTCTGTCATTTCATGATCACTGTGCCCAAAACAGCCTCCAACCATCACATCCCCCACAAGTCCTTCTCTGGTCGCAAACAACAGCACCAGCACGGCACCTTCCCTAGTTGGCTCACTCACCAGCTGTGTTATGAAGTTATTGTCCACGTACTCCGGGAACCTCCAGAACTGTTTCATCTTTGCTGTATTGTATTTCCAGCAGACATCTGCTAAGTTGAATTCCCGCGTGAGAAAACAGGCTAGCGATTGTGAGACATCTGCCAGCTGCTTATGGAGTATTTCATCTGCCTCTTCATCCTGGCTGGGTGGTCTATAACACACTCCCACCCTGATACCTGCCTTGTTGGCCTTCCCCCTGATTCTTACCCATAAACACTCAACACTATCATCACCATCATTAAGCTCTAGACAATCAAAACTCTGCCTAACATACAGGGCTACCCCACTGCCTCTCCTCCCTTGCCTATCCCTTCTGGAGAGCTTATAGCCATCCATTGCAGCACTCCAGCTGTGCGAGTCATCCTACCATGTTTCTGTGATGGCAACTATATCATCGTTTTCCTGCTGCACAACGGCTTCCAGCTCCTCCTGTTTGTTGCCCATGCTGCATGCATTGGTGTAGATGCACTTCAGCTGGGCTATTAATCCCGCCACCTTTTTGGGGGGAGAAGGCCTAATTCCTACGTGACCATTCTCAGGCGCTTCCGTGGTTTCTAACACATCCATAACCCTTGCGTCTCTGCTGCCACATGGATCTCCATCCTTTACCTCCACTGAGATGGCAGACCGAAGGGCCTTGCTGCGTAGCACACTACCCCTCAAATATTGGTGTGCCACCTCCAGGCTTATCTCTAGCAAGCCTGGTTTTATAGTAACTATTTTGAAATTTTAAAAAAAGCCAGATTGTATCCACACTAGCAAATTAAATCTATAGGGCATGCTTCCATTTTAAAAAAGAAAACAAGCATCAGAATCTTTCCCAGGAGTTGCAGCAAACTTCTGTGAAGGCAATTGGAGGCCTTGCATTGGGGTTGGAGAGCATACTATGCATCATGCAAGATGACTTCATTTTGCTGGTAATAAAGTTAGTTGTTCTATTTGCTGAGGGACCGAAGTAATCAAACGTAGAGCAGTGCTTGCCCAGCTTGTCCTTTAACTGTGTCCCTTGTAACTCATGCTGCTGGTGGGTTAGTTTTGCTGGTAAGCAATGCATCGCTACCTCAGCATATCCCCACTGTAGAGGAGGTAAACCTTACCCCCCCGTAAAGTCACGAGCACTAGAGCAGGACAGAGGAAATTTTAAGCCCTTGTGGTCCATGGACTCAGCAGCTGAGGAGGTGACTTACTGAGAGTCAGCAGGTGGTCTGACCAAGAGTGATTCGGTCACCGTGGAGCAGGGAGTGAAAGGCCCACAGTGTCGATATTCCTGGTCAATAAGCTCTAGCAACATAATGGGATAAGCGTGCACCATCCCTGGAGGTCCCTGCTGGAGCCAAGCTGGCTGCAGCATGCTGCGCCAGGGAGAGCATGGTTCATGACGTAGGGAGCAATACGGTTTTTGATGACCTCCTCTGCTGCAGAACTTGGGAACAATCAGCTCTTAGTGTCTGTCACTGGGGCACTAAGATGGCAAAATCGCCTAAGCAGAAACTGCAGTGCTGTTTGCATGCGTTCAGGTGCCAGCGGTGCTGCAGGGGTGAGTGGTGGGAGGCAGTCAGACCTTGTGCTTCCTTGTCCCTGCTCTCCACTTAAGTGGGGGGGTCTGCCCTGCAAGCCCAGAAATGACTGCTTGTCTCATCCTCTGACCCAGCAGGCGTAGGGTCAGCCAGGAGGAGTGCGTGGGTGCCCCTCGAATTTCTCTGCTGTTCGTCTAGTGAAATGGTGCACTCACTGATCAGTTTGAGCTGTGACTCGGCTGGTTAGTACCAGCCTCTGACTGTAAGTTGTCACTGCCTATGGCTGTATTATCTTCTGCTATTAAAAAAAAAAAAAAATCACATTTTTTCCTCATATGAAATAGGTTTACTAAGTCAGTATGGCCCTTTATAGCACCTGAGAAGAAAAGTGAATTCATCATCAACTAATGTGAATGCTAAAATGTGATATTTTTTTAATTATTATTTTAATTTACAGATTGTATGTTCTTCATTTTCATGCTGGCACTCAGTACTGCTGTAAGCTATTGTAAACTTTTTAAACTGTTACATTACGTAAAAGACCCTGCTAGTCTATTTGTACCTGTTTGCAAATCAGACTTTCACATCTCTGCCAGTATGGCCTAATGTGCTAATATAAAACCATGTAAGAGTTGTTCTTTAGTTTATGCTCTTTAGCCAGTTGCATGTCACTATTTTTGTGAATAACGACTGGTCTGTGAATTTCTCTTGTAGAATTATAAATGATCTTTTATTTCATCATTATTGAACTTTCTGACACTCAAAAGGTTGTGAATTGCTCTTAATTGTGCAAACTGACATTTTTTATGTAGATGAACAACGGTTAGGTTCTACTTTAATAGTTAATATCCATCATTAAGGCTCTTAGATTGAATAAGGTATATTGTGAATTTCTGAGCAAGAAAATTGAAACTTCATTATTTTAGTAATCTAACATTTTAAGTGAATTTTGTATTTCAAGGACACAATAAAAATGAATATATATATATTTTAATATTGAATGACTGTCCATGGTATTTTTTTCAAGTTACATTTGCGATTTTCTCACAGATTCACAACTTATTGCTTTCATTTTTAAATTGTTTATTCAGCATACAGCATTTTTCAGTTACTTGATCTTCAAAGATATTTCTGTAAAGCTAAATTTTTTTTCCCTTTAATTCAGCACTGGCATGGAGCAACTCCTTTGAATTCAGGAAATTATCAAGTCTGATTTACCCACCATGAAACTTAAGCCAGTTCTTCTCAGATGAGAAGAAAAGTGGTACTTCTGACATTGTTTGGACATTATTCAAAATTAGTATAAAGATCTGCAGTCCACCGGTGATTCCCTAATACAGCTCCTAGGCTTTTCCTTTTGCAAACCTCTGTGTAGTACGAGCTGTACTACCTCGTGTAAAATGCTCTGTCCTCTCAGATCATGCATTTTAAAAGGGGAAATGAATGAAAATTGTTACGATACTGGTAACACTGCTTTGCACTGCACTGCACCAGCAAAGCACAACTTGGCTTTCCTAAGTATCACTGTAGCTACCGAGTTCTACAAGTAGCTATTTAAGATGAAGGCTATATCCTGAAGACATCACTGTTTCTTCTTTCCTTCCTGCAGAAATGCTTGTCAGGTATGTCTGTGAGGGTTGGCGAAGATACGTCGTAGACAAGCATTTTTCTGGTTTTGATAAATGTGTTTGTAACTGTGCAATTGCTTAACTCCTGATTATATTAGAAGTTATTGAAGTTTATAAACAAAAAGTGGCAGTCTGAGATTTCTTGAAGAGCATATTTCTGAGTGAACTTTCCATGACGGTCTGAAAGATGGCTGGGGGGAAAGAATTACTGAGACCTCCTAACACTGTATTTTATCTAGTATTTGTTTTGACACTAGATGCTTTCTTGATGTTACTTATATTGCACTGTATTTTAAAATTATTTGAGACATCAATTTATGTGAATTTATGCTTAATTAACATTAATAGAGCTATTTTAACTGTCAGACCACAGAAAAGTGAAGTATTTTCCTGCCCATTACCTGAACCAGCCTATGTACCCTGGCTAGTCATGTCCCAATACCCACAACATATCAGAAAAGTGGTCTGATCACAAAAATACCATTTAAAATTACACTTGTGAAAGTATTGTGAGCCTGAAGCTATTATCTATGTTTATAAATAGTACCAAGTATGAAGAAATGGTTGCTGCATATAAAGAAGCATATGAAAAATAAGGAGTGTTCCATTTTCATTTGAAAGCAAGGGATTAAACTGTAGTGGGATCTTTATCCTCATATAAACCAGTACTGTGTCTAAACAGCCTTCGCTACACATCAGGCTTGGCTGGGGTCTCAGGTACTCAGGTTGTGTGAATACATCATTTGTAATAGCAGAAATGTGCTTGTCTTCAAACCAATTTACACCAGAACAAATATCCAAAAGAAGCCTAAGCTTCAGCTGTTCCTGCTAAGAGCCTTGCAGGATTTTATCTCGCAAGATTTTGTTAAACCGATTTTGACGCTGATGTCTTCGTTTGTATCCCCCCCCCCCCCACCCAGCAGCTAGGAGTACAGCAAAGTCGAATAAAAGTCTAGGTCCTGGCTACAGCGAGGGTAGAAGACGGTAAGTAAATACCCTGTGATGACTTTTGACGGTGACTTTCCTATCGCCGCATTTTTCCAACTACCTCTTTCTTCCGAATAGTTTAGTCGCTAACCTCCTACAAGCAGCATGTCCTTCCCTGCCTAATTTCCACCTTGTGAGCCAGTGAATCGGCTACCTTCTCAACGTATTTTTCAGTTGCCTTCTAAAAAATGAAATCTTTACAGCAACCTCTTGCAAAACCGGCACCGCAGGTGGCTGCAGCTGAGAGACGTGCCGCGTCGCTAAAGCTGTGAACCTGCGAAGTGGATGGGCATTAGCTGAGCTCGGGATTGATGAAGGGATTGAAGCATGGGGCGGGGAGGGACGGGGAGCGGGGGGATGCCGCCGCTCGGGGATGCCGCCTCGGGGTGCCCCCGGCCCGCGGCGGGGGGACCCCCACACCCGCCCGCCTCCCCCTGCGCTGCCCGCCGGGCTCCCGGCGCCGGCTTGCGCTCGCTGCGCTCCCAACTCCCCCGGCCCCCTCCAAAAATCAGGCGGAAAAGGTTGGGGAGGAGGGTGAAGAGAGACTCCTGCCGCTCCTTCCTAAAACCAACCCGTGCTTCCAGGGATGCTGGAGGGGGGGAAAGGGGACAGGACCCCCGAGGAGGTTCCTAGGGAACCCGGTCTGGGTGTTAGGTGAGTTTGGAGGGCTTCGGCTGGTGGAGAGGAGGTTTACTCTGGAAAGGCGATTGTTTGTCCCTAATCCTCAATTACGAGGATTTTAAAATAGTATTAGAGGGGCAATCTGTTCTGCAACTTCTCGGAAGAAATAATTGTTGATTTAGATAAGCACTGATCCCTTCACTGTTTGATGAAGACGTTAATTTATGGCTGTCTAGCAGTTTACGGCTGTCATTAGATTTTCAGCTTTGTCTCTGTTCGGAACGTATCTTTCTTTTTATTTTAATCCGAGACATTTATGTAAGAAAACGGTTATGTTTGATCTAAAATGCATCATTTTTCTATAGCATTTCGAATTATTCACAGATCATAGTTCTTCTATGTGCATATATGAATTTAAAAATACAGCCGTAAAGTGCTTGAAACAGACCATAAATTTGCTTCATATTTTATTACACGTCTCTGAATCAGGTTGAGAGGACAAGGGCAACTAGGGGCTTGGGGAAGGATTTAACCCTTCCCGAGGCTGGAGAACCAGCCAAACCAGAGCAAATCCCCCTCCGGAGCGCTTCGGGAGGCGGCGGGGGGCGGGGGGGAGGCCGGGTGACACCGAGCTGATGAGTGACCACGGGGAAATGGGGCTGGCCGCAGCTCTTTGCTCATTTAGCAGATGTCCCTTCTGGCCGCTGGAGCCCCGGGGCCGGCTCCGGGCGGCCACCCCGGCCCCCGCTGCCGGCGGCGGCTCCTGCCCGGCCGGGGGTTGCACCCGGGCCGACGGGCAGGAGCAGCTTAACTCCTGCGGCGCCTACCGAAGCCAAGCGCAACACTTCAGAGGGAGCCAGCGTTAAGCCTCCGACGGGCTCCGCCAGCTCCAGACCCCCCCCACACACACCCCCTCCCCAAAGTGGGGGTGCTGCCCCACGAACGGCGGCGGCCCCGCGGAGCGAGCGGCGGGGGCCGGGGCCGGCGCGGAGCCCAGCGCGGCTCCCCCAAAGTTTTGTCCCGCTCCGGCGAGGAGCCGTTCCGCCGTCTGATGAAAGCCTCAGGATCCCTCCGGCCTGTTGGCAGCGGGTGCAATCGAAGTTACAAACGATCCTGGAGAGGGTCGCGGAGTCCTGGCTCGTTTATTTTAACCCTCCCCCCCGCCCTCCGCCACCACAACCACCAAAAAAAAAGTGTTAATTGCTGTAAAGTTTCCGAGCACGTGGATAATTTACTTTGACTGCTGTGTTTTAATTAAAGGCAAACTTATTTATGTTTCTGATGTTTATATTACGCGATTTAATTACGCTTAGAGGCAGCGTCGCACTTTTTTTCCCCTTCCACCCTAAATCACATTTTCATTAAAGGTTTTAATAAGAAAACTCACTTGACCACTATTCATTATCTAGTCCCCTCCATGCACACAAGTTCACTTACCCATTCATTTATTCACTTACTCATTCCAGCAGATCCGCTGCAACTGCTGCTAGCAGGGATGTGAACACTCATAATTATTTGTCAAAGTCTGGAAAGTGTATTATCCCTTCTTCTAGTGGTAATTAGTTACCATAGCATCTAATACGTAAATGTGCCCAGAGCACACCATTAACAGTTAAGCGGAGGATTCAATTTAACACATGATTATATCTTTCATAAGTCATTACATTAGGAAAGCCAATGTCACTCATGCTGGGACAATTTCAGGCTCGGGGCCGGGGTAAGGGGCCAGGGGCCGGAGGAAGGGAGCCGGGCTGAGCGGCGGGGGCAGTGGGAGCCCCTCGGAGGAGGCCGGGGCAGATCCCGCTTCGGTGGGGCGGCTGGAAACGGGGAAGGAGCCCTTTCGAAGGGGGACATTTTCATTTCTGGTTAAGTGATCTATCAAGCGTTAAGAGGGGCGGGGGAGCCTCTCTCCTCCCCCCACCCCCGACACACACGCCGCTCGCATTGGCAAGACCTGCCCAGGGACTGGCCCAGCGGCTCCGTGTCGCCTCCCAGGGCGGCTGCTCGGTGCGGGGGCACAGGAGCGCGGGGCCGGGAGTGACAGCACCCCTACCCGCCCGAGCCACCTCTGTCCCCCTCCAGAGCAAGCAAGGAGGGAGCAAGAGAGCCCGAAGTCGGGTGACCAGGGATGCAAAGCGTGTCCATTCCGCTTTCCCGTGGCTCCGACGGGGAGGCAGACGGGAGGCGAACGGAGAAAGCCCGCGATGAGCCCCAGAGGCCGCCCTCGCTCCCCCGAGCCGGGCCGGGAGCAGCGGCCGCCGGGCCCGCACACGCCGCCCGCGCCTCGGCCCCTTCCCACGGGAGGCGGGAGGCGCAGCGTGGGGTCCCACGGCCTCCCCCTCCATCCCCAGCCCGGGTCCCGGCCGCCCGAGGAGTTCGGTGGGACCCCGCTTGCCGTCCCCCGTCGCAGGGCCGGGCAGAGCCGAGCCGCGGCCGCCACCGCCGGGGGAAGCTCTCCGGGAAGGCTGCTCGGCAGCCAGAGATATTAAGCGGTAAATCTTGCAGCAAATGTGTCCTGCGATGTTATATGCACGAACACACACTCGCACACACACACAGACACAGGCACGCACCACGCCAAGCTGGTGGCGGTGGTTAATTCCTAATCAGAATGATGGACAGCAGAGACAGAACAATACAAACTAATGGCTGTGTTGCTGATCACTTTACCCCTTGATTAAAGACACCCAATTATGGCGCAGAACAGTGTCGTAATTATGTTCCTTAATCACATCCAGGAGGTTTAATTGCCTTAACGATGTGTTTCATTAAATGAATTTAGGTATTATAGTCGACAGTTTTCATACACAGTTGTTTTCAAATTAACATAATATTAGACATCGTCATGGAAATTGTTTTAATAATCATAATTAGACGCACCCAGCCTTTGTCTAGTAAATGCTGAGAGACGCTTCTCCTTGCGCCTGGGGGCTGATCTGCCCACCCTCTCTGGGCTGCCTTCCCACAGCTCCGTGGCACTTTACAGTTATGTTTCCTGAAAAGTTACAGGTTCTGATTAATCTTTTTTGATGGGAAGTGGAGCAGAAAATATTTATCCCTTCCCCCGCGTGTGCTGCTGCCGTTGGGAGAGGCGGCTGCGACGACACCCGGCGCCGGCCCGGCCGTCCGAGGCGGGGGGACCGGGCGGGACCCCGGCTCTCGGCTCTGCCGGGACCCCCGGCCCGGGCCCGGCCCAGGGGGGCGGCTTTGGGGAGCTGCCTGCCCCCTCTGCTCTGGGCTTTGGGGCAGGGTGAGGGTCCGCGACGGGGGGGAGAGGCGGCTCCAAAACTTGGGGGGTAGGGAGTGGGTGCGGGGGGGGGCGGTCCTACAGCTCCACGGGGCACCCACGGATCGGGCGGCGAGGGCCGTGCGTGGAGCCGCGGGACGGGTGGGCAGGGCCCGGCGCTGCCCCACGGCTGCCCCGCACCGCCGGGGTCCGCCCGCCACGGGCGCGGGAGAAACGCACCGCGGGGAAGAACTTCTTACCCCCCTCCCTGGGACACCCTGAGCCGCGAGTGGGGTTCCGGGGAGGGTCTGCTGGGGGGGAGGTGGGGGGAGTGTGCCGGGGAGCCTTCATAGCAAGGCAAAGGAAAGGAAACTACCCGGCCCCCCCCCCCGCCCACCTCCTTAAATGTGGAGATATATGCTTAACAAAGCACAGCATAAAACAAGCGTTTGTTCAAAATATTTTAATAAAGATTCTTTCCGACATAGATACACATACAAACGATCGTACATTGCTGTCATAATCTGATTGACCTATTTAATATATATCACTCTTTACACATCCGTGACCTGCCAACAGATCCATCATGGCTCCTATTTTGCCATCCAACCTGACAGTCCGAATTTGTATTATCTGCAAGTAGTGGAAAATAGCAGGACTCGTGGTTTTTTTTAAAGAAAAAAAATTTAAAAAAATCTTGATTTATAAATGGCAGAGAGACAGCCACCCAGCCATGCAAACTCAAACTGAAGGCTCACTTTGGGTAAATAGCTACTTCTTGCTTTTCATCTCTCATTTTTCTTCCAAAAAAACCCCACCCTCCCACCCACCCTCACCAGAAAAAACAAGAGAAGAATCCCACGCGTTCTGTAAATCAGCCTAAAGTATTTTAAAGTATTTAAACTTAAATAATCATCCACAGTCAGAATAATTTACATACACATTAAAAGCGGTTTAAATTATACCTTTGAAAACACAGCGCCTGGGAAAACATTGGCTTGGCAAATGTTCTTGTAGCAGCTATTGCTCTGATGCCTTGTAAAAGTAAATAGCTATTACCTGTTATAATGCAAAGATTACCTTCTCAAAAATCAGTTGGTTGAGCAATTAAGAATACACCTTTCCTGTAATTTTTTGGACTGAAGCAATTTATTAAAGCTCAATTTAAATACAGGGATGATGCAACTTAAAATCCAGATGACCTTTCATAAACCTAAGCAGCTCGGATACATCAACATTTCTGGATATACGTTGTTGGCAAATAAACGTTTTAAACACTTGGCACACAGTTTAAGTTAATCCATAAACAGAATTTTAGAAGCATTTAAAGTAACTGCACATAAGACCCGTGACCTTAACACATGATAAATATTGTTGGCGTGGAAGGGTCATTCAAAGAATAAGAAATAAATAGCGTGTCTCGTTTATACATCATTGCAAAGTGGAAGGAAACAAGGTGCACATAAATATTTCTTTTAAAAATGCGATACTTTCAGCCACACGGAGTAGGGGGGGGTTGATCAGTTATTTTTTGTCTTTTTTTTTTTTTTAACTCTCTCGATTTTTTTTTAAATCACTCTCACCAAACTTTGCGCATTTTCACAGGATCAAAGTTTAGAGACGATAAAAAATACAAAGTCTTCCATAGCAACCGTCCAGTCTCTTTGTTTCTGCAAGTCGCTTAAATAATAAGTTTACATTTCAAGTTTGTTTGTTTCCTGGCTCAGAATAATAATAATACTGCTAATAATAATTAAAAACAAAAAAAAAAAATCTGTGTTCAAGTGCCCTCTCTGATTTGTCCCATCCACCTCCGCGCCCGGGTGGCTGCGGCCCCTTCCCCTCGCCGGGGCCGGGGCGCCGGGGCCGGGGCACCGGGGGACCGGGGCGGGGGCCGCTCTCCGTCCCTCCCCCCGGCGCTAGCCCCGGCTCCCAGCCCGGCCTGCTATTTCTCGGCCTGTCCTTTGTCCGGACGCGCCCGGCGAGGGCGACCCCCGTGTCCCGTCCGTCCCCCACCAGCACCCCCCGGTCCGAGGCTTCCTCCCCGCGGCACCCCCGGCCCCGCGCCCCCTCCCCGGCGCCCCGCGCACGCCGGCTCCCGTCGCGGTCCCGTCCGGGCAAAGGCCGAGGAGAAGAGGGAGGCGAGGCGAGGCCGGGCGGAGGGAGGCGGGGGCCGGGCAGCGGTCAGTCCCTCCGCCGGCCCCGCTCCCCCCGGCCCGGGGGCCGCCGGCTGTGGTCGCTCCCCGGGGCCGCGGCGGCGGCGGCGGCGGCGCGGGGGGAGCGGCGCGGGCGGCGGCGCTTAAGGCTTCTCTGTGCACTGTTTGCAGAGGCTGGAGGAGACGCTGTTGAAAATGGCACATTTCTCCGGGCAGGAGGTGGCGGGCGGCAGCCCGGCGCTGAAGGGGTAGCCGGCCGCCTGCTCGTAGGCGCCGAGGGCGGGGTGCAGCGCCGCCGCCGCCGCCGCCGCCGCCGCGGCGGAGCTGGGCAGGGAGGCGGCCGAGATGGCCTGGCCCTGGTTGAGATAAGCCACCAGGCGCCGCATCTCCTCCAGAGCCTGCGCCTGCATCAGGATGTAGTTCTTGGCCAGGAGGAGCGTGGCGATCTTGGAGAGCTTCCGCACGGAGGGGCTGTGCGCGTAGGGGATGACCGCCCGCAGCTCGTCCAGCGCGTCGTTCAGGTCGTGCATCCGCCGCCGCTCCCGCGCGTTGATGTTGAGGCGCAGCGCCTTCTGCTCCTTGGACTTCTTGCTGCCGCCGTGCCCGTGGCTGTTGGAGCAGCCGCCCTCGGCCGCCTTCAGCCCCCCGCCCCCCCCGCCGCCGCCGCCGCCGCCGCCGCCGCCCGCCGCCGGTGAGGCGACGCGCGGGTCCCCCCCGGCGCCGCGCAGCACCAGCTCGCAGCGGCCGTCGCTGTCGTCGTCGGGGCTCTGCTCGCCGCCGCTGCTCTCGGCCACCGAGCTGCGGCTGGCGCTCTCGCCGTACTTGACGCAGACGGAGCCCGGCGGCAGCGCCAGCGGGTCGCCGCCGACGCCGGGCTGCAGCAGCGCCTCGGGCTCCGCCGCCTCGTAGCAGGCGAGCGGCGAGGGCTGGCGGTCGCGGGGGTGGGAGAGGTCGAGCCCCGGGGGCGAGCGGAAGGCGGACTCCATGCGCTTGGCCGAGGCGGCGAGGCTCTTGTGGAAGAGGTCCTCTTCTGCGGGCAGCCCCAGCGCCCGCTCCATCGGCGCCCCGCTCGCCTCCGCCTCCGCCTCCTCCGCCCCCCTCAGCTCCCGGCCCGCTCCTCCAAGGCTCCGCGCCGCGGCGGGCGGCTCCGCGGCGTCCCGCTGGCTGAAATCGCCTCCCGGCTCCCGCCGGGGCTGCGCCGTGCCCGGCGCCGCGGCTGCCCCTGCTCCGGCGGCGGCTCCGGCGGCGGCTCCGGCTCGGGCTGGGGCTGCGGTTCCGGCTCCGGCTCGGGCTGCGGTTCCTCCGGCTCCGGCTGCGGCTCCGGCTCGCCCTCAGCAGGCGCCGCGCTGGGGCATTGTGCGCTGCCAGCGGAGCCGCTTCCACCGTTTATCTTGCTTGGATTCACCTTCAAGAGATTTCCGGACCCATCAACCAGCAGCCGCCGCAGACGGGGGAGTCTTTTACATCATTATCTCTGAGAGTAGGTTATTATGAAGAAGACTCGCCTGTTGGGACAGAGCTTTCTACCCAATCAGGTTAACGTTTTAATTAATAGGATTAAAACGGTAACAAACAATCCCAGGCGCTATCTGGCCCTGAGTCTGAATAGTTTCATTTCCCAGGTCTGAAGACAGGCAGCAGCTAGAGCTTTATAAGAGGCGCCTGCTCCATTATTCTCCCTGCCATCTGTATACACAGCTTAACGCATATGTTTGCAAGACGTTGTGTCCTGTTAGTAACCCAACAACTGCCTTTAGCTTGACATGTGTGGCGACTTTCACTCATCAATGAGCACACTAAAAGCCCTACTTAGATCGAAGGATGTTCTTTGCCTCCTTCAGCAAATTACAGCCCTGCACTGCAGAAAAGCCCGCTTCAACACTTCCCCTTCCGAGCGCTGCCAGCAGACTTCTGCTAACTTAGCCGTGGAGTCAGGAGTGACACCCTCTCCCCCCACCCCAGCCCACCCACCCCCTGCAGTTACATTAACTTATAGCCCCCTCCCACCCCCACCCCTCTTCCCGAAAAGCATCGCCTGGGGGGGGTGGGGTGGGGAATAAAAAATTAAGAACCCCGGACCAACCCGAGCCGCCGTGCCCACTCCTGCCCACCGCCACAGACCACCTTGCTTCCTTGGGAGGCGGACGGTCCCCAGCCCCCTCTCCCCCTCCTCCAGCAAAAGGAGACCGAACTACAGGGGGAGTTCCCCTCCTCCTCCCCCTAGCCATTTTCAAGTAGCAGATTGCCGCTTTCGAGTGATTATCCCCCGTGTCCCTATAAAAAATATAAAGCCCCATCCGTTACCTTGCAAATGAACGGTTCTGGGGAGAAGGGAGGGCGGGGGGAGAAAGGGCAAAACCCACCAAACTTTTTTTTTTTTTTAAATTATTGTGACTGACCAACTCTTTACAGCTCCCACCCTCCCTCCTCCCTGCGGCAGCACCCCGCTCCGCTCCCATACGCCGGGGTGCCGCCGCCGGTGTCAGGGCGAGGGCGGCCCCGGCGCCCCGGTTACCCCGGGCCCCCCCGTTCCCCTCCCGGGGCTTCTCCTCGGAGCCGGGTGCAGGCTCTTCTGCGCTCTCCCAGAAGCTGAAGTGGCAACCCCGAGGGCTGGTCTGAATTTTTGCCCCACTGCTCCTCCAGTGCTCGAGGCGAGGAGCTCGCTCTGGCTTCACTCTTAGCGCTAGGAGTATTTAGTGGCAGGTTTTCATTCTTATGACATCAGTAAAAACAATATTTCCCACTGCTTCCAGTAAATCATTCTTATGTGGCAGAATTACTGAAGGCTATGAAATTTTTTGGTTTCTCTGGTTTCATTAAAAACCTTTTAATTGTGTCTTTCAGAGTTGGCCCCAGGTGTTGGACTCTTTTCATTACATTTTGCTCTAATGTGATGAAATTCTAATTCTCTCCTTACCATATGGTTAAATTTCCCCACTGAGATTTAGTTGAAAAAGGAGAAATAATCTATTAATCTCTGTAATAGATTCACAAATGAGGTTTGCCACAGAACCTGTTTTTGAATGGTAATATCGGAACAGTTGGGTGCCTTGTTTCAGGAAAGAAAGGACCAGGCGACAACAGAAAACGTTTGAATTTTCACCTGGAAAGAATGAAAAGAAGCCAAGCTGCAAATTTCAAAGTAATTGACTGAGATTTCATCTAGCGAGGACATGACTACAATACAGACCTTCCTCACCTCGTGTCTCCGGATCAGAGGCGAACATATAAGCCGAGCCCTCCGAAGAGAGGGGGGGAGTCTCACACACACCCCCACACACCCACACACCCACCCCCCAGCCCCGTTTGGCTGATGCGCTTGTCCCTGGTCGCCGTCCAAGCGCACAGTCACCGAGCGCCTCGCTCCCCTCCCCCTTTCCGAGGGATGCCACCGTTAACCTCTATCATTATTAATCCGAAGGCATTTTAGGTTTATTCTTTTCCAATTAGCAACTTCATCTTCCCTGGGATCATAACAAAGGGCTTCATAATGGCAATCGGGGTTTCGTGTTTATTATCATTATTGTGGTTGTTGTTATTGTTACTATATAAGCTGTTTAACATCCAACTTGTAAAACTCATGTGGTCACTTAAGGACGGCGGATACTGTTATTATGATTTGATGCTTAGGGGGAACATTTCGTCACCCGCAGCTTATTTCTTCGAAGACGATGATCCTCGGCTCGATCTCTCCCGCTGATCCGGGGGTTCACTAGTGCTACACCCCCACACACACTTTTTGCCTGCAACTTTGGGGACGGCGTACGCTGCCGCTCCGCCGGCGACGGGGCCGGTTGCCCCGGGGCTGCGCTCGTCCCCGGGGGGGGGGGGCTGCGGGCGCCGCCGGTCCGCGCCGTCGGGGCGGGGGAGCCGGGGGCAAAGCGGCGACCTCCAGGAGGTCCCGGCCGCCTCCTCTTGTCCTCGGCTGCCTTCGCTCAGATTTGCGCTCTGCCTCTGAATTTTCCCCCTCTTCGTCTAAGCTTTCAGCTCATCCCTGTCCACCCGCCCGCCTGCCGGCTGCCGATCGGTCTGGCGATCCCTCCGTGTGCCTCTCCCTGCTCCTGCCCGTCCATTCAGCCGCCTCGCTTTTTCTTTTCTTTCTCTTCATCCTTTCTTTCCCCTCTCTTTCTGGGTCTGGCCCCTGTTCTTGAAACACTGATGTATCCCAGTCATCTTGCCGATGCGTCCATCTGGGATTTGCCGTGCTTTAACGACGCCAACTTCCTACCAAACTTTAGTTTGGGAAGGGTTGGGAGAGAGAAGCGGAGGAGACAAGAAGAGAGCCCCTCTCGCCTCCTCCGGACCTCACTGTTGTGGTCTGTCTTTCCCTCCCTCCCGAAGAAGTGGCTGTTTAACAGTCTCTGGGAACTTTAGTTTGGAAGCAGGCAGAAGAATTTATAGAAGCTTTAAATGCGGGGCTTATAAAAATACCGAGGAATGGTCTTTGAGGTTTATGCACTCGTAAACTTTTGCTGATTGCTTCTGGGAAGTTGTCAGGCATGTAACACTGCGTTTATCTTACAGCGCAATGAAAACACATCTGCCCAGCGTCTCGTTACCTGGTTTAATTGCACCGCAGCCCTCTGCCACCGGCTCCACGCCGCTTGGGTCATTATTTCGGGGAACGAGGAGCCCGGAGCCGAGCTGCAGGAGGGGCCGTGCCGGGCGGGGCGGGAGGTAGGGGCAGGGGCAGGGGGTGCAAGGGGGCTGGGGGGGGGTGTCCCAGAGTGCAGGTGGGAGCGGACAGCACAGCCGCTGTTCATTTGCCACGGCGTCTTTTGCAAGATCTACTCGAGAGTCATTTTGTCCCGCTCCCCACCTGGGCGAGAAGTTAGAAACCCCTTCCCTCTCCCCAGGGCTGGGCTTCCCGTTTGCTGAAAAGCCTCCAGGGAGGAAGGACGCTTTCCAAAGTGTCCCTAAAGGCGCCCAGGAGCTGAATGCTGACGAGACAGAGTTTTAGACAACTGAAGGCAGCTTCCCTCTGCCTGCTCTGGGCAGAGGCACGGCGTGCCCGCTCAGGGCTTGGGATCATCCGCAAGTTCCCGGTCTTTCTTCCAGCGGCTCAGCCCCGAGTCCCTCCTGCCTCCGGCACGGCGAGCCCTGCTTTTCCAATGCTAAGTCAGGTGTTGGAGGGCGCTTTCTTTCTCCGCAGCTGCTTGTGTGTTGTTTTCACTCTTAGGCAAACTTTATTTAAGTTCGGGGGAAGAAAAGACAATAAAAAGGAAAGAAAATGACACACACACCCCACGCCCCCCCCCCACGCCCCCCCCCTTTGCATTTCCTCTTAGTGCAAACCTCCTCAGAGGTGTCTGTCCAGAGGCAGCCCCGGGATGCCAGTGAATTCCCAGCTTGGGAAGAGTTTCCAGCAGAAGACAGGGGCCCGGCAGCCGCGGGTAGGGGAGGAGAAGGGAGCGATGCTCTCAGCCCCCGGCGCGGCATCCTGCGTCCTGGGACCGGGGGGCCGGGGAGCAGCAGGGGTGGTGGGAGGTGGCGGGTGCCTTTGTGCAGCCGGGCTTGGAGAACACTTGCGTGGCGAGGGGCTCCAAAACGGAGGAAAGCATTACCCCCCCACCCCACCCCCTGTGCTTTACAGGAGGAAAAACCTGCATTGATGGACTTGACCCGACAGCGCAGCAGAGACGAGGCATCTTGGGGTGAGGGTTGCCACAGGCGGCCCTGCACCTCGGAAGGGGACCGCTGAAGACAGAAAGGAAAGTCTGGAGGGCTGCAGAGGGATCAGAGGCACCTCAGTGTCCCCTCTGAGGGCCGCCGGGTGGTCGGTGGGTCCCCTCCGGGCTCTGCTCGCCCTGCCCGGAGGGGACCCACCGGCCACCCGGCCCCAGTTGCTGCGCTCCCGATCCAAAATCCACAGCACCATCTCCTGGGCAGCGGGAGAAATGCATGAAATTCATGGTCCGCCTCGGAGGCTGCGGGGTTGAAGTCGGCGGAAGGGACCCGATGTGGGGGCTGGAGACACAGAAAATTTTATGGAAATGGAAAAAAAAATTAAATGGAAAGGTAAAATAACTCTGTAGCGTGTTTTGGCTTGGGGAACGCAATAATTATTCCTCTGGTCTTCCTTTTGAAGCTGAAGCCTATGGGTTGGGGGCTGTGCTTGGACAGGAGGCAAGAGGCTCTCAGGAAGAATTATGTATTCATTTACATAGATACACACAACAGAAAATATATATACTTGAAACAGATTATGGCTGGAAGAGCTTGAGGGTATGCCAGTTCAGGGACAACACTGGGTGTATATGCAGTGACAAACCCACTGAGGTGTTACACTGAGGTTTGTGGAGAAAGTCGGGAAGATCTTATCATATTTCATTGTGCTCTGTTTTGGTTTCAGGAACTTTTTGCTTTGCTTCGCTTCGCTTCGCTTCGCTTCGCTTCGCTTCGCTTCCCTTCCCTTCCCTTCCCTTCCCTTCCCTTCCCTTCCCTTCCCTTCCCTTCCCTTCCCTTCCCTTCCCTTCCCTTCCCTTCTTCCTATTTTCCTTTTCCTTTTCCTTTTCCTTTTCCTTTTCCTTTTCCTTTTCCTTTTCCTTTTCCTTTTCCTTTTCCTTTTCCTTTTCCTTTTCCTTTTCCTTTTCCTTTTCCTTTTCCTTTTCTCTTTCTTCTCTCTTTCTTCTCTCTTTCTTCTCTCTCTTCCTTTCTCTCTCTCTTTCTCTCTTTCTCTGTTTCTTTCTTTCTCTCTCTTCCTCCTTCCTTCCTTCCCTTTCCTTCCTTTCCTTCCTCGCCTCTGTTCCCCCCCTTTTCTCTCCTTCCTTTCTCTCCTTTCCCCAGAGAAGACCCTATAGGCCCTCCAAGCCCTTCCTCTCCTCATGCACACAGTTCCCCATGCTTGTGCATGTCTGCTTTAGCCAAATCAGGGTTATTAGTGTAGCTCCCTTTAGCAAACCATTCCCTGGATCGACAGAGCTACCTGTTGTGCTTATTTATCTACTTCAGCCTGAATTCTGCCTCACACAGCTCTGCCTAAGTGCTCCTCTCTCGTTTCCAGCTCCCAGAGTAAGTGATTCTCTCTGCTCCTTTCAAACGCCCCCCAACAAACGTCTGTGTGCATCTCAGCAGGAGCAGAGGCCAGAGCTCTAGCCATGTACAGCTAACATTTACTCCCTGTCCAGCTTTCACTCTCACATCTGACCCTATTTTTTTCATACTGGAAATTTTCCACAGTAAGGAACGTGGCACTGAGCTTGCTCTTCCCACCCTTGTGTGGCCAGGCTATAGTTGTTTATCTTCAGTTAATATTTTATGGCCAAACGGTTTCTATAGGTCTTTCCTTTTCCTTCCATGCTTCTTGAACTCCTTCCAGTTCACCTTTATTGGTACTGAAAGTACTTAAATCTGAAGGCAGTAGTCGAGGTGCTATCTCATCAGTATTGTACACTGAGAGAGACATCTATCACTTCCCGGGTACATGACACGATGCCTCTGGATTTTTTTTATTTTTGGTCACACTGCTAGATCCTATTTAATTTACTGAGGCCCATACATCCAAATCTATATGTTAGTAGGCATGTATTTTACACTTACTGTATTCCCTTCAGTCACCACTTTGCAATTATAGGAAGAAAAAAAATGCTTGCGTGTACCTTTCTTCCATTCTTTATAAATCCATGCTGTTTGTTGGTTGTGGATCCAGTCTCCCCTAAGTGCTTAGGATTTTTACCTTTTAATATTTTTTCCATGATATTACTGCAGACTGAAGTTAGGCTTACCAGATGGTAGATGACAGGTTCACTCTTTCTCTTCCTCTTCCCCTGCCATTTTTAAAGACCAGTAACATGCTCCCCTTTCTTTTCAGACTCTTAGAGCTCACTAATTCTGCAGGAACACTTTAAAATAATTGTCAGTAGTTTGGATAAGTTCATTAGTTAATTCCCTCTCCTCCCCATGCTGCACATCACAGGGATATGCTCAGTTTCACATCCTTAGTCTTTTCCCCCCTCAACCTTCCTTATGACCTTCTCGCTGCGATCCTAACTACTAGGTTGTTTTTCCTAATTGTACTTTATTTTTAATAAAAAATGCAATTCAATACTCTTTCTAATTTAGAATCATCACTCCTTTTGTTCCTTTCTTTGCAGAATAACAAACCTTTTTCATTCATAGCAATTCCTTTCTTCCCCTTGTAATTAAAAGATCATCTAGAATCTATACACATCTAAGTAGTTGCTACATTGAAAAATGGAGGCACTATCACTAGCAGTGCTGTTATAGTCTATAAATAAGGCAATTTTATATGTTTAATAACTTATCATGGGCATAAAATACAAAAATGTATTGAATTACAGTTCAGTAAGAGTCAAAATCCATATATTTAACAGTGAAAAATAATTTTATTCTCAAACTCTTCCTATATTTCAACTATTTTTGTATTAAAGTGTAAGCTCATTTCCCATTACATCCCTTCAGTTGCCATGATAAGTAACAAGAACAAAGAATTTCCTTCCTGGATTGCTTTGCTAAATTCATACTTTAATCTTTTGGTAGACGATGTTTTTCAAACACACTCAGATGTCTGATTGTCAGCTTTATGTCTCAGGAAGTATTTCCAGCAATTCAGATACAGTAAAGTATCTACCTCTAGCAAGTCTCTGTGTACTATATAACTTTTATAGTCATTATAAAAAGTAATTTATTGAAAAAACTTAAACCTTTTCCAACTCAACTGACTTTTGATTTAAAGGTGTGTGCTCCTGGTTATGGTAATCAGGTTTGCTGTTTATGTCATGAAGTTTAGAAGCTCTGAGGGTAACATCCCCTAAAACATAGCATGTTCACAGAGGCAGAGATATCAGCTCATGTTTCACTGTTACAGTGCCTGGAATTGCACATAATACAAGGTAGGAGAGCTTTTCCCGATTTTAGATCACTTTTTTTCTCCTGAGTATTATTTCTATTTGCCTTCACTGGAGTACAATACAGTGATTCTGGCTACAGGCTCGATCTTGGGAAAGGGCATTTAACAAAAAAGAGGAAGTAACATAGCTCATTGGTATTTGACTGTATCTTCCTTCCTTCCTTCCTTCCTTCCTTCCTTCCTTCCTTCCTTCCTTCCTTCCTTCCTTCCTTCCTTCCTTCCTTCCTTCCTTCCTTCCTTCCTTCCTTCCTTCCTTCCTTCCTTCCTTCCTTCCTTCCTTCCTTCCTTCCTTCCTTCCTTCCTTCCTTCCTTCCTTCCTCCCTTCCTCCCTTCCTCCCTTCCTCCCTTCCTCCCTTCCTCCCTTCCTCCCTTCCTCCCTTCCTCCCTTCCTCCCTTCCTCCCTTCCTCCCTTCCTCCCTTCCTCCCTTCCTTCCTTCCTTCCTTCCTTCCTTCCTTCCTTCCTTCCTTCCTTCCTTCCTTCCTTCCTTCCTTCCTTCCTTCCTTCCTTCCTTCCTTCCTTCCTTCCTTCCTTCCTTCCTTCCTTCCTTCCTTCCTTCCTTCCTTCCTTCCTTCCTTCCTTCCTCCCTTCCTCCCTTCCTCCCTTCCTCCCTTCCTCCCTTCCTCCCTTCCTCCCTTCCTCCCTTCCTCCCTTCCTCCCTTCCTCCCTTCCTCCCTTCCTTCCTTCCTTCCTTCCTTCCTTCCTTCCTTCCTTCCTTCCTTCCTTCCTTCCTTCCTTCCTTCCTTCCTTCCTTCCTTCCTTCCTTCCTTCCTTCCTTCCTTCCTTCCTTCCTTCCTTCCTTCCTTCCTTCCTTCCTTCCTTCCTTCCTTCCTTCCTCCCTTCCTCCCTTCCTCCCTTCCTCCCTTCCTCCCTTCCTCCCTTCCTCCCTTCCTCCCTTCCTCCCTTCCTCCCTTCCTCCCCCTCCCTCCCTCTTTTTTATTTACCTCTTTTTCTTTCTCTTGAGTGCTTACTCTTGCTTGCTTGCTTCCTTCATATACCATATAGCCGTGCTTCATATTAAAAGTGACAGGACCCTTTAATGACAGCAGAGATCATGACCACAAGCATGACTATTGTAACAACGCCTAGCTCTGATCAGTGCTCGGACACTCACTCACAATATTTTTGAGCCAAACCGTTGCAATGGGATTTTAACTTGTCTTTCAATCCAGAGAGGAGGATGCTGCTAGCTGTGGTCCCAGTCCTGTCACTGGTTCTGGGTAGGCAGAGGCCTGCAGGTTCAAACTAAAGGACTCCACCTCACTGCAGCCACAAGGGCAAGGGAAAGAAAAGCAGGGAGGCATGAGAAGGTGAGTCAGGGACTCCGCCATGCTCCTGAGAGGTCCAGCAGCCTTGATGTTGCTCTACATTGTGCTGATAGCTCAGTTAGTCCATCATTCAAACCCAGGATTAGTGCACCCACTGCCAGAGCTGAGCCAGAAATCACCCCAAAAGGTGGGTTAAGGACAGAGGCCAAATGATATCCATGGAGACAAAAAACCATACAGTTCAATTTTGTGAGGAACTTTGTCTTTGAGAGTATTTTGTAAGACAGCCTCAGTCAACAACAGTCCAGGTACCACAAAGCTTACACACAACTTGCTTTCTGAGGGTAAGACCAAGTGACCAGAAAATGCTTGAGGGCTGACAAGAGCTTTTAGCCTCCTTAGTCCCTTCTTAGGCTGTCACAGAGACTTACCGATGTTTACTTTGCAGAGTTATTTGATTATTCCAGGAGAGGACTGGAGGCAAGGGGCTCCATGCACCTGCAGGCTGAATCCACCAAGGTGACAGTCATCTTTGAAGAGGCAAGTCTGCATGGAGATCTGAACATATTTCAAACTGATTTACTTCATTATTGTCCCATTTTTCTCGCTGGCCATCCGCTTGGACAACAGTTTGATTTATTTGAGTTTAAATAGGCATGAAAACAAACAGTGTGGCTTGAGGCAAGGCTAGGTGCATCTGATCTACAAAACATGTAAGATTGCATCTGGGGACTTGTGAGCTGAGGCACTGTCAGGGAAAGGGCATCGGCAGCCTTTTCACATCCCTCTCCCTATACATATCTACATATAGCATCAGACCATGTTAACAGAGGAAAGAAGCCCTGTTTATGTAGTGGTTTGTTACCTACTTCTCTTCAACAACCCTGAATTAAGAGCTTAGTGAAGAATGACATGCAGTTTTTCTGAGAGGTGAGTTCACGGAGGTCAACTTTATACTAGTCTGATCAGCCATCGGGCTTGGAGGGATGCTTGCTTGAAGTGCCAAAGGTTCCCTGAGACACATTTTTTAGACTTCCCAAAGAGGGCATGGGATTTTTCCTGCCTCCCGCTTTCAACTGTGGCCATAGGAAATTATGCAGGAATTTCCCAGTGTAATGGCCTAAGGGTGGGGGATGGAGGCTCCAACACTGATGTTGGCTCTGATAAACCGAAGTCACCCTGGAGACACATGTTCTCTGTCCCATGATACACATCAGATTTGACCTTTGGGCATCGGGGCATCGAGCCACTTGCTCCATGTTTTGCTTTTCTAAATTTGGCCTCCCTTCTTTGTAGCATACCATATGATTTCCTTCAGAATTCTTCCACTTCTTAGGGTGAGTTCTTTGTAGTGCTCAGCTAAAGTAAAAATAAAAACCAAAACAAAACAACTCCACCCAAAGGTAAAACAAAGACTCAGATGCTTTCAGCAGGGATAATTATTCCTGCGTATTGAATGAAGCCCATGGTGTGGAGGAGTGTAGTTTCATTGAGCTCGCTAACCTTCTGATCATGCATGGGTTGAATCTGGACCCAAATGCTCACACATCACAAGATATGGGCGCCACTTTTAGCGATACCTTCAGAATTATGCCAGCAGTGTGAGACCAGGCACAGTGAGAAGCATGGAGCCTGCAACACATTGTTATGGTATTCGCGCTGTTGATTCTGATTCTCTGATAAAGTTAATTGACTGAGTCAGGGCAAATTTGCTCCACACCTGCTCTGGACAGAGCAAGCTCAACCAGCTCTAATCAATCACTCCCACCAGGAAACTGGCACAAATGGTTCTTGTTCATTTGGTGCCAGCGGCTCATCTTGGTGGCACTGGAGCAATCCCAGGGTAAGACTGTGGGATGTATGTACAAATCACCCTGGGGGAACTATATCAGAATCTGTCCCTAAGCCACATTATTTTTTACCCTTAAAATAGTACATTCCCTGTATAGTACAGGCCAAATGCTCTGGGTGAAGCCAGTCTACTGAAGAGAAGTCTGGCCTTAATGATGTGGGTATCCATCAGTCTGTGCCACTTTGCCTTGGGACTAGGGACTGCTTCCCACCTCCTTTACTAGGAGTGCTGCTATAGCTTTCTAATGAGCTTTGCCAGTCTCAGTGCCATTCAGTTAATGCTCTGGCAGCATTTCCTTCAGAAAAAGTGTACTTTCTTGCATTTTTGACCTGTCTATTATCAAATTGGTTCTAGTATGGACCAAGGGAGGATCTTTCCCTCTGGTGCTCACACTCAAACTACTTACTCATCCGAGGGCCTTCAGCAAGGAGGGATGGCTGCACTTTGCTCAATGTACTAGGGCACATTGGCCAGGAGTCTGAGAAACTGTGCCCTGCGTTTCCTCGATTTACTCATCGATAGATTCACTTCAGTTAAGGCATGTTTAGAAATGGCTATTAGACACACCCAGAACCTGCTTCATCCTTTATTTCTTAATATTTCTGGGCCCTTTTACCTGTTTTGCTCTGCCCTCCTGCACATGCACAAAGCACTTCATTCAAAATTTCTGCCTCTTCCTTTACCTTTCCTGTTTCCCTAGAGGGAACCTGTGCCTACAGGCTCTGACATGAGCCCATGGCTCTCTTGCACAGTGGCTTCCAGTATATTATGTGGAGCAGGTGGACCCAAGCCCCAAGAGGAGCAGGGCTCTGAGGCCCCTACAGCAGGTTACAGCACGGGATACAGCAGATATGGCAAACCCAGGACCTTGAGTCAGACAGAGTACTGGTTAAAACCCCCAGCAGAACCGAAACTCTTCTCAAGGCTGCTGCAGAAGGTTAAACTCTGTGTCTGCAGACAGTGGGTAGCTGAAGAAAGGAAGATAGACAGCAGCAAGCCTTACAAATAACAGTGCTTGCTTTTGAAGCATTTAAATGATTTAGTGGTTTTTAGTTAGCAGAGAGAGAAGCCTGACTAGGACCCTTCCTTTGGGTTTAAGTCAAACCACACCACAAACAGGGCAGAAGAGAGATGGACATCATGCTTGAAGATATTTTGACAAGGAGAACAGCAACAGCAATAGCAGCTGCAGAAATCCTATGGGGTAATGGGCAACTCCTTAGCAGGGGACAAAGGGACTGCAAAGGTGGCAACATAAGGATAACTCATAGGGAAAGACCATGTACACACTTGGATCCTGTCAGCTCTGCATTCACATGCTGTGGCTACAGACTCTCATCCCATACTAATGTGGGTTTGGATAGATTACTCCGTATCCATTGTGGAATCAGGAGCTTTAACTAGGGGCAAACGGGCACTCAAGGAGTTACAGTGGTTTGTGCTCTGCCTCACCATAACTCATCTGTGTGTCCAGAAGCTCAATCAGAAGGCAAGGGGAACATTTAAAACTTTAAATTGGCAACTAACAAACAAACCAGGGCATGGGCAGAAACAATGCTATCAGCCCTACTGTCCTCACCCCAGCTTTGATGGGCACAGTAGTGGTGTGCTTCTTCCTGTGCTGGGCTCTGAAGGCATGAGAAAGGGTTCAGCTGCCCCAGTGAATTTAATTCCTTGAACATCTGTTCTCCGTCTGCTACAGAAAAGATGGCAGGCCAGATGGGAACATCCTAGCGGCTGCCGTCAGCCTGGGGGTCACCTACTGCATCGTGCTTGAAGATATTTTGAAAATGAAAACAATAGATCACAGGACCTGAAGAGCTTTCACACAAGAGACCTAATGGTACTGTAAAGTTAAATAAGACACATTTTTTTTTCTCTTTTGTAAGGAAAAGATGTTGATATAATAAAAGGCAAAAGCAAAAGATATGTTCACTGTAGATTCAGCAGGTACACCATGCTTCTAGGTAAAGGAAAAGAAAAGGCAGAGACTGAGCCAGAGTATGGGCTGTGCACACTGTTTAATTGCTAGTACACACCCTACCTCTGCCTTCCACCACTCCCGCTGGTCAATTCCAAAATAGAGTTTGGGAAGAGACAGGCTGGAGTAGTGAGCCCCTGTGAACCTCATGAGGTTCAACAAGGTCAAGTGCAAGGTCCTACACCTGAGTCAGGGAAATCCCCAGTACGAGTAGAGACTGGGGATAAATGGGTTGAGAGCAGCTCTGTGGAGAGGACTTGGGGATCCTGGTGGATGAAAAATTGGACATTAACCAGCAATGTACACTCGCAGTCCAGAAAGCCAATTGTGTCCTGGCTGCATCAAAAGAAGAGTGGCCAGCAGGTCAAGGGAGGTGATTCTGCCCCTTTACTCCACTCTGGTATGACCCCATCTGGAGTGCTGCATCCAGCTCTGGAGTCCTCTGCATGGGAAAGATGTGAACCTGTTGGAGTGGGTCCAGAGAAGGGCCACAGAAATAATCTGAGGCATAGAACACCTCTCCTATAATGAAAGGCTGAGAGAGTTGGGGTTGTTCAGCTTGGAGAAGGGTCCAGGGAGACCTTATTGAGGCCTTTCAATATATAAAGTGGTCTTATAAGAAAGACGGAAAGATATTTTTTTACCGAGACCTGTAGTGACAGGACAAGGGGCAACAGTTTTGAACTGAAAGAGGGTAGTGTCATGGTTTCAGCTGGGATAGAGTTAATTTTCTTCACTCTAGCTGGTATAGTGCTGTGCTTTGAAATTAGCATGGAAAAAAAACCTGTTGAGATAACACACAGATGTTTTGGCTGTTGCTGGGTGGCGCTTGTACTAGTCAAGGACATGTCTAGCCTCCCATGCTCTGCTGGGTGCACAAGAAGCCGGGAGGGGAGGGGGCACAGCTAAGAGAGCGGATTCAAACTGACCAAAGGGATATTCCATATCATGTAACGTCATGCCCGGTATGCTGCCTGGGAGGGGCTGGCCAGGGGAGGGAGGGAGCAATCACGGCTCGGGGACGGGCAGCGTCGGTCGGCCGGTGGTGAGTGGTTGTATTGTTCGTGTTTCTGCGGTTTTTTTTCCTGTTTTCCCTTTCCTTCCTTTTCCCTTTTATTATATTAACATTATTGTCATTATTATCATAATCATTTATCATCATCATTTTATTGTAATCATTAAACTGTGCTTATCTCAACCCACAAGTTCTTTTGCTCGTCCGATTCTCTTCCCCATCCCACAGGGGTGGGGGGGGTGAGCAAGTGGCTGCGTGGTGTTCAGTTGCCAGCTGAGGCTGAACCACGACAGGTAGATTTAGATTGGACATAAGGAAGATATTTTTTTACGATGGAGGTGAGACACTGGACCATGTCGCTCAGAGATGTTGTGGATTCCCCATCACTTGACATGTTCAAGATCAAGTTGGATGGGGATCTGAGCAACCTCATCTAGTGAAAGATATCCTTGTCCATGGCAGGGACGATTGGACTAGATGATCTTTAAAGGTCCCTTCTGATCCAAACCATACTGTGATTCGAAGAGTCTGAAAGAAGTTCATGGCAGTTCATGCCCAAAGGGCAATATGGGCCGCACCAGGTTTGGCTCCTTCCATGTTACATAGTCCTCTCAGACCACCCTGGAAGGCTTTATATTTCTAGATGCCCAATCTGTCAGCATGGTCCACCTTTTCTGTTTGGTGCTGCACAGGCTTTGTGGACTGTCTATATCTCATCTCCCATATTATTTTAGATATTGAAAACTGACAAAAGAAACACAAACAAATAATGACACCTTAGGGCCACCAGGGGCTTGAGACACAGGCCAAATGCTCTGGGTGAAGCCAGTCTACTGAAGAGAAGTCTGGCCTTAATGATGTGGGTATCCATCAGTCTGTGCCACTTTGCCTTGGGACTAGGGACTGCTCCCCACCTCCTTTACTAGGAGTGCTGATATAGCTTAAAAGCTAGAACCTTCATTACCGCGACCATTTCAGTGAAGGACGCGCAATTTCCCCGGCATGTCAAAAGGTGAAGGAAAATTTGTCCTACTGAACTGGTCAAACCAGGCAGTACAGAGGGTCAGTAAATTTTAGGGACAAACATAAACTCAATGCCATTGGTTTCAGCCTTTGGATTTAAATTTTTTACCTTACCAATCAATGGTAAAGACATTTACGGTCAGAGACTGACTGTACATCACTTACTACCATCACTAAGGAGTTCCTGGCAGCTTCTACCTTGGGATTATAAAAATTTTTCTTTCAGCTCCAAATCAGTGATGCTGCGGATTGAATACAAACCTGATTGAGGTTTGGTAGTTGATAGAAATGCAGTGTAACAAAGTCTAGTGCTAGATCATGTTTATGCTATGTTGTGAGGAAAAGAGAAATCCATCCAATTTCAAATGAAAGGTGGACAGCTGCTGCCAGAACTGCTGCTGGAATGAAACCCTGGAAGAAAAAAAAAAAGAAGAGTATTAGCATAGGGTAGACAGAACAGCATATTTCCAAAGATTATTGTTAGCTGAAGGAAGGGACCAGAACAAGCAGGATTTTATTTCACAAGATTCACAACAATTTTTTTCACAATTTCAGCCTGTATGGTGATTCCCAAGCAGTCACAGAAAAAGTTTAAAAAAAAAAAAAAATCCACAAAGAAATCATCTGGGAACCAGAAAATCCAAGAAAAATGTGAAACGGATGTTATAATGGCTGCAAAGAAACTGTAAGTGTTCAAACACTATTAAGAATTATAATTTATGCAAAACGTACAGATCAGTTAAAGCAAAAGGACACAAAGACTGTAACTATCCCCATAGGTGACACAGCTGGTGCAGGGAAGATGTATCCCTTTAGATCAAACTTGACATAAAGTATTCACTGAAGTGTTTGAGAAACTTCACTTTCCTCCCTGTTCTCACTTCCCTGAGACAGCGTGTTACAAATAAACAGGACATTTTTGTGTTTCAGGTAATTTCTGCTTGCCTGTCTGAACAGCAGGCACAGTTTAGAGTCACACAGTCTCAGCTAAGTGGACATGGGTTTAGCAGTTTTCAGTAAAGTGCAGGTTTAGGTGAGCACCCTTTAGTTCCCATTTTCTTCAGTCCACAGCCCATTTGTTGGAAACTGTCACTGAAATAATAAAGTACCTAGTGAAAAAAAAGTCGACTTCTGACTATGGTTAGCACTTCTATTGCAGAATGGTGCCAATGAAACAGGGTTAACACAACCTTAGATTTTGCTTGTGAGAACTACAGAGAAAATCTGTTAGAAACTCAGAGAGATTGAATACTTGCAAAAATAAAAGAGGGAGATAAGGCAGGACCCGAAGGCCCTAGGAGCTGCCACTACTTGATATAAACAGTCTGTGTATCTGTGAGGATATCGATTGTGTCATGAGAGGTAGCCTGGTGGTCATAGGAGGTTGTAACTCCAGATGGACACATGCTCTGCCAAGAGGAGAGCAGACAAGAGGCATTAAGTCAATTGTTTTGCACAAGACATTTGCAGGCAACAACCAGCAGGTAGAGTTGACTGAGTCCCAAAATATGGCACAGTCAGGAAAAGGCTGCATTAAGTAGACCCAGAGGTCCAAATGATAAATATGTGACTCTAATTCAGCATCAATTCTGTTAATTAAGTTAATAGTTCATTTGCAAGTATTTGAAGGTCTTTACTGGATTAACCCTAGGAAAGCTATTAAGATGTTGATGGTGTGTACCTGCTAAGAGGTGTGGGAAAGCATGTTGTGAGCTGGTGCTGGAACATGCCTTTTGGAAAGGATTGTTGGGTTGTGCTCCTGTAGCGCCGTACCGATCTGCTCACACACAGGCAATGCGTGGAGCAGACCTCTGTCGGGCTCCTTGGCTCTTAATTGGTCTAAACAACAGCTGTTCTCTCTTTCTTTGGGCCAAAGTCAAATGCTGCAGCATAAAACATGTGGGTTACAGTGCCATGGAGGGAGTGTGCAATTCATCCTCCTGTAACTGTTGCAGGCATGTGCACTTGTGTGAGCAGCATTTACATGCACGTGACAGTCCAGAGGAGGGTGGGAGAGTAATAAAGTAGAGATTACGCTTAAAAGGCCCAAAGGAACCACTGCGAGCACCTTATTGGACCTCCTGTGCAATGCAGAAGACTGCACTGAATTAATTTGTTTAAACTCGATCACATCTATAGGAAAGAAAATCTTAATGTTTCCATTTCCTATGTTAATGCGCCATGACCTTAGAGAAATTGTTCCAATGATAGCTGTTCTCACTGTTTAAAACATGCAACTTTGTCCTCATTTGAATGTGGCTAGTTTCAGCTTTGGCATTGCATTGTTATAACTTCCCTGGCTAGTCTGAAAATCACTTTTACTAACGTAACAGAGCCATCAACTTTACACTTGGTAAAGTTGTTTCCTTAAGTTTATAATGATAAAACACCCCTCAGCCCCTCTTTCTGGTTTATTTCTGAACCCTGCTTGTACTGTTAGCTGCCTTCCTGAGGGGGTGAGCACCAGGTGACATTTCAGACAGAAATGGACACTGTGCTCCTATTGCACTCATGCAGGGGGTCGGTGACTGACTGGCCTCTGCAATGTCAAGCCTGAATATCAGGCTCTTTTCCCCTGCTTGATATTCCCTGTTTACACATCCAAAGATTTCACTAGCCTCAAAACTGCGCTTGGAACTGGCATTCAGCTCTTTGGCCATTTTTTCCCTTAATATATACAGCATTCATTCTTTTTCAAGCTGAAAGATTTACAGTCAACTAAGTAATTTGGTTTAAGATGTGGACATGGTATTACCTTACTTCTAGTTGTCTCGAACTTTTCCAGCTTTTTTAGTATTTCACAGATTACAGAAGACAGTGAGATTCTTTGTCAACTCTTCTGAAATTGTTGTATACAAAACTCCTTACAATGTAACCCTCATCTACATTTTGAAAGGGAATTCACATTAATTTAAATGAACCTGCTATATCTACAAGAATTTGCATATACACTTCAGATATGCTAAAACTTATATTTAAATATGCATTGCAGACCAGAGAACTGGTGTTCAGCTACTCACAGATTTTAAAATCAGGAAACACCATTATAATAATTTAATCTAGGTCTGTTTGTGAGGATGCTGGAGCAGGTTCAGTGCAAGAAGCAAAGAGAAGCAGCCTGACGTTGATAACTGAAGTTGTACATTTTGATCTAACTTTTGCATGACTTAGACTGCAGAAATTTTTTTATTCTGTGCTTGTTAGAAATAACGTCCAATTCCTGCATGAACTGGAGCACCTTTTTCAAGCAGATATTTTCTGTTGATTCAGAGACTTCAGCTGATGAGAAGCTATCAGAATGACTGAAAAATTTAATCAAGATCTAATTACACTCACTATTAACATTTTACACAAATTCTAAATGCAATGTATACACTGTCCATTGCCAGTTATTGTAACTTCACAGAATCACAGAATGGTTGAGGTTGGAAGGCACTTCTGGAGGTCATTGGGTCGTAACCCCCTGCTCAAGCAGGGTCTGTTATAACAGGTTGCCCAGGACCATTTCCAATTGTCTTTTGAATAGCTCCACAGATGGAAAATCCACAGCTTCTCTGGGCAACTTATTCCAATATTTGACCAGCCTCACAGTAAAAAGTGTTTCTTTTTTGTGTTCAGATGGAATTTCCTATTTTTTAGTTTATACCCATTGCCTCTTGTCCTGTCTGTGGGCACTAATGAGAAGAGTCTGGCTCCATCTTCATCATTTCTTTCCATCAGTTATGTATACATGCTGGTAAGATCCACCCTGAGCCTTCTCTTCTCCAGGCTGAGCAGTCCTAGCTCTTTCAGCCTCTCCTCACACAAGAGATGCTGTAGGCCCTTAATTGTCTTTGTGGCCCTGCACTGGACTCACTCCAATAAGTCCATCTCTCTTTTATATTGGGGAATGCAGAACAGGACACATTACCACACATGTGCCTCACCAGTGCTGACTAGAGGGGAAAGATCATCTCCCTCAACCCACTGGCAACCCTCTTCCCAATACTGTTGGGTTTGGTTTTTTTTTTCTGCATTGATGGCTCACAGCTTGTTGTCCACCAGGACCCCAAGGTCCTTCTTTTCAGAGCTGCTTTCCTACTGTTGCCTCTCAGCATGTACTGGTGCCTGGGGTTATTACTCCCTAGGTGCAAGACTTGGCATTTGCCCTTGTTGAACTTCATGAAGTTCCTCACTGCCCAGTTCTGCAGCCTGTCCAGGTCCCTCTGAATGGTAGCACTCTGATGTATCAGACACTCCTCCCAGCTCTGTATCATTTGTGAACTTGCTGGGGTGCACTCTGTCCCAGCGTCCAGGTCATTAATGAAGAGGCTAAACAGTATTGGCACCAGTGTTGAACCCTGTGGTATACCACTAATTATTTGACTCCAGATTAATTTTGAGCTGCTCATCACAACTCCCTGGGCCCAGCTGTTCACACAGTTTTCAGTCCATCTCACTGTCCGCTTATCTAACTTGTACTTTGTCAGATTGTCTATGATGATGTTATGGGAGACAGTGTCAAAAGCCTTACTAAAGTCAAGGTAAATGACAACAACTGCTCTACCCTCACCCACCAAGCCAGTCATCTCATTGCAGAAGGCTACCAGGCTGGTTAAACATGATTCCCCCTTCATAAATCCATGCTCACTATTCCCAATTACTTTCTTATTTGGAAATTATTTCCAGGTGGATTTTCATCATCATCTCCCCAGGGACTGAGGTGAGATAGACTGGCCTGTAGTTCCCCAGCACTTCCTTCTTGCCCTTTTTGAAGATAGGAATTACATTTGCTTGCTTCCACTCTTCAGGAACTTGCCCCAGTTGCCAAGACCTTGCAAAGATAATAAAGAGTAACCTCGTGGTGAAATCAAGCAGTTCCCCCAGGACTCACTGTGTATATTCAGTTTGTCTAAGTGCTCCCTAACCTGGTCCTTTTCCGCCAAGAGTCAGTTGTCCTTACGATGGAAGGTGGAAAATAATGCACACTAGAGCAAAAAACATGCTTTGTGTTTATTCAGTGATCCCTCTCTGTCTTTAAACCTCCAAAGGTTTAAAAGATTGAGAGTGCTCCCTTTGGGTGCTGGGACAATCCCCCATTTGCTCAGTGCAATCTGGAGAGGCATCAGCCAACCTGGAACGACAGTCCATAAAAAACACACCTGTGTGTAAAATTCTGAAGCCTAGCCGATTAAGGCTGTTGTGAAAAAGGGATGGAGAATCTGGGAGATAATTCTAGCCAAGAAGTGAGAAGGAAGCCTGTTGTATTCTGTGGTGGTAAGTCCTCCTGTGGAAAGAAATTATGAGATACAAAGGATTGCCAAGTTTTCTGTCTACCCTACAGGAATAATTTTGCCCTACACGTACATATGTTAAAATTAAATAATAATGAAGAGATATTAAATAAATATTGATGGCAAAATAGAATCACAGAATAATTCAAATTTGTAGTCCAAATTCCTGCTCAAACTCTGAAGTCACACACACATGTAAAGTCCTGGATCCGTCTTCTTGAGAACCTCCTTGTAGGTACTGCTGGGCTGCTATGAAATACTCTGTTCTTCAGGCTGAACAAGCGCAGGTCCCTTGGCTTCTCTTCACAGGACAATTGCTCCAGCTGCTAATCATGTTTTTGGCCTCTGCTGAATTTGCTCCATTTGATCAATGTCTTTGTTGCACCAGGAGGGGAAAAACTGGAGACAATACTCTACACGCCACTTAAGGAGTGATGAGCAAAGGGGGATAATCACTCTCCTTGACGTATTAGCCTTGCTGCGGTTGATACAGTCCTGGATGCTGTTGCCTTTTTTGTTTGCCAGGACACAGTGCAGGCTCATGTTCAGCTTGCTGTCTACCAAAACCCCAGTGTCCTTTCCAGCAAGGCTGCTCCACAGCCAGTGCATTTCCAGCCTGTATCACTGCAGTGAGATCTTCCTTCCCAGGTGCAGGACTTGGCTTTTGTCCTTATTAAATTTCATGAAGTTCTTGTTGGCCTTTTCCTCCAGCCTGCCTAGGTCCCTTTGGATACTGGCCTTGCTCCCGGGCATATGGACAGGCACCAGTTTAGTATCATCTGCAAACAAGATGAGAGTGTTGCCTCCTCTAGGCCATTGATAAAGTTATTAAACAGGACAGGTCTTGGTACAGATTCTGCAGAATTCAACTTGTAACTCCTAGTGGAGTTCAACCCATTAACCAGCCCAACTATTGACCAGCTTTTCATGCATCTATTTGTCTGCTGTCCACACCAAAGCATCCTATCTTGAATATAAGAACATTGCAGGAGGCAGTTTCAAAAGCCTTGCTAAAATAGAGGCAAATGACATTCACTGTTCTCATATGGATCACCACACCAGTTATTTCATCATAAAAGATGATCAGGTCTGTTGGGCATAAGGAATTTAGTAAATCCATGCTGACTGTTCCCAATCATCATCTTCTTGTACACAGAAATGTCTTTCAAAATTACTTGGTCCATGATTTTACGAGGACCAAAGTGCAGCTGACTGGCCTGTAGTTTCCTGGATGGACATTTCAGCCTTTTCTGAAGATGGGTACAACACTTGCCTTCTCCAGAAGTCATGAATCTCTTCTAGTCTTCACAGCTTTAGAAAAAAATGATAGTCACCTTTCAAGGACATTGACCAGGTCTGTCAGCACTCTTGGATGCATCTTGATCAGTCCCATGGGCTTGTATGGGTCAAGTACTTTTCAATAAACCCTGACTGCATCCTCAACCACTGCTGGCAGTTATCAAACATTCTGAGCAAAGAGGCTTGGAAGACTTTGTTGATGAATGCTGAAACAAAAAAGGCATTGAGTACCCCGGTCTTCTAAGTGTCCACTGTCACTAGATCACCTGCTCCATTCAGAAATAGACTCACATTTTCCTTGCTCAGCCTTTTACTACTACTAACACAGTGGTAGGAGCTCTTCTTGTTGCCCTTGACAACCCTTGCAAAGGTCAACTTCAGGTGAACTTTGGCTTTCCTAACATCATCCCTACCAGCCCAGGCAACATTTATACAATTCTCCTTTGTAGCCTGTCCCAGATTCCACCTCTCATACACTGCCTTTTTTCCACTGGAGCTCTGTTGTATGTTGCCTGTTTAGTCAAGCCCTTATCTTAATACATTTTTTTTCCCTGAGTTTTGGGATAGATCATTCTTGTGCTGGAGGATGCCACCCTTAAAAACCTGACAGCTTTCCTGAGCTCCTTTACCCTTCAGAGCTGCCTTCCATAGGATCCTACCCATAAGATCCCTGAGTAAGCTGAAGCCTGCTTTCCTGAAGACCAGGTTTTACTCTGCTACTCATCTCACCCAGTGTGTGTGAATTCCTATGGAGGTTTACCAAATTCATGTCCATGCCTTAGAGGGGGAAGGAAGGCCAAGATTCAATAACTTCTTAAGGAGGTAATTTCAGTTTATTTGTGGTTATGCCAAAGTAGAATTTCCTTAAAAATCAACTTAAGACTTTTTTCCTTTCCAGATCATAAAATGCTTTTTGCAAAAAAAAGACCCATTTTGCCAGCTAGGCTGTTTTAGACATACAATGGATTGTTTTAGAATTGCTTCAGAGTAGGACAGGGCTGTTTGACAACCAAAGTGTAGCCGAGCACCTTGTTATTCCAGCTTCAATTAGTCCTGTACTTTTGTTACTTTATTAGATATCTGCTGTCAGTGGTGGTGGAAAGGATACTCACTTCCTTGAATACCATGGGACAATGGAGGGATCAGACTGCTTCAGAGATCCTTCTCACCTTGACATCACTACATGGGGGACACAGTTTCTTGCAGAGAATGTCTAGCATCACTTGGCAGGTGTCAAGGACTTTCAACAGGCAGTATGGAAGGGTCTCCTCATTTTGGATGGAGAAGAGTTTGGGCACATAGATGCAAACTGTATTATTCCATTTGCTCTCAGGGTCATCAAATGGCCATGTTCTATTTTATTTACTGGCACAGATGTAGCACATCTGACACTAGTAAAATTTATTATTGTATAGCTCTGTATTATTATGAAGCTTTGTATAGGTTTTTAAATCAGATAATCCAATATCTTTTAGATTAAACAGAGGCTTTTCCACATATTTTTGTTACTACCCATACCACTACTTTCAGTGGTGGTGACCCTGGTATTGGCTCTGCATAGGGCTAAATTTTATTCATACTTCTAGACAAGATAAAAGGGAAAGAGACTGGAGGAATCATAGAATCATAGAATGTCCTGAGTAGGAAGGGACCCACAAGGATCGTCAAGTCCAACACCTGTCCCTGCACAGGACAAACCCAAAATTCACACCGTAACTCTGAGGGTGTTGTCCAAGTACTTCTTGAATACTGTCAGGCTTGGTGCCGTGACTGCCTCCCCGGGGAGCCTGTTCCAGTGCTCCACCACTCTCTGGGTGAAGAACATTTTCCTAATATCCAACCTAAACCTCCCCTGGCACATCTCCCTGCCAGTCCCTCGGGTCCTGTCAGTGGTCACTAGAGAGAAGAGATCAGCGCCTGCCCCTCCTCCTCCCCCCCTTGTGAGGAAGCTGTAGACTGAGATGAGGTCTGCCCTCAGTCTCTTATCTAGGCTGAACAAACTAAGTGACTTTAGCCACTTGTCATACAGCTTCCCCTCTAAACCCTTCACCACGTTCGTGGCCCTCCTCTGGACACTCTCTAGTAGCTTTATATTCTTAATGTACTGTGGTGCCCAAAACTGCACACAGCATTTGGGGTGAGGTTGCACCAGTGCAGAATGTTTGGGTTTTATTTTTACCTTTTTTTGAAAGTCGAAGCGAACTGCATGAATTCTTCCTAGGTCATTTTGAGCTAGCTTGTAAAATAGTGTGGTGCAGCTTTCTGCGGTTAATTGAGATCAAATGAACATGAAGTAAAGTTTGCAAGTCTCCAACCAACCGTCCCATGTTTTGCTTATTTATTAGTGTCAGGATACTTGCACTGCAAAGGCCTGCACTCTGTGCGTTGTATGAATAAACAACATTTCTCTCTTAAACATCTAGCAATCTCACACTTTTTAAAAGCACTAAAATTTTTTCAGATATAAATTATAGAAGCTGAAAAAAATCCAAAGAATATATATTCACTAAGCGGGGGTCATTCCTGTGCCTCAGAGAGATATGAATTTTATAACCACACATAAACAATTACAAACTGCACTATGCTTTAGAGAAATACACCGAGTGAAAGGTTCTGTTAAACTGACAACAGCTTATGAAATCGAAAGCAGATATAAACCGTATTCTGACTATTGTTCGTGTTTTGAAAACTTCAGGTTCCTAGGGTTTGTAGGTTTAATTTTTGTATCTTTTATTTCCTTTTTTGGAAGTGAACAGTTGACAGTCTGCTTTATATGCAGCATGCATAACACATAAATAGCATTCAAATTAAATTCTACACCAGCTGTACATACCCCATACATGTGGTTAGCGAATGTTGCTGACTGCAAATGGTGCATATTTTGATTTTCAGTTGATATCTAAAACTGTGAATTATCTTCTGAATATGTAGTGTTTTGCTTTCAATCCCTAGATTACATTTATATCAAGCAAAATAAATACAACTGTCTGATAATCACAACCTGGCTTTCTTCAACTTAGGTAAAGATTAGTTTCTGGCAAAGTGACCCCAAATCTTGTCTTCTTCAAGGCAACAGTCCCATTTCGGATCTGAAAGGAAAGTTTGAAATGAAAAGTAGCCACAGAGGAAAATCCAGTGTGTTGCTATATGTTGTACCCTGTTAACCTGAATTTTCTTGAATGTGAGGCTGCTTTTACTTCTGTAAAGTCCCAGTGTGCCTTTAAAATAGTAAGATTTGGTATTCAGCTATTAGCCTTTTCAGACATGTTCACACTGCATGACATTTATATAACATTGACTCCCAGCAACCTGTTCCAGCCTCTACTGGGCCCAGTATAAAACCTGTGAGGATTTTTTTGGATGTGGCCTATATCTGGTTCTTCCAATATCCTGGTCAGGAATATGGCAGGGAGCCATCGGAGGGAGGAGAAGTAGCCAGATGGCACCAGTACACTGTTGCTTTGGCATTTTTTTCTGGCCAGCTGACTGGTGCAATCTCTAAGGAGGATTTTTGTTTGTTTGTTCGTTTGTTTTGTATCTTTTCTTTGAGGTAGCCTGTGGACCTGAGTTAAGCTTACTGGTAGCTTGATCACCTTACAGATTTTCCACCTTTTCTTTCCTCTTTTTATTTGTTGTACACAGTGTTGGAGGGAATTTACTTTGATATACTAAAATCTTGCCCTGATTTCATATTCATTTTTCATACAAAAGCCTTTTGGCTCTAAGGAGAGCCATATGCTTGAAAGACATGCAACACTGATATTTTTTTTCTTTCAGCATATCTATGAACATTGTAAAAATTCAAGACAAACCTCAAAGGGAGATAACACCCATGTAGATATTTATGCCCACAAACCTCAAAGGGAAATAAGACCCATATTGATATTTATGCCCATAAACCTCAGAGGGAGATAAGAACTATATAGATATTTATTCCCACAGCAAAGACTTTATTTTAAATTCTGAGTTTGAAAATGTCCCCCTCACTGGCTGTATCTCACTTGTTGGCATCTTCCTTAATGAGTTAGGGGAGCTCAGGGGAATCTATGGGTGCACCCTCCTGACAGTAGCCAGCTGTGAGTTTTGTCTCCTCATCCTCTGAGCTGGCCAGACACGAGCCATTTCTGGTCTATATAACTGTGTTAACATTACACTGCGCTCAAGTCAATAAGGCCTGGTGACAGGCTGTGTATATTACCGGTTTGTGTCTAAACAGCTTCTAGACTAGAGCTGGCTTGTATCCAGCCATCTGAGAGCACCGACTAAGCAGCCTGCATGTATCTCCACCTGTCCACGTGGATGTATTACAAATGTGTATGAATCAATATAATTCACTGTTTATAAATGACATATTGTGACACCTCCTCCTTGAAACACATTTTTTTTCCCCCCAAAGCCTTTCAGCAATAATCCAACACAGAAACAACATGGCTAAGAGAATAAGTGCATCGCTGAGAGTTACCACTTCTCCTTTGTGTTTGAACCCTATGATCTGCCTAATTGAGAGATTGATCTTGATTGGTTGCAAGCACCCACGGTTCCTTCTGATGGGAGCATATGGTATTGCACTGTATGTGCTTTGAGCCAGGGAACAGATCTCTCACCACCCGCTTTACGCACAGGACTGACATTACTACAAAGACAGGCGGCAGTACTATAATGCCTTCCAGCAACTGTGAAAACTGTCTGCGTGATTCAGATGCTTTTCTACTTACCGATAATTTCGTTCTGATAGTGCCTTAAAAAGCGATTCGTTGGCCTCCCAAGAGCACAACACTCCTGGGTCATCTGTCTGCTTGCATCTTTACAGGTGGTGATGTTCCTTCTGGTTTAGTATATCAACGGTGAATGAGTGGCATCAATATAAAATGTAAATGTCAAAACATTCCATTTAAAAGCCACTTTTAGCGAACATCTTTTCAACACACAGGTTACTGATGACCATTTTGATGACCAATCTTTATATGAGATGGCGGCAGCAGCTCTGTTGTTCTAAGGGAAGGAGAAGATAGGAAGCAGCTGCATTTGTGGTCTGCAGATGTTCAAGACAACACCAGTCAGAAAAACGCTAACTACCTTTAATTGATCAGCCACCAAAGTGGGGGAGTGAGCGTTCGCATCTGTGGCCTATTCTTATAACATGTTTCCTCCTCACTAATTCTTGCTACTGTCTGGAAGATTTCCAGGCTGCTGCTAGTGATCAGAAGACAATTCTTCCATAAAGAAGCAGGCACTTCCAGCTCTCAAAGGGCTTTAAATAACTAAGCAGAGGTGTTTTCTGTTACAATAATTAGTTAAACTAAATAAACTGTACTTAGAAAGGATTTTAGCTTGGTTTTAAGGATTGCTACTCCTGTAGGATTGCTAGGCCTTGGTGCTTTGCTGGCTATGCTGAAAATCAAGCAGGTTTAAAAGGTTTGCAAAAACTGATATAACATAATGTAACAGAGCATTGTATAGTCACAGGCAAAAAGAAGCATAACGAGTCATGTTTAGTCTGCAGGGTCAGATACAAAAGATCTTTCTCATCTCTCTATTCAGCATTAAAACTGTGGATGCTTTCCTAAACCTGTGTGGTACTGTGCCTACCTCTACCTCCACCTCCAGGTAGCATAGAGAGAAGAGCCCTGATTTGGGAAAGTAAACCTGTTTTCAGATGCTAACCCCTCCTTGGGGCTTCCACGGGGTCCCATTCAGATTCAAATCTTCTCTTATGCTCTTCCCTTAGGGTTTCCTAATCCTTAGCTCTACCAGGGAGGAGTGCTGAGCTTCCTCCCAGGAGGCCAGGGCTGCTTCTGCCTTGGAAATGTTAATGTCCCCCGGGGACGGCTGGCGGTAATTAGGACTAGCCCAGCCGCTAAACTGGAAATTGGTTAATCCCTAAACAGATTGTCAGACCATGGCTCAGGCTGAGCAAGGTTCAAATCCCAGACTCATCCCATATTCTGCATCTCTAAGCATTCTTTAAACCTTCATAGATCTTGGGAGAGTGCATACAAAACATGACTGCCTTTGGGGTGATAATGTGACTGCTCTCAACCTTGATATTGACGGTTTCCATGATAAATGTGGTGACAATCAGTTTAGAAATGTAAAGATGGATTTAGAAATCAGGGTCTGTCTATGGATCTGAGAGGTAAAATGTTCAATAGTAATAAGGTAACAGCTGGTATAATTCCTTGTCATGGGATGTTGTTGAGACTAGGAACTTAACTAGGACTGGATGTTTATAGAAGTAACAATGTGCATAATTATTAGTTAATTAGCTAAAAATACAAAATTTTGGGGGGAGATGATTCTTTTTATTTAGACGTTTTGTCACTTGGTGAAGTTAAGCTTAGTCTGTTTATGTTACATACACATCTGGAAACAAAGTTTTATCCATATCTGAAATTTAGCAGCTTTGCAGGATCTCTGATCAGTGTAACTGCATCAAAAAGCCTTGACTGGAACCAGCATGGGGAAAATTTACTGTTTTGTTATTCCAATATGTTTGTTTCCTTTATCTGAATGTCCAGATAATGAATCAAGCGTACAACGCAGAATTTGATTACCTGAGTTAGGTAAAAAAAAGCAAAACCATGTAATCTGTGATGCAAAGTAAAAGTCTTATTTATTCATATCAAATATGAATTTTTTCAATTTGGAATGGAAGTTTCTATATAATTTTGAATGGCCAGAAAAAGAGGATATACTGTGTTCCTTGTTTTCTATCAGAAGTGTAGAAGGTATGAAACTAACACTTGAACAAGGAGAAGAATTAGAATTTGTTGCTACAAAAATGTGAAACTGCTAAACATGAAATACAGGTCTAAAGACTCACCTACCTCAGAGGAGCTAATGAGAAACTGCAACAGAATTATCTGTTGCAACCTGAGGATAAAGATTCTGCTGGGGCTCCAGATTAGGTACGGAGAGGTCTCTAAGGGGTGCAGCTGGCTCGTCACTGCACATACAGCCACTGCAGAGCGTTCGTGCCAATTTGACATGCAAAAGCAAACAGAAAGATGTATAAAAACCCACATTTTTTGGCAAAAGCTTGACTAAGCCATGCCTTTGCTACCACTGAAAAATAGTCCAGGACAGGTTTCTGGCAGTGAGGCCAAGCAGCACGATACATTCACTTCCACATGCCTAAACTCCTGTTCCCCTTGAAACGGGGAGAGGCTATATCCAACCCACCACCTGGGCATGCGCCCTGGCATGTGCTGTGCTCTGAGCCATACCCGGGCAGCGTGGGCTGCTGCTGCTTGGCACAGACCAAAACTGTACCAGGGAGCATGCCGACACAGCAAGTGATCATGGGCTTGAGCCTTCACCCTGCGACTTGCTTTATTTGTTAGTAAAGACGCTGCCTGAGGGAGCCTGATGGAGAAGCATTGTGTCTCTTAAGCATGTTCTCAGATGTTAATACTCTGCCCATTGACCTCACCTCTCATGTCTTCTTTATGTTTCTCCTCAACTTTTAGTTAATATTTTAACTGAAATAAATTGTACTGGGAACATTTTTGGGGGCAATTATAGTCCACATTGTGAAAATGGGGCATTGGACAGTGAGTACCAGCAGCTACTGCTCCATGCCTTGTTCAGTCTCCAAGGATTTCATAGAGCTTTCTGCCTGGGAGCCTCCAATTTTGCAGTTCAAGGTCTCAGGCTGCTCCTGTCTATATATATAAATAGGTGGTGTATGTGATCGACTGGCTGGCTGGCTGTTTGGCTGACCAACTGTGTCTGTTCACAGCAAGAGGAGATTCTGGTATCCAGGGTGCAGCCTGAATCCTCTCTGTCACTTATGCCACTTCGATAAAAATACAGGGTAAATTCTGTAGAACTTGCCCAGCTCATCAGCTAACAATGTCATGTGCTGAGAAACATCTTAGAATTCAGATATTTTGAATGTTCTGCATATTTCTATATTCTGAATGATTCTGTGTTGAGGTAATTATTCATTCTGTTTTTTAATACTGATGTGTACTGCAAATACTTCCCATGCATATGATAAGTGATGTTCCTGAGAAAATGTCTTTTCCCTGAATGCAATGTGTACAACAGAGGTGCCTAAATGCACTGTTGGGGTAAGTTATGTATATTGAGGAGCACATGAAAACTCAGAAAATTTCTTGCAGCACTTGACCTCCTTGTGGTGTGTTTTTTTTTTTCCTCCTGAAAGCAGAGGACTTCACATGTGTGGTTCTTCTTCTGTACAGTCCTACCTCATTATTTCTCGGTTTCTCTTTGGGCATATCCAGATGGACTGCCCACTGCCTGCAACTGCGTAGTTCCATGGGAGATCTTCTGGTTTTAGAGCTCTAAGTGGAAGGGCTTATCTATAAATCTGACCAAGAAGTCTCCAGAAGGCCAGTGTGGAATCAATAGGAACAATTTAATGTTCTCCCTTTGTTTCATTATTAGTAGATGGCCTGATTCTGCACTTTCAGTGAGACTAATTCGGCATTGACATAATTCAGAAGTAGTTCAGTTTTTACGGACTGATGATAAAGTTGTACTGATGCCAATATCAGAGTGACTTCACGGGTTTAAAGATGGACATAAAAGGCATAAACCAAGAGTTATATTCTGGTTTGTGATTTCTCCTGTAAGGTCTGTCTATATGTGACCCCCCTCTGCCCTTGCTCCGAGTCAATTATAATCCACCTGACTGAATTAGCCAGAGCCTATATATTATCTCACATCTTGGTAGCTGTGGCTCTGTATTGTGTCATCTACAGTCACAGGGTTTGGCATTACCTTGGAGATCAGAGGGTAAAAGACATATTTGTTTATGTGCCTGCAAGGCACCACCCCTGTGGTATTGGGCTACTTCGGCAGGGAGTGGTTCCATGCAGCTGGAAACTGCAGTCACTAAAAGTAGTCAGGAGGGTGAAAAAAAGCAGGAGTGGGGAAAAGCATTTAATGTGTGATAAAGTAAGTGATTTTATAACTGATTTTATTACTTAAAGTTCAAACATTATTTTCACTAGTCTTTGTTTGGTGTAAATGAAGATGAAAGAAGTTGGACAAGGGGAGACTTGAGTGCTGCAGGATGCTTCAGGGATCACGCCTTTAAGGGTTATTAAACACAATTTGTTTTTGTCAGATTCCAATTTGTCTGCGTTTTAGCAAATCCTAGAAACTTGAGTTCTGACATTTTGTATATCCCTATTAATTATTCATTCCTGAGAATCTGTACTTGTTTGACCTTAAGAGTTATTACCTGTTTACATTGAAGAAGTCCCTGTAAGACTTGTCATACATTGTCCTTCACAAAAAATAAAAAAATATCAGAGTCTTTCTCCCTGGGTAAATGAGGAAATAAAACAACCTGGGCTGGGTCAATGGTTTTAATACTGGTGGGAAACTCTTAACGTGCTGCAGAGGCAGCATCTAAGGAATCTGCTGAGATAGCTGGATCTGCAGTTCTAGGTTAAACTTAGGGATACAGGGCCACACTTTATCAATGTTATGTGGGATGAACTGACCCTTGTGCAGAGTCCCACCAGAGGACTCATGCATTACTTATGTCTGACAAAGTGTCCTAGGTGCGACTTCGGTGGTGCACAAGGCTAATGTGCATACTCTTCGCAGAAGCTAAGTTTTAAGTACTATGAGTAAGGTTAATACAATCTCTCTTTGTATACACTTCATTTTTATTGGGACAAACTTCCACTGGACTCAATGTGATATTGAGTGTGTTGCACAAACCCCACTGACTTCAGCACTTCCAAGGCAGAGCTGGCTGCGGATTTCCAGGTAGAAAAAATTTTGTGGGAAAATCCCACCTCCATGAAGTATTTTATGGAAACAGTTTGCTTTTGGTAATGTCAGTGGTTTTTGCTCAGATTGCATTGGAAGCCTTGGGTTCCCAGGAACTGAATTTTTGCAGCAGCCTTATTGCTTAGATTACCATGGGGTTGACAAACCCAGGGCTTCCAGGGTTTGGAACATTAGGGCAGCCCAATCACCTAATCTTTCTATAGCTGGTGAGGGAGCAAGCATAACACTGAGAGGTCCTGGGATCTGCACCTCTAGCCAGGGCTCACATCTTGTCTCTGCAGCAGGATTCTGGGACATAATTTTCACATAAGCTGGGGCTTCAGGGATTCTGGTGTTTCTGTCACTGGACTGAGAGCAAACCATGGTTGTCACAGCTCCAACCTTCCTGTGATGGAGTGTGAAGAAGGCCTGCAAGCACATTAGTTCATAATGCTCTCTGGTTTGGGGTTGGGTATGACTTGGACACTGGAGAACTCATTGGGATATTTGACTTTCCTAGAAATAGCCAAGAGTTCAGCTCATTAAAGAGTACTGTTCCGTTATCTCAAAAAAAAAAAATCTGACTGAAATATGTATATTTTTGTGAAATGAATTATTTTTACAGTTTTCCCTCACAGTACTAACATTTAGAGTTTCATTTCAGATCAGGGGAAAAACCTTCAATTTAGTCACAGAGATTTTTCTCTTAGAAAAGCTTGTGATGGTATTTAGGACTGCAGCACTGAGGTTCATCAGCACTTCTCTGCCTCTCCTTGAATGGCCAATGAGCCATTCAAGCTCAGAACTGCACTACAGGTATGAATGATCCCAACATCCCAAAGGGAAATGGGAGACAAGGGCTAATCAGTGAGCTCAGGAGGTGTAAAGTGCCCACTATGAGGCCTCATCACATATTTCTTTCTCTGTAAATCTGTGATTCCATTGTCTGTGACAATAATTTTAGTGTGAACTAATTCAAAACCCATACAGGTGAAAAAAAAATTTCTTGGGATCAAAGTCTTCAACTGTTGATATTCCATTACTTGCTGATGGATGAGTATCTACATCAAGGCTAGCTTCTCTTTTTGGCCTGCCTTGTAAATAGGAGCTGGACTAGAGCATGGGCTTGGCTATTGTCTTTCCTAAAACTGAATTAAGACATGAGGGGAAAGCTGTGTTGGTGGTGTTGTCAGACTGTACTTCTTTGGATTTGTTTATCATTTCTCAGTCTGTAAAGTGTATGTGTTTGGAGAGACACTATGAACTTCCCAAAGTGAGCAGAGAGTAGTACTGCTGCAGAGATTGTAATTCAGGAAAAGCATTGAAATAGGGCCTGGGCTAAAAGGACTGAGAGGCAGAAAGTAGTAGATTTTGCTACCTTGTTAGCTGTCAGCAGGGAATCTTGCACAGCTCTAAATTAAATATGAACATCTTGACTTCTGTAAGGCCTTTGACATGGTCCCATAAAACATACTGTTCACTAAATTAAAGATAAATTAGTTTGCTGGATGGACCATTCAAAGGATAAGGAATTGGCTGGATGGCCACGTACAAAGAGTCACAATCAATGGCTGAATGTCCAAATGAAGATCAGTTACAAGTGGTGTCCTTCAGGGGTCCATACTGGGAAGAGTACTGTTCAACAACTTTACTAATAATGTAGGCAGTGGGATTGAGTGCACCCTCAGCAAGTTTGCTGATGACACCAATCTGAGTGGTGAAGTTGATATGCTTGAGGGAAGGGATGCCATCCAGAGGGACCTTGACAGACTGGAGAAGTGGGCCCTTGTAAACCTCATGAAGTTCAACAAGGCCAAGTGCAAGGTCCTGTACCTGAGTCAGAACAATCCCCAGTACCTGTATAAACTGGGGATGAATGGATTGACAGCAGCCCTGTGGAGAAGGACTTGGGGATGTTGATAGCTAAAAAAATAGATATGAGCAGGCAATGTGCACTTGCAGCCCAGAAAGCCAGTTGTAACCTGAGCTGCTTCAAAAGAAGCATGGCCAGCAGGTCAAGGGAGGTGATTTTGGCCCTCTACTGTGCTCTGCTGAGACACCGCATGGAGTACTGCATCCAGCTTTGGAGTCCCCAGCACAAGAAAGATATGAACCTGTTAGATTAAGTCCAGAGGAGGGCCACAAAGCCAATCAGAGGCTTGGGACACCTGTCCTGTGAAGAAAGGCTGAGAGAGTTGGGGTTGTTCAGCATAGTGAAGAGAAGGCTCTGGGGAGGCTTTATTGCAGCCTTTCAGTACTTAATGGGGGCTTAAAAGAAAGATGGAAAGATACTTTTTACCAAGACCTGTAGTGACAGAACAAGGAGTAACAGTCTTAAACTGAAAGAAGTTGTATTTAGACTAGATATAAGGAATAAATTTTTTATGATGAGGGTGGTGAGACAATGAGACAGGTTGCCCAGAGAAGTTGTGGATGTCCCAGCATTGGAAGTGTTCAAGGTCAGGTCAGACAGGGCTTTGAGCAACCTGATCTAGCAAAAGATGTCCTTGTCCATGTCAGTGTGGTTGGACTAGATGATCTTTAAAGGGCCCTTCTGACTCAAACCATTCTATGATTCTGATTGCATTATTCTATTCTATGTTCTGTAATAAAAGAAATGTGAAACCTCAGTGATTCAGAAGACAGAATTCCCATTTAAACATACTCTTAAGTGATCATGGAGATTCTGAAATTTTTTTCCTTGGGATAAGAAATTTTTTTTGTCCTGCCTGTGTTTTAAGGAAGGCAGTGGGTGCAGGCTGGAAGGTTGCAGAGCACAATCTAAAAGCCCCATCTTGCACCCTGATGTTTGGGAAAGAAGTCCTGGAAAACTAAAAGAACATCCTGCCTGAATTGGTCTACCACAGTCATCCTCGCAGCAGCTGCAGGCTTGGGGTCCATTTCATGGGATATTGCTTTGTATGCTCAAAACGAAGATCACAGTTTTTAAGCCCAAACAGTCTGAAGTCTCAAGGTTTCATCTTGGTTTCAGCACCTAAGATGCTGACCCATTATTTTTTTCATTTTCTGACTTCATTTACTGTAAAACTTCCCTTGGTTTTTTCCACAACTGCTCTTCTGCCAAACTGCAGCTAATAAAGTATCCTTCATTGGCTGTCACCCTGAGTGTATCTCTTTTTTGTCCCTGACAAATTCTTCTTCCTAATACAAGTCACTCATTGCTTTTTTAATATGTTCTAGATACATCCTGGTTCCTTCTCTCAGTCTTTTGGTCTCCTCAAAGGTCACCATCCCACATAATCTCAGTAAAGCACTAGATGCATTGGTCCCTCTTGTGGCTGTCATAGGTCAGCAAGGTATATATTCTGATGAAGTTCAGAATGAGAAAAAAAACTTCACACTGAGACTTGGTTACTACCTAGACTGATGGGAAACCTGTGATAACAGACTGCCTAAGACATTGCCAAGCAGTAACTAGCTGACTTTGTTTACCCAGTGGCAAAATACCCAAAAAACAGGTGCCCAGGGCACCAGCTTTCCAAGGCAGGAGAAGGTAGGTGATAATCTGCTGTGAGCAAGACTGAAACTCCTTCCTGACTGAGTTAAGGACTAGGAAATCCTTCTGAGTTGAAGGATGTGGGGAAGAAGAAGCCTTGAAACTAGTTAGTCTCCAAAGGAGGTGGAGTATGGAAGGAAGCAAGGTCCTCAGGATCAATGGGAAAGAACAGAGTAGAAGGTGGATCATCTGCAAGGAGATTGTGAACTTGTTGCACCCTGTCAGCTGTACCATGGAGGTCACCTTTGGGGCTACAATAAACTCAGAGATATACATGGCTTTCTTTTCACTGCTTCTTTATCAGCTTCTGTAACCTGTATACTGTGAGAGGCTGAGAAAAAGCCTGGGACTCGGTGCTAATGCTCTGGCTTTTTGGATGTCTTCAACCAACCAGTGGATTGAGGCTACTGTACTCAGTGAAAACCATCAGTGAGTACAGTGAGCTGCTTTTCCTGTTGAAATGAATGAAAGACAGTTTCGTCCTGCCACAATCCACTTGTCTGCTGGACATTCCTGTACAGCAATTTTCATCCTTTTAGTATTAAGTGATGATGATAATAGTAAATTCTCCTCCATCTGATGAAATTCAAACCTCCCTATTTAGATAGTAAAAGCTGCACAAAAAGGCACAAGTTGAAAATATCCTTAAATATGTTAGTGTTCCTAGGAATATGTAATAGGCATAATGCGAATATATAATGTACATATTTTCGGTCCAAGACAGGAGGTAATGTTCTGTGGCACGGTTATGCACCCTGTGCTCTACAGCACCAGTGCATCCAGTAAAAGGCATTAAAGGGCAGACCAGACAGTGGGGATGTCAAGACACATGCTGCCCATAGACAGACCATGTTGCAGTGAATGCTACCTTGCAGCTGGTAAGAAGGTTGTTCTGCCAAAATGTGGCTGGGTCTTCAGGTGCTAAGGCTGATCCTGATCCTCATTGTGCTAAAGTGAATTGGGAGAGATTTCCGGACAGAAGGGCAGAGGTATGACAAAAAAGCTACAGCCTGTATATTGAGAACCAAGACACTCGGCTCCTATAGGTACCTCTATACCGGTAAATAAAGCAGGGCCTCATTTAGAGATCATTGGTGTGGCTAAAAGGCCACAAGGGAGGAAACATAGATTTCTGTGGGGTAATTGCGGGTGGTGTCCTCAGCTGCCTTTAAACGGGCCTTTGAATTGAGTGTTAGAAGGGCCTGACTTATAGGGAAAGATAAGCGTTATTGAAGACAGCTACGAGCTGAGGATGGATTTTCTGTGACAGCAGGTGGTGAGCAGGGAAGAGAGTGGTAGGAAATGCTCTGAGCCCGGAGGCAGGGCTGGGAGCTGTGGAGAGTATCAGAAGCAAAACAAGGGCTTTCTGATAGAAAAGTTGCGTATGTGGGTTTGTACCTGAGCGTGGGGATGTGGCTGTTAGAGAGGTCAAAATAAAACAAGGTAGACTGATTACATGATGAAACTAGGAGGCAGCAGGTCTAATTTTTATTTTTAACTTGCTGTACAATTAGTGCCAACTCATCTAATTTCTCAGGGCATCAATTTTTCCATCTGTGAAATGTGGATGATGTGACCACCATCAATAAATTACACAACATAAGTGCAATGGGATACCTACCCCCAGTGCCTCACGGACAGATTTTTATTTAGATACTCCACTACCTTTGAAATCACATTGAATAGGTGATTTTAATGCTTTGTTGTAAATCTGAATATTGCTGACACATTAAGAAGAATGAGGTGATCAGAGGCTGAACTGCATTAGCAGAAGCAGCGTGTTTAAATCTGGTATAAATGAGTTTGCACTTCAGTGGTATGAAGGTATTTTTGTTTAGGCATTTTGCCAAACTGTGAGGTATTCACATTTTTATTCTTTTCATGGATTTTCTTTGAACATAAACAACATATATATTATTGTTACAACTTTGCAGAAGTAAGTGACTTGAATACAATTTGACTATTGTTGATGAACAGTGTAGATAAGATTTGTCATAGAGGAAGTAATTTTGTGAACATAAAAAGAAAAAAAAAAAGAGAGCTGTATGAGGCATCCATAACAGGCTGCGTCTTTTGCTTTCTCACAATAAACAGATCGAAGGGGAAGCACTTATTTTGCAGAAGACTGTGCACTGACTTGAGGATAGACTTTGCACCAGCAGTGGATGTCACCTTCCAGAATTTCCCAAACTCTTCCACCAACTCCATCATTTTAGTAGTTGAGTATGTCTTTGTAACATGGGGTAAAAGAAGATTCAGAAAAGTGCAGCTTAGCCTTTTCTGAAGAAACCATTCCTGAGTTTTGTGGAAAAAAGGCTATGGGATTGACCCTAAAGGAGCGCTGAATTGCAACTTCAGTTTCAGTGCTGTAATATAGACCATGCATTTTAATGTGTATGTCGTGCTTGCTGCAGTATGATAATACAGAAGCTTAACAATTACATCAGTAGAATGAACACATTTCTAATGGTATTTGTGTTATATGGATATATGACTGTTGGCCTGTATGCTGATACTTTCATTGCTGCCATATACATTCAATCTACTTATGGTTAAGGTTGCCAGGCAAGTAATTACCAGAATGGAGTGCTAAGCAAGCAGTCCCAGTGTCAAAGAATCTGACCTTGTGAAGATAATGAGACAAGGAGAATTCAGAACAGATGAAAGCCAAGAGCACCTACTTTATCTACTGACAGCCAGAGAACACCTTCATGCTCAATCAGTTCCTGCTAATGAGACAAGATGGGGCAAGATGGTAAAACAGCAGTAACGGGCAAACTTTTTTTCAGCTTAATGATCTATAACTTAGTTAGATAAAATTGTCTTTTAAACCAGGCAGTAACATAAGTATGAACAGAGAAATACAAAGAATGTATTTAATACCTTTCAGTTTTGTTTACATTATAATGGGGAATGATTAATGGATGGGGAAATATACCCTGTAGTGTGGCTGGGGGAAGCTTAATCCATTTAACTTATCAGAGGGAAGGCGAAAGGGCAACATGATCACTCTCTGAGAGTCCACATCATGACAGAAGCATGGTAATGGAGGGCTTTTCAGCCTATCTGGCAAACAGACATAGCATACACTGTCTGGAAACTGAAACCAGAGAAATTCAGGTGAGAAATGGTGAGTTTTCATCTATGAGCGTAATTTATTAGCATCGGGGGTGGGGGAGGTCCTTCCTCAATTAAAAAATTTACTTTAGTTTATTTAAAATTAAGTCTGTGTGCTTTTTGAAGTGTATATGTGCTTTTTTATGTGTTTGTGAACACCTGGTGGTCCAGGGGTCACTCTGAAGGGATCTAAGAATGGTAACTAAGAAGTGCAAGTTGACTGAAATCCCCATATGGCATCTTCATACCTATCTGGAAGTTTAAGAGTATGCAAATTATAAAAGGTTGAAAACTAATGGACTAGCTAAATTGACTCTTGGACTTGGATCAAGAATTAATGTAGGGGAATGTTAAAGTCTCTCTTACACTGAATATCAGACTAAACAATCACTCTGGTCTATTCTAATTTTGCAGTCTATAAATAGGACTAATATTGTGGAGCCAGACTGAGATTAGGCAATGCTGGCATATGCTGTCGATTACCTCTTCCAGTGCATGTTAGCTAGGCAGCCTTATGAGGTGTTTGCAGGATAGCTAGCTGAATTTCTAAATTATCCTCTTGCACTCTCTTTTTCCTGCCATTTTAAAGCTATGCAGGAATTACAAAGTATTCCTGATGCTTACATGAAGTTGTAGTCTCATTCTTTCCATTCTCTATTGAAAACCTCTGCATTTATTCTCTAAAGGCTGTGGCTTGGTAAGAAGGTGGCAGGGGAGGGAATGGACTCTGAGAAAGAGTTGCCTGTAGTCTCAAATTTACTTGAAACTCCAGACCAAGTTATAATTAACAAAGGTCCTTGGCAGGTTGATGGCAGAGAAGAAATATAAGCTCGATACCTTAGGCATTATTTGAAATCCTTTTCCTTTACGGTTCATAGCAAAGTTTCTGAGAGGTGTTTTCCTGTCCCAGTCCTCTGGGAGCAACGGGAAGGGCACTGTGCTCTTCTGTGGTGCTGGTGGGAAGGGGGCTGAGAGGTTACAGAACCACACTTTTCCCACTCCTGTTTCCCTTCAGAGCTGTCTCCACTCCATATACAAAGGCCTCCCAGTGACCGGCGCTGAAGTTCAGACCCATCTCTTTAGCTGGAGGAAAGGAGAAGTCCTTGCCTCTGAAAGCTGCTGGACAGAAATCCTGTTTTTTCTATACTGGGAGAGAACCAAAGCATATCTCCGGAGGGCAAGGTCAGGAAGAAGACCAGGGGCACCAGGGGATCTCTGGGATCAGTTACTCTGACCAGCACAAATTTCATCCAGCATTTCTGTGCTGACCTGCGATGAAGCTGGTTGGCCCTTTTGAAAAAAACAACAAACAAACAAAACAAAACACCTACCCTTGATTTAGTGTCTCAGAGCAACCAGACCACTCTGGGGACTTGGCTTGCTCTTAATTGAGGGAAAAAACTAATGATAGTTCCCAAGTGCAAGTCACTCCTGGAGCTCGAATGAAGTGTCACTCCTGCTGTAATTCTCCCCTCCTTTTCTTACCTCCTCTATCAAGCAATGAAATACCTAGCAAAGTTGACACCTCACCCAGATGGTAAGTTATGCTGATTAATTTACAGATCTGTCAGGTCTTGCATGTTGCCGCTAAGACCCATGTTCCTAGCTCCTGTTTTGTTTTCTTCAAGCTTGCCCTACCCTCAGTGGTTTGTGATGGTGCATGGTGGCCCTGCCCCAGCTGTGGCTTGGGTTACCTGGTGGCCCAGCTTCCTGGGGCTGTGGGTTAGTGGCCCCACAGGGCTTGGTGGACAGGCTTACCGAGTGGGAGGGCACCTGCAGAGCCCCAGGGAAGTGCTGTTGTTGCAGATTCACCCTCAGAAGACCTTCATTAGAAGTCGCATCTTTCAGCCATAGCTTCATGCTGTGGACCCTTGCACCTCCACTTTGCACAGTCTCCCATGTGTCCAGAGAGGAGATACTAGAAAGATCTGGAGGTAGTGCTTCTCTTCCTAACATGTCAAAACTGAGGATTGCAGCTCTTGGTGCTATAATTTCAGCCTAGAGCTGTTCAATAAACTGTAAGTTAAAATTTATTTGATTGGGAAGCTTACAAGTAAGGTCATGCAACTTTGTGTGAAGGTTTCTTCAGAAAAAAATATATCCTTTGCTCTATTCAGTTTGTTCTGTCAATTTTTCTGTTCTGTCCCATTCTGCTCCGGATCCACCCAACACAGCTGCTGTGGGCGCCACTGCCTCAGTGCTTCAAAGGTTCTTTTTGTTGTTTTAAACCAATAAGAGTGGAAAAGTGAGCTGCAAGGGCTCAGGTTAGCTTAGCTAGAAAAACCAGACAAGTGTCTTGGTCCCACAAGCCTGTCTGCACATGAGCAAACCAGACCCAATTCGTGTAAGGCTTAGGAACTATTTGTCATTCCTCTTACTGTTCTCCAAACCCTCTGCACTTTTTCCTTTTTTTTTTTTTTTCATTTTTCCCATTTTCTCTATTATTCTGGTGCACAGAGGCTATGGGGACAGGTACCTTTGCCCAGACACCCTGACTCAGTCTGAGCAAAGCTACTATTGGAAGCCACAGGATGCTCTATGTTGGCCATTGTGCACTGGTTTTTGGTCCTTTAGATTCACGCAGTCAGGAGTATCTTAGTAGTTGCATGGCCCAGCAGGCTAAGCAGAGTGTTATACCTGCATGGTGGTTTTTCTTCCCACTGTGCACATTAGGTTGGTCAGGGCTATCTTGTGCCCCCGCTCCTCACCTTGCTGCACCTGGGACTTGGAAGCCCTCTTTCCAGGCCTGCACACAGTTTGTTGTGTCCCTTTGTTATTCCCACCTGTATAATCAAATGTGATTATTTTCTTTAATATTAAACTGAGCTCCTTCAGCATGTTATCTCCAATCATCTTTCTTCAGGGTCTGTTTTCTGTAATCCAGGCCTCTGAGCTTTGCTTATGTTTTGTGTTCTGGGATACATGGTCTTGTACTTGACTGTCTTAAAAGCATCGCTAGCTGTGCTCAGACACCCTGATCACTGTGTTTTGCCTTTGCACATATTCACAGTTTAGTGGAAGAATAAACCCCTACCAATTATTCAACTTTCTTTTAACCTAGCTCACTGACGAACATATTTAATGCTTTATATTATATACATGATACAAGCTTTATATATAATTATATATAGTGTACATATTATGTAATAAGAATTATTTATATGCATGTGTGTGTGTGTCTATTTCTCTCTCACTTAAAATATTCCTTCTATTTCAGTGTAATCTGGGATATACCTTGGCTGGGACAGTACAATTCTGGCTCACGGTTTTCATTCCTTTTCAGAACTATGAGCAGTGGGTTCAGCAAACCCCAATCCTTCCCTCCAAGATGATGCGTGAGATCTAATTCCTTTTGAGGCAGTGTGATGCTGTAGTTAATGAGCTGCATTTGGAGTCTGTAACTTCTCATCTGTTCCCATCTTCCACAGCTGCACAGTGATCATGGGGAAGGCCCATTGCTGACCATGTCTCTGCTGACCCATGCCTTGGTTTTCCCATCTCCGACAATGAGAAAATAGCTTACCTTCTATGCAGAGAGCTGTATAAGCCAGGTATTAAGATAAGCAAGACCTGGGAAATTGGCATGGACCTAGAATCACTTCCACCTCACTGTCAGCAGTAGCTCAGCTGTCCAGTCAAGCACCCATTCGCACTGAGAATGTTTTATTCGCCAAAGGGCTGCTGCAAGCAGGTTGCATGTTTGTTTGTTTGTTTAGTATGTTTTTTTCCCCGCAAAAGCCTGGAGGGCCCACAGCATTTCCCATTATGGCTGCTTTCTTTCAAGGTCAAAATAATCAAACGGCCCTTCACCTGTGGATCAAGTGTGGATTTCTCAGCAGCTTTAGGTCCTTCTCCTGCTATCCCACCAGAGCACTGTTGTGACTTCTCTGCTTTTCAACCTCTTGTACCAGAGTCGGAGCACTGCAGCTAGCAAGTCTGGGACTTTTTTTCTAGCTGTGATCCTGCATAAGACACCTGTCCCCAGGAGGCGTCATGACTCAGGGTGGCAAAGCCATTCTGTATTACATGATCTGATCACACCTGCCCAGCCCTGGCTCATCTCACTCCAGCCCCATGTGTGCACTGTCTCCATCCATACTGCATTGTAGCTTTTTTGATATGAAGTCAAATGTGAATCATGTTTAACTTTGGAAAAAAAAGTAATTTGATGTCTCCCCTTCCATCAGTTGTTTTAATGTTTTTCCCGTTGCATTTAAAGGAGAGGAAAAATGTGTTTTAAGGAAGAGCGAGAGGTAATTTGCACGCCCACTCACGCAGACCAGAAAAAGAAACTAAGAAAAAACATCTTGTTTTTACTCAACTTTAGCCTTACTTTTCTCAGGTGAGAGGGATAAAAAAGTCCAAACAATGAAAGCATTTAACACCAGTATGATTTTTTTATTGCTGCTGTCATTCTTTTCTTAGGAAAATCATGAGCAAATGTAACTAAATGCTGAAAATGGGCCCTCTCCTGTTATTTCAAACAACTACAGAAATAATTGCATCAAAATTACATCTGGAAATACAAAATTGTTACTTTTCTTATAACAGCTGAGCTGTTTTTGGGAAACAATAATTCCAAGGTTAGTGTAGAATAAAGCAAGGAGGTTTAGGGGGTTAGAGAAAGACCTGCCCATGTCTTTTAATTTAGCTGTGCTGTGGAAGACAAACTTACTCTCTTACTATTTTTCCTTTTAAGTACTTTATGATCGGTTTGCAGAGATAATCTCATATTTTACACTCTTTAAAGAAATTGGAGTGTGTGTAACTGCGTATGTGTGTCTATATACACACATACAAAAATAAAAGGAAAAATAACTTTTTTTTCTTCTTGGCTTCAGATGTTAGTAGATATAAACAAAGGAGAAGAAGCTGGCAGCATCGTTATGTCATTTTGTATGGCTTTTTTTTTTTAATATCTCACTTTGTGGCTGGTTAGCTGCCAAATGAAACCTGCTTGTGAAAAATAGAGAGCAACACCCATTTTCTGAGACAGTCAGGAATCACTTGAGTCACACAGGTAACATTGTTCAGCAGGGTCATTTTGGTCCATCATCTGCATGAGAAGCCAGTAACATGTGGTATTTTTTTATACACGTATCTGGACTTGATACTGAAGATTTTATGTGCAAAGAAGTACTTAGAGTCCACAGATACTTTCTGTAGAGTTGCAAAAGAATGTTTTTTAATCTCAAAGATTAAAGCAATAGTGTTTTTCAAAGAACTGAACTATATCACAAATGGTTACTGAGAAATATTTAACTCTAATGTTCACATTTATTTAGCATATTGTCTTCATCATTGTATCATTGCACATTTATTACTGGATCTTTTTAAAAGCTGAAATGATTTCTAAAAAATATATTCTATCATGTCTTTATGATATATAGCTTCAAGATAACATGGAGAGGAAGACACGGCCAGGTGCTTTGTCCTTGCAGTTTACGTTGCCAGTGTGAGGGAGGGACAAAGATGAGCACTGTGCACCTCTGGTTGGACATGTGGCATCTCTCACACGAGCTGGATGCACTCCCTTGGGTGAGAGCGAGCCAATACTGAGAGCTGTGAAAACATGCAGGGATTCAGAGCAGGAAGGGCCTAACTTGAAAAGAAACATGTAATGAATGAAATGGCTGTTCTGCTCAGGTTTTGGGCTCCCTTTGCTTCAGACGGCTGGGGCTTGCTTCCCTCATTGCAGTAACATCAGTTCATTGGTCTGTGCTGAACTGAAGAAGCACCCACCTCCCTCTGCTTTATGTGCCCGGGAGGCAGGGTTGCTTTTGAGGCAAGCATTGCCATTATGAAATGCTGCTGATTAGCACAGCTGAGGTAGCAAGTGGGTTTAATCCTGGGAAGGGGTCACATGGGGAGGAATGGGGGAGCTGGTATAAGGGGTCTGGGAGTGGAAGAAGATCCTCTGTCAATGCCTTGTACTTCTCCATCCTCCGCACTGCTGACCCTCTCCGCAACCTGCATTTTCCCATTACCTGGCAGTCCTGGGAGGGAGCACAGCTTAACCCCTCCAGGGTGTGAGCCTGATCTGAGGGGGAGAAGTGGGCTGGCGGTGCGCCGGGGCAGTCAGATGCACACACCGCAGGATGCCTGTCAGTCAGAGCCGTGGGGATAAGGCACAGACGGAGTGAAATTCAGCCTGCTGACAGCTGATGCGGGGCTGACAGCTCTGCAACAGACACCAAAAGTAATTGTTAGGTGCAGCTTTGTGGAAGAAAATGATCTAAGGCTGAGTGAGGCACAAACTGTCACATGGAGAGTAACGACAGTAGCATCAGCTGTCCTGCCGTACAGTTCCCTTCTGAAAACTTTACCTCAAATTCTGTCAAATTTTTTTAAAAAAACAGATAGTATAAATCGGGAGGTAGTTTCCAGGCAAATCTGAGTTCATCTGCTGGAGGCTGAATCATAGCTGAAAGACTGTCAGCTAAAGAAACTGGTGGAAGAAAACTTGAAATCCCAAGTTCTGTACCCGCTTAGAGAGGCAGAACAACCTGTTTGTGTGGAGAGCCGTCCTGGGTGGTGGTGGGAAGGGAAAAGCAACCCTCAGACTTGCTAGGTATGAGAGATGTGAAAACCAGAGGAAGCTCCTATTTCCTACTATTTTACTGACAAAATGGGATGTGTGAATGTTCAGTAACAACAGAAAGGGTTGTATGATTATGGATAGGTGTAGTTTAATATACTTTTCATAGGAGAATTTAGATTAGCGCGTTGTTCGGTTCAATTTCTCTTTCTCCTTATCTTCCGACCTCCTTTCAATCGCTTTCTGGCACCTTTCACCTTGATAAGACTGATTTCAAGCAAATTGGATAAAATACTCCAATTTACATTAACTGAGCAAATAGTACAAGTCCAGGGTTCTTCCATGGTCTCTCAAGAGATAGGCAACTAACTCAAGAATCCTTCACAGCCAGAATCTTCACATTTTCCTAAGTCCACATTTTCTAGGTGCAGATTTCTGACATTACACAAAGGAGAATGGGATTGTGGTATTGCATGTAAGTTCCATACTTTCCCTGCTAACAGTTTAGATTTGGAATTACTGTTTGACTACCTCAGAATAGGAAGAAAGAGAAGATGACAAGATCTGGGTAGTGAATATAGTGTGATGATCTAACTTTAGATAGTGTTCAGGTCTGCAGTTCTGGTTTGGGAAGCTTGGCCAATGTGCATCTTTTCTGGATGTACTCAGATTGGGAAGTTTGGATAAAAATACAGAACGCATAACTTCTTGTTAGGAATCTGTTAAACCTTATGGCTATTGAGCCATTGCAGTTTTGTTTAAAATAGAAGTGTACATAAAAGCAATAGTTATGTGCAAACAAAAAAAAAATTAGTTTTTTTCAAAACAATGAATCTGAATTGAATTTAAAAATATCCATGAACAAGTTGACATGATTTTCAGAGAAGTCTCCCATGTTCTCTCAATGTTTATCCTTTCTCTAATCCCTGAAAGAGTGGCTACAGACTGTATATATTTTATTTTCAAAATGTGATGAGACCAAGAAGTTTAGAAGCAGATTAGCTGTTTAGAATGCTTTCAGATTCAACACATTTGTATGCTTCGTACTAAACAAAGAGTCCTTGGATCAGTAAGAGGAAGCTAAAACAGGAGAAAGGGATAGCTTATGTTTTTCGTGAAGAACTGAAGCTGAGCAATACTGTTCACTCTGTAATTTTTGAGCTTATCACATCTTCCTGTGTGTTGTCTGCCTTGATAGATAGCAGGATGACAGATGACATCTGCCTGCATCTGAACACAATGTTAAAACACACAGATGCACTCAGGAAGGATCCATTGTCCCAGTGATGTGCCAGCCTTTGAAAACCTAAAAAAAACCCCAAATCATAAAACCAAAAAAACCCAAACCCTGGCACTGAAACCAAAGCTTTAATTTTTTTTTTTTACTGAAATATCTTAAATTATAGAAATCATGTATCTGTGTAAGACAATTTATGATTTTTTTTGTCTGATAATTAGACATGCTGGAGTGACTGGATTCCTTGCCAAAGATTTAGCACAGTCTGTTTTACATCTATTGGTTTGTTTCACAACCCTTTTTTATCTAAGCCTCATTATCACTGCTTGTTTTTCTTTACCACTTTTCTCCCCTGAACTATTGCAACTGTTTTCTCCTCCCTTTTTCTTGCTCTCTTGCCTAGTTATTGATCATAACATATATTTTCTGTCCTCTATGTTCTCAAAGCAAAAAAACCCCAGCAAACCAAAACCAACCCAAACCAGCACCTTTTCAGTCATCAGAAATCTCTGTCCACTCAATGAAAGTAGCTGTAGTATTATTGCTATTGAATGGTGATAGGACAGTTCCTGGGGAATAATCTTTACTGAATAAGTGAATCTTGTATCATCCTGACCTTTTCATAATCAAGATGTATATTGCCAAATGTATGAAATTAAATGGATATATTTTCTACGTAGAATAAACTTTCTCTTTAATCGCCCATTTGGAGTTCTATGGCACTAACAGAACTTGCATTATTGAATTATTATAGATGCCAGCCTCATAATGAAATGATTATCATGGACTAGATGGACTCGGACAAGTGAGACGGACTATATGCACCTCCTCCTTTTAGCCCTATTTTGTATGGTTACCCAGCCTGTGCAAATTGGGTAGAACATTATGAAACCTAGGGAAGAACACTTAAGGCTTCTATGCAAATGTTGATCCAGGTCCAAGATTTACACTATTACATATCTCATGATTTCTCTGGAAATAGGATCAAAGTATCATGCAGGTTGGAAAGCACACCTGGAGGTCAACTAGTCCAACTTTCTGCTCAAAGCATTTTACAAGATGTAAATAAAATCACCTGTTGCTGTTTTCCTGGCGATCCAGGCAAATACCCCAAAATACTAGATAGTTACTTCATTGTTTAGATTAATCTCTTGTAGTTATGAGGCAAACCTTAATTATAACATCACTCCTTTAGACCTGGGCACACCTCAAGCAGATTGAGAAAACTTCTTCAGATTTGATAGGCATTCAAAGGTTCAAATGAACACCAAAGTTAAAATAGAATAAATATTACCTGATAGAATTTGTCAAAATGTTAGCCCCTTTCTCCACCCATGAATGATTTGTGATCTGATTTTCATCTGCACAACCATATTTGTTATTCAGGAATATTCATCAAATAATTCATACAAACAATTCTCTTAGATTACCTTTTGCTGTGTGGTTGATTTACATCACCTGGTATTGCAAACACTTGATTCCATGACTGAAAACCAAAGGTAGAAAAACACCACATGGCAAAGAAAACATAACGCCACATGTTACAGTCTATTAATAAAGTCAGGGATTCTGAGGCAAGACTGCAACACAAAATGTTTGCTGAAATATTGGACAATTCCAAACAGCTCTTGAGTAAATCTTTGTAGAATATCTTTGTCATGCCTGAGGACAGAAACATTTGTCAGTTACCTACCTAACCCAAATCTCAGGTTTGCTGCTCTCTAGGTTGCATGTGATGGAGTTTTTAAAGATATTTTAAATTTCTCTTATAGGGCTGATTAAAACTGAGAAGGAAAAACCTACTCCTAATCTTCAAATAGATGTCCCAGAGAATTTTACAGTAAATCTCCCAAAGGCTTTGACTCAGTGCTGAATTATGACTCTTACGGATGTTGACAGAGTTGCTCATCTTTCTACAAAATAATCCAGTGACTTAAACCCCATATACTCTAATGAAAGCAGAAGCACAGCATTAATGGTTCTAAGCTGACCTGAAGTCATTCCAAAAGTTCCCAGTTACCTAACCATTCTCCTTTGTTTTTATGATGAAAAAAATCCATGTACCATGGTTGTTTAAAAATGAAAGACTCCTGATTGAGCTATTAGAAGTCAGTAACAATTCATAGTGAACTTGAAAAAAAAATCTGTAGAGGTTTTGTTATACAAATTCTTCAGAACATTAATTTCACATCCTGTTCTTTAAAATGTGTTCCCTTTTGCAGTGATAATTATTGAGGATGTGAGTGAATCAGAGTCTGAATCATTTAAGACCTCTACATCCATGAATAATGTTCACCAGTGACTATTTCTTAGCTCCATATTTATGCAGTAATTCCAACAATGAAGTCTTGTTGTGTTTCAAGACAATAAACATTAAAGTAAACAGCTTGTTCTGTATTGAGATGATTAAAGGAGGTATTCAACAAAGACTAGACTTCTGTCAGTCCAGTTAGGAGTTTATTATCCAAAGCTGTTGCAATAACAGTGTTATTTCGGTGGATACAGGCTGTTGAAGTTTCCTGGGATTTAAAGGTGAATTCAGGTCATTCATTACTTTTGTTGGCACTGTAAATCTGTAGCATTAGGAAGGACTGGAAAGAGATAAGTATGCTACAAATAGTACAAATAAAGATAGAAGAGATCACTTTAACTCCCTAATGCTTCCTGTATGAAAATCTTGCTCCCCTCATGCTGAAATAACAAAAATAAGATGGAAGAAAAACCACTGAATTTCCTTCTCCAGCTATACTGCATACACTTTCTTATGCATGCAGAACATTCTCTGAAGCCCTCAAGCTTGTGCATTCTGTGGCTTTCTGTCAGGTTCTTTGAATGGAGGAGTTCAACACCACCAATGCAAACACCAAGAAACTGGGGAACTTGTACAATAAACTAGTTCTTGAAGAGTGTGCTGTGATTTTTAATTACTGTAATATATACTGTGAGCAGTTCCCAGTTTGGATACCACTTGTGGAAGAAGCTGTGTTGAAATTTGTGTTTCAGTTGCAGTTTAAGAAGATCTACTCCTCGGCAACCTTGGATTGAGTATAGTTGGACACGTTCCTTCATCTTGAGTACATTCCTCTTCTTTTTATTGCTGAAGGAGGCGAAAAAGCCAAAAAGGCATCTTTGCCAGCAAGTTTTCAAAACTGATAGTAGGATCTTCCTCTTTCCTATTTGTTCCCCTCAGATAAATTTTTACCATGAAAAAATGTTGAAAATTTATTTCTTGTTACATGGTGACTAGATGGATAGCATCTAAGTGGCCTAATCTTGCTTGTTCATCACACTAATTGCTCCCTTTTGCTAATTTCTTCAGAGTTAGTCTACTTCCAATTATAGGATGAAGGCCGTTTATTTCTTTTCCTCTGATTAGCCATGGTAGAGGCCTTATATACTTTACTCTCTCTGTGTCGGTGAAAGGTTGGGTGGTTATCTGTCTTAGGCGTTTGTGTTGAGTGGAAGGCTACAGGACTCAACTCACTGGGAATTTAATGAATGGAGATGAAAGGCAAGTTTCTGTCTGGAGCAGTGTTAGAAGTACATCTCTGGTTTGGGATCTCATTTAAGTATCCTCAGATACACAAATGGTCAAACGTGAGTCTTATGAGTGATGGACCGGAGTTTTGTTATAAAGAATTCAGGTAGTAGTTAGTTGTTGCTTTTCATTACCAGGAAATCAACTTGAACTTTGTAGGTAATTTTTCAGGGTTTTGAGGTTTAGTGCCATCAGTACTAAAGTTTCACTCTGAAATCTTGGAATGGTCATCATTCCCACTTAAAGGTACAAGCTCAAAACACCTTGCCCTCTTTGGATCTTTTCATTATCAGACTGTGGTGTACAATAATATACTTAGAAAAGATACTAATAAAAAGGTGAAGCATCTGTCACTGTATAAGCAGGGATGAAATAGGCGGATACTTACAAGAACATTAGAACATAGAACAGAAATATTGTGAAATCTTTTCTGTCATGACTTTTTTTACATGAGTATCCCTTTTAGAGTGTAAAACAAGGATGCTTTTTTATTTGTAGGACCCAATTTGAAAACTGTTTGAAGTCTTAATTTTACCACTGCATCTCCTGTCTTCAGAATAAGTCTTCCAAAGGACTGAATTCAAAACAAGGTGTTGAGATGAGATGAGATGAGGTGATGCAGCCAGTCAACTCCCCCGTAATTATCAGGGGACACACTTAGAAAACAGCTTGAATGCTCAGCTTCCTTCTTGTCTACTCAATGTGTACAGAGTCTGGCAGATGACATATTCACTCAACCCTGTGCTTACTATTAAACGCCTTTCAACAAACACAAGCAAAAAACTACCATAGTAACACTAACTCCTACTTTCAGTGAAAAGCTATTGCAGTTACAGAGAGGAAAGCGTCAGCTGTGTAGGGAAAAACGTGCCCTCCTCTGAGCATAGCTGCTGTCAGGACGGTTAGGTGTCTAGCACAAGTGTTTGTGCAGACTATATTTCAGTGCAGCTGGGAGCCCTGCTGCCCACTGAGCCTGACTAACTGCGCAGAGCATAGGCTGACTGACACCCTTTAAGGCAAATGTAGAAACTTTGCTGTAAAACCTGATACAGTTTTTGACATTGATGTGTATGAATAGTGAGAAATGTCAGTTCAAGCTGAAAAGCTACTGGTGAAACAGCATCCTCCAAACATATTCCCATGATACTACGGCAGACTTAAGCAGCCTTGATTTTCTTGACACAGAAGCTGGTAACTAGACGTCTAGATGTAGCTTCAGTCATATTATTTTCAAAGAGTTGCTGAAAAGGCTGTAGCCTAATTTGCAAAATGCATTTTCACTCCTAATATGAAGGAAGGTTGGTTTTGTTCTGTCGAATACATGGAATATAATACATATATATGCCTGTGTTAAGGCATGTATGTATGTCTGATTTTAACATATAAGTATGTGGGAACAGGGTGTGCTGCAAAATGGGATTCTCTTTTATCATCTCACTTTCCCTAGACAATAATCCAACTGCCTTTGTAAGAGTACAGAAAGACACCTATCCAAATAGTTACAGATTTTATTCCTTTCCTCAAAATGTTACATTTTCTTTTCAAAATTATACTCCCCAGGAATAAGAGTTGGAAGCCTGTATTAGTCCCAAGGCCTGTATTAGTCCCCAGGCCTGAGACCCAATAGACTACATGATGTTATATCACGGGCAAAAAGATATTAATGTTGCAACAGGATGCCTAAAATTGGGTGGGTGGGTGAAGTATAAAAACCCTTTTCTGTCCTGTTTGGGCTAATAAATGAATTTTGTTTGTTTGTATTTTGCTTGATTGTTTTATTCCTGTTCAAAAGTACCTAGGCATTGGCTCCTGACTTTTCATGAACACGTCTGATCTATTAAAAAAGTTTACACAGAAGAAGTTTAAACAATCCTATCTAATGACATTTTAAGTTATGCTTTTTACATCACTAGTTCTTGTTGTTTTTAATGTATAGACTTTAAGCCCTTTTTAAAAAAATTTATTACTCTACTTGAATAGATATATTTCTAAAGGTAAGAACCTGACTTCACATACAAAAATATAACAAAGAGTCCTCAGAATACATTTGAAAATTCTCTAAAATATTTGTAAATCTTTCCTTGTAAATGTTTTTGTTACATCTGTTCCTTACATAGAGCACATTGTAGAATATAGTACAACAGTTTTGCCAGTCAGGGCTTGAGGATATGTAGCACTTACCACAGCTGCAGGTCATTCATCAAAATAAAAACTTTTGCCATAAAACTGCCCCCTTTCATGCTGTAGGTATAGTGAAAAGCTAAAAGCAACAGATATACTTTGAATGTTAATGAGGAATTTCTTTTGCTGCTTAAGGTCTTATGCCATGCCTAATAGGGGTAACAATAAACATTACTATCCACCAAGAAACTGCCTCACATCCTTTGAGTGGTACTGAGTTATTATTTATAACAGTGAAATTTTGAGTCAAAAATATTGCTTTTATAATTATTTGTACATTGCCTGATTTGCTTTGGGCGATTGACTTAGACACTACTTCTCCTAAGTTTTTTGCACAGACACTTTATAAGTTAAAGTGAAGATAAGGACACTTTATAGCATGTTTCATGGAAAGCCTAAATGTGGGTTACTGAATCTTCTCTTCAGGGTGCTGAAAATACCTAAAGCTTCTCAGGAAAAAAAATTCTTTCTCTCTTTTTTTTTTTTTTTTTTTTTTTTTTGGTGGCAGTATTTATCCTTTAGCATTCCTGGCTAAGAACAACAATTTTTTTTCCAGCATCTCTTGTAACTTTTGTTTGTTCTGGCCTTGACTACATGCCTTTCAAACACTGTAGAAGCAACAGGATTGTGCGGAAGTCCATTACCAGAGTGAAATCCAACCCTGATATTTCACAGAATCACAGAGAGGATGAGGTTGAAAGGGACCTCTGGAGATCATCTAGCCCAGCCCTCTACCCAAGCAGGGTCTCCTAGAGCAGGTTACTCAAGACAATGTCCATTTGTGTTTTGAATATCTCCAAGGACGAAGACCCCATAGCTTCTCTGGGCAACCTGTGGCAGTATTTGACCATCTCCAAGGTAAAAAGTAGAACTTCAACTCAAGTTTAAGAGGAATTTCCTGCACTTCAGTTTGTGCCCATTTGTGTCTGGTCACTGGACACCACTGGAAGTGTCCATCTTTTTCACTCACTTCCATCAGGTGTTTATACATATTGGTAAGATCCTCCTGAGCCTTCTCTTGTCCAGGCTGAACAGGCCCAGCTCTCTCCCCATATGTCAGATATTCTGGTTCCTGAATCATCTTTATGGCCCTTCTCCAGACTCTTGTGCAGGGGAGCCCAAACCTAGTCCTAGCACTTGAGACGTGTCTCACTACGGCTGACTAGAGAGGAAGGATTGCCTCCCTCAATCTGCTGGCAACGCTTTTCCTAATGCAGAGCCTCCCAGTTTTGTATCATCTGCAAATTTGCTGAAGGTGCACTCTGTCTCATTGTCCAGGTAATTAATGATGTCAGAGGACTTGGCCCAGTATTAACCTCTGGGGTACACCACTTATGACTGGCGTCCAGCTGGACTTTGTGTCGGGCAGTTCAGCCAGTTCTCAATCCACCTCACTGTCCTCTTAACTAGTTTGTATTTCATCAGTTTGTCAATAAGAGAAACATTATGTCAAAAGCCTTACTAAAGTAAAGATAAACACCACCCACTGCTCTCCCTCATCCACTGAGCCAAGTCACCTCATTGTAGAAGGCTATCAGGTTGGTTAAGCATGATTCCCCCTCTGAAAATCCATGCTGAGTACTCCCAATCACGTTCTTGTCTTTCCTGTCTTTGGAAATGACTTCCAGGATTAGTCGTGCCACCAGCTTCCTAGGGTTGAGGTGAGGCTGACTGGCCTGCAGCTTCCCAGGTCCTCCTTCTTGCCCTTCTTGAAGATAGGAGCAACATCCAGTACTCAAGAACCAACTTGACCACCTTGACCTTTCAAAGATAATAGAGAATGGCATTGCAATCACATCAGCCAGGTCCCTCAGCACTTGTGGGTGCATCCTGCCAGGTCCCATGCAACCATTATGTAAGTTCCAGTTTGTTTAAAAACTACCTGACCTGATCCTTCCCCACTGAGGGTAAGTCTGCATTCCTCCAGACTTTCACTCAGGGGCCTGGGACTCCTGAAGGCCAATCTTACCGGTAAAGACTGAGGCAAAGAAGGTGTTCAGTACCTTGGCCTTTTCCATGTCCTTTGTCACTTGATCCCCCGCCCCATTCAGCAGCAGGCCTACACTCTCCTTAGTCTTTCTTTTGCTGTTTCTGTACTCGTAGAAACTTTTCCTGTTGTCCTGATGCCCTTCACATCCCTCAGCAGATTCAACTCCAGTTGATCTTTGGCTTTCCTAACCCCATCACATGCTCACAGTGTCTGTATACTCCTCCTGCATAATCTGACACTGCTTCCACCTCTTGTATGCTTCTTTTTTAAGAATCAGTTTAATCAGGAGCTTCTTGTTCGCCCATGCAGGCCTTCTGCCACCTTTGCCTGAGCTGCTAAACATGGGAATAGATCATTCCTGATCTTGTAGGTGGTGGTCCCTGAGAATCAACAAACTCTCTTGCACCTCTCTTCTCCCCAGAGCTTTATCTCATGGGATTCTTCCAAGCAGTTCCCTGAAGAGGTCTCAGACTGCTCTCCTGAGGACCAGGGCTGGGGATGCTGCTATTTGCTCTACTCCCTCCTCTCAGGATCCTGAACTCCACCATCCCATGATCACTGCAGTCAAGGCTGCTCCCAACCTTCACATCCCCAACAAGCTCTTTCTCGTTTGTATGAGACGCAGCAGAGCACACCCCCTTGTAGGCCCTTTGATCACCTCTTTTTGGAAGTTATCATCAATGTCTTCCAGAAACCTCCTGCATTGCTTGTGCCCTGCTGTGTTGCCCTTCCAACAGATAATGGGGTGATTAAAGTCTCCCAAAAGGACCAGGACCTGTGAATGTGAGGCCTCTTCTTTGCAGAAAGGAACATTCTATGCTCTTTAACAGCCAGGTTGCACAGTCTCTCTTTTCTAGAACAAGACAAGTCTGCAGAATGTTTTGGTTACAAGATAATATATTTGGTTTTGCTGAAAATGCCATGCATGGCCAGCTTGCTTTCAGAGATAGAAAAGTCCCTGTTGTGCAAAGAAACAAGACTTTTGAAAAGATACACAGAATTATTTCTGGCATACGTGGCTAGGATTCAAAGCCAAGCCATCAGTACTCTGAAGGTAATCCAGAATATTCTAGTCCATAAACTGAAGGAGCAAAGGACCAAATTTACATCTGACTTTGAGTTCCTGTTTGACATTTCTATGGGTTTATTTTAATGTCTCTCCTGGACAACATTATATACCTCTGGCCAAACCGTCTTCCTTGCTATGCAAAGGGATTTGATAGGAATTTACCTAAATCTCCTGCATTCAGTTACAAACTCTTTTTAATCATTTTTTTTTCCTGGATAACTTACATCCCCTACATGAAATGTGACACTGGAGGGTATGGGCTATCCCTTGTTTTGTGCAGCAATGTTCTTGGAGTAGTTCATAAGAGTCTTTGAATCTGCAGGATTAAACCTGCATTTCTGATACCACCACATCAGCCAAGGTTATTCAGTAGGCTAGAGTGGTTCAATCACACCACTTTTTGTAGCTAGTGCAGGAGTGCAGCTAATATTCTCAGAAGATGATGTTCTCAACCCTGCCGCCTCTGGCTGGGCTTCAGCACAAGTCTGGTTTGAATGTAAGTCTGTGGATGCAAAACAAAGCCTAAACTTCTCTGATACCATGCAATGAGAGGCCTTCTGGGGACATCTTTATTTGTATTCTGTCTTAGAATATTCTTTTTTGTTGTGTTATGCTATAAAAGATTTCACTGCCTACCTTACGGTAATATACTGCGACATTCTGATTTCTCTTGCAGCAAGTTAAATATCTTTGTGAAATTTATTAGAAATTCTTAGTTGCATCTATTTATTTTTATTTAATGGTTTATTTTGAATTAAGATTACTTCAGTGACTGCATGTAGGTAATTTTTTTGAGCGATTAAATTAACGATTTAGTATTCTTTTTCCTAAAATTTCCCAAAGTAGTAGACCTAAAACACCACTGAGTTTTATTAAAATATACCAGCAGTGTGACTGGTATTTTTCAAGACACAAAAATTTGGAAAAAAATCTGTTCTCAGTATCTTATGATCAGACAGAAATTATTTCATTAATTCTGAAATAATTATATTAGAGTGTTTAGATTTTGTGACTTCTGTTCAGGTTCAATTACCTGTAACTTAAACCCGGGTTTTTATTCTCACTGTGTTGATCCCATAGCGTAAAAACATAGGCTAATAAAATATAAAAATGGCAGATGATGTGTCCTTTAATATTTTTATTGGTCTATTGAATGGGGTCACTTTTTAACTGGGTTATTTTTGAGGCAGTACTGATTTCTGTAGCCAGATTGTAATTGCAGTACTAGATTTTGACCACTGAGTGTCAGACACTGAATAATCTTTTGACATTGTTCAGCTTTTTAGTTTCATCCCTTTCCCTCTGCAGCACAGTGTTAAAAAGAAAAAGGGATGGCAGATCTCCCTGGCCCTGCTTTAATCAGAAAAAGATCCCAGTTATTTCATAGATTAAATTCTATAATTGAGACTGAAAGAGAAGAAATTTGAGCTTGCTAAAAGGAAAGCTTTACAACCATGCTACAAAAAGAGGAGTGTTTTGCTGTGTGATTTACTGGTGGCGCAGCATGTAAGAGAGTTGTATTTTATTTGTAAGTTATGCAGGCAGTTCAAATCCTGTTCTTGGTGTAACTGTTCCATGCTGCTTGTTCTTCTTCAAAAGCAGAGGATAGACAGGATCACGAACTACTTCTCAGGGTTATTCTGGGGTTTATTATTCTGGGTCTGTGAGAGTCGCCTGCGCTGCCTGGCGACTGTCTCTGTAATGGGCTAAGGGTATGCATCTGTGCTAGAAAGGCTTGTAGGCAGTTTTGCAAGCTTTCTTGGTGAAGACACGATTTAAACAAACAGTAACTTCTTTGCTAGCATATTCTGTTTCCTTTTCCTCTGAACTTTTAAACTATTGCAACTATACAGACAGAAGCATAGACCAGACCTTATGGCACTATTGTTGCTACCTCAGAAACCTATTGTCATGAGATATAACTGAGGCAAATGCTTAGTAACAACGAGGTAATTGTCATCTTTGTGGTAAAATGAAAAGACATAGTTGTGGCAGCCACCACTGCACCTATTAAAGACAGAGCTGCTAGCAATCCTGTCTAACTGAGATTCTCTAATGCTTTTCATTATAAGTCTCTGGCTTTCGGCTGGTCATAGCTGCTGAACTTACACACCTGGTCTCGCTCTCTTGGTGCTTCCCCTCAATGTGTCTGCATGACAAACAGAGGAATTTGTTACCTGGATTGCAGAAGAAATGGTAGAAAGGCAGAGGCTGCATACCAGAGAGACAAATTCATAATGGCTGTGGATCAGTTGTTGTGGAATACCTTCATCACGGAAACTTCCTGGAGCTAATAAGTAATTTCATACTTGATAAAACATTAGGCTGTGGCACTGCAAGTAATGCCCAAGCCATCCCTTGAAAGAAGGTACACAGAAAGGTTGAATAACAGTTTGCACATCAGCTGTTCTGCACACTGACTGAGCCTGGGATATGATGCTGTGGCCACATCACAGTACGTACTCTATGTCACACAACAGGGTATTTCTTCTCACTGTGCTTATAGAAAAAACAGTTGGATGAAATTTGGACAGGCAGGTTTTTTCCTACTGTAAGGTACTGAGTGCCTGGATTTTCTAATTTTAATTTCCTTTTAACACAATTTTTAATCTCATAGCCCAGTTGGGAGAAGGCAGCTTCTGCTTTCCTAAGAACAGGGTGTTGGTCAATTTATTGTCTAGTGAGAACAAATGTTTCTGACAATGCTCTCTTCAGTAGGGATCCCTCTTTCTTTCTTCTTTTCCCCATCTATCAAATGCTAGATAAGTCACTTTTAGAAATGCAGGCTTTCAATTTTAACCTGGTTTATGCAGCACTTTCATCACATTTCAGTCCATTGTAACCTGATCACTTATAAAATTGCCCACCAAGGCACATCGCTTCCAAGAAGTATGAGTAAGATGCCATTATGAGGATCTAATAACAAAACCGAGAGTTTTCACTCAGGAAGGAATAGTCTGACCTGGCCTGGGAACACTGTAATAAATAGTAAAACTTAAAATCAATCTGGTGGGTTTAGGGGTTGTAAGGCTTCAAGCTAGTAGGAAAGGACAGGGAGAAATGCTGATAGACTACAGGTTGGTCTCACTGGTGAGAAGAGCTTTCCATATAGTCTGCTGCCCATCTGGAGCCTCAATGTGCTTAATTCATTGGAGTGGTTTTGTGGCCTCCCACTCTATAAGACAGTTGGCTTTTGACTTGGCACTCTTTGTAAAAGATTTGCTGCTTAGTGCAAGGTAGAGTGCAAAATACCCTGTGCAGGCCACGCAAAGAGACTGACCCTCTGCTGCACAGCACTGCCTAGCTTCCTTCTCTTCAAGACAGAGAGAGGAGTTGAGGCAAAATGTAAACAGTAAAGTGGACAAAATAATTAACTGAAAAGTAGAAAATTTAATTAGACAGGAACAGGGCCTTAATGTCAAAAGCCTTGCCTGCTAGAATATCTTTTGACTTGGAGTTCACGTCTCCACTTGCAAGAGGTGCAGTGGAGAGGAGATTAGTAGTCCAAGGGTAGAAGCAGATTATGTAGACTTTTAATACCTGCAAATGAATTGCAATGCTTGATGTCACTGGATCAGGTCTGTTTTCAGCAATGGGCTATAGAGCTAATAATAGAAAGCTTGCGTTTTGCTCCTGGTTGGGCTAAGCAGGACTCAGTACTACACAGATGCAGCTGGCTTTTTGTTTGGATATGCAACCTGTTGGACCCCACTGAGCTCTATATCAAAATTTTAGTGGTCTGGAAAGGGCGATTCAGACCACTGTCCAGAGGGTGGCACGCTTAAACTGGTAGTGGTGAAAATCTCATTCCCTGACTCCCCTATCCCTTAAACATCACATGCGGCTAAAAGTTCTGCTGCTCTCTGCAGGGTTGTCTGGGTCTGTGAGCAGAGATGGCGGTTTGGAGACAGAAATGCAAATAGTTGAAGGAGTGAACACACTATGTGCTAATCAATTTAATCAGGAGACTGTTGGTCTCCATGGACTATTTCTGAGAGATCTCAAAGGAGAGCTTAAAAAGGCAGCTTTATTGCCTGGAGGCTTGACAGAAGTTAGCACCTCTCCTTGAAAAGCGCAAGTCAAAAGGGATGAAAATTGCTACATCTAAAGCACTGATGAGTGAGCTGGTGAAGGAATCACTAGGAAAAAACTTTACAAACTGTTCTGCAAGAGGACAAGCCTAAAGGGCTCCCTCCTGGCCTTTAAATACTTTTAAAGATGTTTTTTCAGTCTTACAGTAATTGTGAAAACCATGATGATGATGCTGAACCAATTATACTTTTGCCTTGTAGCGTGGGAAAAGCCATGTAAATCTCTGATACTTAGGTACTATGGACTGCACAAAGCTCCTTGTAATAGTATGAATTATGCCTAATAATGTTCAGCCTGTAGTGAATCCTCTAGGTATTGGAATCCCTGTTTTACAGGTAGGTAGCTGAGTAGAGGAGCTGAAGTGGCTTCTTCTGAGGTTACACGGAAGATCAGCTTGTGGTGCAGGAAAAGAACACAGGAAATCTGCCTTGCAATCTGGTCTGCCTTGAGTTGCAGCTCTGAAATGCCTGCATGTAAAAAGGCAGGAAGAAAAGGATAGCACTTATGCTGTGTCTAACCTTCTTGCTTGTCTGCCTCTGGTAGTCATGTATAGTGACATCACTGAACTGTGATGCAAGAAGGTAGGTGATAATGGTGTCAATGACTGTGCCCTGAGCAGGGAGGAGTGACCCAGCATAAGGGTCAGGAGGATGAGCCCTGCAATCACAATCCTGCAATTTTTCCTCCCACGGCGTCTCTGGTAAAGGCAGGAGGCTGAGTTCAACAAGTGTTCAGAATACTTCATAGGGAAGAGAAAAAGTGGCCAAGACTAGAAATGGACTACCCCGGCCCTGAGGGCCTGCGGGGAGCCTCCTGCAGGGTGGGCTGTGAAGGTAGAAGGAATAGGAAGGGTGACTCTGCTGTCTTTGAAATAAGCTTGGTGGCTGGAGTGTCAATGGTTGTTGGACATGTTGGGGGTTCCCCAGAGGGGATTTTATATCTCCTCCCTGTCATTTTTGGTGGCCCTCTTTCTGAACACTGTGTGTGCCTCTTCTGGCATAGCCCATGGGCAGTGGTGCCCACCCAGAGGTGCCCAAGCACCAAGCCACAGGGCAGTAGGGTGACCATGCTTGCCAATGGGCTGGCAGCCTCCTGCAAATCCCATTAGCTTGGGCACTGAGAAGGGTACTGTCCTGTGGGGTGAGCTGTATGCCTTGTAACACCCAACCAGCGCTGGTAAAGGATATTTAGTTCCTTACAGCTGATGTTGGCTGGCTGTAGGAGGGGAGCAACCAGCCTCTTCCTGTCCGGGCAGACATAAGCTGGAAGAAGGACTCATTTACCCTGAACATGTTCTTGTATGTGTTTTATTTGACTTCCTCTATTTTCAATGGGAAGTTTTTGGGTACGTGGTAATTAACAGGGTCTTGAGCTATGGTGGTAATTTTAAAAGTCCTGAGAGATCTTCTTGTATATTATAAGCTACAGGGATGAGCAGGGAGTATACAGAAAGATTCCTGTCATCGCTCCTCTCGAACACAGGTTTATGTCTCTTTTTAAATGTCAGTTACCATCAGTTTTGATGTGTTCCAATTTCTGCTTTCTGGACAAGCTTTTTGCCTTTGGAAGTATTCTCTTTGCTATGTAACTAGCTAACATGCAGGAAACAACATAAATTTTTTCTTCTGTCAAACAGTATGACATTGGATCAGCAGACCCTGGACGCAGGACACTGTCTCAGTCACATCATTAGAATCCCAGAAGAGGGCATCGATGCACAAAATCTAGAAGTGTCCAGTCTAAGCCTGTACCCAGCCTAAGTCTATTCCTTGCTTATTTCCCCTCCCTCCCTCCACACCAGGTACCCTGAAGAGCTCTGAGTTGCTGCTGAGCTTCCCCCTTGCAGAGGAGTTTCAGGAATTACTTGTGGATCAGAGCTAGATTTCCCTCCAAGACCATTTCCTTTAGAAAAAAAAATATCTGCATTTCTTCACAATATCCTTCTCTAGAACAGTCTAAGAAATCATCTGCATCTTGTGAAAGTTTTTTCAAATTTTAAACTGGGATGAGAAGTTGTACCTTTGAAAATTTTCATGTGTTCCCAATCAATCTTCCTCAGCTGGTCAACAAACCAACCCAGAAAAACAAACAGAGGCAGTTAAAGTCAGGTCAATTAAAATGTGCTTGGACGTTGATTTTTTTAAACTTTTAAATTCTTTGTGGTGTAAATAAAATCAAATTCCCAAATAAAAAGTTGTCCTCAACTTGGGAATAAAATTATTTGATGCTAAAACCTACAAAAACAAGATGTTAGAGCAGTTTCAAGATTGAAAATGTTGCTGAAATCAGAAAATTTATAAAACTAGCTCAGGTTCTGTTTTGACTATTCAATATTTTATAAACAAATATAAATCTGTTATCAGCCCCTCAACTACCTCTACTCACATTTAGCAGCCAGGATTAGGTTTTTTCTCCTAGTAAGTCTTACTGCTGAAGATGAGATACCACGTGGCAAGAAGCTGCAGGCAGAGGTGCATTGTAGCTTACAAGAGTTTTTATTTAATATGAAGTTCCTATTTGTTGAGATTATCAAAATATATTTCCCATTTACAACATATCCTGCCAGTTTCTATAATAGAGCCCACGCCTGAGCAAAGGTAACTTGCAGAAATACCACAAAGTCATTATGAGGCACAATCAGCCAGACAGGCTAGGACAAAAATGGATTATTTTGCAGCCAGTTAATCTGAAGAGAAAAATATCTATTTTGGATTGAAATCTAATCAAGCGTTTGAGACAGTTCTGTTTGGAAAGGGCAGATGATTTTCTCTTTGAATTGCTTTGTTTCAAAATCTCTGCCAAATCATCTCGCTGGCAAGACGGAGCCACCTGGCATTTTTGAATGGCTGCTGGGAGTGGCTGCATGCCAAAAATTTGCCAGACTGCAGTGATTAGTTTTAAAGAACTTGGCCTATGCTGTTTCTTCTCTGTGCAATGCCCTCGGGTCCCTCAAGCTAGGCACATTCCTGCACGTGTACCAGGAGGAACACAGAACTTTTTAAGTTATGGATGATGCTCTTGCATCAGCACTTTTGGTCACCAGAAGGTAACATGGCAAATGGCACAGGTATTCCCAGAAATCTCATTGCTTTGTGCCTTCAGGCTTCCACTCATCAGTATTTGTTTGCTGAGAGGCAGAGGTTGTGTGGAGAAATTTCACCTCTGCACAGGCCGATGATAACAGAGGGACACATGTCCCTGGAAGGAAATGCTCAGCTGATAAATTATATATACTATTTACTAACAGGTCTTTTATTGTTGCCTCACTTTGCAGTCCAGGTCCATTTGTGACATGCAAAATGAGTTCTGTGTTTTGGCTTTGAAACTAGAAAGAGGTTTCTCATCAGAAAAAATATCACTGTTCACAGTTAGATTAATTGCCTTTCTTAGAAGATATCTGTTATCTAGATGCAAGTACTATAGAGATGCCTCATCTAGTTTTAAATGCAGCTGAAGCAGTTTGTCCTGACTCCACAGTGTAGATGTAGTTTTCACATGTAAAGCAGAGACTCCAACAAGCTAGGGGTATAGAAATTGAATGAGCTTTTTGCTTCAGAAGTGATTGCTTCAAACTGGAATCAAAACATATTTTCAGGGCAGATTGAATGGGGAAACTTATGATTACAAGTACTGAAGTTATGGTCAAATAGAAGATGCATTTTTAATATGAAATGACCCTTGCTCCTGCTATGTTCTTTGTTGTTTAGGGGAAGGAAACAATAGCAGGGATAAAAATTAATAGTAATTTATTCCATAAATATTCCAGTAGTACCAGCGGGAGTACTTTCGGCATAAATTACTGCTGAACCTAATTTAATGATGTCTTGACTTGGTCAACTAAAACTGAAGAGATAGTTCGGGCAGTGAAATGGTATCCAGTGTAAGTGAGAGTGGCAGATCCTGATCATTAGTAAGAGTCTCTGTATTCTCTCTTTCTTTTCAACTAGCAAATCAGCCTTAGGCACCATCCAGTCAGTTAATTATGGAGCTAACTTCAGTGACTTAGGTGGCCTACAGATAAAATAAAACTTTCACTAGCACTCTCTCCTGTTAAGTATGCATTTCTACTGTTTGCTGTTCATAGTCAGAAAAGTCTGAATTTATGTGTAAGAAAGACTTTTACTGAGAAATGGACGTGTCTAAGTCTGACATAGGAAGGGCGCATACTTGCAGGGTAATACAGAATATGTAGCCCTCCCTTTGTCTCCTGGGTAGGGAAATAAATGCATGGCCTATAAACAAGGCTTAGAGCCAGAGTGAGACACCTAAGACAGCCCTTGAGACGTGGGCCTGAGATTGAGTCTGGAAAAAACATCTGCCAGCCTGCTACCTAAAGGATCCTGGAGCTGCCTCTCTGTGCATGGTGAGGGCTGCCACAGGCTTCTCTGTCACCTTAAGGTGTTTCATAAATAGATTTTCCTCTAACTTGGCTGAGGGGCTCTTAAGTAGGTGTTTTCAGATGCTACCTGGTATGGTCAGACAGTATCAGACTTCCCCCAAAATGCAGCTGATGACAGGTGCTTTCTTTTAAGACTGGTAATGAACCCCACCTTTTCTATGATAGACTAATGGTGGAAGAACATAGGCAGCAAGAGGACAGCCAGGCTCGTTTTCTGATGGGATGCACACTTACTATTCCTTCAGCAGTACCTTAACCAAGGACTTCTTACTCCTGCTTGCTCATGTGGAGCAATGAAAAGATATGGATGCAGCTTCTCTTCTAAGTCTATTCGTTTGTATGCCTACAAAACATATACACATAGTTGTATGGGCTAAAAGAAGCTTATGAAATGATGTTGCAAAGGCTGAGGAAATTACTGGTGTGATGGCTGTATTGTTTATTAATACTTGTTTCTTGTGAAGTAAGGGGTTGTTTTCTCAGGATGTGTTGCTTCGAGACAGAACCAAGTTATCCTCTTGGTCATGTTTTCCACAGCCTTTTTTGTATTGCTGTTGCTTACCTTTCATTCTCTTCCAAGGGCTTTGTTCATAGGTTCATTGAAGATTTCCCCACACCTGACATTGTTTGCCCATCATCGGCTCATTCATAAGTTACTGCCATACGGTGTTTCACATCTCCATAACCCTTGCAAGGTGCATTTGCCTGTCCCCTCTCTCTAAACACTACACGGCTCCTGCTGTGTAGGCGATGTGTACCTGTAGCCATAGCTGGCACATGTGAGCAGGAGACCACATGGGGTGGAGATAAAAGAGAAACGCAAAGGTTGGTATGCTGTAAGGCCACAACGGGAGGCAAAGGCATTCTTAGCTCTGTATCCATTGTGAACGCTCCTGATGAAGAGGCTCATGTGCCACTGATTAGGAGCTCCCTTTGTTGCAGGACATTTTTTTCTTAGCAAATATGTATCTTTGATAAAGCTCCCACATGCTGAATAATGAGCTGACACCAAACATCAATTAATAATCTAGTTTATAAATGGAGAAGGAAACAGAATTTGCCTTTTAGCTTTTGAATAGCAACCCTGCTTTAAATGGCTTGACTGACACCTCTTTAAATTCACCTGGAAGATCTGGGGCTTTAGCATATTCCCTGCGTGGATCCTTTGCAGTCACAGGCAGATTTTTCAGGACCTTGGTGTAGAAGAGGCTTAGGCCTGCTATTTGTGTATTACTGAAAGTTCTTTCAAAACTGCTGTGACAAGTAGAACAGCACCATTATAAAGCAAGAATTTTGGGAAATGTGCCTTTGGAACTTTTTAGGAAGGAGAAGGAGAGACCATCTGTTTTGCTTGTCACAATTCTTGTTTGTTTAAGAAGTGAATTGCCAGAAATGTGGAAAGATTGGGTACAACGACAAGTGATAGAGTAATTTTCACACTGGACTTATGGGAAGCATGTGTTGTCCATCTGTGTGATTCTCATTTTATGCAAATTTAGGAAATATAGTCTTATGTCTAATTGTCCAAAAGTAGTTCTGAACATTCAAATGGAGGAAAGATATCATGCCATATCGTCAGTAGGCCTTCCTTTGGCTCTGTAACACGCCAATGCAGAAACTACAAATCATAATAAACATTTATATTTAGAATCCAATAAAATAACGTTTCAGAGTCTGCAATATACTTCAGACCCATGCTTGGGTTTTCCTGGAAGTGGAAGAGGATGCCAGAATTTTCCTGACCCTCTTAAGGAGGTATTACCAACCTGCCCAGAGCTGCATACTGATGCCTGCTGGTTCAGGATGATAGGAGAATACTAAAAGGGCCTGCTGAGAGTCTTTGTGCTAAAAAATATACAGCTGTGTGTGTTTAAACCTTATACAAGGCATATCTGAGCTTTTGGGAGGAAACTTTGATTTAAGGTTTGTTTTGGGGCCGAAAGTGTTTACTTGCCTTAAAAAAAATACTCCACGGAGGGTGATGGAAGTTTTACCTGGAGCATATTGCATTTTTCAGAGCTGGTGAAAATGATACTTCCCCTTACCTGCCCTAAGAACTTTCAGTGAATAGCTCCCAAAAGATAGAAATTATTTTTTTCCTTTTATTTTTTTATTTTTCAGTTCATGATCTGTCTGTGTACTGCAAATGATTCTGTATTTTTGGACTCAGTATGGCAACTGGAAATTTGACTAAAGATAATTCTTAATTCCACTGTCATTGAAGTGCAAGTGTTCCCAATTTAAAATACACTTTCTGAGTGTTCAGTCAAGGAATGCTTCAGTGCTTGAATCATTATGGAAAGAAAGACAAAAGAGATCCAAACATAATGAAAAGGAGATTCAGCTTACAATTCTTATTGGAAGTTCCCATGAAACATTTTTTCCCTGTTGCTGATTCCTTAAATAGAACAATGCCATACTGTGCCTAAGATTTATGTTTGTGCGACGTCAGTTACTGAATGCTCTTTAGCCAAACACTGTGGTTCTACATTCAGGCTGATTCTCTGGTCTTCTTTCCATTGTTGCTGTTCTGATGATTTCAAGGCAATTCCCATTTGTGAATTCTAAATATATTCTTTTTCAAAATAAGATTTTCGAAATCCTTCAAAAATATTCTATTTTACAGCACGGTCTACTGCTATGGCAGAAAAAACCCCAATGAAACAAGAAGACAAATATTTTTAATAAATAGTAATATAGTTATGGTAATTGATAAAAACTCAAGACAAAATATAATAACAGCACTGATTCTGACTCCTTGCACTCTGGCTGGCTTCTGGGGGAAGCTCTGTTGGGTTTGTGAGCAGAGTGGGATCCTCGTCTATGTGGGAGGCCCAAGGGTCATCTCTGACTGACATTGGAAAGAGGATCTCTGTATAAGCTTGTGAAGTGCTTAGTATAGCAGGACCCTGGCTATTGTCTGGGTCAAGAGTACTGCTGGATTAAAACTCAGAAGCTTTTAGGTGTATGAAGCTAAAACAAGGTAGGAGAAATGACTTACTGAAGGGAAGAGAGGGAGCATTGCAACCAAAGAAAATGAGAAATCAAGCAGCCTCCTAGCTTGCTGCAGGTCTTACATGGTGAAGGGACCGAAGGAAGAGAAGTTGGGTCTTGTGTATCCAGCAGGATAAGGGAGAGGAGCAGGGAAGAGGTAGAATTCCATAATTCATTGACTAAGGTGGAAATCTATATTTCATAGAGCAGCCCATTATTTGGAGAGGACTCTGAGAGGGGGAATGAAACATGCTTCCTTTTGTCCAGTGGGGTTGTTTAACAGGTAGGTTAGCTGCTTTCAGCTGGGAAAGGCTGCGGAAATGATTCAAGTCTCTTTCAGTGCCAATATCAAGGTGCTCTTTTTGGTGGCAGTGAGAATCAAAGATGGAGGAGGAAGAAAGGGAGGAGTTGAGGTGGCAGAAGAAGAGAGATATACCTGTGCAACTCAAGATGGTTGAACTCAAAGGCAAGGAACGGTAGCCTTGTGAAACAAAACCTTTTTTCTCTGCATGTTAGAAGCTGAGCTGTGTGGAAGCCTCCTGCTGAAACATGTCTTTTACCTGGAGGAAAGACTGGTCCAGACTTAGCTCAGGAAACTGGAAGCCATTTTTCTGTTTCTTTTCCTGTCCTAGAGTACTTGTTAAATGCATCTCTGTGGTGGTATGTGGATAAGTACGGTAAAGATTATAAGATTCTTGGATATGTGTAATTTGAGCTATAAACAGTAAGTTATCTGAATATGGTACAACCGACTGTTTAAAAAACTTAAATGGAACAATCAAGTATATTTTACATGTAGCAAATACATACCAGGCCCAGTAGGAGCAGCTCCATAATTCAGAGGGTTTTTTTTCTGCGACCCAAGTATGCAAAATTTATTTTTAAAAATTATTTAAATGTCATTTTATAGGTTCCAAATTTAAAGAGAAATTAAGATCTTTAAGCTAAACATGGCAGTCACTTTGCAATAAGCAATGACTTACTAATGTCTTTGGATACTGAAAACTTGGCATCTGAAGGAGGAGTGAACTGCAGTACTAGTTCCGCTTCCTCCTCCTTTGAATTATATAAGGATGTGTTTAAACTCTAACTGATTCACTGAAAACCCCGGATTTTCTTTTGATGCTTTCATCATGCATTACCTTATTCATGCAAAACAAATAAAGAATTCAGGAGATTTGAATAAAAAACTTGTAGCTGTCCATGTTTTCTGCTTGTATGTTTTAATCAAACAATCTTGAGCAAAATGTTGCTGTTACTGCTTTGTCTTTGTCTGCTTGCCTTCAACAAGACTAATTACTCCCAAAGCTGCACTGTGCTTATGCCACACTGCAATATACTGGTTAGATGTGGGCCAAGCGAGTTAGCTGAAGTATCTCTGTGTTGTAAACTGATTTAAGAAAGCAGGAAAGAAGAGGTACACTTCCTCTGTTCCACACCCAAAATATTGTGGAATCTGCAACAACTTCAGAAATTCTTGCATGTTGCTGGAGGTGGTTTCAGTTTTCACACCAGAAGTAATTTAATTTCAGCACTTAAAACCCAAAAAGCTCCAACATATTGCTAGCGTGCAAAAATTCCATGTGTGCTAAAAAACAACAGCATATGGTTGGGTGGGGTGTGACCAAAATGAACATAGTTATCACATTGTGAACTTTCTTTTTACAGACTTGATTAAATAAGTGGGGGGGAGCATCTAGGACGAGAACCTGGAATCCTCCTAGAGTCTGCCTTTTCAAATATTGCGTAGTTAACTGAAAGGGTCATCTTGCATAAACTGCAGCTTAAAATAGGAGACTGACATTTCATCCGAAAAGGTAGAAAGGTAGAAAGAAGGCAAGATGTCTTTAGGGTGGATCATTGGAGGAGAATGGTACAGAGCACAAGCTGGAGGGGAGTTCCAGCCCTCCCTGTTTGCTGTTAGAAAGTAGGTAGATTGGGATTATTTGCTTTTTATTTATAATCTATCACTTGGGCTAGAATTGGGTAGAGTGAGTTTTAAGTGGGCTCATTCGCTGTGACTGTATGTTTCAGGATGTTTAAACATCTCTGCCAATTCTTCTCAGCATAGTTGGTGCTGAGGTAATCGTGGGCACAAATAACAGTCATCTCTGATGGTGACTGTATGCATATATCCACCGTCTTTTCTTTGACTCAGATCTTTTTTCTGTTGAGTCCAATGGTGCTTAAGACCATATAAGGTCTTAATATATGAGGTCTTAAGGCGTCACATAGGAATATCTAAACATTGAGCAAACCAAAATCAGGAATACTTTTGGAAACTTAGGCCTAGATACCTGACTTATCCTTCTGAACACCTGGTGGCAAGGTTGAAACTCTTTAAAATGGTAATAACAAAACGCTTGGGGGACTAATAATAACATGCAGTTATTTTGTGTGACTATTTGGTTGCACTTAAAGCCACTCACCTGAGAGTATCCCTCTTGGGTCACTCTTAGTGTAGGCTGTCTGCTTAGTTTGCTTTGCTCTTGTCTGCTTTTTCTGTGCTCTTCTGGTTGTAAATATATTTGGAGAAGCAGAATCCTTATTTTCTGGCACATCATTTGCTATTCTATCTGCTGTTCAGCTGTGAATATGACAGTAGCCCAACTTGCCAGGTAACGGCTCTTTGCAGGCTGTTTTACTGTCAGGTTCTTGGCTATCTGTGTGACCAGCACTGTCGTCATGTGGGCAGCCAGGGAAGATGTCTTCTACTCATATTCCCAGTCAAACTATGTGATTTCTGCTGCAGAGGTCAAACACCATCACTGGGCAAAGTGGGCTATACTATGCAAAATGTGCCTTTATTGCCTGCACGCAAGTCCATCAGATGTTTAAAAGCGAAAAAACCAGTCCTAGTTTGACTTCTTTTTTTGAATAATTGGTGATTTCCATGAACTCTGAGATCTTCTCTGGTTTCTAATGACAAATGTTTTCATACTTTGTGTTGTTGCCCTCATCAAGTGAATGATCATCATTGAGCAGCCTTAATGATTAGAGCTTGGTCCACTTCATGTTCTTGCAAAGCAGGTTTTACAAACAGCAAAATAACATTTCACATGAAAGGATATTCTTCCAATTTCAAAGCTAAGACTGAAAATGGCTTTGGATGTCTTTGCAACTTTGGAAAAATTTTGAATATTGGAGTTTTACCCAGAAAGGCTGTTGCTCACTTTAATTATGCTGGTGAACACAAAGCACCTTTTTCAGAATAAAACTCAAGTTACTCTGTGGAACAATAGGGTCTGTCAACATGTGACAAGGCTTTCATATCTCAAGGGGAGGATCCAGTTGATGCAACAAAGCGTCAGTCGGGATGTAGAGGAGCAGGAAGTTAACTCATGCGTACTCCAGGGTTGTCCAGTTCAGATGAAGAAAGTGCCAAAAGAGGTTACCCTTCATCACCAGCTGAGAGACGAGCTACGTGTGAAAGACAGGACAGCTTGAAGGGCCCGGAATGGAGATCTCAGGAGATGTGTCCGTCAAGAGATAGAGACATGCTTCATGTCCTTGTACAGTCACTTGAGCAACTTGACGTGAAAATACTAAATAAAACATACAGAAACCCCAAGAGGGCATTTCACCAAGAAGCCCAAATGGGAACTATCCAGCCTTTTAGCAGGTGTAGGGCCCTGCCTGAAAGTGGCATCATAGATGTCTCCTGAGCCTTCCCAGTAAGCCAGTAATGGATCTGCAGCTTGCCAGATAGTCTGTCATAGGTTGTCAGCCACGGCTGGGAGGAGGGACGGGCAGCCTCTTTTGTTCTCATGTCAAGCATGCAGAGAAGGGGCTCCTAAGTAGATAATTCAAGGGGAAACAGCTGCTGAGTTCTCAATTCTCCATGACTCTAATTTTGCCTTCTTCTCTTAATGTATTTGCCTGCTGCTGGCTGAATACTGCCTGCTGACAGTCAGACAAATAGAAAAATGCTGCAAACTTCATTGAAAACCACTGTGAAGTGTGGCTATTTTGATGCTTATGGAAGAACAAGTTGAAAGGCTTTCCTGAATGTGTGGGGTCACGGATGGATAATTTTAAACTCTTATAAAAGGGAACACTAACTTGATTGCTTTAGTTCTGATCTTTTAAGTCAAACTAGGTATTACAAACTCTTCTGATTTTGTGATTGTAAAGAGACTTTTTTTCCCCCTTTTAAAAACGCCCAGTGCCTGACATCACTTGAATATATAAGACTCAAACACTTAACTTAAAAGTAAATAAATGTTTGAATTGTGGCTTGAGGATGTATATTCTACAGCCATAAAAATCCAGAAAGCTGATAAACAACCCTCCCCACCCGATTAGTATTGCATTACTTTTAGGCTATGTCAGGTGCCTTGCCTCATAGGTTTTGGAAATTTTGGTTGGCTGTACTTTGGCTTCTGTATCACTTAGTGTACCACAAAAGTGTTCATGAACTCCAGTAAGGAAAACTCATCTTGGACAGTTTGTCTCTATGAGAAACTGACTGGCGTAGACAGGGCTATATAAATATATCATTACAACCTGGCAAATAAACCCTCTGTTACCCTCGCCTGCACCGACGCTGCCATCTGAAGCATCCCATGCATCGGTTCTGGGTCATATTGATTTGTAATTTGGATTTTGTGACTGTTCTGAGTATGGTTAGCTCTGGTGCTAAGGTGTTCCTGGGACTGCTAACTAATCGTGTCGTCTAGAAGCTGAATATGGTAGGGGGCTGTTTGGCCCTCCTCCCATGCTGCCTAGTTTCTAGGGATGTTTGCGTTGATGTTTTCAGAGAGGCTAAGGCAGATTTGGGTGCCTTCCTTTTAATTTTTGTGGATTTACCTATGTGTCTTGTTCGCTGCCTGATTTTGGGGTGCCGCTGCATGGCTTTCCCTCCCCGCAGTAGCTGCGGGGGCGTGGGGAGCCCGGGGCGCCGTGGGGGAAGTGGCGGGAGCCGCCTGGCCTGGGCCGGGCCTGGGCCGGGCCTGGGGCGGGTCTGGCCAGGCCTGGCCAGGCCTGGCCGGGCCGGGTCGGGTCTGGCCGGGCCGGGCGGCTGTGGGGGTGCCGGTGGGTGCCCGTCCGCCCACCGATCACTAGATGGCACCATGCGACCGGGCTGGGAGCGGGGCCGGCGGGGAGCGGGGCCGGTGGGGAGCGGGGAGGCAGGCAGCCCCAGCCTGGGCACGGCAGCTGCTTCAGACTGCTTTAGCCAGTTTATTTGCGTGTGGTTCAGAGGATATAAGGTTGAAAGCCGAAAAAGCATTTCATATTGTCAGAATGTTTTCCTTGTTTGCTCCTGGACTTCTGACAGCCTCCCTGGTGGGAGCTTCTCTGTTACAGCGTTTTAGCCTGGATCAGGAGGGATATTATGACCTTTGTATGTTTTGGTTCATACCACAGGGTGGTCTCAGAGCACACGAACTGGTTTTCTTTAGGATGAGATGAAGAAACCCTTATGGAAGAAGCACCGAAGACGCACTCGCACACCAAACACATTATCTGCTACAGCGGTTCAAGCATTCAGTCCCCTGGCAGAGATTAGAGACTAGGCTGAAGAACCCCCAGCCCAAACTTTCAGCGTGGATGCTCTTGGCTCCAGCTGTTTCACTCTATGGATCCACCCCTATCAGGCTGTGATGTGTGCTAATTTAAACATAATGTAATGTCAGCTGAGAAAGATGGTGACCCACAAGGGAAACTGAATGCCTCCAACTAGGATACCTGCATTTGCCTCAAGTAGGTGATGTGGATAAATCCAGTAGTGATGAAAGGCCTCTGGTTTCCATACACACATAGGCAGGTGGGCATCTTGTATGTTGCACTTCTGGTTTTTCAGAGAAGAGGTTCATTATATAATTTTTTTTTTCTTTGTTGTTTCATTTCCATGGCACAGTCTCAGACTTTCTGCAGACCCAGGCAGGTGTTTCTGCATGAGTTTTCTGAGTTATGCCAGTTCTGAAGGCTGTTCCACTGCAGTCTTAGGCTTGTCACCATTCCTTTTCTAAATCCTAAGCAAAGACTATGGAGACCCATTGAGAAATTAGTTTTCATCCCCTTTACTTTGAAAAATAACCTCAAAGTACAGAGATTTTGACAATTGTGGTGCTCTTATTCTGCAAGCTGACATTGCCTACTAACTGATATTTTTTGTTATAGTAAACCCTCAAATATGATATTTCTAGAAATAAAATGTTTAGTTGCTGGGTAGAAGAGGGTTAATAATCCTGTGTTTATGTAAAGGTTATGTTTTCTATATTCATGAAAAATTGTACTCAGTTGTGCATAGAGATGGGTGGTAAATGCTATGAAGCATCCAACAACTTGGTGAGTGGGCATCCAGCACCTCCTTTCTAGAACATATCCCAGGATCACTGCTAAATACATTTGAAGTAAGTTGCAAAGTCCAAAATCCTGGAAGTAGGAACTACCAAATTTGGGTTTCCTGCATTACTTTAGCTCCTGCTGTCTGAGCTGTCTACTGCAGTCATGGGTGGGAAAAGGATTTAATGTGCTATTTCCATGACTGTGCTGCCATGCCACAAGGAGAATGCAATGAGGCTTCCCTGACAACTGTGATTCTGTCATACTCAAACTCCTTCAAGTGCCTGATTTTTTACTGTAGCTCTTGATCTTTCAACTGAGGAGCTTTAGCTGAAATGTCATTCTGTTTTTAAGGGAGAAATTGTAATAAGCACTTAAAAAAAATCAGCATGATTTGAGCAGGACTACTAGTGTGCTGAAAATGAAGCTTTTTCGTAAAACATTGTCGAATATAACTATGTTTTTTTATGCTCTCAATGATTTTTTATTTGAAATTATATCAAATGAAATTTTACTGAATAATATTTTTATTGAAATATTACTCAGCTTTCCTAGCTGGGTATTTTGAAGGACCATAGTAAACGCAGAAAGGAGCCCTGTGTCCAAAATCATGCTTAAATAGCTCAGCTGTTCTCTGTGCTCATTTGTTGAATTGGGTATCTTAACGGGGTGGCTTGGAATTGCTAGAAAATGAGGAAAAAATACTGTCATTTTTCTAACTGCTTTGTTTTTAGTGAATCTAAATTGCAAATGAATACTTAGCCTCTGAGCCTAATTTGTAATAGTCAAGGATATGCTACAAAGAGATTGTTTAAAAAAAGTTTCTTGTGTTTTATTCTTCAACATGGATTGAAGGAAATACATTCAAGGCAAGTTGTGCCAGCACTGCTTAACCTGCTAGTATCTTGGAGATTATTTTTGCTGGCTTTGTGGGCCTTTTCAGTGTGATCCTTGAAAATGCTAATTAATTTCAGGATTGCTGTGTGTGTGATATGCTTTGACATACACAGCAAATTAATAATAATATAATAATCTTTCTAAAAGAATTTTGAGAGCAATTTATAGTTCATGCCAGATGTCAGTTGACTGAGTAATTTAACACACTTGTGTAACTGAAACGTAATAGCTTTTGCTAGCTTGCCATATTGCTTATGGATATGAATGACAAAATTTATGGGTTTTAGCTATGCGCATAATCCAAAAAATTCACTGCCTGTTGCAAGGAATAAGCAGTATCACAACTGAATGTGTTTTAATCATCTGAAACATACAGCTCAAATACTATTTTATTTGTTTAAACCAGGAAAAGACATAATTCCTCTAAAGGAAGTGCTGTGAATGCAAGACCAAGAAAATTGTTTTTGTCCTATCAGTAGCTGCAGAGACTACATCTCCATGAAAGTCATTAAAGCAGCAAAGACAGCACTGTCAGCTTAGAAGTTGCACTAGAAGATCTACTAAGCCTCCGGCCCTGGAATCAAGCATTTCTTTCTGTGTTTGTGCCCAGTGTAATGGCCTGGAATCTTGCAGGTTTTAGACCTGGATGTAACCCTGGGAATGGGGGTTAGGGAAACTGGGGATCCACCTTGCCAGACTTGAACCACTTAGAAACCATTGAGCCTGAGCTGGACCTCCTCTAGCGTGACACAGAGACAGGCACCTCTGGGAGAAGGCTCATCCCCAAGAGGTAGGTAGGTGGATAAATTGCTCCTTGTAGGGAACCAAGTCTAAGTAAGATTAATGTCTCTGTCCTTTCATGCAAATAATGGTAAACTACATAACTGAGTGGAGGGTGTTTCCCTCTCAGGAAAATGAGTTTCACAATCATCCTGCAAGTTATGACACTGAGCATTTTTAATTTGTTCTAATTTTACATGAAGTGCTGTGCTTAGGCAGTTTTGCTTCACCCTTTAAAGTAAAGCATCTCCCTCAACTCTAAGTTCCTTGGAAAGTGTCTTAGAAGCTCATGTCTGTAGTACTCTCTGCAATGAGATCGTTTGTTCTAGTGTATTGGCCCATGAAAATCTTCCTGGCTCTCCACTCTGCTGCCAGCTCCAAATACTTCACCATTCTTTTTCTCTCTGGGAAAGGATAAACCAGGCAAGGTGTCATTAAGGTTAACAAATGTTGGGCATGTCAAGCTAAATTAAATGGAGTAACCACTTTGGAGTTAAGGAAAGGAGTTACAAGTTCAGTTCCTGCCTGATTGTCATTGGTTTCCTTCAGCTGAGATGCTGGAATCCCAGCTCCTATAGAAACTGAAGTGTGCTGGATTGAATCCTGGGTTTTATTTTCTTTTTCTGTTTGGTTTTGGTTGTTGGGGCTTTTTAAGTATGTTTATGCTTTTCTTTTAGTCTTAAAAATAGTAACTAGCATATCCTGAGAATATTACACCCTGGAATTTCCCATGCAAGCAGTTAGATGCCCAAGTACATTTTTGAATCAGAAGTCAACAGGTAGAAGCCAGCAGAATTGAGGAGAGGAGGACTGGAAGTGAATTGGTCTGAGGAGGTTAGCCAGCACCACAGTAAAGCTGAATAACATCTCTGATGCAAGAACTTTTGTTGATCTTGTTTTGGGATCTTAAATCCAGCTCAGAGGTGCCTCTCATGAAGTTGAGAGAGGAATACTGTTTTTTCCTGTCTGTCTGAGTCCAAAAGAAGTAGGGAGCAGACTCATAGTCTACAGACAGGACTTTGGTTAGCTCATGTTGCTCCAGACAGCCTGTATTGTGTTTATATCTTCCTGCAGATTTGCCTGAAGTCAGTAGAGATGCCTACAAGTATGTCAATGCAAGCTTTCTTCTGCATAACAAAGGCTATTTTAAAACAGTCTTCATTCCTTATAACAATATCTGTGTTTGCTTAAATTATGATGTTGCAGGATTCTTGTTAGACACATTGTGATTGATAGTTTTGATAACAGGCTTGAAAATCTGCCCCATGTAAGTCATGCCTTCTGCATTATTCTGTCTGGAACTATGTGCTGTAGTTCTAAGAAGTAATTTGCTTATTTACTGTAACAGCCCATTTAACGGAACTTTAATGAAGAGCCGTCCTTATGGCAATTTTAGGTTTCATGTGTGTAGGAGTAATATTGGATCAATGTCATCTTTAACATTTTTAGCTTGGGATTTTTATTGGTGTGTTAGTAGAAGGGCTGTGTTTCTAGTCTTGTGGCAGTGCCACAAACTAAATGCGGTTTCTCAAGAGGCAAGGGCTTCCCAAATACTGTCCTTGTAGTGGCAGAGGCTACGTGAGTAGCTGCAGTATCAGACTAACCATGGCTTATAATGGCATGGGTTTTTTTTCACTTTTAAGACGAGAGAGGCTGTGCTGGGTTTGAGGAAACTAGTAGCAAGACTTGGCAGGAGTAAGGTGCCCTCTGGGGTGCATGTATGTGTGTATGGTGGCTCAACCCCCTGTTCCAATATCATGAGAAGTGCAATTTTTTCCTTTTATAAGAAACAAGCATGATTTTGGAAAACTTATCACACTTTTTTTCTTTAAAAATCTTTCTTTCTGGTCAGCCCCACGTTATTATGCTAGCATATTTATACCAAATGGGGAATTCTGAAGTTGACTAGGGATGTCCCTAAGATTACCACTGCCGTTATAAAGCTAAAAATCTAAAAAGAGGATAAATCCTTTTTGTCTGGCAAGTAGAGCTGGTTAGATTTACATATCAAATACATTTAGATCTTTTTTTCTTCTGAGTACTTCTGAACTAAGCCTGTTCTTCAGGGCATTTGTTAAATTCTGCCACTTAGGAGCTTACAGATTGTTCCTGGGCCATTGTAAAGTGTGACTAGTTATCAAGCTTTAATATGAAGTCCTATGTGCCTTTTTTCAGTGACAGTGTTGCTTTTTCCCCATCCCCTTGCACTGTTCCCTGTTGCTTATTCCTTCCTTGTGCTTTTGTCTTTGTCCTTGTGCAAGTACAACTTGTGGTGGTAGTATTTGCTGAACTGCAGGAGGAAACTGCCTGCGTTTCATTAGAGCCTTGCAAGTTATGAGTGGGTCCTGAAAGCCCCATTGCAGCTCCAGAGCTGAGAAAGCAGTGGGAGACAGGGAGTGCACGGCTGGGAATGCTGATGGAGAAAGTGGAAATGCCCTCACCCTGCTACTGTCAGGAAGAGAATAATATCTAGCACTGTGCTGGAGCACACCTGGGATCATTGGGGCAGGGATCAGGCTGTGAGGCTGGTGGTGATGGTCTTCCTCCTGTGCTGCACTGGCCGTGAACTGGAACGTTTCCACAGCCCCTCCACTGTAACACTGCTGAAGTGCCTGGTCACAGAATTTATCCCATTCTTGAATTTAACACACATCCTCTTTGCAGAAAAGAAGGATAAGTGGTGGAGAGTGTTATAGGAACATCTCTGTTTACACTCAGGGAGCCTTGTCTGTCCGAGCCTTGAGGGAAGAGAGGACACTTTGCATGGGCAAACGCTGGTTCGTACTTCGCATACACACACACACACGTGTGCATGCTCATGTGCACATATCAGTTGTGATCAGTTCCAGCAACTATTCACCATGCAATCAATGGTTACAAAACCGCAGCAGCGAACTGGAAGCTGAGTTGTATGTTGCTATGGATGTAATGGTTTGCCTACAACAGTAGGTCAAGTTTTCCAAAGTAATTATTGATGTAGGGTGCTCAAAGGATGACTCTTTCATTGTGAACCTGATTTTCTGAAGTGGTGTGCTTCTGAAAATGAGGCTCTTCAAAGACATCTTAAGCCTCGACTATCAAAAACGTGGAGCCATCTTTCCATATCCTACTATTTGTTGTCTTAGTGGTAAAAATGGAGAAACATGAAAGAATATGAAGCAGCACTACCTTGTGAAGACATATCAAACAGAATTGTTTATTAAGAAGTGTTTATTAATACTGCTTTAAATTATTAGGCTGGTTTGAGAACTCACTTACCTTTAAGAATGTACTTAAGTGTATGTTTAAGTGCTTTCCTGAACAGAGATGTTTTTCTGAACTGATTCAGTAACAAAGGAACTGGATTAGAGCTAAAGGTAAACACCAAGGAGGTCTTCAGACTGTAGCGAGTTAAATATAGTGGAAGCACTTCTAGTTAGGTGGAAAGAACAGTAAAAGAAAACAGAATTAGGCATTTTGTAAGGCTTTTTTTTTCTCTTCTTCTTTTATAAATCCAGTATTTCAAGGGTTATCTAGACCCCTTTGTTTTAGTAGATGTGTTATAAATGTATGTGGGTATATGTACACACACACATATATGTACATATATATATATATCTATACACCCACTATGTGCATATGATGTCCAAATGTAACACATAGGAATAAATAAGCAAGTAGCCTGTGGACATGATGCTGTAGCCTGAAGAGGTGGGGCTGACAGAAAAATCTGGCTATATAATAGTCCTTTCCAACAGCGTGCTTGACCAAGTTTTCTAGGTCTCCCCTTTCAGCCATGCTAATAATAAAAAAGGGAAAGATCACAGGCTACCCAATTTATCCCAGTGCTAAAGTGGACTGTGTAATGGTAAGCATTAAATACAAATTTGATTTACATAGACTGCAGCTAAATTGGGAGTTCTTCACACTGAATATCCATATTTTCTCATTATGCACACCCCAGTCCCCAGAGCCCTCCTTAGAAGTTTGTTAGCAGCTCTGATCCCTACAGAGCTCTTAAGCTCCATCTCTGCCCATACAGAATTTAGAAAATGTGTGGCTTTGGATAATTGCCCACACATTAGACCGTCCTGATTAAGCAGTCCCTACTGTCCCTACTTTGCTATAAACAGTTGCATCATCTAAGTAGTAGACAGCAGCAGCGAGAATCACACAAATTAGATCCTGAAAATGTAATGTTTGTAATGCTCTGACAGTGCTTGACCTGCAGAAATACTTGCTCTGATTTCTTCTTCTTCACTTCCAATGAGAGAAATTCTGTAATAACCAGTACTGCAGTGGTCACAGCTTTCTTGCACCGGGAACTGAGAAACTTTTGCTGGAACTTAAATAAGCTGTACTAGCTCTTCCCAAACCCCGGCGCTGGGAACACAACCTGATGAAGGGTTGTACGATGTATATATACATAAGCCTATCTGCTCCTGCTGGGATAGGCAGATCTCAAGAGCTTTAGATAGAGCTGGGCAGGGTGCTGGGCCATCTTGTCTAGACTGTGCTCTTCCTAGTAAGGTTGGACTAGATGATCCCTGAGGTCCCTTCCAACCTGTGATTCTGTGACTCTCTGTGATTCTGTGATAGGTAATCACTGAAGCCTAGACTGAGTACCAGTACTGAAATGTGGGCTTACCAGCAAGCTACTATCCCTGGAGTTCTCCACAGTGAGAACCAGCCATTAGATGGAAGATTACAAATACTGTTGAATTTAGATGCCAGTTGTCAGCAATTGCTGTGTCTGAGGCTGCTGGCATGGTTCTGCAGGCCTCCTGTGCCATGCTGTCTTCTCAAGCCTTCCAGGAGCTGTATGGAGGAAGGGTAGTCAAGCCTATTGCATTGTATTTGGAAGAAGAAAAAGAAAAGTGGGTAAATAAACTTCTTAAACCTGCTTTTTCTTGTTTCAGTACCTGGGTACCCCTGAGGTGGTATACTGAAATAATAGATTAGGATCCTGTCCACAAATCTGTGATCTCTTTAGAGATGCAGATTTTTCCCATAAGCAATGATGTTTTCCAAACACCTTTTAAATAATTCATAGTCAGAAGCCAGAATATAGAAGACTTCTAAGTAAAGAGTGTCCAGTCACTTTTGCTTATTCATCTTGGTCATATTCTTAAGTCCTTGCTGTGCTTTTTTCAGGGTTTTGTTTTTCTGAAGCTGCCTTTTTGGGAGAGCTCAGACAATTTTTCGCCCTGTTAAGAATAGGTATCTCATTAGATTTTCTCTCACTGTTAGGCAAACTGAAAAAGTAGGAAAATCAGTTCTGCTAAATCAGGTCTCCAGAACGTTTCCAGTTCTCCTTAGGTTTTTTTTCCAGAACCTTCAGAAAACATGATCCATTGGTGTGATATCTGCTAATCCCTCCCTACCATTGCAATCACTTTCTAAACATGTCAGGTCTCACTAGGGATAGGAAGGCATGGCAAATCTGCATGCAACTCAGGCATTTCAGCTCCAATCCACCTCACCTAGAGGTAGAAGATTCATTTCACCCAACTTTACTCCTGTGGCCAAACAGCGTTGATAGTAAAAACCCCACCTTGTTGTTCTCAGACAGAAGAGCTAATAGCACAGTTTCTAAAATTAAGGAAAATGTAGGAATCAGGTGCTACAGGATACAAACTGAAACACAACAGGGAAAGGCAGAATTTTGGATGGGGAATGTATGCAGTACTGTTGTGCATTATATTGATTTGTGTTACGTTAATTAACGTGTGTACGTGTAACACAATAATTGAATGTTTCCATATAATTCTAGCAGATTCAAAGCCAACTTCCTACTGCGCATTCTGTAGGGATTTTTCAGAATTCTTTCAAAAGATCAGCCAGCTTTCTCTTTGATTGATAAGGCTGTTGTGATTTATCTCTGACATTTGTAACTGTTTCACAGGAGTCATTATTGCCTTTTCCTGCCTGGATCCAGCTACCGCTCTCCTTCTTTATTGGTCTTTCTAAATTCCAGGTCTGGGTTTACATAAGCAGAAGGAAGGATTTGTCTTCCTGTTCCTTAGCAGTCTTTTGTATCCCCTCCTTCAGGGCAGGCTTTGGGCTGAAATTGCAGTCCCAGTGCTCAAGGTTTATCCCCACTCATCATCTCCTCTGCCCTCCATCCTACTTCATGTGGCTCAAGGAAGAAATACGCTGCAGTCAGGAATCCAACAGACACAGCTTCCTCTGACATGCTTAGCAGATGTTTCAGTTTTCAGCAGAAAAAGGCTCTTTGAAGGCATTCCGTATTCACTAGAGACCTGTTTGTGGTTCTTGCTTGCTGGACAGAATTGTTCTCATTTTCTGAGAGGATGAGTGCTTGAATAAATTGAACAAAAACATGTGCGCGTGGAGACATAAAAATCTAGTTATTTTTGTGTTTGCCCACAAAATGTCCGTGTTTGCGGGAAAGAATCTTGCTTGCACAAATGTCTTAAGCTGAACTTAAGAGGATGAGCACATGCAACTGAAGAAAATGTGTTATAAATAATAAAAAAGATTGTACTTAATTTTCACTGTTCTGTTGCTCTTTGAACTATTTGTCTTCTTTCTGTGTTTCTCCATGTTGTGGTATAAACTTCTGAAGATGCAGAATTATTTATCTTCACTTAACTTTGTACGGAATCTCAGTCCTCGTTTCCGCTCAGCACCAGTTGCCATCTTCCTAATAAATACTCAGCTTCTGTATTCCCCTAATATTCCAGGCACTGTTGCAGTTTCCATGCAGATGAGCTTGCGTAGTCTTTCACTTTTGCTCCTTCACATCCACACATGAGCCATAGAATAGCCTTCCTCTCGCAGGCTCATGTGTTATATCTGGAAAGGCAGCAGTGTTTGTAGTTTAAGACACTAAAAACAAGTCAGGCATTTTCAGTTCTAACCTCTTGTTTTCCTGTATTTGGGATATCCTCAAACTTTTACATCCTTAGGTGACTATTCTCCAATGCTTGCTTTGTCTCCAAAATTGAGGGAAAATAAAACCATTTTTATTATATGAAGGTTATGTATTGCTGAAGCTTGTAACATGATGTAACATGCCTTCATGAGCTGCTAATTGTTTGAAAATGGATTAAAGTTAATATAGTTGATAGCTGGGATGTGTTTATTTATCCATATTTTTGAATTTATATATGTCTGTGTGCAAATCACTATGCAGACAAAAACAGTATAACTGAGCTCCGATATGCATTTAATCATAAACATCCAGGAACTGCAGTTCTTTTCGATTGCCTGCAGTTAGTGGAACATAAACCTTGCTAAATATTCTTCTGTCAGTCCACAAAATCTATAAACAAATTATCTTTGCATTTTTCTATCTCTTTGCTTAAAATCAGAAAGAAAAATAACGAGAAAATGTTTCGAATCCCTTGATTTTGAGAATTTATTTCCAGCAATGTTAAAAAACCCATAACATACCCTGATTTTCTGTTTCTGTAAGCTTACAATATTATTGACATATTGAAGTCTATTTATTGTGCAAGTTTTGCATAATGGCTGAAGGAACACTTCAAAGAAGAACAGAGGGTTATCTGTATAGCAGTGCATTTAGGATTTTTTTAACAGATTTTTGAAGAAAAAACTGCTGATTCATTGAAATCAAACAGTGAAACAGTATGTTTCAATAAATTACCCAACTCAAAAATACCTTGAAAGAATGGATCAAAATACCTTGTTGTGAACATTTTGGTTTATTTGAAAATATTTCTTTTTCCTTCCCTTTCTCTTTCTCCCTCTTTCTCTTTGATTCTCCCTGTTTCTCTCTGCCTCTTCCTCTCTTCCACTTCTCTCTTGTTCTTGCTGGCTTGCTCATGTTCTTTCTCTTCCTCTCTCTCAGTGCCTCTTTCAAAGCAACCTTTTATTTTACAACTGTCATAGATTCAGAGCTCATAAATACATGTGAAATATTTTGCTTGATTCAGGCTGAGATCTGTTCTACTTTTTTTCTTCCATTTTTTTGAAATTTCAGCATGTTACAAAAAAGGATCGGAATAATCTTCCTAGTAAATTAATTTGGTTACTCTTAAAACCAAGTTTTTCCCCCTCCACCAGCTTGTGAGAATATTGTTTATGAATTTACTTTCCTTTATGCTTAGATTAGGGTTGTGATTTTTTTTTTCAAGATAACATTAGTGCTAGCATCCTGTAGCACAGTTATTTCTTTGCCTATCCCAGTGGTGTTTCTTCCTGGATATTTGCCAAAAGCCATCATACCTCCCCTCTGACTTCATTTTGCTGAGCTGACAAATCAAGTTCTTCCAATCACCTCACGGACCGGAGGTTCTTCATCCTCTTTGTTGTCTTGGCAGCCCTTTGCCTGACCATGACTGATCAGACTGTACATAATATTCCCAGAGAAGGCTCGCCTGCACCTAGGGTTATGGCATAAAATAATTTCCTCTAATAGCATCCCACTGGCCTTTTTTTTTTCTGGGTGTATATCACACACCTGGCGCACAGATATTATGCAACCAAATGATACCTCAAGTCTTTTTCCTCCTGCTGCCTCCAGCATTTGTAGTCCTAACTTATAACATGAAGAAGTTTCATTAATTCCAGAGTGTGATCTTCCACATGCTCACATGACATTTAATTCTGTTTCTATTATTCCTGGTCCTTAAAGTCATGCTGTTCTTTCTTACATAATATTCCAGAGGTCCTACATTTTTCATAGATCACGAAAAGTTTTTCTGGGCCATCTCTGCTATTATTATGTGCCTCTTCTCTTAATGCAGAATTAATGCTCTATTTTGTGCCTATATAGAATTAGGAAGCCCCTGGATGCATTTAATTGACTGCACTAAAAGCATAGTGTGAACACTGGCCTTGGTCATACTCGTTACTTGTGTGAGTAGTTTGACATGTATGAACCTTCAGCTCAGGTGGATTCATCAATCCCAAAGTGTCTGTCCTATCCTGGCAGTCAGGGGGGCTCTGAGCACATGGGGACTCTTACCCCTGCATGGAGCTGCGGGTCTGAGCACAGCTGGGGGCTGCAGTCTGTGCTGCAGTGCCATCTTAAATCAAGCCTTCATGTAGGGAAGGATGGAATTCCTTTCCGAACATGTATTGCATCCTACGTACTTCAAACCTTCATCCTGTTTGTTTAAACCTTGCTCTTGGTCTTAAGAGTGCAACAACTTGCTAAAAAGACAAGCTTACTACAGTCAGGCTTGTGAACATATAAATACAGAAGATCTATCTGAACAGGCACATACGTTGTTCCAACCATGATAAAATTAACACTTCCTTCTTACCTGACAGGTTAAAAAGTCAGGATTTCCAAGTATTCCTTCAATACTTATGACCTGAAACCCATACCTGCTTTCATGGGTTTGACTAATGCAGGGAATCTGACATTTTAATTGCTTGAAATTACACAAAAGAAATTCAAAGAAGCAAACCCCTCTGATTTTTTCTGTTTTCTTTTGGGGTTTTGGCACTTTTTTTCAAGGAAATGATTTATTCTGATTGGCCTTTAGAGTCCTGTACAGAAGAGACATGAGGAACTGTAAATCTTTAAAATAGGTCAACATCTCACTAATTATTGCATTAATTAGTGACAGCCACATAATTATTTTTTTTTTATTTTGTTCAATTTAATAGGAGTCAGGGATATCCCAGTTTTGTTAACTTGAAAGTTGTGCCCTTGATTTTTAATGGCCTTCACCCAGCCTGTCAGATTACCTGGAAGTTTATAGGATAAAAAATTTAAATGCTGGACCTTTAGTTTTCCTGTCACAGCTGCTTTTTTAATTTTGTCCACAAATATTAGTAGAATAAACATAAATAGTCTGAAGAAAGAACAAATTGCAAAAAGTTCTTAATTAGGTTTGAAAAGCAACAGTTTGAAGGTAAGAGCTTTTTGCAGTGACCTGTATGCTCACTGAAAGATGTTTGCTCGGTTGATTGCCTCGTACCCTGGATGTATAACCATAAATCTTTAAATGGTAAAAAAATACTTTAAATACTTCTAATAGATTGAGTTAGTGAGATCTGAACGGTGAATGGAGGAAGTTTTAGGTTCAGGAAAGACTGAACAGTTCTTTCACGCAGGTTACACAAAATTACGTATTGCAGTGGTGTGTCATAACCCTCTGAAGTAGGGAGGACCTGCATATGTTAGGTTTTTCCATGTTCCAAGCACTCTAAAGATGTCCTCCAAGAGTCCTGTAATTCTCTGCTAGAACTGCTAAGAAATTAACGCTGTTGACTTGCTTACTAACTCCTTTACCAGCTGTTCACTAAGAACAGTTTAAATGTACACTAGTTAGTTGCTGTGAATAGAATATTTCATCTTGTATTTTCTTGTACACAACACTTACACAAAGATTGTTCATGACAGACTTAACAACCTTAGAGTAGATTTGAAGTAATTTTCCACAAGTGTTAAGTGTGTATGTAAGTTAATGTTATTTAACATGCAACCTGCACTGTCACTGCCTAATAAGCAGAATTACTTTAATAAAGCAAATTATAAACCAACGTTACATGAAGTTGGTAGTTTCCTGGTGCTCGTCAAATTGTCCTTAAGTTACATATTCAAATATATTATAGTAACAGTACATTTCAGATTTTGTATTTCTTCCCTGATTTCTGATTGTGAGACTCCTCTAGTCAGATTTTTTAAGGCTACTTCACACATACAAATATTTAATATTAAGAAGTGCTGTACTCTTAATACCCACCCAGCAGTTCTTGATAAAGGGAGAATTAATTCATGTTAGACTGCAAATTACTATCTCTATTATCTCACTCCTTGGCTATTGCTGTAATTTATCAGTATCAGCGGAGCTAAGTAATACAGAAGAAATATACAGTAGTTTGTGTAGAGTGTGAAAAGAAATCTCGGGCCATACCTTGCTGGCTGGCTCATCCACTCTCATGCACTGTGGTGGTTGCGGTTGTGCACCAGGCCTTGAAGTGCTGGACGCGATGTTTCTCCTCTGCGTCTCTCGATGGAGGCATCAGGGAAGATCCTGCTCCTGGAGCAGGCTCTGCAGGGTGGAGGCAGTGGGAGAGTGCTCATTCTGCTGGAGGGTTTGCTTTGCTTATTGCCTGACTTACCTGTGCTCTACACCTTTCTTAGCCACCGCCTTGAATAATGGAGGCCAGGTCAACCAAGATGAAAAAATGGCATTTAAGCAGCCTGGTTCATAAGCTAAATTAAAGGCTTCATTTTAACTTTTTGAGGAGGGTGGGCCTGTCTCTGTAACTGGGCAATATCTTGATTGTGCCTCTTGCTATAGTAGGACAGTTTGTCCCTGAGCAAAACTGATGCCCCAGACTGCCTCAACAGCTGTAGTAAGCAGGTAGTAGCCCATATCCCTTCATATTTTCATGTCACAGCTGATATTCTACAGCGCTGAATTTACATGAGGGGGATAGCCTCGATTTCCATTGGGCAGGCATGAAAAGATAACTTTTCACACTCCGCATGGCAAAGCATTGAGAATGACATGCATTTGACGTTTTAAAGCTAGTTTTTGATTCTGAATGTTGCATCTAAAGTATTGATACTTGAAGTTCGAGTTCCGCTGCGGAGGCACGGAGGGTGAACAGCACTGCGCGGGGCTGAGCCGGGATTGCGCTGCGGCAGGTTTGGCTGCAACAGGTTTGTGCTGCGGCGGGATTGCGCTGCACTTGGTTTGCGCTGCGCCGGGACTGCGCTGCGCCGGGTTTGCGCTGCGCCGTGGCAGGCGCGGCCGCCAGGGGGCGCCCCCGCAGCCCACCCAACCCCGCGTGGGTCAGGCTCTGCCCCCCGCAGCTCCGGGCAGGCGTCGCTTCGGGAAGGAAAAAAGAAAACAAATAGTTAGGAAAAAAAAAACAAAAGGGGGGGGGGGGGGAGGGAGGGGGTGCCTTACGGATTCTAACGGCAGGGGGGCTGGCAGGCAGCAGTCCCCCTCTCCGCCCCGTGGGAAGCCATGATTGAGTTAGCCTCGGAAATCAGGCTACCCCGAGGAAAAAAGTGCTGAGAGCGGGGTTTTCATTCCATTTTCAGAGCAGGAAGGAAAGTGATGAATATTAAATGCAGGTTGCTTTCAGACGCCGCCGCCAGAACCTTGATACTCCTACAGCAGCAATATGACGTCAGAAGGGGAAATGCACGGCTCTGGATGGCATGGTCCATCACCTGGGTCTTCAGACCTTGCTTACATCCATTTTTTATGTGCCGCATCATCATCACCACCGTTATTATTGCTACTGCAGTTTAGGAGGCAGCAAGGTTCCCTGTCTCTGGAAGCTTTCCAAAAGAAAGCTCCATCTATTCCAAAGAAAGTTCCATTTCTTTCCAAGCCTTAAGAATTATTTTAAAGGCTACATTGAGAGATTGGCAGTGGCAGGTTCACTTACATATTTATGTTTCTTTTGCTGTGGAATAATATAACGTTTATAGTGAATCTTTAGCATCGATTTCCAAGAAGACAAAAAGAAGAGAGTTGTGGCCCACATAATGCCTCGATGCAGGAGTGCTCAGATCATGACTGTAATCCTGCAAAGAGTTTAACTGAGTGCTTCAGGTCACTCAGGACACATTGCATTTAAAAGCCCTCCCCACTCTCTACCTGTGTAAGGGTCAATCTCGGCTGCAGCTCCTCCTGGTGCACATGTGAACAGGTGAAGACAGACTTTTCTCTGTTCCCTGCACGGCTCCCCTGAGATCCTGTGAAGCTCTGGGTCTTACAAAGGAAATAAAAGCAAGAAGCAGAGATGAAAAGAAATTATGACAATCTGAGGCTGTGTAGATAAACACACACAAATGTGCATATGCATGTGTAGGTAGATGTATATATGTGTGTAGGTATCTCAAAGCAAGGAATGAGAACAGCTATGCGGCATGGCGGGAGCAGGCAACACATAGGGAGAGACTCAGTCCCGACTTGCTGAGCTGGAGGGAAAGATTGGAGTAGCCCCTGTGCTTCGTCTGTCCTCTGGACCACACAAGGATGATTACAAAGGGATGAAGAGGTGAGAGGCTGGGGAAGGGGCAGGAATTGTCCTCTTTATCCTGTTGCAGGGAAGGGTGACCAGTTCAACCTGCAATCCAGTCTCTGGCAAAAATCCCACTGCGATCAGCGCTGTCTGCTGAGCGCAAGAGGAGAGAGGGCAAAGCCCTCCGGCCTCCAGGCGGGTAGTATTGTTACCATTGTTGTTCTTGTGGTTATTACTGTTACTTAGTTGGTTTGCCGTATTTAATACTTGAGAGCATCCCCTGCCCTTGCTGTCTGTGGCCGCCGTTTGGTAGATGGCAGAGTAGAATTAGGCCGTGGACAGAGCCTGGACGAGAGCGGGACAGAGTGCCTGCAGGACCTGCTTCAACCCTGGCTTTTCGGACGGGGAGTGGAGGCGGCACTTGCTGGGAGGGCTTCGCAGGGGGACCCGCCGGGGCCGCCGTTGGGACCGCGGGGCTGCGCACCGCGCACAGGCGGAGGCACAGACCGGGCCGCTTTCCTGCCTCCTCCGCACCCCTGCCCTGCCCCCGACGCTTATTCCCCTGCGCTCCGACCCCCTTGGGGTGCTGGGTGTTTCATCCGCCGGGGATTTTCCCGCCGCCCCCGCTGCCCGGTGCCGCCGGGACGTGCCTGCCGGGCCGGGGCAGGGGGTCCCGGCGGGCCGCGGCGGGAGCTCGGTGCCGCCGCCAGCACCACGGACAGCGCCGGCAGCGGCCCCGGCCCCCGCCCGGCCCCCGCCCGGCCCCCGCCCGGCCCCCGCCCGGCCTCCGCCCGGCCTCCGCCCGGCCCCCGCCGCTCCTTTGTTCCGCCGCCGGCGAGGCCCCGCGGAACAAAGGCTTCCGCCGCCGACGGCGCGGGGGCCCCGGCCTCTCCCCTCCCCGCCCCCGCACCCACCGCTCACCCCGCCGCCACCGCCGCCGTCTCCACCGGAGCCGCCTCTCCGGTGCCCCGGCCGCGCGTGCACCTGCCCCCGCGGCGCCATCCCCCACCCCCTCCCTAAACCGCCCTCCCCCACGCACAAGCTGCCCCGCACACCCGACTCGGCTGCCGTCCCCCGCTCAGCCGCCTCGCACCTCGCCCAGCCCCGCGCAGGCAGTACGCATGCCGCTCCGCCGCTCTCCCCCCGCCGCGCCCGCACCCGGCCCCCTGCGGCCCGGTCCGCCCTGATCCCCCCCTCCCCCCCCGCGCAACCTCCGCACACTCTTCTTCGCGCATCCACGCCGCCCCTCCGCACATTGCTCCGCCGTAGTGACCCCTCCGACCCCCCAGTATCCCCCACCCCCACCCCCTCCGTGCACCAACGCCGCCCAGGGCTCTGCCGTCCCGCCGCACCGGCGCGGCTCCGCCGCCCCCCACGCACCGCTCCGCTGCCCCCGAGCCCACGTTCCTCGGCTTCCAGAGGAGCCCCGCAAGAGGAGGAGCCATTACCGAGCGGGCACTCCGAGCTACCGGCTGGGCGATGGGCAAAGAACAATCCTCGCGATGATAATATTAGAAAATATATTTATTTCCCATGAATCGACTTTACATGGTTTAGCCCAGGAAAGCGAGAGGTCGAGTCACCACTACCTTGAAAGACCACCACGGCTACCGCACTGCTCCCGCACTCCCCCACGGCCCCGTTACCTGCTGCTGACAGCTGCCCCGGCGGGCGCCCGTCCCGTGGCAGCGGCGTCTTCTCCACCGGGCTGAGCGGTTCAGTCCGCCAGTCCTATTTAGTCTCGGTTTCCGTAGGTGAGTACAGGCTGGCGAGCTGTTTATTGCTTCGTCTCTCCTTTTTTTAAATTTTTTCTTCCCTAATTTTTAACGTATTGCTATTATTTTTATTATTAGCGCTATTATCATGTTATGTTCTAGCGAGATCTTTCACGCTGCCTTGAGGATCCGCTCTTGGCATTCACCGCGTGCCTTAATTGTATGACATTAAATCAAGGTCCGCTGTGAACACGGAGAGTCAGAGCCTTGGAGCGCGCTCTCTCTCTCTCTCTGGAAGCAGAATAGCAACTGATCCCCGGGGAAAAAGAAAAAAAAGAAAAAAGAAAAAAGAAAAAAAGGGTAATTTCCCTCCGCCCTAGTCCCATCCTGGCCTGGGCTGCATGGAATTCATGCTCCGGATTTTTCACTAGCCCGTCTGTTGTTTGCAATGCCCAGGGAGCTGTTAAATATGTATTTAATGGATTAAAAAAAAAAAAAAAAAGAATAGAAATTAAGCGTGTGCCTATTACACACTTTCCAGGCGACTGCTTTAATTTCGCCAGCGTCTTCGCGTCATTTTAAAGGCAGGAGTTGGCTCTCCGCGACTCGACGTCTGTGATTTGGCATCTCTGGCTGGGAGGGACCCTGGCTTTCCGGCTGCCTCGGTCCGCCTGGTCCTGCGGTTCCGCTGCGGGGGAGAGCCCGCACCCCCAGAGCATCCCTGCTCCTGTCGGCCGGGGTGGGGGTGGGGGGAGAGGGGGTCTTTCGGCGGTGAAAAATAAAAGGGCAGGACGTGTCATCTTTCTTTGTAAAGCAGAAAAAAAAAATGTAACTCACTCGCACCTGCCCCTTTCCCGGGAGGGTCTGGGCAGCCCATCTGGCCTGCCTGCGCCGAACTGGGCGAGCGAGGAAATGAGGGGGGAAGTCATTACAATAATAACAAATAAAAAATTAAAAATCAGCCTAAAGTTTTATTATTCTTATTGTTACGCTTATTGCCATCTGTCACGGCTCAGGACGGGGACCATTCCTTGCCGGTGCCGATGGCGCGCCGGGGAGGAGCGGGCTGCCGGACACCCCGCATCGCCCTGCGGGCTCGACACCCGGCCGGAGCCCGGGAACGGGGCGGGTTGACCTCGCCTGCGGCCGTGGCGACAGGGCCCGGGAGGGAAGAGAGAGAGGAGGCGAGGCGGGATGCGCTGCGGCTGCCGGCGGCGGCGGCCGGGCTCCGGCGGAGAGTTGGGCTTCCCGCAGACTTTTCCCGTAGCTCGCCGGGGCATCCTGGGGCAAGCTGGGCAGGGGGCTCCGGCCCGCCCCCCCCAACCCCCCCTCGGCACCGCCGCTTCTGCGTGCGGCCGCCTGGAAAGCAGACAAAGCGAGAGCGTTAGAAAGGCAGGCGGGGAGGGAAGGAAAGGCAGGCGGGGAGGGAAGGAAAGGCAGGCGGGGAGGGAAGGAAAGGCAGGCGGGGAGGGAAGGAAAGGCGCCGGGAGCCCGCACGCCGCGCGGTTGCCAATGACAAAAGGGAGAGAGGGGGGAGTCAGAGCAGGGGAAGGGCGGGGAGGGAAGGGGAAGGGGAGGAAAAGAAGGAAAGGGGGGGGCCACACGGACTGACGCGGAGCTGGGGCCGGCTAGAGCCGAGCCTCTGGGGCTGCTTGCTCCGCGGCCGAGGAGGGACAAGACGGAACGCCCATCACCGCAGCGCCGGGGCGAGCGGGCACCTGGGTTTCTACAGCGCGGTGGGAACCGGACAGCCGCGGGGAAGCGCAGAGAGGAACCCCTATGCCCGCCGCTGCAAAAATCCCCGGAGAGCAAAACACAGGGGAAAGCTTAAAATTAAAAAAAAAAAAAAAAAGGAAAAAAGATAATAAAATGGAAAGGGGGGGCGGGGAACAGCAGTTCCCCCTTCTTTCTCGGCTTGAGGAGCATACGAGTGCAAAGAGCGAAATCCATGGGGAGAAATCCAAGCATCCAAATAAAAATAAGAATTATTAACCCACTCCAAATATTTAAAAATCGTAATAAAAAAAGAAAATGGTCAAACCTGCCGAGGGCTGGCGGCTCCTCCGCCAGCCGGAGCCGCAGACCGCAGGAGAGGAGGAGAGCCCCGCTAGCTGCTTTCGGGGGGTAGGAAGCCGTTCGGTCTCTCCCCCTCGCTTGCTGCTCCAGAATTAGGGATTAATGCCTCTCCAGCCAAACAAATAAGGCATCTGCCTTCAGTACAAGAGGATTACACGGGGCTGCTGACGTCACCAGCCAGGCAGATGTTGGCTCCCAAAGTCCTGATCATCTCCCGTGTCCTTGAAACCCGGCACAATCCCAGCCCCGCGTCGCCCGGCCGGGTCCCTGCAAGGTCGAGGGGGACCTGCTCGGAGGGGACCCCGCCGAGCCGCTCTCTCCCAAAACGTCCTCTCGCATCGTGGGGAGAGAAAGGTGTGAAAAGCCGAGCCCAGCAGAAAGTTCAACCCTCCCCCTTCCCTCCGGGTCCTCTCCCTCCCCCCCCCCGCCTTCCTCCCACCTCCCCAACCTCAATGTCACATGAATCTGTACAGTCATAGCGAGGAAGAGGAGCCCGGTCCCCGGCTCACCCAGAGGCCACCCTCCCCGCACGGCAGCCGGCCCCCCCTCACTGCGGCATCGCCGCGCCCCCGGCCCCGCACCGCCCCAGCCTCCGGCCCGGCCCTCCCAGGGCCCGGCACCGGGCCGGGATTGCAGCGGAGCCGGGCCGGGCCGGGCCGAGCCCCCGCGGGCTTTGTTCCCGCTGTGCCCGTCCCGGCGGGGCAAAGGCGGGCACCGGGCAGAAGCGACTCGCTGGCCATAGGGGAACAGCCTGCTCCCGCGGCCCCCGAGCTACGCGGTGCCTCTGCGGCAGGCAGCCCCCCTCGGGCCGGCAGCAAGCCCGGCCGAGCCAAGCCGAGCCGGGCTCGGGCAGGCGGAGAAGGTGGAGGTCGCTCAAGGCCTCCTCTCGCCTGGGGAGGTGGCGGGGGGGGGGGGGGGGGCGCGCGGGGCGGCAGGAGGCACAGAAGTAGGTTTTCTGTGTTTTGTTTTTTTTTTCCTGGCTAAAGGACTTCGAGGTTGCGTTTGTACAATGCTTAGGTGGAGGCAGAGCAGCTCGTCATTCTCGGAGCTCAGCCCTAAGTTTGCTGATAGCTGTTCTGGAGCTGTGGGGTGGGTTGGAGGTGCCGCAAAGTGCATCTGAAAGGGGAGTCCAATTAGAAGCGTGATCAAAATAAGAAAAGCAATTTGCCTGAAAGCCATGTCTGTTGCCTTTGCTGTGGCATAAAGTCCATGACTCATCATCGCTAGTCCCTTTGCATCAAAGAATGGTTTCAATCATACCGGTACCGCAGAAAGGCAAACTGAATGATGTGACATAACGGAGAGGGATGAAGAAGAAGGGATCGCCAGTACATAGGCTCCTGTTGGGTTGATGTTGTTGTTCAAAGAAGCTGTTTTATAGATCTGTTCCGTATTATCCTTGTCTGTCAAAGTGGCATTTAATTTTTCCAATTGTGGAACTCGCTCACTGATAAAATCAATTTAATTTACACCACTGTCATTCAGCCGATCCGAGCAGTGGATTTATTTTTGGCTCGGAGTTGAAGGAGAAAAAAAAAGCAATCGTATGCAGAATGGAGAGATCTTTTTACTTCTTTTGCGGGCAGTGAGAAGAGAAACCACTAGCGTGGCATTTCAGTAGAGTTTGCTCTCATGCAGGAGAATGATAAATGTAATTTCTCAAGTCTTCTGTGCGGAAACTTGAGCAGCCACACGACAGGGAAAACAAGAAAGGCGGACCACCTCGGTTCCCCGCCGTTTTGTGGGGGACAGGCAGACCGATTCACCCCCCTTTTTTATTTCCCGGGGTGCCCCCCCGCCTGGCCCCGGCCCCGGCCGCCCGCCCGGTCCCTGTCCGTGGTCCTGACGCGCCGCCGGCGGCGCGGCCCAGCTCCCGCCGCCGTGCGGGCGGCACTGCGCGGCCCTCCGCGGCCCTCCGCGCTCCTCCGCGGCCCTCTGCGACCCTCCATGGCCCTCTGCGGCCCTCTGCGACCCTCCGTGGCCCTCCGCGGTCCTCTGCGCTCCTCCGCGCCCTTCTGCGGCCCTTCGCGGCCCTCCGCGCCCACTCGCGAGCCTCCGCGCCCACCCGCGCCCCCCCGCGCCGCCAGCCGCCGTCGAGGGGCCAGGGACCTGCGGCTTGTCCCAGGGCACTTCTAAACCCGCCTGTGCTTCATCATTATTATTAATAGTAATATTTTTTTTTAAATTCAGCACCTTGGAAGGAGGTGCGGGGAAGGGGGGAATTTACCTTTCTTGTGTTTTATTTGTTAGCTCGCCTGTTTCAAAATGCTTTTAATCACTGTCGCCGGGACAAGCCCACATTATAATGAAAAGTGATTAATATCGGACGGCGGTCTTAAAACCTCGGACTCTCATTTGTTTCCTTAAACGGATTAACGTGGAAATTCAGACGCGTTTTTCGGTAAGTGGTGTCTACCTACTGGCTGACAACATTGCAAACTATTTTTTTCTTTGCATGTTACAGCGGGAATAACTTGCACCCAATGGTTAAATGTGCTCTAAAAAAAATATCTCACGTTACTTATATAGGACCGCTTTCCTAGCCTAAAGTTCTTTTTTGCGATATGGCTATATCCATACGCACATACTCTCTCACACACACGCATACATGTATGTGTACCTAAAGTTTAAATAATTTAGTGGAAAAGTCAGACAGTCGCTCAACGGTTCACAGGTCTTTTCTCAGATGGTTCCCCCGCCCCTAATTGGCTCACGTTGCTCCTTCTTAGCATTTTAAAGCAAGGACAGGTCTCGGATTATTTCTTCGGTCCCCCCTCTTTTTACGACCTGTTCCCCTGAGTTGAATAACGCGGGCTAAGAGCAGCTGAAATAGTCGCTCCGACGCAAGAGGCTCTGAATGCAGCAGCTTTAGAAATTGTGCGCTAGCTCTGCAAGGAGAAATGTGTGGGCTCTCTCAAATGTGAGGTACTACCGGCTGGGGAAAAGGCAGAGCTGCAGCCATTCACACTTCGTGGGCTGGGAGACTTCTTTCAAAAGAGCCCTGAAGTATTTAGGATTTGGGGGGAAACCCTTGTACCGGAAGAAAATGGCCTAAACACAATAGGACTCGCCATTTTCTCCTTCCAAAGCACAAAGCAGCTCCGCGGCTTCAGCACCACACAAAGAAAGCCCGGACCCTCTGAATTCTCTTACATTTTCCCCCACGATTTCAAAAGCCTTCCCCTCTAACCGATCCGCTTTCCCAGGAGCGCTCACACAGAAATAAAGAAAGAAAGGAGGAAGAGAAGGGGGAGAAAAGCGACTAGGCTAGACGACAGGGAGACAGTTTTGATCTTACTTTATTTAAATCAAAACCTGCCGGGGAAAAGTACCACTATTACATGTACTCTTGGGGAGTAGGGGGGCGTGGGAATCGCAAAAAAACCCCAAACCAGCCGGAAAGCTGTTTTGACCACCGCATTCCTTCAAGCTGAGCGGACTCACGTTGTACCAGAGACTCGAGCAGGACCACGCTTCCTGAGGACGTGCATGTACACACCCGGCGCGCACACCCCCGTGCCAGGGGGAAAAAAAAGCACTTTCAGACCAGCTAAGCCCACAGACTGTTGTCGAAAATAGCCCCCAGCACCGCCGGCAGCTGACATTCCTCCGCGCCCGCGGAAACCCCGCTCCGCCGGCCGCTGCCCTGCCTCCGCGCCGCGCTCAGCTCCGCCGCCCGCCGCTCTCCCTCCCTTGGTGCTTTTGTTTTCTTATCTGAGAAACTCGACAGAAAACTGATAAGGACGTGATGATACTCAAAAAAGAAAGGGAAAGGGAACAACAAAGAACCGAACCAAACACGAACGATCCCAACCTAAACCACAACAGCCTCTCGCTATCGCTCTGAAATGCAGCAAGAGATTTTGTACTTACAGCCAGAGCTAAAGTGAATAATCCTCATCCCAGCGTGGTTGGTGTTTTTTGTTTAGCTTTTTTTTTTTCTCTTTTTAAGCTTTTTAAGTACTTGTTTGTTCCCATCGTCCATGGCTCGGAGTGGATGAAAGCAAAACCGGCCGGTTGGCAGGAGTAAAAATAGAAGTGATTTCATTGTGTAAGTGCAGCAAAGAGACAAGATGCTGTGTTTCTCCTAATACTTTCTGCTTGGGAACCAGCAGCTCTCAGCTCAGGAAAGCAGGACTCTGTGTGAGTCTCCCCCTCCTCTCTCTCTCTCACACACACACACGAACACGAACACGCACACACACACATACACACTTACTTTTCTTCTTCGTCTTCTTTTTTTTTTTTTTTTTCAAAAGAGGGCAGGTCGTTCCCTGAATCCCAATGAGTTAAGTCAGTCACTTTCCTTCGCATGCATCACAGCCTCCTTAGAGCTGCAGGCACAAAAGAGCATTTAGCTGCTTCCAATTTGTGTAGCAGGCCTGTCCTTAATTTGGTTGGTTTTGTTGTTTTTTTTTTTTTTCTGGGGGGGGGGGGTGTGTTTGTTATTTTTTTTCTAAAGTATAATTAAATAATGTATTTCACTCAATATAAAAATACCACGTCCCCAACTTTGACAATTGAACCACTAATGGTAACCTTTTAAATAAATTCCTGAACTTGTACACGTACTTAGCCGGTCTGCAGGGGCTTCACAAGAATTGATGCACGGTATTTCTCAGCTGTGCAGACCTGCACCCTGCTTCCTGCAAAGGTCAGAGCTGTACAATCCACAATTACTTTCCAATGAAGTCTTATATCAACAAAATCTCCTTGAAAGGATTACAGGCCTTTCAAAATAAAGCTTTAATCTTAAATATACATGGTGGCATATTCCATTTCAATCAAATATGAAGGATTGTTTAAAAAAGTAACTACACACATATGCGTGTGTTTTCATGTGGGGTTACTTTTTCCAGGTGGACAGAGAAACGCGCAAGCAGGGTTTTGTACTTGCTCCACATTTCAGTGGCTATTTTTTGTTGATTCTTCCTTCTAGCCAATACAGGAACATCCATGTGTATGTGTGTACGTATACATGTGCATACATAGATACAAATTCTTTTTATACATACATATGTAAAAATATATAGATATTGGTGCATGACAGAGTGTGGCTAGCCTGGCCATGCCAAGGGCTGAAACCCACAGGGCTGGCAGAAGGCTGTTATGAAGCAAATGAAGCTCCAAAGCAACGCAGCGGTCGCCCTTGCTGATGTGGAGCTAAAGCGAAGAGCAAGGCACGTGGGCACCAGGGGCCAGGGAGCACTTCCTGGGCCAGGTTGCCCCTCACTGCCCCGCTCCACTGCCCAGAGGCCACGGGGCACCCCGGGGGGCTGGGGGGGGGCCCCGGGACACCCCGACATCTTGGTCACCTCGGGAGTTCTTGGCACTTTCTTTGCATCCTTGTCATCTCCTAATTCCAGCTGCACTTGCTCAAATGGGTGGTAATCCGACTCTAGAGGAGATTAAGGAACCAGAGCTAACTGCATTTAGGATTACTGAAAGGAAATGAAGGAATCTAATCCACTCCCACCCCTTACGTTACTGGGTTTCAATAAGACCTTATACCACCTTTTAGGATTTTAAACAAATGAAATCACTTGGAGAAGGGGACAGAAAGAGGCCGAGTGATAGAGAGCATGTTTACCCATTAAATGAATTGAATAGCAGAGGATAAGGTGAATTGCAAAAGTGGTCACAGCCGAGCTGCTTTCTGCTGCATCCCAATAACCACTGTACCTGAATGGGCCCAAGGCTCGCAGCTTCCTCAGAGCTCTCCTCAGGGCCAGGGCAGGTTCAGGAGCACCGCGCTGGAGATCTGCATATAAACTGCAAAATCAGTCCAGTACTGATTTGAGCTGCAGCATGACTCCCCGCCCCCACCCCCGCCCCCCGCCAAATCCCACACCTCAAAAGCCAAAACCCCACAATATCGTGCGAAGCTGTATGTTGTTTCCAGTCAATAAGAACTACCAGTATACCTTAGAACGTCCTTAGCTTCAGAGAATTGTTTCTGCTCTATTCTGATTGCATAAAGCCAAGAAGAAAACAACTAGCGCTTACCACAGTGATAAAAATAAAGTCCTCTTGTTTTTCCTAGTTTCACTTTAAACCAAGTAAAAAGCACATCCTTTTGCAAGCAGTCTACAGAAAGAAGACTGAGCTAACCTAGTCCTGAGACCAGTTCCTCCTTCTTTGGAAGGACTGTAACATGAGTAACACGGAACTAAAAAAAAAATCACAACAAACCAAAACCAAACCAAAAACCTGTGAAATCTAAAGGTGTTTCCTTTTTGTCATTTCAGATATAACCCTCTCTTTTCCCAGACGATTTTTATATTTGAAGTGCTAGACACAACAAGCCTCTCTAAATAATATTTAATATGAATATACTTAATTGTATTGAGCCTCTTAATATACTGATTATCCTTGGTGTATTATCGGGGTAGTATAAAATGCTCTTCTGCTGGAAGAAAAGATCCTTAATATGAGGAAAAAAATGGCTAGTCATTCTTGAGTAAGGTTTTGTTTTGTAGAGTGCTTGTCATGGTCCTTTGCAAGCCTGGAAGCAACGTGAATCAAACGCCTCGGAAGAAGACCTGCGTCGACAGAGGCTCCATATATAGCAGGCGCTAATTATTAAAGCTCATTCCCTGATTTAGGACTCTATTTTCCTTAGCAAGCCCATCATCCTGACACAACGCAGCTCAGGATGTTTGTTCAAAGCTTATGAAAATGTAACCCAACTCATTGCTAGAAGTTGTTGCTAATTAGTTGATAATAAACTTCTCCGGCCAGGACACAAAAGTCTTTCAGAAGTGCAAGGTGTTCTTTGTGATGCCCTCACAAGGGGAATTAGCATATCAATTCAGCAGGGGAACAATGCATGAGGGCGCTTGCCTTTCCCCCCTCTCCTTCCCCCCCCCCTCCCCTTTTCTCCTTCCTAGCTTTTTAAGTGGATGTGGTGGGCATGGAAGTGAGAGGCTGGGGTCCCCAGTGCCCCACCGCCCTGGCCCGGGGCTGCCGCAGGCTCCGGGCTGAGCCCGCCGCGCTCATTACACTTGTAGCCGCTTTGCATCGAAGGCCCCGGGCGTGAGGGGCTGGCGGACCACCGGGCAGCCCACCCCTCCGCAACGCTGGCTTTACGACCCCTCCTCTGTGGCGCTGACAAATGGAGATAGCTGGGGGTTTGCGAGCCCCCGCCCTGCCTCCCCCTCCCCTCGCCACCGATGAAAGGGTTTCAGCCTGAAAGCCTTTGCAAATGATGTTTTACAACGCCTCCCGCCCCCGCCAAGGTAATTCTGCTACCCAATATCCTTAATAAAGACTGCTGTTAAAGGTTTCTCTGACAGACTGGTCTTTTCTCCCTCACCTCCGAAGGGTGGATTTCTAGACCTCCCTACTCAGGTGTAAACACCGAGAGAAAGCAATGGTCCTGATAAAAATGTTCAGTCAGTTATAAATTCAAATAACTGAGGGGGAAGAAATCCCATTCTTAGCAATTTAACAGGAATTTGTCCTATTGATTGCAACCTCCTCCGTCCCTTTTTCTTTTCTTTTTTTTTTTCCTTTTTCTTTTTTTTTCTTTTTAAACACCTTGTAAATTCACAACAAGACACAAACCCTGCAAACACAAGGCACAGCCGAGCACCCAAACCTCCTAGCTGCTTGGTGACATGTGTAAGTGGATGCCATAGAGGAATGGAAATCCATGTATAACAGGCCAGAGAAAGCAATTAAACAAAACTCTGCAATCCCAAGGCCTCTGATTCATCTGGCCATGTTCCTACCCAAAGGCTTGACAGCTGCAAGAGTTATTTACCCACATGGTTAGAGTGCAAATAAATGCCTAGGTTAGAATGAGAAATGTGGTTTGGGCCCTACAGGTAAATCAGAGCAAGTCTATGGAGAGGCATTTGCCCTCCTTGGTGGCTTCGGGTGAACTCTTTGTTTGGAGTGTGGGGAAGGGGCCAGCCTGCGAGGAGATAAAAGCTAGGCTTGCCTAATCAGGGCAGAAATAAACCAAAAGACTTCAATCTTCTGCTTTTTTTTTGGAAAGGAGCAGCACTCTCCGGTTGGCTCCCACTCCAAAAAAAAAAAAGAGGATGCCTGAATACAGTTATTTTTAGGAACTGCAGTGATATGTAGTGTGCATTATAGCATAGTGATATGCTAAGAAATAAAAGAAAAGAAACCTCATTTTTCCCCTTAAATTGTTAGGGAAGCGGTTCCCCAGGAAAAATGTGTTGTGTAATTAAAAAAAAAAAAGTATTTATTAAGAGAAAATGTTTGCTTTCTTAGCTTTATATAGAAAGTCGTGAGCGATTTGAATAAAAACCCAAATCCTAGGAGTTTTCATGAAATTCAGTTAAGGAAAAAAAAAAACCGTTAAGGATGGTTGTTTCCCCAAATGCAAAACATCAGGGAGGAATCTGAAAAGAGCTTTACTTTCTGTGCAAAATCTCCATTGTTGCTTGGCAAACAATGGGAGCTCTGGGCGACTGGAAGGCTGTGAGAATGAATAGAGAATCCGCAGGATGTGTGCGGGTCAGTGCTTGGGGTCTCTGTCCTAAAGCCCCTTTCTCAGCTTGCCACAATAAAGTAGCACAAGGTTTAGTCTTTCCTGGGTCACCGGCCATCTTCTATTATTCAACACTTCTCAACAAAAACCACTTATTAATCAGCACTGACCAGAGGCCCCTTTTGAAACAAGAGAAGGGGAGAAAGAGAGGGGGGAGAGAGAGAGAAAAGAAGATTGAGAAACCCTGAACAGACCCTCCCAATACAAGAGCAACCATAGGCACATTCTCAACTGGCCAAAGAGATTTTTTTTTTTTCTTTTTGCCACAACAAAGTTTCCAATCAGGTCAGAGAGGACTGGACTTTCCCCCCTACCCCCACCCCTGTTTTCCCTCTCACTCTCTTTCCTTCTTGCTCTGAAGATGCTGGAGACTTTGTTTTGCAAGTAAGGATGGCTTTAGGTCAAATTGCCAAGGTCTGATCTTAGAGGTGTATCCTTGTTACATTGGAAGATAAGGCTGTTTCTCATCTGGGCCTCAACTCTGGACATGGCGTAGGAGAGAAGAGGTTTGCTTGTGGGGCGCTGCTCTTGTGCTTTAAGAGCTGATGGATGAGGTGTCAGGGCAGTAGTTGTGTGAGGACTTGGTTCAAAATGGTATGAGAGAGAGTCAAATGTGCCACTTATTGACTCTGCTGAGGGCAATCGTGGGCTGGTTGTTGTTGATCCTGATTTTCTAGCACTAGATGTTGCAAAGGGCTAAACGGTGAGCTTTGGAGTGAAAAGGAACTGATAGGTATAAGAGAAAAACTTTGTGCTCTTCTATGCAAAAACGGATTCAAAGGCAGCGTCGGAAAGGGGTCTTAAAGGACCTAATAAGTGAGAAATTAATTTGCAGAGTGGTCGGGGGGAATTTTTTTTCCTTTGTTGCCTTCTGATAATTTTTTAGGATGTTTAATTATTCTTAAGTAAGTTAGTGTTTCTACGTAAGGAAATATGCATAGATTGTCACACAGCCCACATTGTTATGTTCATGTCTTTTACCCCCATGAAAATGATCTGAGTAACGTTGTACAGAGGAGCTGAGTTTGTTGGCTAAAACTACTTTTTGAGTGGAGAATGTGACTGAAAAATCGAGGTGGTTCAGACTTTGTTAACAGTACAGGTACAGATGTACCTAAGAGAACAAAGCAATTTGTACTATATTTTTATTTAACAAATGCATAGAGACAGCAAATACTGAATCCCCTGTGGATTACCTGAGAAAATGAAATTGTTCTCTCAAGAAAAAAATTAGTCCACAAGAAAGGTAAAAACTTATTTTATTTTTTTGCTGACTAAATCGTGTTCGTGCATGTGTTGTGGGGGGTGGGCTTTTTTGTTCTTCTGAAGGCGATGTGCACATTTTAGCTAGGGTATATCACTAAATAGTATGAACCTAAGGAAAAGCTGTTCTTTAAGCCCCCTGAATATTGTACTTTGTAGCAGGTAAGCTGCAACTAGTGCACCACAGAACTCCCACTAAAGGGTTTTGTTAGTGGAAACCAGAATAAAGTGTTATTTGGGTGGTAGCCTCAGTGGTGCTTTACCACAGTTTGCATTGCAAACACCAGGCTGCAGTTCATGTTTTGTTCGCAGGAAATGTATTTTACTTCAGTGCTTATAGTAGAGTATATTCTCTTTCCCCCTTAAATATTGTGTTACCCAGATTTTGCAGAGCTTGACGTTCCAGCAATGGAGTAATCAAGTGTTACCTAAATTATTTAAAGCCTGGGATTAAAGGCCTTAGCGCTGAGTGCTGACAAGCTTTCAAATGTAGCCTGGGAAAAGTTTTGTATCCTTTCCTGTGTGTGTACACTTTGAAAATAATTTGGAAAAGTACAGTGAATTATTCTCAAAATGTATGCACAGAGAGAATGAATAATTCTTTTACAAGTTGCTCTCCGAAGGAAAGAGTGACTATTAAAAATACAGCAGCAATGTATACACAATAATATTGTGGCACCTGCAATGTTATTTTTAACAGATCTTTTCCTTTCACCGGAGCTTGTTTAAAGGAGCTCTTTTATTTTAGGACTTTGGTCTGCAACACAGAGGATGCATTAATTCAGCAAATATGACCACTTCAAATGTTAAGTTCCTTTATGTTTCGAGGCCTTCATTTCTTGCTCTTCAGGACGGTCAGGGGCTTCATGCTTCTGTGTACTGAAAATTAATGATGATAGCACATCATTATATTAAAATGTTGAATCAAATGCGCAGAAATGCGTTTCCAACCAGCTAAATCTTATTTCCACCTCTATGTGGATTTGGTGAGCAATGTGTATATTTATTTATTTGCCGCCTTCTTCTTCATAGTTTTGTTTTGTGAATGGATGGATTGTTGGTGTTAAATAATTATGGATAATTTATTTCTTCTTTTCGATAACATACTATTTCTGCTGTACTGTAATGTAAAAACAGGTGCATAGGTCTGTTGTATTCTGAGCTTTGATTGCATGACTATGATATACTTTGGACGATACGCTTTAAAACTAATGTCATTCACAGAAATAAGGATTTTTCTAGTTTGTCAAAAAAGAAATAGCAACGGCAGTTACATTTTTGCAAAGGTTTTATCATTAGTAGGTTGTTCTGTGCCATCAGAAGACATATATTAGAAATGTTACTATATAATGTCAGCTTCTCTCTCCATTCCTACTAATGGCTGATTGTGTGAATAAGTCCCATTTAAATCAGTGGGACTATTCAAAGGCTGAGATACTACTCTACATGACAAAGGGAACGACAAAATTTGGCCCACAGAATTGAATGGGACTATTGGAAGAACGAGATAGTGCTTGGAGTGAGGAAGGATGCTCAAATCTATCTTTAGTATAATGCACCATCTTTACATAGTGCTTTAAAAACACTGACATTTCTGCACATATGAGTTTGTAGCTTCAGCCAAGAGAGGCAAACACCAGCCACTGGGGATAAGTAAGGCATGTGAGGCTGGCAAGGATGGAAAGTGGAGAGTACCGACTGCAGGCAGAAGTGCCGGTTAAGGTGGTGAAGACCAGAAGGGAGAGGACACCAGCACTTTGTCCGTGGAATATATGTGCTAGGATGAAGGGCCAGTATAGAGCTGGAGACGGGTTTAAGAGATAAAAGAAGCTTGAGGTAGCTACTGTAAAGTACTGAGAAAACAGAAGATATTCTTCTTGTGTGTTTACACAACCTTTGTGGATTTAAAATAGCTTCATATTTATTTACATTGATATTTTACAGTAGAAAGATTTTAAAAATATTGCCTTGGCTGTTCAGTACATCCTGGGCTAAAAATGACTTATTTTACAGTAACTGTTCTAGACATCTACAGGAATTTGAATGATCTTCTCATAAATTATCTCTGATCCAGTAAAGACTGCTTTACTCATATGTGAGTTGTATCCACTCTACTTGCTAAAGGTTTTCCAGCCAACTTATTTCAGGGATGGCTTGGTTACAATTCCAGTTCTATAAATAAAGGTTTTATAAAATGAGTTCCTGAAAATTGTCCAGGGAAAAGCCAACTTTTAGCCTGGTACACATGCACAAATCTGTCTGACATACCTCTGAAAAGCTACACTTTGCATTTGCACATATATATCACTATAGACTAACGAAAAAGAGATCTTGCATACCCCTATGTTGGGTTTTGGGTCTGCATCTTGGATGTGTATAAATATCTGTGTGTTTATTTTAGTAAGTCTGGTCCTTGGTACTGAATACAAAGGTTATATTCATTCAGTAGAAAGTGTGCTATATTTACATATAGGGAAAAAGGACTCGTGAGTTTACTTCCTAAGCGACTTATTTATTTGTCCACTCCAGAAATTGTAGTGTTACTATGACTGAAGGTGTTTTTGGCAAAGACAGGTATAGAATAGCCAGTAAAAACTGTGTCAGAGGTTTATCACACTTTGTTGGGTGTAGATGCACTTTCAAGTAAGTGAAAGCACAGCATATGCAGAGCCACGTGGGTTGCAACAAAGCCCAGTGCGGAGGCCCAGTGCACCTTCACTCTTACTCACACCACAAATTTTCCCTCCTGTTCTGCACAGCAACATCAGACCTTCATGGAGATTTTATCCTGTGTTTTAATAAAGTAATTTATCTCAAAGGCCTGGGACATGCAGTTCCATTTAAGAGGAGGCTGAAGCCAGCCTACCTGCTGGAAGGACTCAGCTCCTTGTAGACCAGGATTTTGGGACCTGCAATCTCAGCAGCTGATGAGCTGAAGGCCTGCTGGGAGGACAGGCAGGGAATAAAGGGTTGAATCTGTTGGTCAGTTTGAAAGCTGCTTTTATAACTTTTTTTTTTTTTAAGGTGGAATCTGAGTGGTGAAGTGTTCACCAAAAATTGGTATTATGTATCTAAAGAATTAAAAACTAATGAGTCATTCTTTCCAAGGCTTTGATTATTTTTTAATAATACATTTAGGGCTTGTTTGCCTGTTTTTGAGCCTGAGGCCCTAGTGCTTTCAGACTTTTCATCTGCAAAGGCTGGAAATTTACTTTAAAAACAAGATTTGAGCTTCCCTTGCAGATATCTTGATTGCAGCAGCTGGGGCTTTATGAAACACTGGCTCATGGAAGTGGGAGAGCTGGCAGCATTAAGAAGCTAAGGAAAGGGCCTAGAATTATTATGAAGTCTTATAGCTCAGAGAGATCAAATAACTATTCAAAAGGCTTCAAAAAGCTTCTGTAATTCTCTCTGTGTGTGGGTTGTTTGTGTAGGGGGGTGAGTTTGTTCGCAGATCCTCACTAAAGGACTGTGGAAATGTGGGGAAAGGATGCCGGTGAGAATAAAGTTTGTGGCTGACATGTTGGGAGCGAGGCTGTGTATCGATGGATGAGCATCACAGAGGAGTGCGAGGATGGAGGCAGTAACTCCTTGCAGAGGCAGGAGCAGGGGGTTGGGAGGGAAGCTGCTGCTCATGCACCTGATGACTGGTTGCTTAAACACATCAAAATTGATAATCTATGCAGCCAAATTCAGCTTGCTGCAGGCAAGAACTGCTCCAGCTTGGCTGCAAAAGCTTGAACTCCATGCAAGGTTGAAATTGCTCCACTATATCTTTCATGACTTTTTTTTTTTTAATGATAGATGTCATGGTTTGGGGATAAAAAGTACCGGTAGATGGCGTGCAAAAATATTTAGCACCGTTCATAGGTTTTATTGGACAAATGCAAGCTCCTGTTATTGCAACTGGCTTCGGGTATGAAGACATGTAAGTAGTGAGTTTAATGAGGAGGTTCCTGGTAAACAGGGAGGATGTGCATGTAAGGTGGGGGAAAAAAAAAGAGAGATTAATTTAACCTGTTCTTCATCTGTGTTCACAAACAGGTTTTCAACTGCTGCTGCTTCTTTTTTAACCCAGTCAAAGCATGCACACTTCAGCAAGGGTCATTTCCTCCCTGGCTTCACACTACAGTCTCCTCTTTTGTAATGCTGCCCAAAATACATGGTTAGGCTTTATCTTGGGGAGGAAAAGAGAGAAAAAGAGGAGCTTGTTTCTTTGTATTTTATTCAAATTTACAAATAAAAATAAAATACAGATAAAAATAATCTGCAGGAAAGATCAAGCATTGAATATCTCATGTGAAAATATCAAAGCTTTGGAAAGTTATGGGTTCATGAAATAAGGTCTGTTTGGCATTCTTAATTTTAGTCAGTGTTATTATTATTGCATATTGATCTGTTTAATCTTGTGTCATCTTCCGGCAGAACTGGAAATAGCCACTCTAAAATAGTTGGTTTTTTGGTGTATATAAAATATCAACAAGAATTTTATAACCACATCATTTATGATGGCGAGTTTTGATAGCTGCCAGTTGAAACTGCCCATCTGCAGAGGTAAAAGTAGTGTTGTGTGAATTTACTTCCAGTATTTCTTACTCCAATATAAAAAGGTGCTGAAACTGTTTCTAATTATAGATGATCATGATCGTGGTTGTGTGAACATGAAAATTTTGTGTTTGATAGGTATCTTCGATCATATTAGTGCTGCTCTGTCTCCTGCTCAGTAGTTCTCCAAGGGTAGTTTTGAGGTTGGAGGTGTTTCCCACCTGCTCCACAGAAAGAAATTATGGTGTTATCAAACAGTGTGTGATACGGGTGTCAGATGACCTACAAGAAAAACTGAAGTTTGTGAGTAGTCTGATACACATTTAAAAAACAAGAATTGGGAGTCACTGCTTAAGCTCCCTACCAACCAACTTTGTGCAAGTGTTTATTGTAACCAAACACCTTCGAAGATGCAGCCTTAGAATCCTATGAGAAACATTGTCTTTCCTTTCTGCTCTTGCCTATCTACTGTGGTGCATTGAAATACCATGAAGGCATATCAGAATTTGCAAAGATGGGATTTCTGTTACAAGGATGTGATATAACTCTGTCCATGCAAAGTACCAAGAGAGAAAGGACCAGCAGACAAAGCTCAGGAGTACACTGAGGTGCTTGTAGACTTTCTAGCTCTAACACAAACTGCTGTTCATGGAGGTTCAGGCTAGAAAATATGAAAATTGAGATCATTGCTAGGTTCTGACCTGGTGTTTTGCAGAAGCGGAAGAAGGACTTCTGGAGTTCTTCACTTCCAGGAGAGAGAGAGAGGCAGATTTTTCTCCTTCTGTAGGAGCTTTGCAGTTATAACAGATTTGTTGATTAACAGAGATATTTTGGAAAGTTTTGCTAATATTTATAACTCACGGTTTCTCTGTGTTGGTTTTGCTTCCTATTTGCACAGCTATCTTTATAAGGACATAAAAACAGGCCTTCTAAATATAAAATGAAATATCCTGTGATGGCTTTTTTTCCCTATTAGGTTTATATATTCTATGTCTTGCTTGTCTTTCTACAGTGTTCTGTCTTAATTAGAGCTCATTTGCAGCACTCTGCAGAAGTTGCCTGTTTCTCACGACAGTACTACCATTTAAACCAAAACCAATAAAACCTTTTCATCATGCTATTCCTTCCTGATTTCTTGCTTTTATGTGTGTGGTGGCAATTCTTAGATGAGATTATAGTTAGAAGATGAAGCATACACATAATTCACTTAATTAATTTATATTGTATTTCAGTACATTTAAATGGTCACATCTATTTTATTTTCCTGACAACTGAGTATTCTATGTCTACGGGCAAAGTAAGGTATCAGTACACTACGATGAAATGGAAATGGAAGATGCTGAATTCTTCTCTGTGTTGTATACTTTCCCCCCATTTAAAACAAAGCATGTAAGTATCCATACTACATGAAAGGTTAAATGACAAGATTTTAGTTTTTTATTACTCACTTGCCCTTTTGGCAGTGGAATTTAGTAGGAGTATATGATCTGAGGTTTCCAGTGTAGAGCTTCAGTCTGGTATTTCTCTCTTAATCCGTAATTTTTATTGGTGCTTTTTTCTTTTAACTTAAATATTTCTGAAAGGTAAATGCTTTTTCTGTCAAAACATGAACTTCATGTGGGACACAAAAGCTGATTTTAACGACTTCAGTTTATTTGAATCAAGATTTAGTGTTTTTTTACTGGGACACAATTCTGTGAACTGATGAATCCCATCACTCACAGGAATTAATAAACTGTTTTTTAGGAATTAGTGCTTTGTGCGATGAACATTGTATTGGTTTTATGCTTATCAAGGATCAGTATTTATAATATGCACTAAGATTTATTTTTTGTGTTTCCATTGAGAGAGACAATGTGATTTATTGCATGTCCATTTATGGCTTTACTGGGTGCCTTGAGACACTTATTTGGGAAACACCAAGTAATAGTGATGATGGTGTGTATGAAGGAAGATAAGCAGTGCTGTTGAAAAACATCTAGCTAAATGAAGTCTAGTTAACGGAAATTTGAAATGAACTGCTTTTTAGTAATATCCAGCCTCCAAATTTTATAGACCTTTCCTGTCCCCTCTTCCCTTTTAAAGGCAGCCAGTCAGCAATTTGTGCAAAATAATAGTTACCCAAAAGTTTTTTGATCTCTGAGTAAGCAACTGTATGTATATACTTCACAGCAGAGCAGGTTTCTGTGAGCAGCCTGGGACCACTGCTGAGGACAGTAGGCTTAATTCCCAGAGACCAATTCAGAGAAGCAGCCAAGCCAACAACAGTAGAAGATGCAAGACTAGAAAATTAATACTCTGCTGTGATTTAAAATAGTTTGTAAGTATAATGATATCAGTTCCCCTGTCTTTGCAAGGATACTCAGCTTTATTTTATCAACCCCAGAGACCTACTCACCTCTAACAATACTAGTTTCAGAGTTCATGTCCGTTGTGCTTCTTCCATCCCTTGGGTTGATAACCTGACTTTGGACAAGAGGATCAAGATGAGAGGGTGGGTGGGCATTTTTAACAATTTCCATGAATGGTTGGTATGGGTTTTAAATTTTGTTTTCAGATTAGTCAGGCTCAAAACCAGTTCTTTGTCAAAGGTCCAAACCACCACTGTTACATTTAAAAGCTACCACTGTGAAAATCTCTAAAACTTTAAGAAAGATGTGGTCCTTTGTCTGTGGTTTTGCTATAAATTCCTGATACTCCTCCTACTGAAAAGTAGGGTCTCCATTCTTCAGTACTGCTCTCTGGGCTAACATCCTTGACTATATCCTGTGTCTAATTTGATTTTTCCTCTGTTCTTGCCTTACTACATGGAATATCACTCTCTGTCACGTTTATTTTACCTATATAAATTATTTCTTTCAAATTATGCTCTGTCCTCCCACGCACTCCCTCCTATAATTTTCTAGAATCTTACAAATACAAAGGTTAATTAACTAATAGTCAGATGCTGGTTTGACATGGGTGAGTGAGTGTTCTCTCTGCTTTAATCTAATGGGGAACGAGGGAGAGAGGTTAGAAGGTCTGGCTGGCAGGAGAAGAATTTGGTTTAGAGGTTTGGTTCTAGGGTTCTTTTTTTTTTCCCTCCTTGACCCACGTGTGTAATCTGAGATACTTGGTAGAAAGAGGGGTTACATAGTCTACCCTCTCTATAGTTTGAAGAAATAGAGAATACTACAAGCCATGATTTCCCCAAACTTTAACATCCAGGGTACCATGGGGTGCCAAGGAAGGTCAAGTCACAGGGCAGGAGCAGGACACTCTGTGAAAGCTGTCACAGAGGAACGTGGCTATGTGAAGGGTTTAAACTTTGACCTCAACTGTGGTATGCGCTGTAGCTTTTCCCCGATTCTGAGACCTGGCAGACACCATCAGGAGGACTGAAAAGCGCTCAATAAAGGGAAGCCCGAGCCCAGCTACAGCATGAGAGAAGAACCTGCTGCTGGTGTTGTGTCCGTGAGATCTGCACAGGCATCCTACCAGCAGTAGTGGGCAGGGCAAGTGTCTCTCACACTGTTTTAGAGGTTTAGGGACTCTGGCTATAATGACTTGCACAGCAGTTGTGTGCTGACGGTTGCAAATTGGAGAGCTGGCTCTCATCTCAGCATTGCTGTCTGCACTCCACTTGCCCTTCTAGGGGATGGTTAGCTGGAATTAGTATTGGTTGGCCTGGTGTTTGCTCTCATGATGCACTAAGGGAAGGGGCTACAACTGTCATGTATAACAGCTATATCCAGTAGAAGTGTTAAATCTGGCTTAAGCTGTAGATCTGCCAGAATAAGGCTTTGCTTATCTTTGGGGATGATATATTCTTTAACAAGTTAAATAAATAACATTAGAAACAAGCTTGAAAACCTTACTTCAAGTGATAATATTTACCTAGTCACTAAGTCAAAGATACATTATGTGCTGGATAAATGGCATGTGACCAAAAGTACAGTCCTTTTTTTCCCAAACCTGCAATTTTCTTGTAATTTTTTGCAATTTTTTTTTGTTATTCAGGCATGTTATTTACTAAAGAACAACTAAATCTGTTGGATAAACATAAATTGTGCCTCTTCTGCTTGAAAGAAGTGGACAAGTTACAGGCCAGAGAAGAAGGAACCTTCCTGATAGTTTTGTTTGTGCAGTCATACTGTTAGGAGTAATAAGTAATGACCTATAGATAGATCATTATATAGATAGATGTTTGAATACAGACAAAAAAAGGACAATGTTTACTTATGTGGGACCCCACATTTTCTGAAGATGCCCGTGTCAGTTAAAGGGATAGGTGGTAGAAATCTCCCTAACTAAGGTGGGAGATTTCTAATCCTCATTCTGCCTTAGTTAAAAAGCTTTTGCTATTGCATTAGTAGGACCATTCAACACCTCTCAGAAGCAGGCTGCAAATGTGTACAGGATGCTAATATTTTTATGAGAGGAAACCATTGTAGATCACAAACTCTGTGAGGCAGGTTCCTTCTCTGATTATCTTTTCCCTGAGGTACCTATTACACTTCTTGGTGGAATAAATTGTATTAATAATTTTATTCATTTAAATGGGAAATGGTTTCTCAAAAGGAGAAACTAAAAGAGACAAGATCAGAAAAGGAAATTAAGGCTCCACCTTGATACTAACAAGGTTGATTTTTGAATGTCCTGCAGTTATGTATCCCCATATGATACCTTGGGTAAATGCACTTGCTTTATTTCATACAAGAAGTCATACTGACTTTAAATGGGAACTAATCATGTGAATAGTCCCTACAGTATTTTTAAACACCTAGTTTATTTTAAGGCAAGCTTTGGTGAGAAATTGTGTTATACTGTTAAGATCTATATGCCAAGTATTTTTTTTATTTCAAGGTCTAGGGGAGTTCTAATTACTGCATTCTGCAGTAATAATATTTTAAAGTCCATTGTAGTCATACTAAATGAAAAAAAAGGACATTGACAACCCAACTATGGTAACTTGGTATGACTTAAGATAGTTAATATGACAATGTAAAAAGGGTCAAGGCTTCATTGTGTCCAGTGATAGGTAACAGAATGAAACAAAGCAGGGACAAATCTCCCACCTTGAGGACTGCCTGCTGTTAACTGTGGGTAAAAGATGAGGTTTAAAGTGACAAACGCGGAACTGATGAATACAGTGTTGTTGACTAACTGAATTTAATCCCAGCTTCTGAGCAAAAGGACTGTGTTCACTGTGATCAGCTGATACATCCCCAACGAGCCATTGTGTGTGGGACAGTGGTGCCGTATGGTTATTGTAATGGCCTTTCATGTAGCTGGTTGTTGCTGTACTAGGTTATTACTGACTGACCAAATTAAATCTCCCTGCACCTGTATTGCCATGGAAATGGTGGTGGTTGGCAGTTGTGGCCACCTGGGGTCTTGTAGGAATGGTTAAATGCAATGTCTGAGGTTGGAGATGGAATTTACCATCTTTTGTCAGGTCCTGGGAAATACCATGGGAAGGTAAGCAGTGTTTGAAGGTGGAGAGAAATGTGATACTGAATGAAAGGCATTTGTGGAAATGGCTACAGCATGAGATTGCAGGTTTTGAGCACAGGCCCAGAGCAGTTTTACTAGCCTAAAATCTGCCAAGCAGTGCAGGAATGAAAATCTTTTAGGAAACAGCATCCCCTGCTTCTCCCTGTCAAGGCCAGAAAATATGAACTGAGCTCAGTGTGCCTACAAACAGCATCTGCAGGAAAGGAGGTGCCAGGGACCAAACAGCATTCACTGCAGGTCCTCTCTGCTATGCAGGTTGACACAGTATGAGAGCCACCTATATTCCTGAATTCGTGCTTCGGTGCTTAATGGTGTAAACTTGTGTTAAAAATTGTACTCTTTCATGCATAAGGCATCATTATGATCGTGCTTTGGAACATCACATGACACAGTGCAGAATCTCAATCTCTGTATCCATCCTACAAGATGAAGCCCATGTTCCAGACAGTGAAAGTTTCAGCAGGAGTTGAGTATCCATAAGTAGACATATCTAGAGTTGATTAGCTGTGTAAGTCCATATACAGACTTTGTAGGTTAAATTATCTCTGTCATGTCACTAGGTAATTTCAGTAGAGTAAGCATCCTTCTGTGCAGTAGGTTTTTTCCCTTTCAAACATGGATACCACAGGCAAGATGGATTCCAGTAGTGATCTGGTTAACAGTGTGCACCAGAAGCCTTGTACTAATGCTTTGTCTACTTCTACTGCTGTTTCCCCTCCTTATAGACCCAGGGATCCTTTCAGTCACTGTGTCACACTGAGAACTCAAATTGAGCTGCACCAGGAGATCCTCTTACGGAAGTAGGGAGATTTTTAAAGCATGGCTTGAGAGTAAGTGGTACAACATTGTTGCCTTTCCTGAGAATCCTCCAAAGCAAAACTTCTGAGAGATGTACCTTTTCCCCCCTTTGAAGTGGGATACAACACAGTCTAAAAGACGAAAATTCAGTTACCAATGTAGTTCTTCTATTTGTTATTTTATTTTTATTTTTAAGCTGCTACCCAGATATCGCAATTATCCTAGATTCTTAAACTGTGATCCATGATTTCTCAAGTGCACAAGCTCTCCATGTGTGCGTATTCATTCAAAGTTACTGCAGAGCTTCTGAAAAATGTAGTAAATTCATGGGATAAAAAAATTTGAGCCCAGGTTCAGTGCAAAGGCATAATAACTTGTTTACATTGTTCCTGAAAACACGTGACAGGCACAGAGCCACTCTCTGGTGAGTTGGGGCAGGGCTTTGAAACAAAGACTTGACTTTGGCGCTGTTTTGCATCTAATACTGAAATCCCAGTTGAGAATTTGTGACCAGCCGGCGAGGATAGCTCTAGCCTGGAGTTGAGGATGCTCATCTGAGAAGTGAGTTTCTATCTCACTGAATGTTTAGTTATTTATGCCAAATTGAACAACATCACTGAGGAATAAGTCTTTCTCTGACTCCCTGCCAAATTTTGATAGCATCATGATTAGGGCACTGTGCTGGTAAGTAGGAGAGGAATGGATGTACGTGAGTTTCCTATCTCACAGGGAGGTGCCTGTACTGCTGGAGTTGGTAGCTCTCATTCTTGTAGCTCTCTTCCTGAAATTCCTCAGTTCCCCAAATTTGTCCCCTATCTAAAATAATTTGGGGAGTTTTACTGAATCCAGCATAGATGAAACAACACTTTTGGCATATGGATTGTGCACTGAAGAAAATTCCCCCAGCTCTGCACATGAATAATTGGCATATCCTGCTCCATGGAGAACTAATCAACGGCAGCAGAGTAACATTACAGCATAAACTGTTATTGCTGGAAGGAGCGGGAAAGGGATGGTACGATGAAGAGATTGCTCAGAGGCTGAAGCTCTTGGACTTTCAGCTGTTAGACTGATCTCTTTTCATAGTGGAATATGACGGAGGTTTTGATTTCTGAGAGATCCATGGTCTACCTTAGAGATGGGGCCCAATACGTGTTTGAGCTCTAGATATTCTGGATATATTATTTACATAGTTCATGGATATAAAATTGGCAAACTTTTCTATAAAAGCAAACTTTTCTTCCTCCTCTATTTCTCATAAAGCAAATTGATGGAATACCTGTAGAAAGAATTTGCCGTCTTTCTAGGTATGTCCTTCCATGAAAAACAAGCTCTCTTGAAGGGAGAAAGACTCATCAGAGTGGCCCACCCCTAAGCTCTTTTCATCTCCTCTGCTTTTGCATCATTTCAGTTGCACAAAACTAAACCATCCACAGTTTCTTTACATCATTTCCAAACAATATATCCTCTAACACTTCGACATGTTTAGAGGACGAGACTTTGATTTCTTTCACACCTGACATCTGAACTGTGTCTGTGAAAACTTTACCACTCTTTCTTTCGACTGAAGTCAATAATAACCATCCTGAACAGAGAATTATGTTTACATTATTAAAAATGTATATGATATAGCAGTAATATCAGGTACATTTTTTCACAGTGATTGTCTAATTTGACCTGAGGGTGGTAATAAAAACTGGTTGTCTGTAGAAACTTATTTTCTGACACTCAAAATGAGAAAAAAAAATATTACTAGCATTATAATAAAATGGTTACTTTATTCCTGACCATTGTTTGCTTTTGTCTTCCAGAATGTGACCTTCCCTGGGAAAGATACTTAAATTATTTTAAGGGCATAGAATAGACTATTTCAGCTAGAAGGGACCTACAGTGGCCATGTAGTCCAACTGTCTGACCAGTTCAGGGCTGACCAATTTAAAACATGTCGTTAAGGGCATTGTCCAAATGCCACTTAAACACTGACAGTCTTGGGGCATCAACCACCTCTCTAGGGAGTGTGTTCCAGTGTTTGCCCACCCTTTCAGTAAAGAAAAGCTTCCTAATGTCCAGTCTGAACCTCCCCGGTGCAGCTTTGAACCATTCTTACATGTCCTATCACTGGATACCAGGAAGAAGAGCTCAGCAGCTCCTTCTCTGCTTCTCCTCCTCAGGAAGCTGTAGAGAGCACTGAGGTCGCCCCTCAGCCTCCTTTTCACCAAACTAGACAAGCCCAAAGTTCCTTAGCTGCTCCTCATAGGACATTTTTCCAGAGCTTTCTCCATCTTTGTTGCCCTCCTCTGGACGCATTCGAGGGCCTTCACATCCTCCTGAAACTGTGGGCCCCAGAACTGCACACAGTAGCAGTGACTGTTTTTTTCATAGTGGTGGTTTGTAAAAGTTGAGTGATATCTGAACACAAGTATTTGTGGAACTGCACAAAGAAAGGAGACAAATCTGCTTTAAAATAATTGATTTAAAAATACTGTCCTTCTGTCTTCCAGGACTATTATTTTTCAGTTGGCAGAGGTAAGGTGAGAAAGGAGACAACTGTAGCTATACAAAGTGTGGGGCTGAGAGGCAGGAGAGCAGGAGATGGCACTGCAGAGGCTAGCCACCATGAGAAAAGGAAGGGTGTGCCCTGCTGTGGGGTAAGTGGAAAGAAAGAGAGACTTGGGGTGTAAAGAACAGGAGACTAAAAAGACTAAGAAAGTGAATGAAACGGGAAAAATATTTAGAGATGTAAAATTAAAAAAAATATTTTAAAGATTAGGGAACTAGCATTTAAAGAAGAGTAAACTAAGTGAGGTGGTGTGTACACTTTGGTTATAAGATGGATACGAGCAGTAGGCAGGGGTTCATTAGTTTTGCAGAGGCTCAGACAGGTTCATGTTGCTTCATTCTTATTGACTTGATTTCTGTGGAGGCTCAGTGCTTAATTATTCTTTTTTTAATACATCTCCAATGAAGTAAAAGAAAACCCACCCAGATTTTTGTCTCTGAGCTTCTGTTCCCTTTTATTAGAGAGTAAAACGGGAATAGTATTCTGTTAACCCTAAGAAACTCATGAAAGTGCCTTCTTAGCACTTCAGTGAGAATCTGATTCCCCTTGAAATCAGTGAAGGTTGGGTGTCTGACTTTGAGATCCTTATCCCAAGTGACTAGCTCAAGGTCACACGAGAAGTGTGGTGGGGAGGTGAGATTTAAATTCAGTTCCTCTGGCTATTGCTTTTGTCTCCAAGACCTTTTCCTCTCTGTAATATAGTAAAATCTAGAGGCCATTAACCTAAGGGCTTCCTGATTCAGGAAGCAAGGAGAAGCTGGGAAGCACCATACCCACTTGACCTAGGAGGGTTATATAAATACTTATCAGATTTAAGCTAAGGAATGCTGGTGTCTCCCTCTCTTTTCCTTTTTATTATACCTTTCTTTTAGGTTTTAGCTGAAATAAGATGACACAAGCTTAATATTTTACTTTCTGGTCAGGGCAGGTTGAAAAAAGCCTTGGTGTATCTGTGTCTGTGACAAGGCAGAGCAACACTTCACCTGGAGGAGTGTGTTCAATGAAGGTGCATAGTGTAGCTTTCTGCTTCTTTTCTCCTCCTTTTCCTTTGTACTTGAGGCTATGACCCTGGAGCACACTAGAAAACTATTCTGAGGGAAAAGATGGGCACTGAAGAAGAGATGCATTAAGATATTGCAAAGGCATAAAAGATGGTGGTAAGAGACTGTCATTCTCGGAAGAACCAACAAGGTTTATCTTATTAAAGTTTATACCACGCAGTGTTTCAGTGTATCATCTGGCAAGTGATCTCCCAGGAAAATGTAAACCAGAAATTGTCCTTGGCTCATGGTGGGATATGCCAAGAGAGCCTGAGGGTCCTTGTCCCAAGATGGGCTACTAGGGAAGATCATCTGAAGGCTCAGACGACAGGTAGTTAATGCCAAGTGGATGGCCCATCCATCACTAGGGAATCTTGGTTCCAAACTTCATCATGACCCTTTGAAAATCTTCTTTATTTTTCTGAAAAGCTGACAGCCATTATAGTGAGTCCCTATTTTGAAAGGAGATTGCTGAAGACTATTTTTGTAACTTCAGAGAACATCCCCTCTCTCATCATCTTTTGGATAGTTGGTTTTGAACGCACTGAATGATGTCTCTTTTAAAAACAAACAAACAAGCAAAATTGGCAATTCCTTATTGTTTTATTCCTTAAATACATAAAATGTTTTGTTTTGTTTGTTTCTTAATAGCTGCCTACAGCAATTCACTAGATTAAGCTGAATTCCTTTCAAAGAAAATAATATGCAACCAATGTAAATTTGTGTGTTGGTTACGGTTCCCAGTGATGACTAGACTCTTGTGTGGAATTCACTTTGTTCTGGCTGCATGAGGGATCATTTCTCAGTGTGAAAGATATCCAGAGTGAGGAAGGGTTTATTTTCCTTTGGCAGGGTAAGTGAAGGTAGAGTGAGAGGAGGATTAAAACGGAGTTTTTCTTTCTGATGCTGAGGCCAATTATCAGTTTTACTGTTGCAGGTTTACACAAGTCAGATGCCTCATCCAGGAGTTAGCATGTCTTTCTTGTAATTTATATATTGTCTTGCGTTAAAATTAAAATATGATTCAACTGGAAATGTGACCTAAGCCATACTGCCCAAGCTTAACTAAACTGAGTGAGCAGAGTTCAAATTACTCTTGGGAACCCATTTCCACTAGGTATATAGAGATGGAAACCTTACCTCAGTAATGTGGCTTAACCTAAATTTAGACTGACTAGTTGCTGCATGTTTTGAGGTGACCTGTGTCTGGTCTCCTGGCCATACAAATGAGAAACCTGCCCAGCTATGCTCTGGTTCCTCTTTGATGCTCTTAGGGCTTCTCTCCAGTGGGGATCAGTGTGTGAGGGGCTGGCATGGATTAGGGTTGGCTCAGGGAGAAGACCTCTCTGTGGATTCAGGCTGGTGTCACCAGCAGGCTGGCCAGGATGTGAGCCCTCATCCTGCACAACCATGCACAGCATCCCACGTGACCAGTCTCAACATCCATGTGATCACACACAACATCCCATGTGTTTACAGGGGCCTTTTTCAGGACTGCCTCTGTCTCTGCTTGCCCCAGAGTGCAAAGGGGCTTCACTGGGACTAAAGGGAGCACTCACATCTCACACACACTATCCCAGCCATGTCTACCCCCCGCAGAGGTTGGAGGACGGAGGGTGGAGTTTGGAGGATGCTGCACTGGTTATGAGGGCTGGCAGGGGAGGAGAGGAGCCATCAGTCTGCTCATGAGGGGCTATGTGTCAGGGCAGCTGAGTTACTTGCATCCTACTAACCTGAGATATTTTTTTTTAATAATAAAGGAGGAGTTTTGTTTTGTAAAATGCAGGCCTCTGTTCAATGTGACCAGGAGCAAATTTATCTTGTTAGCACTTATTTACAACTGACAATTCTCAATTAGTATTTGAGCCTAGATTCTGATTTCTATAAATCCCTAATGAAAATATAAATTATTAATGAAAGAGCTAAATCTCAGGGCCAAAGTCTTACTTCATTAACACACTAAGGTAAATCTGAAGTGTTTCTGTTCATGTGAGCGGAATTACTTCACAATAACACTGGTGTAAGCAATATGGGAGTGAATCCTTGAGGCTTTGCAGTGGGCAGCATGAAGTGATATTGTTCTGCCTAATCTTCAAATTTTATTGCTTTTAGGGAAAATGTCTCAAATGTTTCTGTAGTGTTGTGCTCAGACCCAATTGTCTGATTTGTCTGACTACCTGATTCCTTCAAATGTTTTTATTTTACTTGTACCTGCTGCTCGGTGAATAAAGGCTGTGTCAAACCCTAAAATATTTCTCACCCTTTCATATAGTCAGTAAGGATTTTATATTTATTTTACATAACATTTACTTTCTAAATGGTATGGCTCATAGGAAATAGGTAGTAATTTACATTTCAGAAATGATAGAACTGAAGTAATTTATGATAAATTTTAAATTTCTCATTGTTTTTTAATGTCTCTTGCTAATCTGTGACAGTATTAAAAGGCTGCTGTAGCAAAGACCTAAGAGTAAACTCATCGTACTGACTAGATCTTCTGTTTGAACACTTTATGAGTGCTGATGCTTGGTCAGGTGAGGGTTATTTTACCCACTGTAACCACTAGAAACAGACCCTTGTTTGAAGGGCTTTTTAGGAAAGACTTTTAGAAAAGGTCTTTTAGGAAATCACCTAGGTAGTAGTGTGCATCCTATTAGTGTCAGTGATGCTGTCTTTGACGTAAATGCCAAAAATTTCGATAGGCTTACCTGGTATCACGATCTCAAAAATACATTAAAGGCACTGGGATGGTCCTGCTGGATGCTGCTTGGTGTCTGTTCATCACTTGCTGGTTTATAGTGTCTGGCAAGAGTCTTTCTCATACTGCACTTTCAGTAAAGTTGATGAGGGCCTAGTGTGATTTAAAAACTACATGATCCAGCTTCATGTTTGATTCATCATGTTCGATGTTCAGATTTTGAAATGCTGAATCTTACAGGTAAGACTTGTACTTGAAGGCCAAATATTAATAAAATGTGGATTACAATTTCCTCTGTTAGGTTTGCCAACTCCTCCTCTTAATGATCTCCTTCAGTTAAGCCTGTTCAAAGAGTATCTTGAAAAGGATACGAGGTAATTAATTAGAAAACCTAACCAATATTATAGTGACAACAAACTATAAAGCTAAAATTGTTATATTTATGAAGAAAGAAAACTAGTGTCACCATGTTGAGTGAATAACAATTTTACTATTTCTCTCAGTTTGGGGAAGTTCAAACATGTTTAGTAAAGGAGAAAAAGCTACTGAATATTGAAATACTGGCACAATTACAGTAAAAATTATTCTACAGCTTTTTTATCATGCTTTATATTATATGACTAAATGAGTTTCTAGTATTCTTAGAGCATTAGCATTCAACCTTGTAGAATATTGTGTGCTGTATACTACATATGATAGTACTGGCTTATAGGCAATAGAAACAAGCGAGAAAAATATAACTGCAAATAGATTCTTTGACTATGCTGAAATGAACTTGGAGGAAGAACACACTCTTCTATAATCTTTCTTTCTAGAAAAAAAATATAAAGAAGCAAAAACTTGCTGCATGTTAGCAGAAGATGTACATGTTTGACATATAACATTAAGCTTTAGTACAGCAATCACAAGCTGGTTTTCTTATTCTCATGAAGTATTGAGCAAGCAAAAGCTAGTAGGGGAAGTTATCCTTAGCAGAAGGTTGTCTCTCATGTAGAAGGTCAGATCTGAGGTACTTAAGATGAGATTGGTCTTGTAGTTTATAGCTGCTGAAGCCACTGCTGTAGCCAGTTAGATAAGTTAGGACTGTTTGTATAAGGGCTGTGCGTGAAGTTATGAAGTGATGCATCAGCTCTCCCTCTGAACAGCACACAATATTTATTTCAAACCTCTCCATGCCTGAAGATAAAACATAGATTTGGTGTCACATAGTTGGCAAAGGCAGTTCCAGAATTAGGCATTCTGAATCCTACGTGGCATGCTTTATAAATGGCTGTTTTTAGTCTAAAAACATAGTTGTCATCTTGCTAATACACCAATATGTAAACAGCAAAATGATGATGTGCAAAAATGGAAGAACGAATATAAAACATTTTGTAACAGCTTACTTTATGTCTTGTAAATACTTCTTTTTTTGTGACATACTAAAATAAACAATCGTAAGTAGAACTAACAATTTTCATGAGCACAGTGATATCTGAATAGAAATGAGGACTGGAAGAGATTCTTAAGTCTAATGTTTGCCAAGAATTTGTCTTTTAGAGGTGTGTGTGGGTTTGTTTGTGGTTTTTTTTTCTGTTTGTTTTTGTTTGTTTTTGGTGTGTTTTGGTGTGTTTTATACTCCGTTCAACCCATGACTGTTTTGTGGTTATAAAAGTTCAGACAGATGTGAAAATGAAATAAGATTGTTGTTGCACAGTGCTTGAAACCTGTTTTAATTGATTACATATAATCAAAGTTTCAAAAGAAAAAAGAATAAATGTAATTCTGGCTGTTTCTAGTTAAGAAGCACAACAAATTTGAAAACCACAGATCAAAATAAAAGCAAATTTTAACAAAACATTCAGAAGAAAAATTCAGTCAGTAAAAATATATTTCATTGTTTATACTACATTTAGGTTTTACAGGAGACATTTTTAGAATCAACAGTTTTGTATATACCATAAGTAAATAGATGAGGAAGGATTTCTGTCAGATACTATGGTGATGGGCTTTAGTTTAAATCCTTAAGACAGATAGATAGAAGTAGATTAACTGGCCTTATTTATTTCATGTTCCTTCTCTGAGTGGAAGCATGTTTCCATATTGAGCTAGAGTGTCCTAGCAGCCTGAAGTTGTAATGTATTTACTACCTTTTAATGCATCTTGTTTAATATTTGCTTAACATATTTATTCAAATAAGGCTGGGCATTTGTTTATCCCTTATCAAATGAAGTGGGACAGCTCTAGGACAACAGCAAATAGACAGTATCAGCAGAAGCACCTTAAGACTTCTCTTTTTTTGTGATAATACTTAGCAAAGAAAATATCAACATCAGAAGATATGCTTGTGAAATCACTTGTTAGCCAAACTTTGGGTAACTTTTGCTTAATCTCTTAAAATGTAATAAACTTTAAAGGCTGCAAGAAAGTGAAAATGCAATGAACAACCTTAAACCCAAACCAAACTCCTCCCTCCCACCCCCAACCCAAAGCAAGCCAGCTAATCCAACCCTGGGAGTATCTAACCCAATCAAATAAATAAATAAACATAAAGATGAGGCTTCTAGATGGAGTATGATTAGAATTTAAATCAAGCAGTTAAAAAATAAAGCCCAAAATAATCTATCCTGACCAAATTTGTTTGGATTACCTTGAATAAAGAATTGTGCATAGTGTAGCTTCTAACTTTAACACGATGGTGACAAATGCATGCTCCATCCACCGCCTGTTCTCATTTTCTTTCCTCTGTTCTTTTTCATATTGATTTCTATTCTACCCTGTGCCCATCATTGTGATTTGTATAGACAAAAAGTGTACCAAATCAGTAACAGTCTTAATCACAGCTGATATTCAGTTCTGGCCTCACTTTTCAGGCATCTTCTGTCCCTTTTATTTAGCTGCTTCAAGGATTAAGTGCCCAGACTTCCCCTTAGATCCATCTAGCACAGTCCTACAATGTTGGTAGGTCACACAGGTGTGTCGCAGGGATGGCTGTGGAAGGTAAAAGCAGAATGCCTCTCTAGTGACCCTTGGGGAAAAATCTGTCCATGTAGCCACAGTAACTTCCCATGCAATCTTTGCTTAGGAGTGTTTACCACAAAATCTATGCTTAAGTGTCCTGAACATGTGAAATGTGATTTTTAAATATGAGAGAGAGTCCCCCCCTTAGAAATTACCTGCTAACCCTATAGCAGTGAGTAGTTTCACATAAACACACTAATCTCCAGAGAGCATGAGAGGAAAAGATGTCTTAAAAATTATGGTGATTTAATTTTATTTTGCCCTAGAATGACATTCTCCTGAGTATTTGTGAAAATGAAGATGAATATGCAGGGCTACATTTGGTTGATTTCGCGCCAGATGGCCAGTTGCAGAGGCTGAACTAAGCTGAACTGATTGATTCGTTTTTGCCATATTGCATGCTGGCGTTTACCAGAGTTCACATCATTCAAATACTAACATTTTTGGTGCTTTCTCTTTTTATTTTGATTTTTTTTTATTTTTCTTGGTTTCTTGGGATGACCTTTGCTTTCATAATGGATTCTTCCTCCTCTCTTTTCTGCCTCAGTCTTTACAACGATCAGTCTTTTCCCTACCAAAGGGATTTTTTTGTTTGTTTGTTTAGGTTTTTGTGTTTGTTTATTTGTTTTTGTCTTTAAAAAGATTTAATATACTGCTTACAGAGATAGGGAAAGGAGAAAATGCAGAGGGCAAACATGCATGATGGTAATTTTTTTCCTGCAGAGTTTTAACTTTCTCTTGCACTAATTTATCACGTGTGAACAGAAAATACAACATCTTGTATTAAAATGGAATTCTTAAAATTCTGTAGTTTCAATATGCCTATTATTTTTGGATCACAGTATAAGGAATTTAAATTCCCAATGTTCTAATTTTCATGGAGATGTTCCATTAAAAGTTAATGGAGATGATATCAAGAGTTACACAGAAATTACTCCAGAAACTCACGGAAATTAATATAAAAAAATCTTTCCATTTGTTTTGAGCCATTTTATAGGTATTTATAATAAACAATACATAAGGAGTAGGATACCGTGTGCAAATGTGCACGTACCCATCTTATAATTCAGAATAGGTATATTTTAGAGGAAGATTTAAAAGACCTAGTGAACATGGGTTTTATGTTAAGTTCTGTAGGTTTTAGAGAGAGTTCAGTAAAACCTTACGAGAGTGCTTTTCTAAGGAAGTGGTAGTATACATATTTTGATTAATTGCTATACATACGCAAAGCCTGTTGGAATATAAAAGAAAGTAAGATCTTCTCAAATTCACCTTAAATTTTGCTGTAAAATACATTAGTTTGATCATCTTGTAGAAGAAAAAAAGAAACTGAGTATATACTAAGAGAGAAATATAAGCAGAGTAGTCCTCTGGCAAAAGAACATCCATGTTTGTGAGAGGAGCCTTTCTTTTCGCTCGGTAACCAGCCATAATTCTAAGCGTAATGTTCGGAGCCATGTATTTGTTAGACCCAGTGATTTGCAAAGCACAATTCCTCACTGATTTCATACCTTAGATAATGAGGGCTTTGGAGGGTCAGAAGAGAGGGTCAAAAACAATGAGATTTGTGCCTTATGGACAGCACTACCCACTGATAAACAGGAGAAATTTTGATCAAAATGTTGGTTGAACAACAGCAAGAGATGACAAAGCTCTACCTTGACAGATGCCAGTGGGGGTTTTATTATGGACCTGAAAGGTACCGGAGTTTTGCAGAGAGGAGTTTGGGGTGTTCTCGTTATGCAGGATTGGACATACAGATAAAGCCATCAGCTTAAGCTCTAGTATGTTGCAAAGTCCACCTGGTGCTTTATGGGCAAATCCTTCACTGGCTAGAGCAGCTGACCTGCATGACACATGCTCATGTGGCACTGGGAATCCTCCAGATTACTTCAAAACATACATTTATGCTTGCTGGCTGCTGTAGGCCCGATGATTTCTTTAAGGTCGACACTTAGGGAGAGCAAGGCTGTCCTCATGTCTCCAGCTCAACTTCGTTGCAGCTTGGTCGGATACACCTCACCAAAATTTGCTTCCCTCGCCCAGTGAAACCACTCGGGTTCCTCTGCTGTGCTGGACAATGCAGAGGTAGGAGCACTGCTTGTCTTGGGCTGCACACCTCTGCTCTGAATTGCTGGGTCTTGGTGGCCCCAGAGTTTGGACAGAGGCATGCCCTACCGTATGTCCCCACTGACAGGGGTGACAAATGGGGAGGGATTTTTGAACTGTGGAAATACACGCATAAAACAATGAGAATGTTGATAGAAATTGTTTTTTAAAATACCTAAAGCACTATAGATTTACTCTTCAAACCCAAAATATTCTCTGAACTTTTTCACATAGTCATTTTACCAGCTGGCAGAGTGAAAAAGGCATAGCACTGAAGAAGCCAGTCCTAAAGTTTGCCACCTACCTCACACCAAGCACCTCCTGACACTTGTGCTTAAAAATGCATGGTGGGATTGATATAAATCTCAACTTTCCTCAACAGTTCTCTGCACATCTTTGTCACCTATAACAGTTCTGTGTGTCAAACAGAGCAGTCAGAAACCTAGCCTATAGGATTGAGAAGGATTAAAAAGGGTGAACCTACAGTACTTTATTGAGCTAGGTCCTCACATTAACCTGATCTGATCCTTTAATTACTATGAATAGAATAGGGCTTACAGTCCTACTTAATAACACCCCATGCTTTTTATACTATAAAGAGCTTTTCTATTCATGCGGCCTCTTCTTTTCAGATTTACAGATTTGTAGCAAGAAGGAATGCATGTTTTTTTTCTGGCACTCCAGGGGAGAAAGCTACCTAATGTGTATGTGTGGGATACTGGAAAGCATAACCGCAGCACTTTCTGTTTTAAAAAACATTAGTTGTTATTTGGCAGGAAAAGGTGAAAGCAGAAAAGGCAACCACAACATAAGATCTTAATTCTGCAAAGGTAGTAGAAGGAGCTTAACATAGTTTCTATGCTAATCAGAACTGTAATCAAATAAGATGCATACTTTTCCCCCTTCCCATGCACATTTCCCCCCCACCCCCCCATAGGCTCAGAGAACCTGCATGTTACTGTAATCTAGGCAGACTGATATATACACATATGATCATATATATGGGTGATATATGATACTATAATTAATAACCGGTATTTTCTCTGAATTCAGGAAAGCAGCTGCAGCCCACTGATAAGGTACTTTATGAGAATAAAATCAAAGCTGAACATTAATGATTATAATTTGTTGTGATCGAGAATGGTGAAACAATCATTTTATTTCTTGAACTGAACTGAAATATGAGTGGGCCTCTGGGTTAAAAATGAAAAGGGGATACAGGTTGTGATTAAGAGCCTAAGACATTGTGCTAGGACTGGTATAAAAAGTAGGAACAGTCTCCCTAATTTTTACATTAATGTATTGTGCCTAGTGTCTTGTGCGGACCCACCCAGAGGACACGTTGAGGGAGCAATCTGAATCTGTTTTTGAGTTAAAGGTGGAATGAATGACTGTAGAGAAGTAGACTGTTTGAGGATTTTTTGGGGGGGAGGAAGGAGAAAGAGTGAAGGAGAAGAAAGAATCTGACCAAAAAATCAGTGGAGTTGCTGGGAAGAACCCAACCAAAATCAGCTCTTTCTCTTTCAGTCATCACTTCCAATATGATTTGCCTAAGCAAACTATCCTTTGACTACTGCAATTATAGAAAGATTATAGTTGTATACTGAATTTGGAAGAGAAAGACAGTATGCTGTAGATATTTTACCATTTGGTGGTTTTTCTGCTTATTAAGGAACAACATATTTCAGCATTATTTTAAGGCGAAGACTTGATTAACATACAGCAATGAAACCAGTCTAATTTTGTTTTACTAAAATTGCTGTAAATAACACTGCTAGTGAAATAAACACTGAAAAAATATCGTATTTGACAGTGAAGATGTACTTAAAATATTTTATCGTAATTCCTTAGCTTTCACAAGACAGGTATTGTTAGAAGCCAGTCTGATTAGTCTGTCAAAGACACATCGCTGCCTCCTTCTCCGCCTCCTTGAAGGTAGAATAATCTTTACTACGCTTTTAAGGAATAAGGATTTAAATTGAAGCAAACCGTGAAACTGCCAAAGCATGCTTATTATTGACAGGTTATATGACGATGATTGCTTAAAATTCCACCCCACAGACAGACAGACAGACAGACAGATGTATGTAATCCCTAGTTTAGCGTTTTAGTCTTTCTGTCTATTGCTACTCTATAGAGCTGTAATCTCAAAAGACCATTTATTAAATGTGAAATATTGTATGTTCCTGTAGTCTCCTTCCTTGATTGTGTTCCCAGGGCCTTGTTGGGCAATTGATTACTCTGTGCACAATCCCGCTGCTTTAGGTATTAATGGCAAAACCCCCATTGTCTTCAGGATTTAGGCCCTTTACGATTTTTTTAAAGTTCATTATATTTTGCAAGCAACTGAGTTTAAAATCTGTGATTGGAAAGACTTACCCCTCACATCTTCCTGTGAAATGTTTTACCTTTAGAATGAAAAAGCATTTGGAAACTGTAGGATAGTTTTGATCTGTGGGATTAAAAGGAATCAGTACTGAAAATGGATTCACATCATTTTCTTTTTGGGTACCCAATACTTGGAGGGAGGGGGAGGAGAGAAAAAATAACAGCTGATTTAATATAAGTGGGCTGAATTCCCTCTCCTGGTGGGTCTTTCAAACCTCCAGTTTCTGTTCTTGCCATTGCTCTGTGAATATCCCCCTCCCCTTTTTGTTAAAAGGCATTTCCTATGAAAGCCTACAAAAGCAGCTTTCAATCTGATTAAGCTTCTCCCGTAAAAAAGTACAAAAATAGGGATACGTTTGGGTCAGTATCACCCCTCTATTCAGCTGCCTGAATTTGCCTAGGCTACTTACTAAGGACACCACACATGAACACAGAAGGCTCCTGCAGTCATTAGGGGCTACCCAAAATTTCATCTATGAAATTCCAAGGGGCGACAATGACTATAACCCTAAACCAAATTGTCAGAAAGGCCCAAGCAGCTTGGCGTAGCTGTGGGCTCACTGTTGGCAGGTACCAGTTTTCCAGCCTTACCTGGAATGAGCTTGATGGAGGTGGAGGGATCTCTCCTGAGATTCCCATCACTGGTGATGTCTATCTCTGGGTGTTCCCCCCATGTAGCGGGGCGGTGTCTTACCCTCCCAGCGGTGAAGCGCTGCTCAGTGGGTCTACTTCCAGAGCTCATTCACTGATTCACCCTCAGTTAAGGCAAACTGTGCCCCACCTTACTCTACCTACCTGTAAAATGGGTACACAATAATCTGTTTCTGGTGGGTTTTGCAAGGGATGTTCAGTGCCTGAAAAACTTCGCAGGTGTTGACTTTTCTCAACATCAGCACCTGTATCTCACTTGCCCATTTATAGAAACGCATATAATATTTGTCTCCAGCAGATTAGTATCTGCCTGAGATATTTGTGCAGCAATTTACAGAGGTGCTGTGATAACACACGTAAGCATTTTAACAGGGTAGCACTGAAAAATAAGCTTGAACTGAAGCTGCGATTTGTTTCTGCCTTCACAAGAGGTTTGTAACCTTTCTTAATAATTTTTTTCTTTAGTACATGGCAATGTTGAAATGTAATCTTTATTACTAAATGAATGAATGACCGGAGTTGCTTAGGGCACAGACTAAAAACAGTTTTCACGTGAATCCCAGGTATTGTGGCTGTTGCAGTTGCTCTGTTGTTTTATTAGCTCTGAACAACATTGGACTACTCTCAAAATCTAATAATGCCCGTAAAGTGTCTTCCCTTGGTAGCATCTTTGATAATGGAGAGTAGATTGTAAAAATACAATAAAAGCATAAAAAAGAATATTATCATAACTGCTTCCAAAAACTAGAAAAAAAATGAGCAACTAAAAAAGAGGCAGACTTAATAGAAAGGAAAGAGAAGAAAATATACTAAATGTTAGTTTTTAATCACTTTGTATGTATATTTATGATTTAATCTGATAACAGCCGTGTTAAGTACAGAGTAGGATTTGGTGGATATTTCCGCACCAGCTGCATTCCTTTTCTGATGAGGAAGAGGGAGAATTAACTGAAAATATGATATATTTTACTCAAGTTATTAGCTGAATTACAAAACCCAGTATTTTCTTCTTTCCTAATGGCCATCAATCGCAATCAAACATATTTAAATGGAAAATGGTTGTTTTAGATATTATAACTGCTCTGTATATTCCTCCTATTGACTAAGCATCTTATGATCTCTGAAGAGCAGAAATGGCCCTCGAGACAAAAGCATCTTTCCTCTGTGTGTGTGTGTGTGTGTGTGTAAGCGCATGCATGCGGGCATGTTTGCCTATACATATATAGATGTACAAGTGTGCAAGGCAAAGACCTTCACAGGTTTATAACTGGAGAACAAACTCTTGTGTTTTTAATTTGATTTTTAAAAGCAGAAAATATGAATTCTGCCCTCAGAATGTCAGAATGTTACAGCTCTTTTGCTATGTAAGTGGAAGATATATTTTTTTAATTATAATCTTTTATACCAGTGACTTTTACATGAAGCAACATTCAGATGTTTTATGTTTCACATTTATTTAAACAATCATTGTCTCTTTCAAAATATTTTCCCTGAAACCTTATGTACAGGTAATAAAAACCTTGTATGGGAGCAGGTTCATCTGATAACAGCAATACAAGGTTGTCTGATTATGCCAAAATGATATTGGAGAAAGGAGATTTTATTAACTGACTTAGAATGAAATCCATAACATCTATGAGCTTTCTCCCTTCCAAATGGACCAAAAGCTTCATTAGGGAACAGAAACCTTTTTTTAAAGGATACATACTAGAATATAAAATACATTTAAATTGATGCCTAGGGAATAAATGATAACTATTAAATTTCTTTGCCAGAAATATATTCTTTAATTTTACCTTTTTTTTCCCCCCCTCCTATGTTAGCATCTTGATGCAGCATTTACATGCTAACACTTCAGGCAATTCACTTTTTAAGTAGTTTGAGAGGTAACCTCAGTTCACAGAGCATCCTAAGAGCCAGGTTCAGTGCTACTGGATGCCATACTTATAAGATATCTTTTCTACTTGTGTCTTTGTATAGGTCAGTAGTGCCTAGGTTCTGCCATCCACATTAGGCTTTTGAAACGCTACTCTTCCCGGTGCTTTTGATGTGCATTTCACCTCAGGAAAGTACTTGTTCCAGAAGGGATTTTGCCTGCCATGTTTCTGTGCAGGAACAAAAAAATGAGTGTTGTCAGCTATGTTCCTGTAGAAACAAGGTTTTTCATCCCTGTGTTTGCAAAGCCAGTTGCCCACTAGCTCCAGCAGTAACTTTTCTCCCTCTTTGACTATCTGCAGGATGACATGTCAGCAGGAGCTGTTGGTAGAGAGCTGTATGTAGTCCTCTGCTTGCCTAAAGGTTGCTTTTTGTAGGAGCATTTAGCCTCAGATCGGACTCTTTCTGGTTTTGTAAGGCAGACGTTAGCAGAAAGAAGACTCATGCTGGGGAATGTCCTTCGGCCCTTCTTCCTTTGGCTTTGGTACATTTCCCTTTCCAACTCCCAGAAGGGAATCCAGCTTCCCATTTGAGACCTTTACAGGACTTCCCTGTGCCCAATCTGAGGAGGAATCGCAGGTATTCAGGAAGGCTTTTCTCAGGGCCACTTCACTCTGAGCTATTTGCCATTGTGCACAGCATATTTTCCAAGCAATATATTGCTTGCGGTTCTCATGTTAGAAAATGATTTTTTTTCCCCCAACTATTTTTAGCATAAGTACTTATTTAATTTTTATTTCAAAAGATTTTATTTGAAAAGATGAAAATAAGTGGACTGTGTTCTATATATGAAAGGGTATTTTGCTTAAAAACAAACCTGAAAAGCCTTACTAGTGCTGTGGAAGTTTTAATACAAGTATTTTTGTCGAAGCATTCAAGCACCTAACATTCTGCACGTCGTAAACAACGGACTTCTCCCATAACAGAACATACAAAAGCCCAGCATTTTAAAAAAATTAAGTCAATAAATTAGGGGAATCCATATTGTAAAACAAGCAAACAAAAACAAATACCAAAACTTTGTTTTCAGTCTGAGGTGATGAAAAATAAGGCCACTGTGGGGAAAATGTGTTGACAGACGTAGTGGAAATGGGTGTGTGTTGCTAGAACAGAAAAGTTTGAAAAATGCTTTATTTTGAACATTACGGTCATTTAAATCAGAAATAACTAGCTTGTAATTGGCAAAAAATGAGATCGGAAGAAGAATTTTGCAAAACTGAGATTTCAAATTTGGGACTTCTTTTCTTGGGAGATATGCTATTCATTCCACATGATTTCTGACCTTGCTTAAATACTGAAATCTCAACAAATCTATCAAAATACCAGATTTTGCAGGTGACGCAGAATAAAATATCAGTTCTGGATGTGTGCTGCAAAGGTAATTTATTTTAGAAAATGGGATTATTTTTATAAAAATAAACCATTTTCAGCAGGAAAATAGTTGTTGTTTGTTGCTCAAAAAATGTATTTATTTTAACGAAACTTATTTTCTGTTATATAATGTGACTCCTTCAATTTTGAGTCTTTCCACATTGCCTTGCAAATATTTTACTCACTTCTAACTGCTAGATTGAGTACAACCATACAGAATTGCAATGTTATGTATTTCCCTTGCAGTCCTTTCCAGGGCCTTACTCTATAGCTTCTGAATATACTTTCAGCAATAAATTAAATTTCCCACCTGAGTAAGGCCTTCTGAAATGGGCCTTGTTAAAAAAATACCCTGACAATATGGTAAAAGAATTCATAAACTAGTCAATCTACCTAAATTTTTTTATATACCATTGAGTCCCCACTATAAATGGAAACAGCAGAGTCCATGCTTTCTTTACCAGACAAACCATTTTTGACAGTTAGGAGCTAGGTTTGCCTTTATTACTGCAGAGCTGCGCTACTTGAAGACAGGGCTGTAGTCATCAAAGGGTTAAAGCCAGTTTTGATTTTGAGTTAATCCATATGCTAATCTATTTTAAATATCCCTGCATAACTACCAGTGTATTTTTAGCAGCGCAGTTTGTTGTTCCAGTTGCCAGCTATTTTTGATGACACAACAAAATGGGGCAGAATATAGTTTTAAGGCTTATTTTGGCCTCTAACTTTAAAAAGGGCAAAACCCCACCCTTGTCCAAGGATATTTTTGATTTGTATGGTCTATACCTGTCCTCTGGGATCAGCCAATTATTGTAAGCAGTGTGATGGGCCTGAGGTATTAGCGCTGAGAACATTCCTGTTGTCCCTTGGGTTAGGGTTTGTTTTGCAATGATCACCCGTCCTGATTTGAAGATTGCATGACAAGACACTATTAAAGTAAGGGCAAGGAATTCAATTTCTCGATGTCATTTTGCCTGGCCTGGTTTTGAAAATAGGTCACTGTATGCTATCTGGATTTGTATATTATAACAGCACCTGCTAGCATTTTTGTAGTGAGGGGTCTAGCCATATTTTCATTATAAACCCCTCTTTTCAGGGGTTTATAGACTGTAACTTGGCCATAGAAAGAAGCTTCTATCTAAATGGTGGCATGCAAGGTCTCTTCTAAGAAGCATGCTTTTTACCCTGCGAATCTCAACAGATATGTGTTCAGCCATTTCTGCAGGAGTGAAAAATGAAAACGTATTTTCAGCTGCAATTTGGTATTGATAGTAGATTACTTCAGAAAAAGATACTGTGCTATGTTTATCTTTTAATTAAAATGATATCTAAAAGAGCTGGATTTCTCATGCGAGCCTTAATAAGAATCTGAGTAAGTATAGGTTATAAACATTGGTGACTGGGCGGGTATATTTTAATTATGCAAATCCACAGTAATAAATGCCCTTACATAATGGAAGGATTTAACAGGGTCAAAAAACGGTTGTTTGAAAAGGTTGGTAAATAAATCATATGGGGCTGAACATCAAGTTTATGTTTATATACTCGTTTACACTGCTTTTTCCCATAACGTGGAATTGTTTCTGAGGGAGTCAGCATCACTCTGTGGCCTAATATTTTAAACCGTGAATAGATTCTCGCTTACACAACTGAATCAGCACAGCTGTGCAAATGTGTGTATTTAACACTGATTAAATGCTTCCACCTATACATTAAGAAATCCAAACCGAAGTCCCTTACTACCACTAACTGTAGGTTTTTGCAGAATAGCTGTGGAGGTGCATTTCATCACCTGCCATACACTTCCTAATGTGTTCTACTTTTTGTTTTTAATACCATCAGGAGCAGCCAGGCAGCAACAGAGCAAAATGAAACTTCTTCTAAAACAAAGATAATAAAATATGTTCAAGTAGCATTAAAGGATTGTCTGAAGACTGCCGATGTAAGGAAATTCAGGGTTAATGCTGCGTTACTTCATTTTGAAGTCAACCCCATTGCGCCTGTTTATTGCAGCGGTCTTCAAACGGAGCAATCGCACAGCGATGTGTTGGAGGCTGCTGCAGCACCTGGTGGGCTGAGCCCAGCGTGAAACTTTCACATGGCTGAATATAGAATTTCCAAATATTTTTTGGAGGGGAGGGGCACCAGGGAGAGGAAGAGGAGGAGGATGGCCCTGGCCAGCATCGCTGGCTATGGCCATGCCGTGGGGTTCAATGCAGCACGAAAGAGAAAGGCGGATAAAACTCCAGTGCCTGGGACTGTGCCTCATTTTTTAGACACTAAGATTCCTAGAGGTATTATTTTTACCTAGTCCTCGAAATACCCACCGGTAAACCAAAATCCCCCATCCCCTGCAAAGCCAACAGTTTGCTACTTAAATGGGTTTAGACTTAATTTTAATGGAAGTGAAACATAGTCGATGGAGGCAAATTAAAACCATATAATTTTGTAATCTTAGTTTAGCTATAATTGCGGCAATAAAACAGTGGAAAGAATAATTGTGGAACATATGTTTGTGAGTGACATTATCTAGGTGACTTCCCTTTTACGGCAATGCGCTGCTGTCCTATTTGTCTCCCCCTCCCTATGCATTGGAATGACAAACCTGCGAGCCCGGAGTTAATGCTGATTGCGGCAGCTGCTTACACACCGAGTCTCCATGGCAACCGGGGACGTTGCCACGCAACCGTATTCTTTTAGGGACAGGGAAAATGCCCAAAGGCTTACTAAAAATACATGGGGGGGTGTGTGTGGTGTAAATCTTAAATTTTCTTACTACTGTTAATGGGTATGAGGAACCGCGCTACTACTTGAAAGCAGAGGTCGCGCAAATAAAAACCCAGCCCTGACCTTTCAAAAATTGCTTGCCGTTGCTTGAAATCTTGAGCTTTATTGACAAAGATGACTTTTGATCGATTGTAAAATTGGTAGCTAACACGCGGCAGCCCTCGCAGACTGCAAGATGCAGAGATGGCCCATTGCTATTCCGGAGGGGTTGAAGGTCAGCCGAGAGCCATCAATGCCGTATTGATCAGCAGAGCTGAAAAATGCCCGTGTTTACAGCTCCTCACACCATGGGGCTGTGGCCCCAGGCTCCAGCGGGCTCCGCCGCCTGGGCGCATGCCACGGAGCAAGCCATCCTCCCAGCAAAAGTGACATCACTTCACTCAGCTCAGCTGTTTCTGCAGTTTTCTATAAATAGCTAGATAAAAAATTGAAGGCTGCTTTTGGAGAATTTAGCCAGCCAATCTTCTGATCGTCAGCAGACGAGACAGGCTGGGTGGTTTTTTCTTTTTTTTTTTTTTCACTACTAATATTGCGCTGCAAATTCTTCCTCTTAGTATTTGGAGCTTGACCCTGAATAACCAAAAATTGTGAATGGTATACATGGCTGCATTCAGGATCGTCCTGGGATGGATATTTAATTAATCATTCTCTAGCTGTTAAAATATGATCAGATGGGAGTGAGGGATGGAGGGAGGAGAAAGGGTCGGCGCTGCCATGCGAGACATGCAGGCCTGGCGTTACGTTGATGCGGCATGTTTGCTGAGCTCAGTATCACCCCTACCTGCAGAAACCCCCACGTGCCAAGCTCCCAGGTGCCCCCCTGAATTAAATACACCAGGCACTAGTGTCAGAATTGCACCAGCGCTCTTGTTGGTTGTAATAGCAGAGACAAAGTATTTGAAGGAAGCAATTAGAAAAGCAAACAAAAGCACTGTTAATAAGCACACTTCCTATTTTTCCTCAGTTCTGATTTTGCCACTCTATTTCTTAATTAACCCTCTAAGATAGCTGATGAAAATAAAACATCATCTGCCTGGTCTGTAAATAACTTCTTGCTCAATAGTATTTGTTTCTGGAAACAGGAGCTTTAAAAAGCTGCAAAACACAAAGTAAAGTATTGAAACCATCCAGATAAAAATGTGCATTCTGCAAGTTTTATGAAGTTTTGGAGACCATGGCAGCCCTTTTGGGAAAAGGAAAGGAAAATAAACTTATAAATATAAGAAATAACAACCAGTCCAGGTGGAAAAAAACATGGCGTGTGCAGGCTCCATCCACAGGTAGCCATCATGGCGAGTTCCTGTTGCTAACCGTGCCTTTGCTGCCCTGGGGTTGCATTCCCACTGGGAAACAAGCAGGTGTCAGGGAAGAGGAGAGTCCCACACAGCCCGTGAGCCTCACTCAGCTCTTCAGCGCTCCCCTTCCCAGCAGAAGCCTGTGCTCAGCATCACACAGGATCCAGCCGCAATGGTCCCCATCCTTGTTGGTTGGAACAGGGAGCTGAAACTGCTTGGCAACAGAAAAGATGAAAGTACTTGTTTTTCAGAAAAGTTAATGGCTCTAGAAATAGAAACCAGACAGTTCCTTGAAGGCGGGGAAGAAGGGATCAGCAGGTTTTCTCTCCTGACTGCAGTACTGATTGCAGTGCAGCGGGTATTGCAAATGATATGGCCTGCGCAGTACTAGGGATTAGAGCAGAGGACTATAATAACTCATGTTGGCCCCAAAATATGCATCTTTCCCCTAGCAATGGAAGTGAGAATGAATTGCAAGATGTATGTAAAATTATCGATATATAGGATTTGAAAATACATTTGTTCGCTACTGAAACTGACCGTAAATGATCTTGAAAGTAAAATTCAGAGTCTGGTCTAGGGATGGAGATCAGTGAGGGTTGTATTCTTAAATATCTTTTGGGTATCTGAGTGCACGTAATCCAAAACCAGGCTGCAGCTGTTTATTGAAATATTTCTGCTATCGTTAATATTTAGTCTTTTTGAGCGGTCTGTTGTGGTGCTCTGACTGGGGAGGGGAGAGGATGAAGGAAAATGGCAGAATAAGATAAATCCAATCTATCTTCTCTGCAGAGTGGGACAAGTGGTATTTGACCCGGGTTGAGTGGAATGTGAAAAAACAGGCTGGAAGAGAGAAAATAAATGAAAGTTTATAACCTGCTGAATTACATTCATGGCAGAGAAAACTAGCGGTTGAAAGTTGGAATTTAATTTTGTCCAGAAACTTGTTAAAAAAGTATCCAGCTCCCAGAAGAACTACTGGAGAAGCACTGCCATAACAAAAAACCTGAACAACAACAACAGAGTTAAAATTATTTACTGCAATTTTATTTAAAAAAAAACAAACCTGGATTCTGTTTTAAAATAAATTTATTAATTTTTTCAGATAAATGGATGTTGGACCCTTATAACTTGCTGAGTCTTTCAGTAATGTATTTTTTTTCAATAATGTTCACCTTCTTCTGTTGTCACTAAATTCCATAATATATTTTACACATTGCTGTTTTTCAAATGTGTATCTTCCACTGTGAAATAAACCACGCATAACTGGGATTTTTGGTGCTGAATCAAGTTAGTGGTCTTTTAAAAAAATCACCAGTTTGGTAAAGGCAGAATAGAAAGTGCTGAAAATAAATAAGACCTTCCTACATTCCTAAGCCCAGCATCATCTTGTCTTATTAGTGAATACAGCCAGTATGTATTGAATACTGAAAAGCAGGACAACTGTTTTTATTATCTTTGCCTGATCTCCAGCCAAACCCCTCCTGGGGACAGCAGTCTTGACTCTGCATTCTGTGACCTTTTCAAAATCTCATATCGAAAATATGAGTGGATTAGCCAAATTTGTGAATCGCAGGCCTGCTCGCTAAGTCAACAAGAGCTCGCTAGCTGATTTCAATGGAAGCAGGAGCAAACCTGAAGTCAGATTGTGCTCCAGCAGAACTCCATTTGACTTCAGGTTAGGACGAAACTCACTCCCACCATCTTTGTTTTTGTTTTATGTCCTTTTACTGACAGACAGATGAGGATCTTTACTGAATCCTTTCCCAAGAAAGGGAAGGTGAGTCTATCACTTTTATTTCTGAGCACACAAACATCATTTGTGTAGGACTTCCTCTCAGTCTGCTGCAGGAAGGAGGAAAAACTTGCTTATAGTGTGGGTGAACACTGGTTGAGTGTTTGCTGATATGACCAAAACTTGGTATTTATCTAGGGAAGAGAGGGGGAGTGCCCCAGGGAACAATTCCCCAGACTACCTTGAACTCATGCACAAGACCCTTGGAAAGCCTGCTGGGCTTTGTGTTTGACCTGTCCCTCCCTGACAGGGCAGGCAAAACAGTAGCCCTGTAAAGAAAAGGTCCAAGAAAGTGTGCCCTAAAACACTGTATGACAACATTTGGAAGGACAAGTGGATTCCCTCTGTTGTCTGTAATCTTCTCCTTAACTTTATTCTTTAAGGTATTTATTTATTTTTATTCAGTGTGGTTTTCTCTTGCCACTCCAGTAACAGTACTTTGAGGATTCCTTCAACATTAGTGTCTGGCTGAATAGGAACAAGGTGTGCCTGTGTGTGCACAGACACACACAGGAACATCAGCAAACACAGTGCTTTACAAGGCTGTTTACTAGTGGAACTATAGACAGAGCAGCCACATTGCTATTAAATACCTGTTTAATATCTTACAGCTGAAAACAATAGTCTTTCTAAGGCTCGTTTTTTTTTTTTAATGAGATGAATCCTTTCATAAAAATTCCTTCTTTATAATTTTGTGTGTTTGTGTCAAAATATCTCAGGGCACAAAGCCCAGCAGAAAGCCAACTTAAAAAAAAAAAATCTTTGTAAGCTCGTTCATGACAGTGAACCATTAAATCTCCTGAGTAATGTTGGGAAGAGCTGGATCATGCATAGATTGCTCTTTACCCAGGATGCACCGTTGCCTGCAAGATTCTGAATAAAGAGACACACCTGCTAGCTAGCTGATAACACTCTGGGGTCATTTCATTGAAGAAACTGTCAGCCAGGAGGTATTTAAATAAAGCCACAGATTAATTCATGACCTGCACTACTGAGACTAAAAAAAAGATGTTAAAGCAGAAAGAGAATGCAGATAAATGCACATTCCTTTGTATTGCAACAAAATTTCTCCATGTAAATCAACTGAATGGGAGAGAATGGGGAAAGAATGTGCTTCTACGTACAGTAGCGGGGAAGTGAGATGGTTCAGCTGCACATCTGGCTACCGGCCAAAGCAGTCGTGTGCCATGCTTGTTTGCCTACTAGTGCTGCTTAGATTGGCAAATGCCCATGCAGTTTGAAGAGGGCAGGCGCATGACTGGATGGCTGCCAGTAAGTGTGCGGGACTGATGCCACTGCTGGACGCCATAGCCTGGTAGGAATGAGGAATACAAAGGCATTCAATAATCTGAATGTCCCTTTGCTTCAAGAGAGTGGTGCCAGGCAGCATTTAATGAGAGATTGCTTTGTTACAAAGTCCTCGACATCAAGTGGGCTGGTGAGCTCATTAACCTGACTGCAGCAAATAAAAAAGGCGCACTCAGAAGACTCCCATGATAGCATACTCAATAGTGTAAGAGTCCTTTTGCTTCCTTTATGGTGATCCATTAGCAAGCAGCAGTGTAAACACCATAAAGCAAGCCAGTTTTCTGATTGTTCAACTAAAGTCTGTTTTCCCTTGGGGATTATGCCACCAGTTGATGCAGAGACACCCCCCCCGCCCTCGTTATCTATTACATAATGACCTTCTATGCAACGCAGGATTTTCCCATATTCTTAGGAGTGCAACTGCAGCTAAGGAAACTACTGACAATTCACATCGCTGAAAGACGAAAGGCAACAATGTAGGGCACATCAGAAAACAAATAAACCACAAAGAGATGCCAAGGGGAATGGAAGATATGATTATGCTTATGTTTATACAACTTCAGTTAGAACTTATGGAAATGGTACATATCTTTTCTGTGTTGTCTTTGTTCCTGTTTACACAGGGCTCTGTATCTGTAGGAGAGGCAGCCCACCCTGCTTACCTAACTTGGTTCTCTGCATTTTCCAGGAATGCTGTTTGCCCTCAGGAAAATGCATTATAAAGTAGTACTTCCAGAACAAGTGACTACCGTCTCACCATTTGAAACACAGCCCTTTGCTGATTTGCTAATCAAAGGCAAAAGAGGGAAGAAGCAAATCCCCAAGGAATTTCCCCTTTCAAAACAAAGGCAGAAATTCCTTGTTGTAGTTATTCAATTTAATCCACTGGAGCTACACTAGTGAAAATAGTTTTTTTCAACACCTAAAAATGTCAAATCAAAATACCTGTGTTTAATCCCCAGGAACTGCAAAGGACTGTTGCTTCCCCATAAGCACTCAGCAGAACTAGAAAAATGGCTAACTAAGGTCAATGATATTTTGTTTTTTGGCAGGTAGGTGATCAGCATGGATCCAGTGCACGTTTGTAGTAATGATTTTTGGTTACTCAGTTGCTCAGGCAAGGTCATATTACTCATGTATGTATCTGGCACAAAATAAAATTAAAAATCCCATTAGGCACTAATTAATACACTTTTCAGAAGAATTACATACTAGTTACAGAGTTAAAATGTATTCTGTTCTCAGTAATAAGACTGTTTTTAATTCTTTAACAAATTGCAGAATTCTTTAATGATTTTCAAGGTGCTGCCACCAATCAGATCCCATTATAGGATCAATTTAAAGTCCCCAAGCGGTAGTTACAGCAGCACTGTTAGTATGTGAAATTGTGGAAAAAATACCAAAGGAAATAATTAGGCTACCTCTTCCTACTTTTATCTGCTGTATGACAAAATAGTTAGTCTGAATTGTGTTTTGTCTGCAATGCTTAAACAATACCTCACATTTGTAATTAAAAGATGTTTTGGTCTCTGTTTTCATGTTGGTTCCCATCCTTTCAGTCAGCAAAATGCAGTTTAACTGGTGCAAAAAATCTACAGTGGATTGCTGCGGTAGATCAGGTGCAGCTTCTTCTAACCCCTTCAGAAGTTGTGAAAGGGAAGCGAAGGAAACAATCTTATAGGCTTTTTGGAGATTTTGTGCTCTTAACATTCAGAAATGGATGGAGATGGCGTGCTTGACTGAGCCCAGTGAAGACCACCAAGACGGTCAAAGGGCTGTATGAGGAGAGGCTGAGATAACTGGCTTTGTTCAGTCTTAAAATGAAAAGGGATCCTACTGCTGTCTACAGTTGCCTCATCAGAGAGCATAGAGAAGATGTAGCCAGCCACTCTCTTAAGGTGTGCAGTGATAGCACAGGAGGCAGCAGATGCAAGCTGGAACATGGGGCAGTACTGTTAGATATGAGAGTAGTTTTTGTATCTTTTTCACCATGAGGGCAGTTATAAACTACAGCAGGTTGTCTAGGAAGGTGGAATTGCTATCCTTGGAGACATTAAAAAATCAGCTAGAAAAGACCATGAGCAACCCGATCTGATTGTACCTGCTTGAAGCATAGGGTCCAGTTAGGTGTCCTTCAGAGCTCCTTTTCAGCCTAAATTATTTCTTGGTTCTGTGGCTGGTCAGGGACGGGGGAGATTGGTCAGGCACAAACTGAGATCCCGGTGAACAACTGATTGTTTTGCAGGATTGACCAGGAACAAAGAAAGATGGCACCACGGGGTTGGTCTGGTACACAAGTCCACGGAACCACAGCTCTGCAAGGATGCCATGTTTGCAGTATTTAACAGTTCTATCTCTGGCAGCAAGTCCTTCACACTCATAAAAAAAGGTCACTAAATGCAGGCACCAATAGCACCTTGTCACTACAGTACCAAGCATGTGAATTTTTTATTTGAATCATGCAACGGCTGATCCAAAGGCAGTCCTTGAACTGCAAACTCCCGGTGAGAGGACATTGCCTGTGATTTAACCTGACAGTGTGCTAAGATGGAGATCACTAGATCTGCAAGCACTCATAATCAGGCCTTAAGCACAATGCTGGAAAAGAACAAAAGGAGTGGAAATGTAAAAGACTCAGGGCCACCACAGTAACTTTGAACTGAACACACGTAGCACTTTTCCTTTTTAAGCAGCAACTTGTGCTGACATTGAGAACAGTAAGGAAAAGAGTATGATGAAGTTGGACCAACTGCTGACAGACTAGGAGAAGACAACAGGGAAGAAGCCAAGCTATCTCAGGAGCATAGGGCTGCTCTGGGAACTGCTGCGTGGCACCTGACCTACAACAAAGTTTGAAAGCCAGGGGAAGCAAGCAAGAATAAGCTTTAAGAAAATCAAAAGGGAATCATTATATTAAATACTACCAGTGCAACCTTTTGCCCAGGAGTAGAAAACAAACTGAGTAACAGGCGTTATCACTTTTGGCAAGCAGGATAAAAGCAGGTATTAAGCACAGCCAGATTAGACCCAAGATTACATATTTTTCTTTCCATTCTCTTGCTGCTGTTACATGAATCTCTCTCCTTCAAGCTTGAACAAGATTATGTTGCAAAGCACCCTATGCAGTTCCTCTGAAAAGTAACATGGATATTTGACTATGCCAAGAAAACGACTGCAGTCATAATAGTAAAAGTCTGATTCACACATGCATTTCAGACAGTCCTGAGAGCGGAGGGGAAAATCCTCATTGCTGCAGTGTATGCTGCTTTTAGCTTCTTTGGCTGACTTTCCTTCTGTCTTCAAGGCACAGTCGATTTTTTTGACCTTGCTGAGATAGGAGTGAAGATGACTGCCTGTTTGGTTTAAAGCTGGACAAAACATTTTGAGGGAGGGGAGGAAAGGATAAACAGGAAGGTTCAAGAGTCATTCTAGCAATGCAGGGCTTGCTTCTCAAATATTTGATGGACTAGCACTAGTAAATCAGCAAAGAACTCTTTAACCCTTCTCATAAAACTTTGATTCCTTTTTCTTCGCTTTGTTTGCCTTGCCAACTAACATGATCACACAGAAAGCAGTTAGAGCATTGTCGTCTAGGAGCATCCCACAGCATCACTTGTGCTGGGCCAATGGGCACTGCCTTTTAAGCTTTTCATTCTCCAAAAAATACTTTTAAAGGTTGGTAGAGCTTTATGATGAAATGTTCCTGGGATATCATCTCAACTCACAGTTCTGCTGCTGTCCAAAGAATTGCCAGACTTTGCAAACGGTGTCTACAAAGCAATAAATAATACTTTTCATGAGAAGTGGAACTTTCCTCCATGTAAATTCTGCCGCGATGCCAGGCTGACTGCTGGGCAGGGCAAGTTCATGTGACGTTTTCAGCTATCTTAGATTACTGGACCATATAAAGTCAGCACTGAGCAGTGCAGAGGACCTATCTAAAGCTAGTGGACAAGATTCCTAAAGGGTCAAGGTATAATATCTTCCTGTGCTGCCTAGACATGTAATATGTGTGTCTTCTGCAGCTTCATCCTCAAGACATAAGGCATCCTTGTGAATTCTGTTTGTGTGCTACTTTTGCTCTGGGAACTTAGCAGCACTTGCTGGTTGTTTGGTTATAAAACAATGCAGGAGCAGCAGCACTCCTCCACTCTACAGTGCAGCCTATTTTGAGGTTCCTACTTGTAGCAGCAATACATGCTGAATGGGGCAAGAAGTTGAGAAAGATCATTCTCCAAGGCAACCTGAGCTCAGACTACTTCAGTGAGCACAGGTAGCCTCTGCCCTTGTTAACAGGGTGGTTTCAGATATAGGTTTCCCAAGTCCAGGAGAGTGCTACTACAAACACAATGTGCATTTTGTATGTGAACAGACCAATAATATTCTGATAGATATTTCCTCTGGCCCAGATGCACTGAATCATTGAAAGGACAGAGAGTCAGCCAGCTGTTTCAGAAAAAAATTTATCCTTGCCACCATTCTTTTGGTTTTGTCCTTTTTTCTTTTTTGTTCTTTTTGCAAGTAGAAAAAAGTGACAGCCTTGATTTTCCTAGCCTTAAAGTGCTGGAGAAGCTAGTGTGGTAGTTTATCATGTTAAGACAGATCATGATTTTTTAATTTCTCTGGCCCTTTTGACCCTCCTGATGTTTTAGCTGTTTATTCCCTTTTACCCCAAATATACAGACCCACTTCATGCTCCCCAAACTTCCAGACAGAACCTGAAGACCCTTGCACTCCAAATATCAGCAAGCTGTCCCTGTTTAAGCATTTGGATTTCCCATGGGTGATATTCTGGAGCCTCCTTCAACACTTTGGGCCAGTGCATATGAATCATGGAGTACACCATGCCTGAAAAGGCTTTTCACAGTTACTCAAGAGCTTCAGTGGCAGGGCTTCTCGAAGTACAATAGATGGGTAGGACAGAGTGAGAGGCAGAATAGTGGCTACAGTAATTCTTTTTTTTTTTTTTTGAGTAGTCACTGATTTTTTACAATTCTAGGATTATTTAAAAAATCACATGAGCTGAGAAGTTATTTAATATATACATGACCTGTCTTGATAGTTAATTTCCAGGCACACATTTCACGAATTTTAACTGAAATTTTTCTTCAGCTTATATAAGTTTGCTTAAGATAATTAAGTTTTGGGTAGTGTGGGACAATATTCTGATAGAAGAGGATTTTTTTTCCCTCTTACATTTTGTACCTAGTAAGGTGAGTATGAGACGTTTTTCTTTTGTACAGGATAAAATTCTTTCTGCAGCAGTGGGTGGTGGAGGACACTGAACACAGATGAACAGCGTTTGCTCAATTCTAAGTAGGCATTATAGGATAGCCTTTTAAAATATCGACCAAATAGGTGATGTTTATCTTTTTCTTTCACTCTTATGCTGTATCTTTAAAAGGGGGCAGAGAAGATAGGTCTCATAGTTTCCAGTCACAGGAGAAGAATAATTTTGACCTTTCTAATGTCATTTGTGGAAGGATTGTGACCTATGATACTTTCCTCCCAGGTCTACATGTTAGTTAGGAGTCTTGAAGGTCACTAACTTCTGGCAGCATACAGCACCCAGCATGTGTGAGTGTAACCCCAAAATCTATGTTTTTCTGTCTTCTCTGTCTGTAGAATAGAAAGAAAAGGCAAATCTTCACTGATATGGCCTCAATTCTTGTCTTTCTGTAGCTTCAACTGGCAAAGAGAAGCGGACCTGTTGTGACTGCAGCTTCTCTCAAAGTCTCCAAGGGCAGAGGCAATAATGACTACACTGTCATGAGAAGGTACAGTGGGACACTGGGGCCCAGCTACCTTGGAAAACCAGGGTGGTTTTTCATATCTGAAGAAGCTAACGTTATCCTGTTTGCCTAATACTAGTTTTGGGATTTCTTTTGTGACTGTGTCAAGAATCACAGAACATTCTGCAGTATTGTGAATCTTGTCTGATGGCTTTGATTAATGGCTGGAGATGCTGGTTCATCTTGTGTATTTGCATGTATATCTTGTCTGGAGTTCCTCCATGCCATGAAAACACATTGTTGAGAACTGCTGGAAACACCAGCTTTCATCCTCAGATAAGTTGTTCTTGGCCTATTAGAATTCTTGCCATCTGCAAGGGCAAGACCAGCTGCCAGTATGCTTTCTGAAGTACTAAAACTTCTCCATAGCATTATAAGTCCGTTCAAGAAACCCTAGAAAGTGACAATATTCAGATAATTGTTTTCCCAAATCTGAAAATAGCGGTCAAAGCAGGCAAAGAAGTAAACTTCTGCCCAGAAAATGTTGTTTGCCCCTTTCTCTCTTCTTCCTTAATGTCCTCAGATGACAGTGAGCCAGGTATTGATAAAATAATCAGGGTCAACATCAATAAAAACAGGGAACTGTATTAAAGAAATAATGTAAAATTCTGGCCCCACATCTGTCTAAATACCAGGGATGAGCTTATTGCGCCCCTCTTCCTAAATCAAAGGTTGTTGTGATAAAGTTAATTTGAATCTGAATTTTGCTTTTTGTCACTTAGACAAACCTGTTGCCTTCAGTGGCATGTTGTTCAAATTGAGAACTGAACGTAGATAGTAAGGTTTGTTCCTCTGCTGTTAATGCAGCAGTCAAGAAAGCATAGGTTTCCCAAAAGCTGGCATGAAATACGTATGAGATAGTATTAAAAATAGACAGAAATGTAGGAGTGGTAACTAGCTATGAAATTAGCAAAAGAAGAAAATAACTGTAAATAAAAATGCACAATGTTATTCTTTTCTGAGCACTCTGATAAACAAAGTGGGGAGATTGAAGAAGCCTCATATAGCTGTGAGTCAGGAGAAGCAGCTGCGTCCTGCAGCCGGGCTGCAGCCCCCTCTTCCCTTACATCCCACCATGCCGTGCTGTCACCTGTGCCTGCACAAGCACAGCTCCTACTATGGCAAAGTGGGAAAATAGATTTTACTGTCCCCAAACTACTCTGCTCGCCAATTGCCACCCGATTTTGAGGATCCTGGTTGCCTGGGAAACATAACTGGGTGTTGCTGTGGAAACTCGGCTTCACTGACCACCAGGTTTCCCTGCCGCTGGGCGAGGAGAAGGGACTTTCCGCACCCATCTGTGCTAGCAGGTGACAGGAGATGGCTTTGCGCCACTGGTCATATCAATAAAGTTGCAAAACAATGTTGATATAGCTTTTACTTTCCCTTATTTTAGCCTCCTCTGCTGTTGACTTTTGGAGGGAAAAAGAATGAGGATAATCCAATTAGGTAATAGATTAGAGGAACGAGTCAGAGTAGGAGGAGGCATTTGTTTATTTATTTGCTTCAGAAAAGTTTCTAATACTTTTTGTGCACAAATTACTTGGAAAAATGAACTTGAAAGCCTCACAAAATGTACAATTCCATGTTGCATTAATGTAAGATTTCTGAAGTTAATATAGCCATTCTTTTGCTATTAATGATCCTGTACTCAGTTGGCTTAAACTGTTCATCTCATAATGAACATATGCTGTCAGTAAAAGCAATAGCTGCTGCGGCATGCGTTAACTCCTTGTTTCCAAGACTCATGCCACGTAAAAATGGTACTGACCATGTTTAAACCTGGTTCCATATTTTGGGGCAAAAGGGGTTAAGAGATATCCGAAACAGAATGTTGTAAATTCCTCGATGGCCTCTGCTGGCTTTGGAAAGAGGGAGAATAGTGCAGTGGTTAATTTTTCTTTCTCTTTTAAGTAAAAAATTGAAAAAATCTTTACAGCTCACATTAACATAAAGGAAATAATAACAATAATACTTTGCACTTACATAGCAGCTTTTATGCCAAGTTTTCAAAGGATTTTTCAAACACTTTATTCTCTGTTGGCAAGGTGGTCACATGGTGGTGTGAGAGCTGAGAAGACATAAGGCAATTTATAGGGTGGTGGGACACTAATGCAGATTTTAGGAGGTGATGAAACCTACTGACAACAGCTCTATGGCTAAATCATGTTTAAGATAAAACAGTCTGTCTAATCTATCACCGCCATGGTTTGCTGCAGTAGAAAGGGATGAAATCTCCTCTGTAGTCCATTGATTCTACTGCAGATGCTACAGGGAAGGAAACCAAATTTAGTCTGGTTTAGAGATATCTCTTGATCTATTTACTGTAGCAGATGCTGGTGGTGTTTTTTTTTTTTTGTTCTTCCACAGTACTTAAAAACACATGCATTTTAAAAATCTGTATGAGTTCTGGTATGTGTGCCTATTTTCACTAAAGGCAATAACAGAGTAAAAATGCAGAATAACTTGAATAATTGCCCTGGGTTTTTTTTCATTTTTAGGGTTTCCAAAATATGCTGTGCTTGACCTTACTCAAAGAGGAAAATTTTGGCATGTCAAGGAAAATCTGTCTCTCTCTTTCCCTCCCTTTTTTTAAAAATTGGAAAAATACTTTTTTCTCACTGTAATAAGTTATCGCAAATCTGGTATTCAAGTGAGGAAAAGAAAAAAGGGTTGATCTTTGCTACTGGAAGGTGACATATAAGTAGCTCCTGTTTTAAAATGCACCCGTTGCCAGTTTATAAACAGCCAGTGCTCTGGAGGCATCTCCTAAGTGACTTTATGGAGATAGGGAGTACTATGTTATCCGAGGCTCACAGGAAAGCCTGCCTTATCTGTAACTAATATAAATCAGAGAAGCTCTGATGAAATCTATGGAGCTACATCAATTTACACAGGCTGAAAATCGTGCTCAACTCTTCCCAGACAAACAAAGGCATGCAATTCCCCATTTCCCTCCACAAAGGCAGATGCTCTACCTCCTTACCTGCTCCATTTGCTTTAATGAGGTGTTCACAGCAAAGCGTAAATGGTACCATTTAGATGTCAACATTAAGCATGGCGATGTTTTAAGAGTAGCACTTAAGGAAATTAAATGCGTAATCTGAGCTAATGTGAATGGTGTATGACTGTTGTTAAATAAAGTTAAAATGGACAAAGTAAAATTCTCTCAAGTGCCTCTAACGAAGACGTGTTTCAAGTTGTGTGAGCTATGGCATAATCTTGGTATGCTGGAAATTTATCCAGGCAGATTTTTAATAAGAAAACAGATGATTAAGAAGGCTATGCCTGTGCCATGGCATTAGCTGTTACAACATTAGTATTTGATATGCAAAATGCTAAAGGTGTGGAAATACCCTATGTTACGGAAATGCAACTTTTGGGGAGGGACTGTGGCTGTACTGTGTATGCCAGGAGATAGGGAGCTGCTCTGTTTTGTGTCTGTTTCATTCCCTTGGTCCCCAGACATTACAAATATAAGTAACATAGGCGTGATTTGGTAGGTTTACCCCAATGATGTATACGGTGGTGTTGACTGCACTGGAATTATTCTAGATTTACTTCTGCATGAAACCAGAATTGGGACTAGCTAATTTAGCTTAGTGTGCTGATATGAAATACAAAGTGAAAATGTCATCATTTGTATTTCTTCTTGTACTGAAAAACAGCTGGAGGCCTTGTAGAGATGGAAATGTTAGTAGTAACAACATAGCATTGCATAAATATATGTATTATTTTCAATGTACTGTTTTTAAAACTGTTTTTAGGAACCGATAAGGCATACCTCTGGTTACTGGCTAATCATGTTTATAAGGTCCAACTTGTGATTTTTTGTGTGTATGTATATTAACCTAAGGACAAAGTAAGAGCCTTTGCCAGACTCAACAAGGCCCTGTATTCATGGGGAAAGCATTATCACAGAAAAAAAAAAAAGTATCTGATTTAAAATCATTTTCAGACCTTTCTACTACCCTTAGGTTAAAAAAAAAAAAAGAAAAAGCAATGAATAAATTAGTTGCCACATCTTCGTTCCAACAACCTAATTTCAATAGTATCGTAATAAAAGGACAAAGGTCATAGATTAAAGTATTGTAATGGTAATGCAAAATCTATATCTGCTCATAGGTATAGGACTGTATTTTTAAAGATATTACTACTTGTAATGATTATAATTTGAGCCTAGTGTCACTAGTAAGAAAACAGTTTTTTCATTCTGGTTCAGGAACCAATATTTACAAGTGTGTGTGTATATAAGTATAAATAAACAGTTAACAACTGCACTGAGAATATCTGCGTGGAGTTCTAGGTAGACCTTAGTGCTGTTTGCCTAATGTTCTTATCAAGACACCTGTTACAATGTAATTTTTTTCTCTTTCTTTTAATAGGGGTCAAGTAATAGACTCAGGATGTGGCTAGAATAGGAAAATAAGAACATTATTTTCTCTTTTTCTGCCAATATGTTAAAATGCATAAAATTTATTATTCATAAAATGTCAAAAGTATCCACAATGCTTTGCCTAAAATCATAGAGATTAATGCAGCTCAGACCTACCAAAGCCTGGCATCCAGAATCCTCCATCCTAAATAAACAATCCTGTTATACATGGTGAGAGACCCCAAAGCGGCTTCTACATCAATTAATCTCTCCCATCACAGAGAGCAGCTAGAATAACTTTGTATAACTTGAATATGAGCAGTCTTCCTTATGCCTACTCTCCCTCAAAGACAGAGGCAAAAATGCATGGAGGAGGCTGCCATGAGTACCAGATATAATAAACCTTTGTCTGCAGTTTTTTTACGTATGGTTATTTAAAGGGAGATAAATAACAGTGGCTTCCCACAGTATCTTGCATCTCTCACTCCCCCTACCCCATTAAAATTGTTTCACATATGGTTGAGGATCCATACAAAAATAACTGACATTCCCTCTACCTAATGTGATAGTACATAACATGGAAAAAAAAATAATTTAAATTCTATCATTTCTTAACAAAATACTTAACAAGCAGTTTGTGGTGCCAAGGCAATGCTGTAGGACTCTCTCTCACCAGAGCAGACCAGTGCTAAAGGAATACCTGAAGGACACCAGAGCTTTGTGTTCAGGGGATCTGTCCTGTATTGTGCATCAGGTGACAGAACTGGGGGACATGACAACGTGTTTGGGTGGGAGGACTTTTCTCATCTTCACCTGGGAATGCAAATGCTTGCAATTCTGCCCTATCAGCTGTCAGATATCTTACTGCCAGCTGGAGGACAGTGGAAAGAAGAGCAGCCTTGGGCCTTCCAAGTTGTTTTCATGCATAGGAGTAGAGCCTTGACTCCTGCAGTGCTGTGATCTGTTGTGGTCACTCCTGGTTCTCTGCTCCAAATCTCCTTCACTGAGGTAATGGGTTTGAGAGCAGAGTTAAATAAATCTGTGGTGTTTGGGTACCATTAGCGGCACGCAGGCTGCTTCAAAGCCATACATCTGTACTGCCTGTAGAGGCAATTGGTCCTTCTGAGTATGCACAGGGCATGGGAGCTGCTGCTGGCAGTGGCTCCCAAAGTAGCTCAGCTTGGGAACGCCTGATCTGGTGCATAGTGGAGGTGCACAACATCTGCAGGTCTTTGTCCACCTTTGTTCTTGCACTCTCAAGTCTCCTCTGTGACTAACAGGACTAATCCCTTACTCTGAAGTGCTGCCTTTGCAAAGCAGCTCCTCATTTGTCCTGATTTGTTTGGAGAGGGAAGGTGGTCAGAGCACCTCTGGCTTCCCACTCCTGGAGGCCAAGGTGGAGGGATGGCAGTGAGCAAGGAGCAGGAAGGTAAGAGGGGTTATCTTGGGATTCTTCCTGGCCTCAGGATTTTCTGCCCATGTAGAACTGCCTTGCCAGTGGCAAGAAAGGAGCTCTGACTTAGAGGTTAAAGGTGGAAACCATATATCAGGTTTATACAACCTTTTCCTGGGAAAGAGCTGTCTTGGAGTAAGAGGCTGCTGTAAATGGATGCGTGTCAATGGTGGGGTGTGATGCCCAGATGAGGCACACACTGTGCTGATGTTCAGGCAATGTTCGTTTTAGCCTGTGACTTTACTGGCCTCTCGTGAGCCAATCAAGTTACTTTATGAGCCACAGCTCCTCTGCCCTCCTAAATGTACCTTGGGATAAATACATTCTGGAGATCACAGGAAGTCACAAATTTGTGTGGTAGCAGCTGGATCTGTCTTTCTTGTCTTCATGCATTTCATGATTTTTGAAGCTAAGCAGATTTGGGCCTCATTAATGCTTGAATACATAAAATAATGGGTATTGCTCATAGTGCAAGCTGCAGCCAGCTATTTTCTACAATATATCAGTATGTATATCTTTGGAATCTTTTGAGAACCGTGTTATGTATAGTGATATTTAATTTGAAAATATATACAGCTCTTCAGATTTCCTGAGACAGAGAGCATGGTCCTTCAAACAAAATAATTAAAGAGATATTTCCGAAGAGTTAGCATTTCTTCTGGGTTTACACAAGGGAAAGAGAGATGTTTTGGGCTTTATGTTCATAAATGCGGTTCACAGTGCATGAGTTCAAACTCCTTCAGAGCAAGAGGAATGTGTTGTGTTCGTTTACCATTTCTTCCCACAAAGGAACCCCAGGTCGGAGGATTTCTCACGTCACTGCAGAGGACACAAATCTGAGTGTGTACACATGTAGGCGTGCGCGCGCGCGCATGCATGTGTACACGTTGTAAAGGAAAGCTGGGTTTTTCCATAGAAACTCCTGTAGTAAACAAGCACTGTGCTCTGTGCCCTGCTTGACCTCATCCTCCGTGAAGTCACAGAATTCAGAAATGGAAAACAACTTGCACATAATTTTTGGTGTGTTTCTCTCCCAGTGTTGTTCTGTTCTTTGCACTGTATTGCTCACGTTTTCCAATTTGTTTTTAAATAGCTCATGGATATGGCTTCTCCTTCTTCCCTTGGGATACTATTCCACAATCTAATGGTTCTCAAAATTAGAATTTTTCCTCCATCCCAGGTGTAAGACTTTGTTTATAAAGCACTGAATTCACACAGTAATGTGCATGGTGCAGATGTTTCACAAGGGACATTTATGTGAAGTGCTTCCATTGAAAAATGGGGATAAAACCAAAAAACCTTATTAAGTAAATTTACAATATATGATGTGTAAACATGCTTTTATTTTGCAATTTCACTACAAAATTAGAGACACATACAACTGTAATACTGTATTGCCGCATAAAAACTAATTACCAAGAATTGTATTTCTCCAAAGCTTAGGATCACAGCAAATTAATTAAAATTCTTCATACAAAAGAAGGAATTTCATAATAAGTTTTTACAAAATATATGTATAGTACATTACAACCTTTTAAAATTTGTGACTGTAACATGGGCTTTTTTTTCTTTTTCTGCATTTTTAGTAAGGCGACAATTGAGATCTATCAAGTCCATAGCATATATCACTGTTTTTATTCAAGAATTCTTGTGAAAATAAAGCACTTCCTTTATTCACAAAAATCATAATTGCAACATACATAAAACCTGTCAAAGCTCCAATTTCCAATATTCTAATGAATATCAAAAGAGTCCAGCATTTCTGACTTTGACAAATTGCAAATGAGGTTTTATTCATTAAGAGGGCTGCTAATGTTTATTTAAATGCAATTTACTGTTGCATTATTGATTAGCTACTGCAAAATTATCTTACAAGGAGCATGTGTAGCAAGAAGATTTCAGGTTGAGAAAGGATTTATCTAGGGAAGGCCTGTAGGCTTGATTTAGGCCCCAGGACATGAGAGTTTTAATTTATCTGGAAAGAAAGGCCTGGTGGAAGGTTTGCTTTGTTTGCATTTAGACAGCAGATGAAAGGGGTTTTGATGTTGAGCTGGGAGAAAATGGCTGCCACTCTTGTTATTCACAGAGAGAATTGAGCAAAAGAAAAAATCTATTATAGGGGGCAAGATAAAAAACTCTTCCCCCCCCAATCATTTTCAGCATCAGGCTATATGTGGCTTGTTATTCTCCGAAGGAGAAATAATAAAGAAAATGTTGCTTGTTATCTAAAATCTCTTTTAAAAAATCCATACTGCATTTATTACTGAGCCCTCACTTCTTTCAGTGCCATAAAACTCAAGCGAGGTTGCTGTGTCTGACCTGAGAGTACAAATTAATTCTGGGCCTATATATTTTAATGAAACTGGAATGTATAATGTTTTCAGTGTTTGCCACCATAAACAGACATGTTCTGGCAATGTCTCATGGAACTAATTGCTAGCAGCTCAAAGCGCCGGAGAGTGATAGAGAGCCTCTTTGGCTTCTACCTTAAGGAGGGAGGCATCTGCAGTACTTACTTGTTTTAGCACTGGTTTTTGTCAACAAGAATCAATTAGTCATGTAAATCACAAGCATGAATCCTATCCTTCCTGAGGAGTACAGCTGCAAGATTAAATAGGACTCATGTAAACACATAGCAGTGATAGAGGTTTAAGAAATTAAGGGTAGTCACCCCATCGATCTAATGAACAGAAGCTTGTGACGTGAACAATGCCACTGGATCAGGTGGAATCCGGTGAGCGGGCAGCTTCTAGTCTTGGAATAAATTACTTTAAATTTCCAATTTGGAGAAAAAATGTTCAACAGAGCAACGTGCTTCTTCAAAAAGCATAGCTCAGGTATGCAGTATCAGGACCTGAATGTCCTTTTCTGGACTCATTACAACCTGACAGGGCTTTTCATTTCAAATGACAATCAGGAAAACTTGGAAAGCTCTCAGCCAATTGCAAGGAGGAAGAATGATCCTACTGAAATTAAATCTGAAACTCAAATATTACACCAAGACCTTTCAACTTGCTCATTATTCCATTAAACCAACTGTAAAGGCACCATTCTTCATCTGAAATGAGTTTAGAAAAACTTTCATTGTGTGACTTGGTCCACAAATGAGGGTGACAGGAGCAGAATGATATTTTCCTTCGGGGTTTATACCTTTAGTGACTCTGATGATGATGACTAAGTATCAGTTCTGACAAGCTGAAGGTTAATTACTTACTCTGTGTTTCAGGTCTGTCAGGGCGGAATATCAGCATCGATTTATTTACCAAAAGTCAGAAGTATTTGGTATTTACTTTGGGCATAGAGAACAGTTGTTCTAAAGACCGGTTGTCTGTCTTCTGCTGGCCCGCAAATGCTTCTTTGCTTCCCATTTTTGCCTCATTTAAATTTCCCTCCTTTCCTCAACTTTCAAGGAGTCTCTTGGTACTTTTCCTCTTTATCTTTGGTTCTTAGCAAGCAGTAAAATACTTCACATCACATCAGTGAAGATCATGAGCAATTAGGAGGTTGAGATAGAAAGTAAAGTAGATAGTGTAATTTTTGGATGGATGAATGCATACATGTGGTCCATTAGAAAATAAAGAAAACCTTAAACCACATTGTTAATGAAAAAGTCTTCTTACAAAATCAGTTAGGTGACAAAAATCTTTCCCCGTGAAAGTGACATATTTGGATTATTAACTTCAAATGGTGAGGAAAACAGATTATGTGGTGCTGCTGTAAAAAAGAAGGTCTGAAGAAGATCTGAAATGCTGCAAGTGAAGCATTGCTTAGTAAACTAGGTCTGGCATTCTTGGGCTTTTCTAATTTCTAATTATTTTGCAGATCACAATTAAAATGGAAACAAAAGTTACGCGAATACTTATATCACATACCTTTACAGACCTCTGGAGCCTTCCTTAACAGCAGTGCTCACACTTTCTTTCTGACCGTCTTTCATGTGGCCCCAGATCCCTCTGACTCCTCTCTTTTGCCAACACTTAGGATCTCTCACTCATTTGTGGTTCTTCTTTCTACTCTTCTCAGAGATCCTTTCCCTCATACCTGTGTTTAGTTTGGCTTTATTTGGGTGCAGTCAATTAAGCCTGGATTTCATCTGGGTCCCACTGCAGACAGACATCAGAATTTCACTATCATCATGTGACTAGAGCCACTTAAATATGGATGCAGTGTCCCATTTCCTTCTTGTAGTCTCTAGTATCCTGTTCTTGTTTGCTTACTCTGACTATATATTGAGCTGATCTTTTGGTTCCAGAAAAAAAATTCCTTTGCATTTGTTATGTATCCATAAATCCTCTTTGCTGTGTAAAGCCTACCTCTACACTTGGAGTCAAGTTACGCTGAGATCCCTGATCAAAACGTGCATACTTCAATAGAAACATCACTTATCGGGAATTTGCTGTGATGTTGTCGTGACAAACATTTAGGGATTTTTTTTTTTTCTGTATGTCTGCCTTTATTTTAGAATCCAAATTTCCAGCTAATTACCTGTACTTTTAATCCATTAATAATAATACTGAAACATGCCTTCTATCCAACTACCAAGTCATAAAATTTTTATCCTTTTCTTTGACGTCCTCAGTACCGCCAACCTTTAACAGGAACGTTCTTCTATTTCTTTAAAAGGTTGATGATTATCCCAGTATCTACTCAAGTCCAGGGCTTGAAAACAAATCTCGTTTCTTAATTTTTTTCCCCAGCATCTTTGTTCCAAAGACAAAGGAGAACTTCTCTAATGTCATCTTCTGAGCCAAAAGGAATGTCAAACAGAACAACATTCTGTATAAAATCAAGAAGAAGTTTGACATCTATATAAGACCTTGGGGAAAAATGCTGCTTGTATATGTTAGGTCTTAGTGCTTTGTTCTACTTTGAGTAATTTACCTTGAGGATTTGACATAATAGGCACATGAAAAACTTGGTAGAAGTAATATAAACAAAAGGATTCTACAATACAAGGGTACAGAAATATAGGAAAAACAATTGTATTGGTGGAGCATTGGTCTTGTTCATAAAGGACAGCTTAGAGTCAGATCGGACAGAGAAGCCAACTACTATCACCATCTAATGCAGGATACTTATGCTAGGCCTACAGAAGAAAAGTATATCATTAAGACTATACTATCAAGTGCCTGTTCTGGATTTATTCTTACATGTGAAAGGGACCAAAGAAGCTCTGAGGGTAGAGACATGAACTTTGGTACTGTTTATTTTCAAAAAGAGGGATTATGTAGAAATGATGACATTTATTAAAAAGAAATTTTTAAGAATCATAGAATCAAAAAATCATTAAGGTTGAAAAAAATCTCTAAGATCATCAAGTCCAACTGCCGACCACCACCACCATGCCTCCTAAACCATGCCGTGAAGTACCATGTCTACACATTTTTTGAACACCTCCAGGGGTGGTGACTCCACCACCTCTCCGGGCAGCCTTTTCCTATGTCTGACCACTCTTTCAGTAAAGAAATTTTTCATAATATCCAATCTAAACCTCCCCTGATGCAACTTGAAGCTATTTTCTCTCATCCTATTGCTTGTTACTAGGGAGAAGAGACCAACACCCACCTCGCTACAACCTCCTTTCAGGTAGTTGTAGACAGCAATAAGGTCTCCCCTCAGCCTCCTCTTCTCCAGACTAAAGAACCCCAGTTCCCTCAGCTGCTCCTCATCAGGCTTGTTCTCTAGACCCTTCATCAGTTTTGTTGCCCTTCTCTGGACACGCTCCAGCAACTCAATGTCCTTGTACTGAGGGGCCCAAAACTGAACACGGTATTTGAAGTGTGGCCTCACCAGTGCCGAGTACAGGGGCACGATCGCTTCCCTACTCCTGCTGGCCACACTATTAGTGATACAAAGAGGGAGTCAAATGGTAAAACACTGCTAAAATGCTTGTAAAGAGCACAGAGAGTAAAGATACTGTCATGGATTCAGCAAATATATGCTAACTATCACAGCAGACTCTGGAAAGACAAGCTCCTTTCCCCTACAGACTGGCATGTTTTAAGCAGTAGGAAATTAACAATGAGATGAAGGACATCATTACTAAATGTAAGAATTTTGATTTCAAATTGAAGTTCTCTTCAAGTGAGGAAAATAAAAAAAAAAAAAAAGAGAAAAGCTTTGGCAAGTAGGTGTTAAACACAATAAGGCAAGCCAAAAAGGGTTCTGAAGAGCAGGTTGTTAAAGGCGTAAGAACTAAAAATGAATTCTCTTCAAACACATCAGAGGCAGGACTTGTGAGATAGTCTGTGGGGCCAATAGATGATGGATATAGCAAAGGAAAGTACAAAGGAAATAAAGCCATGTAGAGAGGCAAAATGAATTCTGTGCTGCTTTGTTCACTGGGAAGGGTGGAGGGAGGAAAGGTATGCGAAAAACTTTGTTTACAGGAGAAATACTGTGGAAGAGGCAACATGACTTTTAAAGAGCAGAGTTATCTCTCTCAAATCTGTTCCAGTTTCTCAAAGGAGTCACTGGATTTGCAGGCAAAGCTGATCTGACGGAAACAGTCTGCATAGAAATCTCCAAGTGCTTCATCAAAGGCTCCTAGAAACCCCAGCCTATCATGCACTAATGGCCAGATAATCGTACATGAAAGTCCAAAGGTAGGCAGCTACCTCTGTAGTGAGGCACCTGAATAAAAGTTTTGCTTTTTTAATTTTTTTTTTTATTTATTGCTGCATCTCTTGCTGCTCATGTCATTGGGAGGAGAATGTGGTTTTGGCTTTGTAGAAAGTATGGCTGGATTTATTTAGGAGTCCAACATTAGGCATACAAGCCCTGCATGTTTGCCACGTCATGTCCTCACAGGGACACACTTTGGCACATTTGACTATAGCCAGCTCCACTAATTGCACAAGATAAAATATCCCTTTTGCCATATATGTATGGAGGTGGGGAATAAAACAGTACTATCTTTATGCTTCACCTGATTTGATGAGAAGAAGTGTAGATTACCACTGAATTTAAATTTCTTTTGTCAGCATTCACTTGTTAATTGTAGTGGAGCTATAGGCAAGAAATTTCAACTTCATTGTACTAGCCACTCTATCAAACCTCATAGCAAAGACATAAACACTGCAGATGTTGGAAAAGGGACAGAGAAATTAACAATATACAGATACAAAGACTGGATTAAATAATCATGAGAACTAAGAAAAGAATAGTTTTTCCTGCTATTATCAATAACAATACTGTTACACTAGGAACAATGACTACATCAACAAATCCTGGCTGGCCTGGCAAAATCCAGTGTGCCAGACTCCCCCATGAACCACAGCTCACATATTCTTCCATAACAGGGCGCTTATTGAGAAGGTTTTACTATTCTGAGTCAAGAGAAAGCAAATTTCATTTTACAATCTGATTTCTCAGTTCCATTTTCCACTTTTTGCCTGAAAAATGCAAGTCTTTATCACAATAAGAAATTAGCCCCTGAAGATGCTAGGTCAGCCTGAAAGCTTTCTCATTTGATACTGCTGCTATCATTTTGGAAATAGTCTTAAAAGAAAATAACATTTGAAGATATGCCTGTTTATTAATAGAATCTAGGGACTGCAGAGCCTGTATATTTTCAAGTTTTATAAAAAGCCTTTCCATAAAGCCAATCACACAACCAGTTATTTGGGCTGAAAAACACTCTACATGCAAACACTGGCTTTAATGTCAAGGCCAGGAATAGCAAAGCTTTGCTAGGTTCTCTGTTTCAAATTCTGGTGTAAATTTGGTGACTTCATTGACATTATATTGGGAATCATTCCAGGCCCTCGTAGGCAGCAGGTACTCTATAAATTTGATGTTACAGCTAACCAAATTCTATATCAGAGACAGCATCCCAGCAAGCACATCTCTCTTTTTTATGGAGTCTATTTTTTTGCATGTGTGTAGCTCCCGTAAGATTTGTCTGAGCCTGCCAATAAAAATAGTGGGGTTTTTTGTTTGCTTTTTTTTTTTTTTTAATTTTATGTAGAAATTAAGGAACAAACACAATCCCAATAACTTGTTGCAAGAGGGGCTGGGAAGTGAGAGGTGTGCTTTGGTGTGCTGCCAAATAGGCAGGAACAGCCATGTGCATGTTATCAAATGCAGTGAAGCTCACTGGATCTTCAGGAGTCTCTAAATACCTGTCTGAAGGATGCTGAGGGTGAAATAAAGGAACTGTAAATTGTAGTTGTAAAACTATTTCATTAGAGATTGTTTTGTATTTTTCCATATTTTCTTTTTGATTTCAAGGTGCTAATTTTACATGTCCTGGGTATCTTTTAAAGAAACACGGGGATTCCTGCCAAGGAGCTGAATGGCTGGTGCTTTGCCAGAAAGACCTCTGCCTGCCCCCAGGATTGACACTCCGTCCCTCCTGTCTTTGCAGAACTAATTACTTGGAGGAATTAAATTACAGTAACAAATCGGCACCTCATCGTGATTGGAATCTGTTTGAAGTAGGCCTTTTTGTGACTCATTGTATTTTATAATTCCTTTTAAAATGGCCTATTGAGGAGATCTCAGTAAGATTCATGCTGGTGGGACAAAGTCTGTGGCACACTGCCATTTTATTTTAAATTGCTCTGAGGAATGGTTGCTCTACTTTGAAAACAGACTCTAAAAACAGCCCAGAAGGGGGATGATGGCTCAGTTTTTATTGATTCAGTCTTGTCATCATGCTCAAGTATAAAGATGACTTTTCTACTTGCAAGCCTTGCAGACCCCCCCAAGCATCTGAAAGTCAATCTGGCTTCTCTCTTTTGCAGAGACTGTTTAAAAAGCCTGGCCTGAATTTGCCTCTGCAGCTCCATTGACTGAATGCATCTCTGATAGAAGGGTAGGATTGCATGCTAACTGCTCCCGTGACCCTGCCTTTTTGTCTATCTCTTTGCCTCTAGGAGATTCAAAGACGTTTTTTCATAGATGGGACAAAGTTCTCAGGTATTATTAAAAAAGACACAAACAGTGATTACACTGGAAAATGCCTATTGATCGAACCCAAAACTTCTCACAGCAGTATGACAGTTTTGATTCTGCTTTCCATCACAGAAAGTTTCCCAGGTTCAAGATAAAACCTGGTCAGAACAAGGGAAAGAATCTGACTCTACAATTCGCTGTTAATAGCATTTGTGTTAGATAAGCAAAGGGAATTGAATGTTGTCTCAGAACACTGCACTGCCTACAGCTCTATATGAAAAAGGAGGAATTACAGAGCTAAACCCCCCACTTTTTAGCCTAACACAGTGTTAGCATCTCCAGCGTTAAATGATTCTATCTGCATCAAGGATCTGTTATTTTGGTAGTGATTCATCTATGATCAAAAAAGATAGGTATCAAATCACGGGCTATCTCATTGTTGGCAAAATAAATATTTCACCTTCCACATGTAAGGATGAAAAAAAGAAAATACAAAGCTTTATTGCATGTGGTAATCCAAAGCTCATTTACCTCTGAGAAATTGGTCTTACAGCTTGCTATACAGCTATGTGTTTTTACAAAAGTCTGGACTAAATTTGTTCACTTTACCCACTTCAACAAGCACCTGTCAGCAAGGGTCCATTAATAAAAGGACTGTATTCTCCTATTCTGACTCCCCACATATTGTCATTTGCTCCCTATATCATTCCACTGGAAACACTACTCCTGGAGAGATAATTCCAGGTTAACAAAGGTAGCCCAGACAAAGACATTAAAGACACAATGAGAGTGCAGAAATACAGTTCCTCAAAAATCTTACTCTGGATTTATGGTTTACCAGGTTAAGGGATTGTGATAGATATGGTGTAGTCTTGCTTTAGCAGTCGACAGAGAAATTTCCCAGGAAAACTGAAGGAGCTCCAATTCTGAGGACAATGTTTGGAAACCAGGCAATTCAGAGCCTTGCACTGTGGTCAGATTCCTGGTTGAAATCTTCTTCTTAATATTAACACGTCATGTCCTTTCATAAATTGTTTACCTTCCTTGTGACTTAGTTCAGGGTCCTTCCAAAAGCCATGGCAGCCAGGTGGTCTGGGTTCCTCCTTAATCTTTCATCGGATGCTATAGCCTTAATGTATATAACTTTTCAGAAGTGAGACAAGTCTGAATTGTCTCTTTCTGGTGGTGGGTTCTAGAGGTGTTAATGCAAAAGATAATAATGGTTTCTAATCATGGGTTGATATTAATGTTTATTTTCAGTTCATTTTAATATCTTTGTGTGACGAAAGATTGGGAAACAGCACATAAACACTCTTTGTTAGCAGGACCTAAGTCTGGAATTGTGAAGAGAGGGAAATAACAAAGCAAAATATGTGGCTGAAGTTGGGAAGACAAGCGGGAAATAACACATTGACATAAAATTAGGAAGTCTATGAGCTCAACAGCTGAAGAAAACAGCCCACTAAATAAGAAGAGAGGATCTGGAAAGCTAGAAAGAAGCTGGAAGATAAGAGTAGGTAGGACATTTGGCATAAAAGAACAATGAAAGCAATTATTTTCCAGGGAATTAAAATACAAAAATGTAGATTTGCTATGCGTTAACAGCATTCCAGTCCAGGAAAACTAAAGAAAGAAGCCTATTGCCATGGTTCCACATTGCATGGGAGGCGGAGGGTGGGGGAAATGCCACAGTATTGTTTGAGGTGGCATCTGGTGGAGCAGGAGCTGCCACGCTGTGCAGGATGCATGTTATCTGCAGTCTAGATGACCTGGCAGGGAGCTGCAGTGGCCAAGGCGGTGGCACCACTACAAAAAAGCTTGCAAGCACTGCCCAAAGAATTACGGAGCTCAGGTCTCTCAGCTCCCAGTCTGCCTCCCTCACGCTGAAGTCCAAGCACCTCAGGTGAGAGGCCTCCTCCCAAAGTATAAATGTATCTTGTCCTGAAATTCATGAGTAGGCATAAATATATGTGCATTGTCTTACCCAAAGCTAAACTGTAACTGACTTATACCTAACATGATAAAAACTACTTTTGGGAATAAATTGAAATAGATTGAGTAAAGCAATAGAGGCAGCTTTTTCAGAACAGGTCTCAGTGACCCTTTTGTGTCTTTTTCCATCTGCCATTAGTAATAAAAAGCAGAGTTATAATGAACATTGCTTCCTGCAACAAAAGTGTTAATTACTCCTCTCCCAGAGAGTTAGCAAAATGTCATTGATGACTGGTTTGTAAATTCTATAAAACACGCTCTCATCCAATTTTACGATCAAAAAGAATCAAATCGTTATATGATCTAAGTTATATATGTCTTTCAGATCACTCTGATTTTTCCTCCTAGGTTCAGATGGATTGTTCTTACCTTAGCATGGCTGAAAACAACACTAAGAAAGTTTTATCATGCTATTTAGTATGGAGATAAGAGAAATTGGTTTGTTGCTAACAAATATTTTTTTAGTTAGGTACAAAAAATTGTCATCTAGAGTGCCTGATGACAAACTGGAAACTTCAATCTTCAAAAAAATTTTTAAATTATAATTGACACATAACTAGGAGATATATTTTGGAATTGTAATCAGGCAGTTATAAAGGAGACATTGCTTTTTAATTATTAGTTTCATTGAACTATATGTATTAAGAGCATTGCATTAAATAAAAATGTATTAAGGGATCCTTAGCAGGAAGAAAAAACCCAAACATAAATTTTGTAACTCTTTGCTTTTCCACTTGGAAGAGAAGACCAGCAAAAAGAATGAATGGAATGATATATATTATACTGCAAAATAACATTCATTCCTACATCAAGCCTTTCAGATTTTCTCGTTTTGTAAAACCCAACTGACTAAATGTAACTGCAATGTAAGAGATCTGTAGAAAAGCTTAAGGAAGATTTTGAAGTGGTTGCAAAGCAAAGAGAACTGATAATGCTTTCATACTAGATTAACAAATCTATTGTTTATTACCTCAATGATATGGCATGCTGTGAGGTGCCTATGCTCATGCAGTAATGATTAGCTAGTTGGCTAACTTCCAGCCAGTAGGGTTATTAACATTATATTGTGAAGCCTCAATGTAAGGTTGATTTTCTTGTATGTAATATTGCATGCAGAAAACTTGTATTAATCAATATAAATTATTCCCCAAACAATAAGGCTCAGTGGGGGTGAGCAGGAAAGGCTGGAAATGAGGTGTTAGTCCAAAAAAAGCAAAAGAATAAAGAAGGTCACATGTTCTGTCTCTAATTAATGTTGAAGGAAAGTCTTTGAAAGGCAGAAGTCTAGTGGCTAAAACGGAAGATTGACAAACCAATGGCCTGAGCTTTGTTAAGAAGCAGGATTGGGATGTAACCTGAGGCATATCAAGTTTTTCTCCTTGTGCTTCAAGTTTTATCTGTAAAATAAGGATGACAACTCCCTTCTATTAAAGAATCATTAATATATTAGGTGGTTGACTGAGAAAGCTTTATATTGGACAATAGGCAAATTGCAGAATTTAAGATATGATATTGAAATAATATGCACAAGTATAGGTGAAGCCCAGAGTATAGACATCTTACTGATATCATGGTTAACTTAGTTGGTTTTTATTTCCCTTATTTTTAAAGTAATAGCCTCAGGCATGTCCTTCCTGAACTGCTCACTGTGCAATAAATCTCAGTGCTAAGTAGTGTCAATGTAGTATCTAACACTATTAACTAGGTTAGGAATTGAATGAGAGAATGTAGAGTTCAAATGGACTATTAGTGTTTATAGTCTACCAACCTTTGGACCAACAAAAAATTGTTCTGCTTATTTGAACCCATGCTGTTGTTTCTACTATGGTTGCATATTGGAAATCAGAGAGAAGGAAGACTAGTCAGCTTGATGGGTCAAGTCAGAAGAGCTGTGCATAGCTTCTGACTTCACGTTCACCTTTATGGACTATCAGGTATCCAATTCTGGCCTTATCCAGCCTGTCTGTAAGCTGGATGTGATATATACCTCACAGGTCTGTTGTGGGTCGGATGTCTTTAAAGTGTTGGGTTAATGAAAAGTGCTATGCAAAACATTACCTTGAACAGACACAGAACAACTCATCAAAGAGGTCCTGGCATCAGCCAGATTTCCTTGTGGTTGGAAGACTCCTCACTATATTTTGCTTTTTGTTTGTTTCTGTTTATATACAGACATGAACTCTGAACTACTTCTACAAGTTCTTAGCACTGAGCAGGTAAATTGAGACTACAGTGCTTACTGGTGATGCGACTTGGGTTGGATTATGTGCTAGGACCAGTCGAGGAAACCATTTCCACACATGCTTAGTGCTAAGCATATGAATGGAATGACTGACATCAATGTGACCACATAAATATTTTTAAATACTTAAGTAAAGCATGTGCTAACCCACAGGCTTAAGCTTTGGTATCACTAAGCAGTTTGCACACTCTGCAGCCTTAAACAGAACAATAATTCTACCCTTGTTGGACAAAATATTTCAGTACATGGTTAATTTTAAGCTGGACACATAGAACCACTGCGATCCGTGGGACCACTCGTGCGCTTGCGCCTGAAGCTAAGCATATACTTAATGAACTGCTAAAGTTGGGCCTGACAATAAACAAGGCTGCTGGTACCCTCAAGGTCCATCTGCTTCCCTGGTATCTAAACCTTGATGGAAGTGGTTTAAACTGACATGTTTTACTTCTCAGTTGGAGTGGACTGAGGGCATACAACATGGCCAGTTATAGCCAGTGTTACCATCTGTCTGGGTTTTCCTAGATGTACTCTTTTTTTTCTATCTACCATTTTTGTCTGGATAGAAGATATTTAATTTTTGTAATTTTTTTCCTAGGCAGAAATATGGCAGCCCTAGGGACAGCAGCTCAGTTAAGAAGCCATGACTTGCTGTCAACAAGTCGTAAGTTTGTATCTACAGTTATTCTTAAAAAAACTATTGAAAAATAGTTTAAACTATATAAGTGATACATGAAGGTGTCTTTTCAGAAATGCAACCTCTTTCACTTTGCATAGCCTTAACTGGATCAAAGTAAACTTCTAGACCATATTGTTTACAAGGCATTGCAATACTTGTGTTTTGCTTCCAGTTTCTAATATTAAGGATATGGATGCTATGAAATACTTATATTTAAGCAAAAAAACCCTTTGAGAGATACTTTTTTCTGAAAATATGGAGAAACACCAGCAGTCAGAAAGCAGTCCTTAAAAATATTATTAGCTCTGTTGAGCAAATAACAAAAGCTTTGTTACTCTGCCACACAGTACATCTAGAAAGTGTTTACACATCCCTCAAGCTGAATTACTAGTGAAGTGAATATCTTTGAAAATACAAAGATTATTATAGTTTGCTTCCTTACACTTTTCACATCATGTAGATAACATTAGGCTGGTGTATAGGTATAAGTGAAATTGTTTCCATGAATATACATTTACTTTGTCATATGCATGTAATATATGGAATGAAATATCAGATACAAAATTAAAAAAATTGAGAGGAAAATAATAAAAAGAAATATGATTGAGGCAATGAACAGAGGACAAAAGTGGATTTACAACTAGAAAAATGTAGAGAACAGAGATTTGAGAAAAGAAAATGGGATGATTAAAAACTAGCCATAAAATAGTTATTAGAAATACGTAAGATGAAGTCAAAGCTTAGCATAAGGAATAAGTAGACACAATTTCTAAAATGTGACAGATAATAAGAGAAAAAAATTAAGAGAAAGCCCAAAGGAAATTAAAAATAGAGATATGGTAAGAATCTAAATGAAAAGTTAAAAAATTTGTACATGAGCAAATACTTAGCTATCACCAATTATTTAACATTTTTATCAATTTAAAGGATTATCAACAGAAGTAGTAAATTCTGAGGGAATATTCTGCCTTGTTTGATACTATAATAATGAAGGGCATATACTTAAGGTGATAATGTCTCTAATTAAATGGGATTATTCCTGAGTTAAACTTCAGTTCCTGTTGGTTAGCCCTGTGATACCCTACTTGCTTAATTCTACTCATGATAAAAAAGGAAAGCCCAATAAAAATAAAATGGAAACACGTGGAACTCTGAAGACTGCAAAAAAGTGTCAATACCTACATATTGAAAACAACCAGCTAATGGAAGAATTTACCATGGGAGCTAGCAGATTCTCCATCACTTGAAATGTTGCGATTGAATGGATGCTTTTCTGAAATGCATCATTTGTTCACAAATTATGTGTCTGATGAAGAAATTGTTAAGACTTTTTTCTCTGTGGGAAGATTGGCAACCACAAGTATTGTGAAGTGAAATATTCTGTTGCTGCTCTTTCAGAATAGCTCCTTGCATTGACATGCTGTTGCAGTGATATCGTTTGTGTGTCAGGATAGAGTTACTATGTAGGTGAGAGCTCCTGTAAAATAGCTAAAACTCCAATGGCTATGCCTGTCTGTTTCTATGGCTAGGCAAAGCCTAGCTAGGACGTCCCATATTTCATGTGGTAGTGAATGGCATCAGTGGTGCCTGTCTCCAGTAGCGTGAGGAGAAACACCTCAATTATCTCCAACTGTATTTTTTTAACCATTTTTATCTACTTGGAAATTGTTCAGATACCAAGAGAAGAACATAAAATTTTTCTTGCCTCTGAAATGCCTAATTTGCAGATTGCTGGAGGTGGGAGTGGAAACATATTACTACATGTTCTGTTCCTTATTCCTTTCCCACGTGTTTGCTACCGGACACCGGTGAACCTTTTATCTGGACCAGCACAGTAACTCTTACATCCTTTTGTTCTTATTGACCATGGTTTAGCTACCCTCAGTGCAGGCAGTGTTACTGTTTCTTACTTCCTGCCTGGTAGCCTGTAGATCAATTTTGTTTCAGACACATTTTACTTCTAACATCCAACTCCTCCATGCTTCAGATACCCTGAATAACACCTGGACATTCATTGCCTCCTTGCAAATCTTGCTAAAAATTAATTTTAAATGGCAATGAGATCCAGTTATCCTTGTACGTCTGTAGTCCTCTCTCAAGGGCTTCTGGACATGACAACTATAGGCCTACTCTGTGTATTAAAATCTCTCCACATATCAAAATCTTTTCATTTATACAGGTGGTTTTACTAATGACCTAATTATAGTTTATTTTCACCTTCTGATATATCATCTTATTTGATTTTCCTGCCATGTTAGGAAGACTGCCCACCTAAAATGTTAGGTATTCTTGACCTTAGTTATAGAAGTAAAATTAAACAGATAAACCAAAGCTTTTTTCCACCCTTCTTCCCTAAATATTGCAGCAAAATTGAATCCTGTATGAAACAGAAACCATAGAACTGTCTCTGCCATGTTTCTTCTCTTGGAGATGGACAGGCTCTAATCTCTACAGCAGGTCAGTTTTCTCCACTTGCTTTTCTAGATAAAGAATGACACGGACCCTTCTACCCATGTTTGTGATGGTACATAAGATAATACATTAAATAACTACATTTTATACCATTTGATCCTTCATAGAACAAGTACATCAAAATCAATGACAGAGAGGAAAAGATATATCCATATGGTATCTCCTGAAATATGACTGATTCAATCACAGCTCAGAAGAGTTCCTTCAGTTATAATTTGTTGAATATTTTATTTATAAAGTAGGTCTTTTGACCTTAGTTTATGCTAGAGAGAATGCCTGCCAAAGAGGTGACTATGAGCTAGCGGCCCCTTCGCAGTAGTGAGGCCAGGACTTAGGGATGTCTTGTTCCCTTGCTCTCTTCCTGCTCTCCCGCTCCCTGTTTGTTTGTTTGTTTTTAATAGAAATATTTATGTTCCTTCATCACCAAGTACTACTATGAGATCTCTGCTTTCTCTTGCGAGGCTTTTAGGTGAGTCTCAAAGTTTGTTTTTATTTTGGTTGAAAACTTGACTCAAGGTCTTTAGTGGATCCCAAGCCTTGCCCCTTTTTGTGATGGCAGGCTCTCTGTTGGCACCAGAGACAGAACACTTCTCCTTGATCTGAAAACATTTGGAATCAGGTCAGAGGTGACAGAACACAGAGCAAAAAAAAAAAAAATATCCAAGAAAAGAACCCTGAGGTCCATGCGATCATCCAAAGGGAATGCAGGAAGAAGTAGAGAAAAAAATATCAGCTGATACCATGATCAAGTGACAAGAAGTCTGATGCAAATTCCTGAATAATAGTTTGGAAATCAGTGTTTACGAGAAAAGTTTATGGAATTGCAAGGCAAAACATTGAGCAGATGCATATTTTTATCTAATCTTTTTTCTGTACTAAATTGTTGGTGCTATTTATAGCTCATAATAATCAGTGTACTCTTGGTAGAAGAGAATCAGGTCAGGGAATACTTAAGCAAACTGAACATACATGAGTCTATTGGCCCTGGTGGGAGGTAGCCACAAATACTGAGGGAGCTGGCTGATGTTATTGCAAGGTCACTCTTGATTATCTTTCAGAGATCATGGTAACTGGGAGAGGGGCCTGAGGACTGGAGGAAAGCAAATGTCACTCCTGTCTTCAAGAAGGGTGAGATGGAGGACCCAAGGAACTACAGGCTCATCAGCCTCACCTCAGTCCCTGGGGAAGTGACAGAAAAAATCCTAGAAACCATCTCCAGGCAGATGAAGCACAAGGAAAACATAAAGAGTTGTCAGCATTGATTCACCAAGAGGAAGTCATGCTTGACCAACCTGACAGCCTTCTACACTAAAATGACTGGATTGGTAGGTGAGGGAGAAGAGTGGATATTGTCCACGTGGACTTCAGTAAGGCCCTTGACAGTGTCTCCCATAAGATCCTCATAGAAAGCTGTTGATGTATGGGCTGATCTATTTGAAGATGTCCTTGTTCACTGCTGGAGGGTTGGACTAGATGACGTCTGAAGGTCCCCTCCAACCTAAACCATTCTATGATTCTATTCTGTGATTCTGTGGATGAGAAGACAGTGAGGTGGATTGAAAACTGTCTGAATGACTGGGCCCAGAGGGTGGTGGTGAGGGATGCAAAGTCTACTTGGATGCTAGTGACTAGTGGTGTACCTCAGGGATCTGTACTGGCTACAGTCCTGTTTAACATCTTCATTAGTGGTCTAGATGATGAGGCAGAGTGCACCCTCAGCAAGTTTGCTGATGACACAAAACTGGCTGATATGTCAGAGGGTCACGTTGCCATCCAGAGGGACCTCAACAGGCTAGAAAAATGGGCCAACAGAAACCTCATGCAGTTCAACAAGAAGTGCAAAGTCCTGCAGCTGGGGAGGAACTACCCCAAGCACCAGTACGTGCTGGGGATCACCCAGCTGGAAAGCAGACTGGCAGAAAAGGCCCTGGGGGTCCTGGTAGACACCAAGTTGAATGTGAATCATCCATGTGCCCTTGTGGCAAAGACAGCTATGGTATCCTGGGCTGCATTAGGCGAAGTGTTGACAGCATGTCAAAGAAGGTGATTCTTCTGTCAAGTAATCTTCCTGTGAGCTAGTATTAAAACAGCAATAAGAACAGAGAGACATTTTGTTGCTGACTCAGTTTTGAGGAATTTGTTTTGGTTTTGCCTGTGACACCACTGAAGGTTTTTCAGTGAACTGGAGGAGGCAAGGGGAAAACAAGAGTAGTTAAATGTGGCAGCATTACACAAAAGCTTTATTATGCGCCCCACATATCAGCAGTTTCTCTCAATTTTAGAGGTTTTTTTTGTGTTGGATTCCAGCTCTGTGTAACTCATGTTCTGGGTTGCCCAGTTAACAGGTCTGGATCCTTTTCAGACTACTCCCCCACTCCTCACACACCACAGTTGAACATCTTTGTCCTGCAGAAGCAACCTGCCCTTAGAGGTGGGTGGTGATACCTGCAGGCCTCCCCAGGTAAGGGAGATCTATCGCTCCTACGCTAGACGCTAACTACTTCACCATGCCTCATGAGCAGCTGCCCTACTGCTATAACCTATCTCACCTGATAACACTGGATTATCACCCTGTAATTCCTCCCGCTTTGCTGTTTACTCACTCCAAACATTACACTCGCAGATGGTGAGCATCTCCCCTTCCCTGTTCCAATCATCATTTGGCCATGCCACAGCACACAGTTAGTTCTTTTTAATCTTTCCCTATAATTAAATGAAAAGCCAATTTAAAAAGCGCTGTAATAAAGTCTCTTCTCCCGAAATGAAATATAAAAATAGTTGCTTCTTTTTATGTATTGTAAGCGATTAATAGAGAACGGGGCCATTTCAGTAAGGACTTCAAACAAACATGCCTTCGTGCAGTGGTGCTGTTGCTGCTGGGGAGGAAGAGATCTGTTCTGCCTGCTGACACTGGGTTTTCTCTTTCATGGCCATTTTTCATACCTGCAAAACACTTTGTGGACTCTTTAAGCAGGGAAGTGGGGGGAGGAGGGACAGAGGGTTGATAGGTCTACATTAGCTCATTAAAAACTAAAAAACCATTTCTATTTTACATAATTTAACATGGCAAACTATTAAAAAAAATAAGGTGAAAACTGCAACCCCTAGGCATGCGTTTAAAACATCCTCATTTAGATGCTAATTTTGATTCCTAGTGTATGGCTGGTTAAAAAAAAAGCCATTAACAAAGGGGCAGATTACTTAAAAGGCATTATTAGGCAAATATGTATGAGTTTTCTGATACCAAGTGGCCCTTTTATGACTGAATACAGCTGCTAAGTAGAGTGACATGGAGATATTTGTTTTAAAAGGAAAGAAAAAAACCACCAGATTTAAAAAAAAATACAAACCAAAAAACAATAATTATATAGAGTGTAAATCACACAGGTAAAAAAATGCTTTAAAAGGCAAGTAATACTTTCTCCTTTAAATATTTAGAGAATGTGTGGCTCTGCAGGTGATGTATATTACCAGCTGAATTCTAAGATGTACCTAACATTTAGGTAATAGTGAAACAAATGTTAAAATGTTGCTATTTAATTCTAATCATATATCCTGTTTTGTGTGTTAGTAAAACAGCATTGACAGAAAAGTGAAATGAGGAAAATAACAGGCAACATGAGAGGAAAGTGCATTCTTTCCAGCTGAGACTGAACTCATGACTGGCGAAAAGAAGGTTATAATGATATTAAAATGAAAACTGTTCAGACAGAAAAGATATAAGTAAATGTACTGTGCTGTATAAATTAAATGAGTAATAGAGGATGGGCAGATGGTTGCTTAACTGCATCACAGTAAAAGAACAGTGAATAGGTCTTCAGTGAGGGCTCTCTTTCTTAACCTGAATAACATTTTCTTTAACAGGGGAAAGGCTAAGGGAATTTCTAACCCTGAGAAGAAGAAATTAATTTGAAAAGCCGAGCTAATTTGACTCTGTTTTGGTTGTCAGGATATTTGAATAATTTTTATATTCTCTGTAAATTATCCAGTTAAGAATAGGGTGCCTAAGCCAGAAACGGCTGATCATTCAGACCGTTGCAGCCCCCAGCAGCCACAGGAAAGGTATTTCTCCTCTGGAGAGTCCATGGTGTTCTTCACTAGCCCTTCTCTTGGTAACCACAGGACAGTTTGAATTTGTTAGCATTAACATGTTTGAACTATATAAAGAAACATGTATTAGAAATGAGAGCAGCTCTTCCCCTTCCTCCCTCAGATCTTCCCTTTTACATGCAACATTAAAACTTGTCAGAGCAGATTCTCCTTATACCACAGTTCAAGGAGTTAAACTGATGTAAAACTCAAAGTAACTGTGGAGAGAACTCAGCCTACCGGTACATCTTGTTAGCTGAGGCAGGAGAGAGAGAGAAAATGAATTGTTTGTTATGAAAATGAGATACTACTTGGATATATAAGAACAATCAGATATCTGTATTTGTGTGCTAGTTGAGCTCTTTTATTTCCCTTCATTAATAAAAAGGTTAGGAAAAAATACAAGGATTTAGCGACTCATGTTGCAGTTCTTTAAAATGCACCACGGCAATCACTATCAGTAGAGCCACATGCATCATCATATTTAAATTGCTTTATTATTGCCTGGGAGCTTAAGTACACAGGTAAATGAAGAGTAACCGTGGAAGTCTTATCTGAAGTTAGTCCCCAAATACCTATTTGACTCAAAACAATTATTTTATGAAGTGTTTTGTATTTGATATTTTTAAAGCTTAACACCATTGGGTATCTCTGAATTATTACATACCCTTACTTCTCCCTTCATTTCATTATTTTAGGATGAAGCAATATAAATTGAGATTTCAAGAAAACCAAAAGTATACTGGCCTAAACCAAGTCTAATTCATGATTATCCATCCCAATAGTGCTGCTTTGTGTACTTGCCAAATGAAATTGAAAAGTGAGTTACAGCAAATGTAAAGCTTTTTCCTAGCACAGCTGTAATGTGGAAGTGGAAATGATTTGGCAATATCCCACACAGCTGAATCCTGGCATGAGGTGGAGTTGAAGTAAGGATGGGGTAGTAGCGTACGCTACTGTTTTTAGTATAGGTGTATATTAGTTTTCTGTTGCAAGTCAATTAATTGCCAGGTAGCTAGAGGTTGTTTAGTTGTATGTAAAGGGTATTGTGGCTATAGTGTAAGTGAGGCACTGCATGCATGTAACCTGTGGAATATAGAACAAAAGTGAAAATCACAGTTTACTGAAGTAGAACCAGTGGAAGCGTGCAACAGGGGAGCAAGCAGGATGAACAGGACTAAGCTAGGTGTATGAACAGAAGAGAGATTTAACTTTAAAAGGAGGAAAACCTGACTTTGTTTCACATCATAATGTCTGGAGAGAAATAAGTAAAGGACTGTAACTCTCTCCTGTATTTCTGTGAAGTTATTTCTGACATCCCACTGTATGGGAATGGGTAACCAGTGTTTCAGACAATCAGTCACAATGTTGAGTGCAGAGGAAGGAGGAGGGTTCACTACTGCAATTAAAAGAAGGAAGGCCACTTAGTAATAAAATATTCCATGTAAATTTTTTTCAATCTTTGAGATTTGGGCACTTTTCAAACAGGGACAGGATTAAAAATATTAGATAAGTTTATGCTTGGTGAGAATCTATAAAGAAGAACATGCTGAATCTATGGCTGCTACAGATGGGCAGCTTATTTGGCCTCTACATTTTACACGACAGCTAGAGAAAAACATCTAGCATCAAATCAAAGACATTAAGTATATGCTGTTTTAATACTGCAAAGGAGTTATAGCAGCATGCGCTTGCCATGCCAGCCATCCAAGATTTACCATTGCTCATAATATTAGTTAAAATGGCAGTTTCCTCCTTCGTGTTTTTCTAGCTCTTTATTTACATATGCAGGTATCGACTCTGTTGCAGGGCAACAGGAGGGTTCAGGAATAAGCCAAGGTCAAGCTTCTTTTTTGTAGGTCCATCTCGTTTCCTAAATAAATTGGATGTGGTTGTTGTGATTAGATGGCCTGCAGCATTTGGTTCAGAAGGTGAGATGGGTATTTGGGGTGTGTGTGCTCTTTTGTTTCTTTTTTCTTCGGTGGTTTTTGTTTTGCAGGGTTTTTTAGATAGCTATTATTCATCTTTGGTCTCTTTTATTTCCTGGTTGATGTGATGTTGCTAAAAAAACCAGTCTTCTAGAGCATGGACAAAAAATGTATATTTTCTATGCTTGATGTTTGAGCAATAAGGGTAGAAGAATCAACAACTTAGCTGAGATAGTACCAAATAAAGATGAATTAAACAAGAGGAGTGAAAATTGAATTTTATCAAAGCTGCCATTTCTGGCAAGTGTTTACTGCACCAGTTTACGATGAAATATTTAATAATTCTGCTTCCTTTCAGACTGCAGTTTTTATTTCACCTCTCAAATAAGGGGCAAGTCCTGGACAGGAGGTCATTAATTTTCCCCTTCAGTCACCACCTCCTTAAAGCCACTAGAGTTAATAGGGCTGCATATTAATCAGGGCCTTGAGTCCTCTTTGTAGGAGAAAGGCAGGAAGGAGGGGGTCTCTGAATTTACACCATTAACTTTAGGTGACAAATAAAGGCTGTTCTTCCTGCTGGGCTGTCACTTAGGATGCCTGGTTACAGCTGCACAGCTGATATGTTGTATTTTTATGCGGTGGTAAAGATGAAGAAGGGTTAAGGCAGGATGCACTGTGCACAGGCAGAGCTGAACACAAGGAATACGTTCCTCGCCAGGAGCCAGTCTGAAAATGTCATTTATCCACGTTGTGCAATAAACAGCTCTCACGCAGGCATCTCAGAAGCATAACCAGAAGCACCTCTGTGCTTGAAACAAAGGATAATTTAGATTTCCAAATCCCTGTAACAGTCACAGGAGTCCACCTGCTGTCCTCCAAAGGTCAAAGTATCCTTTAAAACTAAAGGATAAAACTAAACTGTGCTACAGAGGGCTGGGCTGGGACTGTGACGGTCCTTGGGGATGTTCCTGAGAGGCTGTTGCCATTGTTCCCCCTGCCATGATGTACCAGTCTATGGGGCTGCGTGGAGGGAGCAGGAGTGCAGCAACGGTTTGTCCTTGTTTTTGTCCTTTTGAATTTGACTGACTAACCCACTGTCCTGATAAGGGCACATGTGCAAGCAGAAATGACAGGTGAAAGGCAAGGTTTGGGAAATTGTGCCTGTAGACAGCTGACTGCTACCTCCTCACACTCTCCTTGCTTCAGAGATCCAAATATTAAACTAGCTATTGAGGTGGTGGTTTTGATTTCTCATGTCAAAGGGTCTCACATTTTTTCTAGAGGTGGAGAGAGTGAAAGCAACTGCACATAGCTGAGCTAGGGAATATGCAGTTTCCTCCACCATTACTTAAAGGAGGCAGACAGTTAGTAACGACCAAAAATAAGGCTGCTGGTGTAGATAGTCACGACATCGTCAGCCTGATTGAAAAAACTAATTATATTTTTAATTTTAAACACATGAATAATGCCACCCACTTCAGTCCCAACTGTAGTCAGTGGTGTTACTTGTGCTAAGGTTAGGTAAAACTTAATTGGGGCTACTCTTATAGGAGGTATGAACCCTTAATTAGGAAAAAAAAAAAAAAAGAGAGAGGAAAATTCACAGTATCCTTACTTAAGTGAGACAAAATCCTTTTACATTACTAATTTATTTACATTTAATTATTTTTCCTCAATAGTTGCCTGAAGGGGAAGTTAAAATCCTCTCACTTTGGAAACTGAAAGCCACATTGCTAATGTTAATAAAACTATGATTAAAAGTGCTGCTAACAATAACATAATCATAAAAGTATTTCCCTGTTTTCTATTTTGCAAATTCCCAGACTTTTCTAAGGTTTCAATTTTTTAAATGAAGATAAAATTTTCAAATAATTTTTATGCAGAGTAAGGTACCTCTACTTTTTCTTTCTGCTCCCTGAAATGGAAGAGAAAGGAATGTCAGCTTTCAGAGATGTGGTGGGATAAAAAGACCTGATCTTCATCTTCTTTAATAGCTTTTCATGATTGGCTGGCATGTTTTGACTGAACTGGAATGTGGTAACTTTTCTTCGTGCTGTGAAATCTCATTAAATGGGTTTCACTGTGATTGTTACATAGAATAAGTCTTTATTTTCCTAATGATTTATTTTCCTGTGGCACATTTTGCATAGAAAAAGAATATTTCATATCAACAAAGGTTGAGGTTGTATTGCTTGAAAAATTCTGTATTGTTCTTGGATCCTCATGAGGATTTATCTATGTGCATTTTCATCCACATGCATTTGATTTGTTGTAGTATAACTAGGTAAGCCTATAGCTCTAAAACATTGGTGGTTCCTAATTCCAAGCTCCCTACGGTAACTTGAAATCCAGTTGACTTAAAAGATGAAGCAAGAGCTATTTATTTATGTACAATGAAACTGCTTTCATTTGTGTGTTAGTTTACACTTTGTATTAGAGACCATTTAAAATATATTTAGCTGGAGTGTTCTTTCAATAAAGTTCACACTTCTTGTAATTGCAGGAATCAATCTTTTATTCCACATAAAAATTGATCCCCATTTGGTTTTATCTCTGTTCTTGGTTTCCCTCCTGGGAATTCAACAAATTTTTTTAGAAAGAAAATGACATGAAGTTCATACTGGCATCCTCTCTCTCTCTCATTCTTGGATGATAAATTCAGGCAAGCAGAGGATGCTAACCTGTTAATAATACCTCCTGTTATTGCTACAAAGATAGGCTGGTAGATGAAAAGGAGAAAATATTGATAATTCTCCAGGGTTTGCAAATGGTGAGAGTGGAGCCAAAACTGAGACTGCCACTTGTCATGCTGACTGTTTCCATATGCTCTCCCATTTCTCTGCCTTTATCTAGTTGTTGTCTCCTGGCTTACTCGGCAAGATTTCTGGGACAGAGATATTTTTCCTGTTAAAACGGGAAGGGTCTGGTTCTGTGAGTAGAAGCCTAGGCTCCGCTTCTGTTCAGTTGTATAGCAATAATAAATGGAGTATAAAGCTTTTACTAGGGTTTTTAGCCTCAAAGGAATGGACAATGTGAATATTAGTCATTCTAATTTGATAATTTTGATATTTAGGCAGTTTCAAAATCTGTTTTTATTGAATAGTTTTAGTTTTGTTCAGATATATGCTCCCAATTAAAGAGAAGGTCTCCTGCTGTTGGTAGAGCTTTGAAGATTTTTTTTATAGTCAGTTAAATCTGTTAATTCTTTTTGAAGTGATTTCACATGATTAAGGTTGTGAGTGTCCATAATCTATCAGGACAACAGCTAATTCTGTTGTGCTTTAGAAAAGAGGGTAAGTGGCTTTGATTTATCAATATTTTGGGGTTTGGGGGTTTTTTTTTTGTGTTTTTTTTTTTTTTTTAATTTCCTATCTCCTTTTGTTGGGAGTCCTTGATGAGCAGAAAGTCAGTACTCTAAGCTCTTGGAGAGTGAATAATCAGCAGTATTATTTGAATCACTCCATATTTAGTTCCAGATGGATTTAGCATGGAATTCAGAGCTTGGAAGGGCTGGGGTTCAAATAAACCCTTTCCTGATGGTCTCCCATAACTCCCTGGCCTCAGGTCTGCCCCCAAACTCCCTTTCCACTACTTGCCTAATGTTTTAATTCTGCTGAGACACCCTGGTACACTAACTGGACCTGACAGCAAGATGCAGCCTGACCTAACAGTCATAAGACCATCAAGAGTTGTTGAGTATCTGTAAGCAAAGATTAGCTGGGTTTCTAGAAACAGAAGTGGGCAATAACTTTGATCCTAATGGTAGCTATATCTGGATAGTCAGATTTGCAGTTCTGAGACATGACACAAATGTGATTTAAATAAGCTGAATTATCACCCACAGTTGATACAAGGAGGGTGGAAATGGATGTGTCTGAGAAGTTAGAAACAGACAAGACCGAGCAGTTTGCAATGGAAAAATACTTCAATGGTGAGTAGATGAAGAAGACCAAGTGTCTTCCTCAGACGTGAATCCCCTAAGGCCAATGTTTCCTTGTACTGAAAACTTGCTTTCTGTGCCTAGCTGACATACCATTTAGTGAGCATTTTTCCAATGCAAAAGCCACAGTCGCTATTTGATAGAACAGGGGAGGAACCTGTGGAAGTGAGCAAGGACTAGAAAGGAAATCTGGAAAATTTTAAGTGGTTTTTGGCTCAGTGAAAGGAAAAATAAGAACATTGTGGAGTTGGGCCAGTGAAGCTGCAGGAAAGAAGGAAATGGCATCAAACTGCTTATAAGCTCCTGCCCCATTTTATGCAAATAAGATCTCACTTGGATGTTTATGGACAAAAATGAGGCAAATTACTGCACTGAAACAAACCCCAATACTTAGGAAGAGGAAGTTCTTCCAAACATTGGGGTGCTATTTCCCATGACAGCAAGGGAAGGTGGCAGGAGGGTAAAGAGGGGGGGCATGAAGCAGGGCCAGGGCAGCAGCATAGTTGCTCCTCTGGGTATGGTTACAAGGCAGTACACAGCTACAGCCCCCTCAGTCCCCTCTTCCCTGTGAATATACACCCAAAAAGGTTAATAACTTCTTGATGTAGTTTATAATGGTGAGAAAATAGAGTAAGAGGATGAGGGAAAGTTGTTTTAGTAGCTGACCAGTGTCCAGTTTTCAATCCCACTATTTAACAATGAGCACTTCACTGGTAAGCCACAGGGAAAAAGCCAGAGGGACAGAGCAAAAGAGGAGAGGAAAAGAAATCAGGAAGGAAGAGAAATCAGGGAGGAGGAGGAGAACAGCAAATGGGAGCAAATCGGTAAGGAGTGGTCAGAGTGGCTATCCTGGTGTCTGTCCCAGCAGCGATGGGTTTGGGACAAAGATAACATCTGTGACAAGAGCACAGTGTTCTGTTATGGCTCGATTCTGTTACAGAACAGCCTTTCAGCTATGGCTGTATGAATGCTTAAAAAGAAAAATTTAACTATACAGATACACAGAATATATAAATCCCAGTCCAACAAAACACTTGCCCATATGTTTACTTCTAATGACATAAGCATTCCCAGCTGCTGTGACTAATGATATTCTAGATGTCTGAGTTATTCCAAAAATGTGGAAAATGGTTTAGGGTTCATCAATAATATTTGTGTCATAAATGGATCTTTTTTTGTGTTGAACATTTTTGTGATTTTAAAAATATATTTCAAACAATTTTTGCCAATAGGGTAAACTAAAATATTTCTTTTTATTTTGGAGCAAAGTGTTCAACATTTTTTCTGGTTCTTTCCCAGTTCTTTCTCCTCGCATTCCCACCCAATTTATCCTATAGCCATTTGGTGCTGGTATAGACTCATAAACCACTTTCAACTTCAGTAACTTTTTCTGAAAAAGACCTTAACATTTTTTTAAAATGAGTTTAAGTTCTGAATAAATGTTTAAGAATTGGATTTAAGGCAAAAGAGAGCATTTAATGGTGTGGAATAAAAGCAACAAAGGCAGATCAACAGGGATGTGGCAGCTTACCTCCAGTGGATGTTAATAAAATGTGTCTGCTGCCCTGTACCGTTACACAGACAGCATATGGTACAAATACTTCATAAATATCTTATTTTAAAATGTTCTGGAGAGTCCTAAAATGCTTTTCAGTTCCTTATTTTGCATTCTTATGGCTTGTAAAGTCAGTATTTCTTAATATAGTATTAGAAGTCCATCTTTAGAGGCCTAGGAGAAAATGAAAAACTGCAGTTGAGACATTTTAAAGACTTTTAGAAACACCTATCTTATAAACAGCAAATGTTTCAGCTTTAACATCCAGGATCATGCATAATAACTGTGGGCTAGAAATGGAGTGCCTTGTAACAACAACAAAAAACCCTCATCTTTAGCCTCAAGGAGTCTCATGGTTCATGAGATAGCATACTTTTAAACCCTTCATAGACTTAAAGTTTTTTGTGCTAAGCTTTGGGACAGTGTGATTCCTGTAATGAAACTCTGTTTGGAAAAGGGTACTATTTTTAATGGTGCATGTTCAAATCTCCTTAAAGTTTTGGATGGGACTGAGTAGTCCTGGACAGAGATGGATTAGCGGGCAGAGTGAAGGAGAGACATGATTAACGCAGCTGCATTAAAAGATGCATGATAAATGCAATTTATCCCATGGCTATCACCATCACATATGTGCTATATAATTTAATATTAAATAATAGTAGGAGGTTTGTTAACCAAATGGTAGGAGCGCAGATGAGGGAAAGGGTGATTGAGGGGTTAGTGTTGGGAGTGATGTATTCACTGATAAGAGTGTAAAGGATTATAATTGTAAAGGGGCTACTGGGTAACGCACAGTAATCAAATATTGCTTCTTGTATTAACATGATTTATTGCTCTTTCCTGAAATTAAAGCTGCTAGAGGCATTTTATGCTTAGGAACCAATTTTTGGAAAGGACTTATCCAGTTTTAAGGAGGAAAACATATAGGAATGAATAACTCCACATAATTGTTCATACTCCTCTTATGTCCCACAGTTTTTCATGGAAAAGTAATAAAATAGCAAGGGAATTATATTATAGTGCCTGAGTCTTTCCTCTACTTAAGTAATAAAATACTGGGACATGGACTTGTGGGATGTTTCTGAAAATAAGTAGTACCTTTAAAGCTATCGTTTTTGACCAGCCATTTGCCTGTCTGACATGAGAGGGTTTGTATTTAATTGTCTCTTATGCAACTAGATGCAATTATTTTGCCTTGTTAGAAGAATTATTCAGACTCTGCTTCAGTGTTCTTTTGTTCACATTGTTAGGCTTTCTAGTGAAAGTCAAGGCATATATGCCTGTTTTGATTAAGAGGTGAATGCTTTATTTAATTCAGAGTGCAGCCTGGTACCATTGTGTTGGGATCTTGAAAGAGCAACAGATAATAATCTTTAGTAGCTTTATAAAAGAATGATAAAGATGCCCTATTTCACCCTCCTTTTTATTGGGAAAACTTTCTTTTGCAGGGCAAACACCTAGGAGGGGGAATACCACAGTCTTCCTGGGCAAGGTCCAGTGGTTATCGTTTTCCCTTTAGAGCAGGGCATGAAGTCACCAGCTCTCAACCCACTAATCCTGGAGAGCATCTCACAGGAAGGTGTCTGCCAGCCCCCCTCCCTGTCACATCTTGGGGGAGCAGCTTCTGTGACAGCCAGGATGCCGAAGAAGAGTGCGGTAGCACAGGGCAGAGCAGGGCTGAGAGGGGCATGGGTTTGCTGAAAGGGAAATGCTGTCCACAGGCAGTTGCTGTAGTGTCTGATGTGAGGAGTCCAGTGCAGGAGAAAGACAGGTTGGTACAATTTCATGGCAGAGCATTTCCTCCCTGGTTTCTGTGTGTAAAACCTCTATAGAAATATGACATGGGGGGGTGTGTCTTAGAAGTGAAGGCAAAGAGCTACAGACTCCACTCTGCACCTTTTCATAACATGGTTTCCCACAGGAAAGCAGACACTAGATGCTATATCAGATGTATTCCTCTGTTGTTTGGGCACTTCCAGACAATATTTTACTCCGAGGCTTTTGTTGCTTTCTGAGGCATGTGCAGACCAGTAGGATGAGATTTTTCCTTTGAATGCTTAAGGAAAGAATTAGTTGGTGCAAGGTGTGAGAGTGCTTTACTTGTCAAAATTCACAGTATTTTTGCAATGATATCTCAAGAAAGGAGATTTCCACTGGGTGCTTTTGACATTTGTACAGAAATCCACAGGATATTTTGGAATCTAGGCCCTCAAAACTCCAAACATGTGGCAGCTGCAGCCAAGCTGGCAGTGGTCCCTGGTAACTGGGAGAGCAATAACAACCAAACACTGCAGAAAAAGGTGGACTGTGCCTGAACCTGTGCCTAGGCCCTGCTTGGTTAACTGATGTAGCCATACCTGAGAGTCTTGGATGTGATCCTTAGGTTGGATCTTTACTAAGAATAGTAAGTGGTGAGAAAATTTTAACAACATATCTTCCTGCACGTGCTTTTGTAACTCCAAAAATCCCTTTGCAATACACTTTACAAGGTTTAAAGTGATAAAGAAAAGCCCTGGTAATGTTCTATCAGATCTGATGTTAAACTTCTTGAAGTTCTGCAGTTTCTTTGATTTCCAGGGCTCTTATTCAGGATTTGGGTGCATGCCAACTGTTAGTTCTGGAAGGAGAAGAAGTCTGGTCAGTCCCATGAAGTACTGTGATGATCTTTTCCTAGGGAGCCATCCTTATGCTCCCCTTTCTTTGAGCTGCTTTCTTAGCCTTGAGGCAAGATCTAGTCCCATCTGTCCTTCCTGATGCATGCATCTACTTCTTCAGCCATGCCTTGGAATTGCTCCTTTCCCCTTCTGTAAGAAAATCCATGTTTATAAAGTGGTTATGGTCCTATGAGATAGCTTGCAATTTTTGTTTGCCATTTTCATTTCTAAGTTTATTGTTTAGAAATATTTATAGGATACTCCTGTGTGGTATGGCCAAGTTTGTTTTCACATGAACCTGAGTCTTATTACTGTCTGATTTTTAAAATTATATATGTAGCTTTGTCATAGTACCACCCACAATTCTCAAGTGGTATTGGCTAAGCATACGCAAGCATAGGCACAAACAGCGCTTACATGTGATGAACCATAACAGGTAGGTCTTAAAAGCCCCTATATCAGCATCCAGCATTGTGCTATTATCTTAGGAATGAACATTTCAATGCACAAATCTTCTTTTCTAGAGGCTACAGGCAAGTGAGGCTCCACAAGACTGTGAGGCAATGTTGTTCTGTAGTACAGATATAGTTTGTGCTTAAACAGTGCTGAGAAATATATATTCAGTGCTTAGAAATAAGGTCATTCTAACATTAATACCTGAAATTATGGTTGTGTTCAGAAAATGCCTTCCATCTATTAAAATGCCTTTGAGGAGGTTTGCCACCGTTCCATATGACAGCGCAGGAAAAAAAATTGCTACTTAATTTCAGGAAATGTTTAAAAAGGCAATCAGAAATAATCAAAAATCACCATCTCTTTTGGAATTGCAGTATGATACAAAAGTTAGAAATAGTAGCTAATTTCATGGAGCATTTCTCAATTTTTCTATAGCTCAGTTGATATTCTTGGGTGGTAATTTGTATCAAACACTAATTTAGCAATAATAGTGCTTTAGAAAGAAAGAAAATTAAATAATTGTTATTTAATGGCATACTGAAACATTAGAGTCTTCTTATTCACTGTTTACCTGGAAGAATTCTCCATATCAACTCTTGCCACAAATAAATGTGAACAAGTTACCATTTGTCCTGTTTAGAGAGCAAGAAATATATTTAACACATAAAGTATCTGTCTTTATTTGGACCAAACATGAGACAACAGAATTTGGAAGGCTTGGGAATGAAATTAAAACAAATCATTTAAATAGCTTAATTGACTGAAAGTGTGAATAACAGATTGTAAGTATTTTCATAAATTCAGCAAATGCGCCATAAGTGGAATTTATCATTCAGTGGATGGAGGGAGGTTTCCAAAATCTTACAGAATTTGTTATTTTCATTCCTGCTCTGCAAAAAAAGAAAAAATTAAGTACACGGCTAACTGTACTGATATGTACTGGGTTCTTATGCCCTCGGGGGACACAATATTTCTATGGTTATATACTTTCCCAGAATGGAGCCTTTGAAGGTCTATCTACATATCCAAGCATGCCTTTATGTGTCTGCAATTGCTATCATCCACATGTCAAGAGCAGCTAGGACCAAACTCTAAAAGTCTGTTCTATCAGTGACCCTCTTGGATTTGTCTTGTGCATTCAGAAAAAGTGGGATTCAGCCCCTGGTCAAAACGCTGATTTGGCAACAACAACTTAGCCCAATTCCCAGAGCAAAGCTCCTTTTTACTTCTGTTGGAGGCAGGGCCAAGCACTACATTTTCACCTCTGACTGCTGGTCATGAAGTAATGCATAATGTCACTAGAGGTTTTAGCTCAGATTCAAAGGTTAAATGGAAGGTCTATCCTTGCTTAAACCACAAAAGAAAATTGTTAGTCCTTGCTGAGTACTTAAGAAAGAATGGCTTGTCATAAACACTCAAATCTCTTTAGTCACAGAATTCCTAGGATTGCCGTGAAAGGCTGTGATGCAATGAAATAGTGGTGACAAGTGACTGGTAAATAAAGCAACCACTTTTACAGTGCTTTATCATAGCGTCCGCCAACTTTATGTGTTTGAATCATTAAATATCTTCCATATTTCTACAAACCCTATTTTACTGTACTTTTCCCCCTTAGCCTTCCTAACCGTACTATTGGCTATAGATTTTATTTTATGCTTATGAAATATCTCTCTGCTATTGTTGTTCTTCTGGTCATGAAAAACAGTGGTATTTTTAAAAATTAATTATCCAGATGCCTTTATTCAGGATTTTTATAAAAAGTTATTCATAGTGAACTTCTAGATCTTGAGTATCTCCACAGATTTTATATAGATATTATTGTACTATCTTTCCCAGGAAATGAAGGTATGTTCTTCTTTACCAGACAGAGGTCTAATGTCAATTAGAAAAAAAAAAATCACTAAACAGCTTTTTAAAAAAATATATTTCATACAGTAATCAGAAAAAAGTTTTAATTGGCAATGAAAATTTTAATGAATTACAAATAGCAAAAGTCTGTTAAGTTGCAGAAAGACGTGGATACAATATTAACAAGGCAAAGAAAACTGCCAATTGTTTTGCGATAGGTTTGTTTGTGTTTGTATGCATGAGGCAGAGGGAAAGCGAGCCCTATACTTAAGTGAAAATAGTAAGCCAAATCAATCCTGTTATTTTTTTAAAGCATGGAAATCACAGCTTCAGATGTCACAAGTGCTAACATGATACACCATTCCAGCACTTGTAGCTCTAGAATGATATACTTTTTACACTTACTAATCTGAATCTTGATATATTGGAACATCACCTAATTTTTTTTTTGTCAGAGCACTCCACTAAAGTGAAATTTAACATCTTGTTTGTTGGAAACTTAGCTTGTAAAATCTGGCATTTTCATGTTTTTAAGGAAGCATGGAAACACACATTTCTTAGCTTCTGTACTGTTTTAGCAGTTCACATTTTCATTTAAATCTTCAAACTGAACGGAATTTAAATCTTATGCCTAGGTATCATTAATAAAAATACTTCTTCAAGTCACAGTCATACAAACAGCAAATCTATGAATAAGAGAGATGACAGTAAGAGGAAACATATTTAATATACTATATGTTATTCTTTTTTCCCTCCAACCCCAAGTAAAAGTTTTGTTTTGGAGTGCACTGCTTACTTTGGGCTTAAAGGATGTTTGCCAGATACTAGCTGTGCTTTCAGAAAATGCTTATTAATATTAAGTAACAAAATGTAAAGGAAAAAATTCTTCTGACAAATGTTGCCCTTGGAAGAAAGAAATTATTAAATCAACAGTTACACCTGATTTCTGCACACTGCAAGGACATTGACACGCCTACTAAGTTATGCCTTGTTATTTTTTTATAAATTTCTGTTGTTTGGAGATCAGACTTTGTATGATGTGTGAATGTATTTCACGCCCTTTTTTCTTTACGTGGTCCCTTTCCTACAAGATGAGGTTGAAATATTTGTTTTTTGAATGCTAGGTTGGTATGGGAAGAAGGAATAGGTCCTGGCTTTTCTCTTCCCTGGAGCCTAGGACCACTGTTATCTGAAATATTTTGATGTTTGGGTCTTTACCGTAGAGGTCCAAAGGGAGATGAGATGTTCTGCAGTGAGATATCCTGAGCAGTGTTCACCAGGAATACCAAAAACCTCGAAGGGCAGTTGAAAGAACACCAGTTAAGGTCCTGATGTATACCTGTGACCAGTCCTTATGAAGAGGACCAAGGGGTCTGCACAGTATCAGAAGTAAGAGCAGTTTTTGCCAGCTTTGGTTTGACAGCATCTCAGCATTTCTCTCAGAATTAACATTGCTGAGCTGTTGTCACTGAGGTGGGCTGCTGGCAAACCCCATATCACAAATAACTGCTCTGGAGGCCCCAGTGTTTGTCACAGAGGTTACTGGGTAGTACCGTAGCAGAGAGATGTGAACGTTTCACCCCCATTTTGATCACTGCTTCGACCAGCAGTTAAAAGCTCTGTCTTTCATTGGAGCTGTCTTGTAGCTCAAATGCTGGAGACTTTTCCAGGTGCTCCGGTTGCTTCCAGCTACAGGCAAACTTTGGCTATTACCAGATGATGTTTTAATATTTTCCCTTGCATGTAAGGAGACACGGAAACAGTACCTGTCTTGACAGACTAGGACTCTGACTACATAGAACATACGGATTCTGACTGATTGTATGAATTTTGTATTACTCTGTCATATATTTTCTAGCAAAGTGCTAACATACCGCCTAGCCTGGCCTAGCAAACACTGGTAACATACAACCTAATCTTGCCTAGAAGCAGCTGCAAGTCAGTATAAGACAGGGTTGCAATTTTGGATTAAATGAAGGGTTGGTGCCTGGGAGAACTTGTTTATTTCTTCCAGCTGTGACATTTGGTCTATTAATGTTGTTTAAACTGCATAAACCTTGCTTACATGTGTACTTGGACCACTGTTGCTACAGCAATTCTTCGTCTAAAAGATCATTAACAATAAGTGACGCAGTCCAGTAGGATGACAAGTGCATTGCTATAGAGTGGCCAAGAAAAAAGAAACTATTTCTTCCTAGTTATTAACAAAGATTAGGTTAAAACAACAGAAAATCCTTGACAGAAAAGAAATGACAAAGACAAATGAATTCATTCCTGTCGGTGAAAACAGACAAGCTGCCAGGACAGGGGAAGCTTTTAGCTCCTCTCCTAGCGGAGGCTCAGGGAGCGAAGCAGGCCTGGCCAGAGCCCAGCCCCAGATGGAAGGAGAGAGATGCAGGAAGAAGCTGGGATTGCTGAAAAGGCTGGGCAAACTCAGCAGGTTTTCACTGTGAGAACAGGAGGGATTTCTGCAGAGAGTTTGCTATTACTTGGTACACTGCACCCAAAAGGCAGCACAGGGACACTGCCTGGTTGTAAATAGGGAAAGTTTAGCCAGATGTATATAAGCTGTGCTGTAATATTTGCTCTCAGGTCCAGAACATAGACCTTGACCTCTTTCATGTATTAGTAGCTTTTAAGTCTTAGAGTGACCCAAACACTGGTACCCGGAAGCCCAGCTTTCAATTTTTTTATATTTTAGAAAAAATGTCCCAGCACATAACCCATATAGTAATGTTACCGAGATTCATCCAGACTGAAACAACACCTCTGAACTTTTAATTCTCCCATTCTGAAACCAAGCCATGGTGTAAGATGGCTGCTTTTAGTAACATGTATATATTATATACCTAAAACCCAGAGACTCTTTAATTCCTTCTGTTATTTCTTTTCACAGAAATGTACCAAGAAATAGAATTCTTTACTTGTTAGGTTTATCATCTGGAACTGTCCCCAGATATTTACTAGAAAGCTGTAGTATCCAAGGACCTTGCAAAATTTAGCTTTGACTTGGCTGGAATATATAAAGCTATATTTATAGTTCAAAAGTGTGTAAAGATGACTAGTGTGTGATGCATATTATGCAGGAAAAGGTGTCTGGGAACCTCCAAGACAGAGGTGTGAGGCACATCTGAGATGAAATTCTGTTTGGAAGTGCACAACTTCTTTTATTTGTTCTAATGTGCATGGCATGCTGTTTTGAAAAGTTGAATAGAAATATAAAAAACATAATTGTATCTTCAACATACAAAAGTGCTGATTTCATACTGCAAGGGGAACCCAGTGAGAGCTTTCAGCATCCATAGCATCACCCTAGGCACCTCTACACAGCTGCAAGCTCAATGAAAATACTCTCTCAAAACCTGGCTTTCAGGGGAGTTGGTTTCTGCACACCTCAACAGTTTTTAATCTTGTCTCAGAGAGGAGGGAATCTATATAAGTAGAATTTGTTTCTCTGTTTCCAAGTCCTCAGCTCAGGAGAAAGCAAGAACTCAGGGATTCACAGATCACCAGGGTTTTGTACTCAGTCTGTCTTCCTCATGGTTTTACAGATCATATTTTCTGTATGGAAATTTGATTAAAAAGGTAAACCCTTCTGAACATAAAGCAATAACAGAACAATGAATGGCCGTTTGTTTATGGGCAGCCATGCTCAGTGGAATATAGAACAAGGAGGGGAGCTGGAGGAAACCCTCCCATGCTTAAGTGATTCCATATTCCTGATATATTGTGCATGATGCAGGTGGGAGAAAAGGAGCAGACCTCAAGGGATTTATTTATCCTTCAGAATTTAGTGTAATTCCCTTTAGCATCAGTGGAGCCTGCCTTTGCAGAGGAAAGGGTTGACTTCCTTTGTAATTAAAAGGTCTGGTTTATTACTGAAATATAAAAGTGGACTGAAAAATAATAAATGCTCTCCAATTATAAGAGGAATATGTCTAGATACGTACAGTGCATTGTTTGAAGGCTTGCCTGTGCCTTGAATAAGGACTTGCTCCCATACGTGCAAATATTATATGTGTTGAAGATGAAATAAAACCTAGAGGATTCCATCAGGATCCTGTTATACTGACAGAAGGGATACCCCCATCATATATTCAGTCATTCTTCCCTTCATCCATTCACTTGTTTCTGACAATTTTGCTGGCTGTTGGATTTCCAGGCAGACAGAGCTCTGGGATGAATGCTCTGTTAGTCTTTTATTTTCCAGTTATTGAGGTAGATAACTGACAGGATAAAAACATTTCCCAGGCATTTATTTTTCCAACTTTTTTCTTAATTCCTTTAACTAATGCTGTAAGTGTGTTGCAAGCTACAAACCTGGTAGATTGAAGAGGAACCTATTGTATGAAGAAACTGCATTTGCAAGTCTTAAGTGGTGCTTGACATCATGGTAAGAACAGTTTATCTTTGACTTCTGCTATGAGAAATGGTCCTTCTATATGAGTGACTATATAAACAGGCTAACATGGTTTTGTCAAGCTGCAGAAAGGTGCTATTTTTTTCTTTTCTAGATCGCTGTCTGCTTTTAAATTATCCATTTAATGAAAGACTGTTAGCAACAAACCTTGACAGTGTATTAAGCATTCACAACCACCTAGATTTACAGTTTAAATGAAGTGACTACATCACTCACAAAAAGCCCCTTAGTTTAGAAAAGCAGGTTTTCACTAGCTTTCATAAAACATGGTGCTGTTAATAAAATGCCTTCAGACTGCAATGTAGTTGTTTAGGCAGAATAGTAACACAGAGGCAGTTCTTTAAATTTATTTTCTAGATGGATGGATGATTTCTCTTTAAAAGACAGCATTGAAATGGTCACCATATAAGAAAAAAACAGAAGTAGCAAAACACAGCCCCCTTTTCTGAAGGATTATCTGCCCAGGTCAAAATATAAACAATGCAAAAGTGCAAGGGTTTTGTTATGCATGAGGCCTGTTGGCCATTTCAGAGCAGTCCTCTGTGTCACCCAAGCGAGTTGATGACAGATGGTGAGACTGTCCTTGCGAATTTTTCACCTTAACGTGACAGGCTATATGGAAATGTCCTGTGATCACTGGGGATTCTCCAAATGCCTCTTGGTAGTCAACACAAATGGGAATAATTTTTAATTTGGAGCCTGAAGCAGTTTTAAAGATTTGTCTTTATGTATAAAGTCTTCATACTCTTTTGCGAGAACTATAAACAGTGGTTGAATACAATGTGTTTCACATTGCATTTTTAATAATTAACCTGTAGTTGTTTAGTGAAGAAAGACAGTTTATAAGATAATTCCACAATGGACATAAAACTCCTAAAAACATCAAGAAAAGAAAGCAATTAATCAACAGGAAACCTGGAACACTTTGTAATCTGTATTCAGGAAATATATTCTGGTCCCCCTTGGCACCTCAACAAATTTTGATCAAGCATTTTTATATTCTGTTAGCTGTATTCAAAAGACAGAATTCTTCAATTTTGCATTACTTCTCTTTTTGAAAGCAAAACATCATCCGTGAATCCAGGGCCAAACATTGTTCTGCTTAACTTATGCCTGAGAACATCAGTAAGAATACTCGTACAAGATTCAGTCCTTTATAAACGTACTGCTGCTCAGGGCTAGAGACACCATACAAGAGAGAACGAGGCAACTCAGCCTCCACCAGGGGAGGAAGAAAACCAGGCAACCTCTCCACCACAGGCAAAAACCCTAGATCTCCATCCAGACCCTATCTTGTGTGATAACAGCCTTGCTCTTCCTCTGCTCTCAGCCTGTGTCCTTACAAAAATAACATTTTGGAGAAGTGCAGGTGTTTGGTAGGAGCTGTGGTGGGACCCTGGGGAGGGGTGAGTACCACCGTCTCACTGGGAACTGAGGTGGGGAAAAAGAGCATCTAGTCCCTGTCGTAAACTGGGCCAAAAAGGATGAAAATTTGACTGGTGGTAAGGGCTGGGCTGAGGGGAGAGTTGCTGGGTACCATTATCTCCAGCCCGAGAGTGTTCTTTGCAGTGGGTATCACAGGCTCTGATGGCACCAGACCTTTCTGTTTTGGTTGTTGGGGTAAGCTGAGACACTATGCTGATAAAGATCAGAGTACATGAATACGGTATTTTATGCCCTGCTTTGACCTCAGGTTTGGACCCCAACTTAGCAACTTTCATGGACAGATGTTGTGCCTTCTTTATTTTCCCTTGTGTCTGCTTCAGGTAGCCACTAGTTATGTTTGAAGAAAAGCCCTGAATATTTTTTTTTGCACAAAGCTTCTATTTTTAAGTGGAAAGTGTTGTAATGATTGTATTGTGTGTTTCCAGCTTAATTTTTAGGCTCTGCACAGCAGTCTAAGCTCAGGTTTTCATTTTGCTTCACTTTGTACTTAAGCTATCTTAACTATTGATTGAAAGGTGGCCTAAGAAAAGACTGGAGGTCATGAGCGGAGAGGTTCTGGTGCTCTGTTGATGACCAAACTAAGCCAATCTCATGTAGTCAAGTCATTCTTCCTGATTTTTGGAAGCACAGTATATTCAGACTTTGAATTCAATGAGAGTTTTCTGTTCTCAGTGGTTTTTTCAACAGGGCCATTTCAGTTTTGGGTGCCCAACTCATTTATGTGCTACCTGGTTTTGACAGTTTTAGCCCCTAAAATGGATTTAAGCATTTGTCTAACTCTAAAACCATATACCTACGTATAGATAAATACATATTTCTAGTCTCCAGATGTAGATATTTTAGATTCAGTAGAAAATAAATTCTGGGAATTTTGGGACACATATTTTATCAGGTTTTATATACAGAATTGATATCTGTTCAGAAACATGGTGTATGAAGGAACGATGCTTACTTTTTTATATATTTCTTTTGGAGAGGGGAAAAAAGTTAGTTTTGACATTTTTTTCCAGCCTAGATTTTAATGAGAAAAAGTTTGCTGTCATTTCTTCATTGTCAGCATCAGGTACTGTAATTTGCTCATGTAATACATTGTGGCCCAAAGGTATATTGCCAACCAACAGAGTGATTTCATAACAAAAGAATCAATAGCTCATTATTTTTGGACTCAGAATAGTTTGCATGTTGCTTTAGAGATTTCATGACATTTAGGAGATTATTTGCAAATTAAAACAATCTTTGGATCAATCCATTAAATTGTCAGTTAATCTTCTTAAATTACACTTTGTTTTAAGCTCCATGTAAAAAGAATATTAATTTTCTTTTTTTTTTCCTTTTGCAAAACACAGGGTAGAAGTTTGAACCAGTTATCTAACTGGATGATGATGTTAGCTTCTGAGTAGTTGTTCTGTTACATCTCTGTAAAGTACAAACAGCAAAACAGTGGTAGGTATTAAAACTCATCTTCTATATTTATTGGTCTGACAATTTAAACACATGGTGCTGCAAGTGTAGCCCCCTTGAATCATATTGCTGTAACTTCTGTTACACAAGAACTGGGCTTGAATTAGCTTCCTCCTCCAAATTCTTTTTCAGGAGGTATACAATGCAGAAAAACAAGTTAATAAGTCACTGAGAGAAGGAATGTGACTTTTGAGTTAAATTATACAAAAGTAACTTTCTAACATCACTTTTGGTATTTAGTTACTTCTGAGCTATTAAATATACGCCTATGCAAAGGCCACCTTGTCCAGCCCATCCTTTCTCTTCCCATTGTGCTCTGTAGGCTGCCTCGCTTGAAGGCTGGGGATCCAAAATTATTATGATCCTCCAGTTAAGTGGTGACTAAAGCTCCTTTGTGCGCAAGGAGATGGCTGTTCTTGTGCCAACCTTTCCTAAAGCCACTTTTCCATGGTAAGGCCACCTGTTTTCCCCGGCATACACCCGCAGCTATGCTCCCAGGACACTCATCTCCTGGGCAGACTTGTCTCCTTAGGGGGTGGAATTGCAGCTGCAGAGCCGCCTCTGCTATTCTGGTTGCGGTATTGCCCCTTGTCAGCAAAGGAGTTGTTCTGCATCCTTGGTCCTCTCCCTCACTGTCCCCCTTCCCTTACTTCCTTCTCTGAGTCCCTGCTCTGACAGCTGTTTGCTGTAGCAGCCCCCTGTGATGCCCAAGGACCTTTCCCAGCCTCCCTGGCAGCACAGTTCCAGACTTCAGCCCTCTGGTGCTTGCACAGAAGGGAGCAGGGAGATTTTCTCCTGATGAGGTTACTTGGTTTATTAGTCTGCAGATTTTGTGGTGACATATAAACCAGGGGAATACAGACAACTACATCTGCTCATATTTCTGTTGTTGCAGCGTCTTTGGGCAATAGCTGGGGAAACACACTAAAGAACAAGCGCTGGAAGGATTTTTAGCCCAGATTTCCCTCTTGTTTTAGACATCCATCACTACGAGTTTGAGTGGCCTTAATTTCCATGGGAAGCAAACATAGAACTAGTAAGTGAACTTTTTTTCTTGCAGAAACCACTTTTAGCAGAAACTAGTTTCAGAGCGTGCATATGGCAATGTTCCTGCTGCGGGGGTTTCTGCCTCATCGAGCTGGAAAACAGACAGAGGACCCTGGTTAGACTAACTGCAGCTAACCAGCGTCACCTGACTAGAAACTACAGAATGCTTTTAGCCTGTACAGGATTGATCCATTGAGTAAAAAATAACGGTCTGAGTGTGCCAACGAGTAATGGCAAATAACAAACACATCAGAAAGTATTCCAATAACTCATGGATTTTTTTGAACAGAATAAAAAGCTACATTTGCTTGGTATATTTACTAGACTCTTTTGCATTGGCTCCACATGCTTTGCCATTTATTTAGGTATCTGTTTTACTAGGAACAGTCATCTAATAGTGTGACACCAGAGACACAATCGTGGCTGTGTGGATGTCCATGGCAAAACTTTGGGAATTTGATTTCATCTTTCTTGACCAACCTGCTCAATTAGTTTGATCCCTCAGAAAGTTTTTCATGCACTTCAGTTTTGACACTTGCTCTATTTTCTATCAGTATGGTAAAGCTTGTTTTTCGCAAGTACTGAAACTGCTCAAATGCACTGTTATGTCCTAGATAATTTCTGACCACCTATGTTAGAAATGCAAATTAGTTTTAGTTCACAAGAATGCTCAGGTCCCACAAAGGCACTATAAATGCAGTCTTCTTCCTCTTGATACAGATATAATGCAAATAATTATGACATACAAAAACACAAGCAAGACTTCTGGACAAAAGCTAACATTTTGTCCTCCAAAGTCTGAGTGACTTGAAAAGATGTGCTGCTCTTTGAATGTACCTTATTGAGTTGGCATACTGGGGTCTGTGTTTATTCTGTGTTTATCCCATTAATTTCCAGTATTTAAAACTGTCACATTCTTTTAAGAGGACTTTTTGTTTGAAACAATTTCTAATGTATTATTCGGAGTTGAAAACATCTTTAAATGGGTTTGTGATAAGCACACGAGGGAATACAAATATATGAGTTCTGCTGTTAATGTTATTTATTATTTGGAGTGTGGCAGCACTGGTGATTCACTAATGTGCTAGGAGGTGTATAAACACAGAAATGAAGCATCCCAAAGAATCTGTTACTCTCTCATTCCTCCCTTGTTGATCCCAGAATGACTTGCTGGAATGACAGTTTGCTAGATGGAATCAATACCCAAAATGTTGCTTTTCCTAAATTGAAGGCCTGCAGCTTTTCTGGAGGTATAAGATATCTTAATTTCTCTATTTTAACTATGAATATGTTCATTTTTAAGGGCTCTCAAAATTAGGTGCTTAAAGCATGAGACTTGACTGTCTTGAATATTAATACAGAGGGACAAATCCTCTGAACTGTCCTGTGCTCATGACCTCTGTGCAGCTGCTCCCTTATTTGACAGCCACAAATTTGTCTGACACCAACTGGACATCTCAAGAGCTAAAAGCAGCAGCCCTTCAGCCTGGGCTGAAGTTTGGGAGTGAAGCTTTTAGGAGGCTTCAATCTTCTATGGCCTGGGGTCAACACAACTGTTGTAAGATGTTAACTAGATGGTTACTCTGGTGCCTGCCCAGATAATTTTTTCCTTGTTGCTCGTCTCTCTTCTACTCTGCTGATCTGGAGGTGAAGGAGAGAAGGAAGCCAGTCATAGACATAGAAAAGCCCAATTTTTAAATCAAAGGGGATGCCATTTTCACCCTTGCATGCAGGCAGAATGGCAATGCAGGAAAGGGAAGGAGGTTCTTTGTCATAGAATGACAGAATGGTTTTGGTTGAAAGGGATCTCTCAAGTTCATCTTGTCCAACCCCCTGTCATAAGCAGGGACATCTTTCACTACATCTAGTGGCTCAAAGCCCTGTCCAACCTGACTTTGAACATGTCCAATGATGGGGTATCCACAACTTCTCTGGGCAACCTGTTCCAGTGTCTCATCACCCTCATCACAAAAAATGTCTTCCTTATGTCCAATCTAAATCTACCCTCTTTCAGTTTAAATCTTGCCCCTTGTCCTGTCACTAAAGACCTTGGTAAAAAGGTCTCTTTCCATCCTTCTTATAAGAACCCTTTATATATTGAAAGGCCACTGTAATGTCTTGCCAGAGCCTTCTCTTCTCTAGACTGAACAACCCCACCTCTATCAGCTTTTCTTCATAGGAGGGATGTTGCAGCCCTCTGATAATTTTTGTAGTCCTCCTCTGGACCCACTCCAACAGGTCCATGTCTTTCTCATACTGGGGACTCCAGAGCTGGACAGAGGACTCCAGGTGGGTTCTCACCAGAGAAGAGTAGAGGGGCAGAATCACCTCCCTCGACCTGCTGGCCACGCTTCTTTTCATGCATATATCTGTCGGATACCATTGCCTTTCTGGGCTGCGAGTGCACATTGCCAGCTCATGTCCAGTTTTCCATCCACCAGGATCTCCAAGTCCTTCTTCACAAGGCTGCTCTCAATCAATTCACCCCCTAATCTGTGCTAGTACTGGGGATTGCCCTGAACCTAGGTGCAGGACCTTGGACTTGGCCTTGTTGAACTTCATGACATTTATACCAGGAAAACTCAGCCATCAGTGAGCTGTGCTTTTTCTGCAATGTAGCTGAAGGTCTGAGTTCATTGTAGCCTGCCAGGGTTTCCCCTATTCCTTCTTTCTGCTTAGTATTTCTTACTGTTCAAAGCCTAGGTGATCTGAGTGTCAGAGTGGCAGTGTAAGCAAATTTGTGCCTGATGCTCAAAGGATGTGACCAGAAAAGTAGAGCATGTATCTCCTCCTGCAGGGAGAGCAAAAGAGGCTGCCCAGGCTGAAATCTCACTGCATCACTCACAATTAGCAACTTGTATTTGTTTTTAAAATTGAAATGAAGGATGCTTATTCCTAGAACATTTTTTAACAGAGAACAGTGTAATTTTGGGAAGGGAGAGGTAGGAAGAGTGACAGGATGCCTACCTTGACAGTAGACCTGGGTGCTTTGATTGTCCTCTGATGAAAGCCTTTCCTTTTCTCCTGCTGCTCCTTTGCCACTTGCTGCTGATACATCTATGTAATATGATGTGGGATGGCATGGTTGTGCCCTGAAAGAAGTGTAGGCTTCCAAAAGCTGATTGCTTTGATAGCAGTGTTGTGGAGGTGTTCCTAGGGTATTTCTGATTCTGGTTCTAGTTTGGTTAGTGTTACCTCTGCGTGCTACGGTTGGGACATGCCCAGAATTATCAGCTTAGCACTTGTCAGAGAAAAGATTGTTGGATGCTTTTCTTCTGCTGCAATTTTCTTGGAAGAGAAGGGAAGGACTGAAGCAGTGGTGCAATCTACTGCTGTCTTCTCTTTTTGCTTGTTCCTGCCCATGGCAGGGCAGAACTGGTGAGTTGTGAACAAAATTCCTGATCAGTACATACAACTCTCATGAGGCTGACTGCAAGTACTTTTTTTCACAACCCCTAGTTTCCCGAGTACCTAAACATTTCTGCTGAAATATTAAAATGATGGGAAGAAATCTTCCACTGTTAAAAAAAAAAAGGGAGAGAAAAAAAAGAAAATGCACGGAGGTCAACCAGTTCCATTGTAAACTCTCTCCTTCTCTCTTCACCCACTGGATGTTTATGATAAATTGAGTGCATCTTATCTGTGACTTGCTTACATTATGATGTTGGTCTTTGTTATCACATTGCTGCTCTCTCTAGAAGGAGAAAGGGTGAGCTTAGGTTTTAGATCTTTTGTAATTACAGGAAAATATGCAACTAAGTCATGTTCTCACAGGATTCTCAAAGCTTTTCCATTTGATCCTTCCTACTATTTTAAGAAGAAAGTGTTTGGAAGTGTCTGTGCTTTTTTATTGTCTTTTTTGTTGCTTTAATGCTTTAATAATGCTTTAATAATGCTTTAATAATGCATTGTGCAACTGTGTTGGATGCATGATTGATGCCACCCCTACCTGCCTAGAAAGATAATAATAAAATTTCTTAGGGAGTATTTTCTCCAAGTGATGCATACGTGGAATTCTCAGTAATGTCAATGTGAGTTGTGCAGATCCACCCAGTGAGTGAAGACAAGGCCAAAGATGTGATAGCTATATTAGGGCTTATGTCTTTCATGGCAGGCAGACTTCTAAGTGGCAAGCAAGTTTATTTGAATTTAACAGAAAGCCATGCTAAAAAGTACCAGTTCTGTATGATATGCAGATATATTGCCATTATATTTTATGCCCAAATCTTACAGCTGTAGCTGATCTTACTAAAGAAATAGGCTTCTATTAAATATCTTCCACTAACTAGTTTCCATAATTCCAGCGTGATGGCTGAAACTCAACAAAGGATTTTAATAAATCGGCATAAGAGGAAAGATGAAATTCAAAACATACCGCAAATGATTCTTTCTGAAGGAAGCAATGAGGAGGAGTTGAACATCCAAAGCAATATCGAAAAGGTCCTAGGTCTACATTCCTTCCTTATTTTCTTTTGCCAGCAAGAACCTAGTGTGAACATGTGTGCGGCTTGGCATGTCGGCTGAGGTCCAATGTTTGCACTTACAACATCTGGCACAAATTCTCTACAAGTGAAGAGACAGGTTTTGTCATTCTGTCACCTACTGCCCATGAGCTTCATTACCAATAGTGTGATTGTTTGCATTGATCAGATGAAGGAAAACACACAAATTTTGAAAAGCTCTGGAGAATTACACTGTTACATCATTAAAATGGGCATACAATTTTATGGTTGTTAAGTGTTGTTGAACTCATGGTCAGCAGTCAGTCATGAATGGATGAAAGTCTTGACAGGTTCTAGGATCTATTTTTAAAAGCCAGCCATGCCAAAATATTTAATATTAAGATATTTTTTATTTTTAGAAACCTTAAAAAATGCTTTGATTTTCATGTCTGACACTTAAGTTAGAAAATAAAAAACCATCCACTAAAATGGTCTTTTAAAATTGTTCTGGTAAAGAGAACAGAAACACTGGGGCCTTGAACACATTCTTAAGAAAGAACATGCTATGGGAAATCCTTCCACAGCCATGGGAGGTTAGATCAACAGTAAGGAAAAATGTCTGCCAACTGAGAAATATTTTGTCATAAACAATGTTATAAGTGGTGCATGTTGGATTCTGCTCTTCAAAGCTGTTGGAGAATTAAGATTTATTAACACAGAGCTCCAGGCCCTAAATTGGATGTAATTGTGCTTTTGCAGACCTTGCTGTGAGGACTGAAGGAGTTCACTGAGGCTGACAAGATTCTATGGCTATGTCTGCCCCAGTAGACAGAGCAGATCCAGGGTGGGGGTTTGAGTGCCAGACCATGAGTGTCCATAGTGTTTGGTTATTAGCACTTGTCCTTGGCACAATTCAGGCTTGTGCCAAACAGCATTTTCTGAGACAAAGCCTTGGCATGTTTTGGAGAATAACACAAGTAAGGGCTGCTCTCAGTAGGCAGGTTTGATTAGACCACATTGTTTTGGGGAGGAAGAAAGAGAGTTTAGCCAGATGGCTGTGAGCCATTATGACATTTGCCTTTAGGGTTCCCTAGTCTGTTTTATTTATCAGGGTAGACATCACCTGTAAAGTCTCATATATTTGTAGCAGTGGGATGCCTGTTAGTAACTAAGACAAAAATATCCTGATTCCTTTGAAGCTTTTACATGCATTGACCCAAATCACTCATTTTTTCAAGGACTTTGTATAAAAAAATCCAACATATGAATTAAATCAATTTGATATCTCGTCTCTCAAGTGTTCAACTGATAGTCTGCCGGCTAATCCTGGTTGCTCTTTTTCCCAGGGCACCTTGGAGATGCACAGGATCTTGCTCCAGGCTAAATTAATTATCCTAGTGACGGTAGCAGCTGCATGGTCCCAGCTGCCTTCTTTTCTGGCCACATGATAGCAGTAGGGCTCCAAGAAAAAGGGCCACAGGCTCCATGTATTAATCTGGTAGTGGGTACCGGCTCCTGACTCTACCTGTGCTTGAATCAGCCCTTGAACAAGTACAGTATGGTGCATGAGAGGTCCATGCATAAATTCCAGAAAGCACTGGGACAACTGCCTGTATGATTAAGTCTACCTACATTATGTCTGCTGACATTTGCAGAGAAAGAAGTGGCCCATTCAGCCAGAAATGCTGTGTGCCATTGCTGTACAACATGTCCTTGACTACTGTCCAAGTGTCCTTTTGTTCCATTTGAGCTCATTAACTCAAGAGCAAATATTTGACTCTAGGGTGTCTGGGTCTTCCAGGCTTTCCTGTGCAACCCATCCTTTGGACCCTGGAAGAGCTCATTCACAGAAGTTCCCAATTTAATACATGTGCAAGGACCTAATTCTAAACTGATGCTCAGCTATTGTCTAACACTGTTGGTGCCCCAGGATCCTTAGCAGGAGACTTCAGTCAGAGAATTCCTAATGGCCTTCATTTCTGCTGCTTGGCATGATCCCTTTCAAGCAGGGCACCTGAAAATGCCAAACTGCTCGGTGCCTAAATGATAGCAAGATTCACAAAACATGAGTGTGTTTTTCTGATCATCTTGGAGAGTCCTGATATAATAAAGTATTTCAGGATGTCTTCACCAGCTTGGGTCACAATCAAAACCCAATGACCCAGCTCAAATGCTCAACAGCCCAGTGCATGTAGCACTCAGGCATAACACACAGAGGCTCATTTTCTTCTCCTGCTTGCTTTGGAACACAGATTTGAAGCCACATCTTACCCTCCCAATAGAAAATCTTCCACCAGATCAAGAATTCACCAGCTAACACACAATAGCATGAACTAAGATGGGTCTCTCATCCCATCTTGCTGAAGCTAATCTACTTAGTATAAAACACACAAAATATTCATAGTAAATATTCAGACTCTATAGCTTAATGACTACGCCTGTTGCCTGGAAGATTGGGTCACCACCCTAATGAATAAACATCTGAGATTTACAGATAGTGGACAATGCCAAAGAGAAAGTACTCCTTTCGGAGTGTGATTATTTAGCCAAGAAATTATTACAGCTTCCTTCATCTTCACAGGGGCAAATTTTGACTGGAGATACCAGTCTCTGGGATGAAATTATACTTGCAGCGCGAGCTACCATAGTAATAATATTCTATAGAAAAATAAAAAAGACCCTGAGACATATTCTTTAACCCAGCCTCAGCATTGCTGTAGCCTACAGGAAAGATCTTCAACAGAAATTGCAAAGTTAGACTGACAGTGGTGCTTTTGGATGATTGCTCCTATTCATCAGACTTCCAGTCCTTAGCGAAATCAGGATGAAGAGGGTTACATTGTTTTTTTCTGTAGTGTAGGCTTAGAAAAAATAATGTTGTCCTATTCATTTATTATCAAATTTGAACAGTTTGCTTTTGAAATGCTAAGAGTTACCCCAGCTGAACTCTCCTTTCTAGGCAGTAACTAGTTCAGATTGCCTTCCATGGGACTCTAAAATCAATACAGAGAATGAAAGATAGATGGGAAAATGTGCATTAATCCATTAATTTAACCTTCATCTTCAAGTCATTATGCTAAAAAAATCAAGATTCTGATAAATTGGACTTTTTTCTTTTCTCCTACAACCCACTTAGAAATCCAGAAGTCATAAAGTTTTGCCTTGTTGCAAGCTATAAGTTATGGTGGCACAGCAATATTTTTTACTGTCCAGATAAAAAAGGAAATTACTAACTCCATCCGTGCCTGGTGATGCAGTTAGCTGCCTGAGGTCTCAGTGGTTTCACTTCATTTAACATGAGGAAGTATAAAACTGACATATAAAAATTCCCTTGAGCGATCATTCATAATTGTAAAAAAAACCTTTTTTTAAGGTTTTCTGATCTATCCACACATTGATTTTTATGCAGAGAGCATCTTTTTTTTTTACAAACAAAAGGTTCTTTCACATTTGTTATATAGCTTTCCACTTAAGTTTTCCTTTTCTTTTTTTTTAAAAAATTGATACTATATTTAAATTTATCCTCTACACCCATTCTTTGTAGCCTCTGAGATGACCAAATGTTGAGATTTTGAGAATCTTCTACCTTCTCCAGCTATTGCTGGAGTCGCTAACTTTGTTAATGAGGCTTTCTTAATTTTTTCCTATAAAATGATCCAGATATTTTAGCAAAATTTTCATTGCTGTTATTTTATAAATCCAGTCTCCCAAATTCAGTGAGGAAGGAGACTTTAGAGCTCTTCACAAGGAATTGTTGTACATAGACCAGATAGATTTCCAGTCTGTCATTATGGAGCTTACAAGCCTCATGCTTTGAATATTTAATTTCTCCAGGTAGGCTATGCTTACAGGAATTGTTGACCATACCATGGTGGTTGGAGTTCATGTGTGTAAGACATTTGGAGTGATTGCAAATATATTGACAAATGTGCAAATACTAATGATTTGTATGAAGCACTGAAGTCAGTATCATTTTTTTCCATGTAGTCCTGACTGTCAGATCTGAGTGACATCAGCGCCATGAAGGAGAACGGGGACATTCTTGTTAAAAAGAAAATGGATTGTTTTGAAAGATACCACTAAAAGTTTGCAAAGCCCATACTCTTTTTAATTCTAACTAGTTACCAGGTAATTTATACCGTGGCTACTGATCATTTTAGTCAAGGTAAAACCGTGACAAAATACCAAAGAACAGTTGAAACAAAGAAGTGTGCTGACACATTACACTACACACATTACACATCTACACCTTAGATGGGGAAGTCAGTAAGGGAAGATTTGGTCTTCAAGATTTTGTGAGGAAGCTATAAACAAATGCAAGTTTTAAATAGAGCTCATTTAAAAAAATGGGAGTGATAACTGTTATTTGTTTATAATAATGAATTAAATTAGACTGACCAATTCACAGCATCCTCAGAGAAACTGTATATGCGCTTTTAAACATTCTGCTATTGCAACGATGTGAAATCATCAAAATCTCAGCTTTTAAGATGGAAAATTTTTTTTCCCTTCATGGTTGTATAGAAGCTGGAAAATGGGATCCCAGAAGGCTTAAAAAAGAAAAGAGAGTCATGAGACATAAAAATTTAAAAATATAATTCTATTGATTTTTATTGCAACCTCTTAGCTTTTTGATGTCTGCCTGAAAGTGTATGAACACTTGTCACAGAGGGACCTTGCTGATGGCGTCTAGTGCCTATGAGCTCCTAAGTTTGGCGGGAAGAGCCTCTGAATTCAATGTCACAGTAGCAGGTTAGTTCATCTCATCCCTTTCTCTCTATATCTGTGGCTTCCATGGAAGAAAAATTTGACTGCACAGAACCTGAGTGAATGAATGTAGCATATGTCACTGTTACCATTTAGGATGTGATAGACTGTACATCTTTTTTAATTTTCTAGAACTTAGATGTTGATTACTCAGGCAGTCAGCACAAGACAAAGGAACCTGCCAAAGATAATTCAAGTCACCTGTGCTAGAAACCTGACTTAGACTAGGATGAATTACCCTCAAGAGTTGGCCACCCTTCCTCATTGGCTGTTACTGGAACCAGGACAACTAGGTTAGACAAACTGTGTCTTTTTTAGGTGTTTCATGTCAGGTGAGAGCCCTAATTACAGGCCATTAAACTTTATCCACCAGTAATCACAGTAGAAGGAAATTCCTCATGTGACTTCTGTGAAGCTAAATGCATGATGTCATCACTTGACTGCCTAAGTCCAAGTCCCTGTGCCAGCATATGGGGCTCTATGGGTATCAAAGGAAAATTTTGTCCCACAAGGACAAAACAGTATCTTTTTACTTGTCAGAAACAAATTATTATTTTCAATTTAAATCTTCCAGTCAATCCAAGATTGTCAGGCTGAAGTAGATACTGTCTAGGAAGATGCCAGACCACAGGGTGAAAGTGGACCACATTATAAGTCAATTAAAGAAAAGACTTGCAAAGAGCGGTGCCAGGCAATCTTGGGGTGGGGTGCCTGTCAGTTCCACCTGCAGATAACAAATACAAAAAGCACATAAAAGACCTACTAACATCGATTATCTGTTTCAGGTGTTTGAGTGGGTGGCTTGCAAATGCATGATATGACCATAACTTATAAAAAAAATTTCCACATACATTGTTGCAAGCATGATATGATACCCAGAGATCGTATTTAATGAAGTACCATGTATTTTCTCAGGAGGCTCTTTTGTCTCAGGAGATAATAAAATACTCAGAGTCTTACAGGTGGTTCCCATTCAGAGAAACAATTGGTAATAAAGTGCATTTAGTTATCAAGGACAATCAAAGCTATGTTTTCCTGAATTTGTAGGCACCAAAGAGAACGAGGGTAGCTCTTTGCTCATAGCTTCAAGTCCCATTCATACTGGGCTTGCTGTTTTCTTGAGCTTTATTTCAAGTGTTTGTTCTAGCTGTAACCTTGGCGTTTCTAATGTGGTTGTGAGAGTACTGGGGGCGTGTGACAGCTTGTGCCTCCCACTGCTATTTCTGTAGCAGTAATCAGACCTCGCTATGTTATGGATGTGGGAAATATCTTTTGTGCCTGTAAATCCTTAGCACTTGCATTGACCACAGAGGTGGGAAATGGATGGGTTCCACACATACTGGAACTTGCACTCACATAAATGTTTTCAGGTCTGGGATTTCACTGTCTTTATACACATATGTACACACGCTTTGCATGTACCTGAATTGTAATATTTGAGACAATGCCCTTCCAAACTTCTTCCATATGCCTATATGCTTTCCTCAGGGTAAAGACTAAGACTTTACTCCTGTTGTATAAAGTGTAAAACTTTTCACTAAATAAACTTTATCTTTAAAATTGGATTAAAGATAAAATGATCAGTGGTAGAACATAGCTGCCAGATTCTTCCTGTCAGCTACCGATTATGTGGCATAGCCTGCCGGGCACTGGGCCCTAGGAGTCTGGGTCCTGCCTGTTTCATTAAGCAGTATGAAGCCGGCTGTCAGCTATTAGCATGCAGAATATTAGCAGCACCATACCTGTCAAAGAGGAAAAAAGAGCCTCCATACAGCTATATCACTGAAATCCATTCATCAGTTTACTGAACTGAAGCTTGATAGGGGGTTTCTCAAACGCATGTGATGCCCCATGCTGTTAAGAGTTTTGTATTTTGATCTCAGATTACTCTGAAAGATTTGTGCTAGCTCCTTTTTGGTTATATCTGAAGTTGTTCAAAGGCAAAAGTTATTTCTTCCAAAGCTGAGTGTAATTTGCACTCACCATGTTGCCCCAGAGACACCTGTTTCATGGTTTGGGATGTTGGAGGGAGGTAGAAATTCATTCTTCCATTTTGCTGAGTGTGCCACCAGAGGCATCCCCTGCACTCCTGTGGTTCTCATGCTATTGGCTTTCAAATGTGGGCCTTGGCCTCTTTGTGTCTGGCCACAGTGCAGTGAAATCTGGCTACAGCGAAGCTGAGGAATGATGCCAAGATGTGGATTAGGGAGGTTCCACTTGATAACAGGCTGTTGTATGTGCTTTACAGAGGTGAGATGGTTTTATGATAAGAAAGGTTTGCATCTGAGAATGAAATGAAATGTGCAAGAGCAAAGATATACTTTGGTATCTTTCTGAAAGCTTCAGTGCTCTTCAGCTACCAATCCCCCTCTCTCTAGCCCCCCTACATCTCTGTCCTTTGTAAACTGTTGGCTGAAGATCCTAGAGCTCTCGAGAGGTCTTGGCAGAGGTTAAAGCTGCTTGAATGCCTGGTCAGATTTCTGTGTGGAAATCTGGAAGGTTGGCAAGGGACAGTTTTGTGGATATTCTCTTTGTTCACTCCATTTAATGACCCAGAACACAGAAGCACTGTAAATGCATAGAAGTCATGCAAAAGCATCTTTATGTAGCCTCAGAGTTCAAATTTCTCATCTTCTACATCCTTTTGTCTTTATTTCTAAACTCATTATTTTCCAGAACATGATGTTTCCTGACAAGTAGCTGAGATGCTGTGATAAAATGACAATAGTCCAAAGTTCTAGCAAACCAGAAAAAGCAAAGATGTCAAAAATTAAGGCCATTTGTAAAGCATATTTCTACATTTTTGTTCTACAATATAAACACAAAGTTTTATAAAAAGGAAGAAGTCCCATGTACTTAAGATATAGACTAAAGTGGTCAGAGTTCTCCCACAAGCCAACTTTTATGTGTTTAAAAGCTAATCTACTAACCTTTAAAAACCTATATATTAAGCTATTTGGAGGAAGAGTCCTTGTTTCACTTGTACTTGGGTGTACGTGTCAGGTAATCAGTTAGAACAAAAATAAATATTGGAGTTGGACTGTCTGCGAGATCACCACATGGAGGACAATGAGTCAGCCACTAGAGATATTTATATTTACCATCAGTCTATCTCGTGAGATTTCGATGTTGAATTCCCAAGAACTACAGTTCTTGGTGTGAGTTCTGGCCTGAATGGAGTCAGAACCAGTCTTTGTTAAACTATAAATTTACACATTTGGAGAAGCTGTTTTGTTGTGTGAATATAAGCACTCATGAAAGGGACTGGGTGGTGGGTCTGACCTTTTGTAATATGAGGAACTGACGGACCCCAGCATGTTGTGTAGCTAAATATAGGGGGACATTCACCTCATTTCTAGATTCAGGAATCACATTTAGGGTCAGCTAGACAGGACAATGTTTCGATTTGCACATATTTAGTATAAATATTTCTGTGTAATTTTATGTACCTTGGCCTTCGTCAGCATTTCTATCTATGTACATGCCTCACCTAAAGATTTTTCTGTTTCAAAGCAAGCCAGAGAAAATCACTGCAAGGGTATCTCTGTGCCAATTGCACACAAAGTCCACAAATTAAAAATCTTTTTAAGAAGAAAAGTAACCTGAACATGAGTTTCTCTGCAGAGGGATTTTTTATTACTCTTAATGTCCAAAGGCAGTAGTTCACATTATGAACTAATGGCCTGTGAAATGTCATTTAAAAATAAAAGATGTGTTTGAGTCAAAGGAATAACAACATCTTTGACTGTCCTATGTTTTTTCCCCAATGCTTTGAAAGTAATTTAATTTTTTCTTTTATTTTTTTTTTAGAAAGATACTTGATCTCAGGCTAAAAAAGGACAGACTTAATTACAGACCATAGCTTTTTTGTCTCAATTTGCACAATTTTGACAACAGTGCTTTAAATGCAGGGACACTAACACAGCTTAATTGAAATTCTGATGATGTTTTTTGCACTAATTGATACCCATGTTGGCAGACTGAGCTCAGCGACCCAGGAATGAATGGACAGGAAGAATGAGACTATCAGCTTAGCCTTGCAGGTGGTCTTTCCTGATCAAGATTAAAGAACATTGGCAGGGCACTGCAGGAGAGCCAGCACCATTGATACCCTATGCTATTCTCATTTCATATTTAAGCACAGCATTTCAGTGTTCAGGCTGAGATTTTCAGTCTGGCTCCATTTGCAGTAGTAATAATAATAATAATACCTAAAAAGGACTGAGAAATGACTTGATTACACTGTGTAAGGAGGTTGGCAAGGAGAAAATACCAGGTACAAAAGAGGCCTTTAATCTGGCAGAAAAAAAATAGGTGAGAACTAATGATTTGGCTTGGGTTTAGCATGAATTCAGATTAGTATAAAATACAGATTAATAACAGGGTAGAACTAGGGTGTTAATAACCTCAGGAATGAAATTCCAAGGATATTTTAGATTCTGCATCCTTCGAAGTCCTCAGATAGCTGTCTAACACAGAGTCTTGGACTCAGCACAAATAAAACTGGCAGGATATACTATGGCCTACAATATACAGGAGATCAGACTAGTCAGTTCTGTCCCTTAAAGGCTATTAATCCTGGTAATACTTACTTCTTATGTAGTGTTTTCATCAATTAATATAAGAAAGTAAATCAGTAGCGGTATTCCCATTGTACAGATATGGCAACTGTATCTCAGGGAAGTTAAATCACTTGCCATAAGACATTTAAGAAGCCAATGGCAGAAGGAATAATACAAAGCCTGTTTGTCAAATTCTGCCTTATCAACTGGACACAGTAACCTGTAGAAAAAACCTCACAGATACAGTTAATTTCATTTCATATTTAAAAACGAAGGAAGGGAATAATATTTGGCAATTGAATACAAAAAATAAGGGAAGATTAGATTAGACTAGCATAATGATCTCTTCTCCCAGTGCCTCTAGGATGTACACAGGACTCTCTTAAGGGTAAGTTAGTAGGTGAAGAAATATGACACAAACCTATTTTCAGTAACTTCAGAAACCTCCCTATAGAAAGCCATTTTTGAAGGCAATCTTATCCCATTTGGCGAATGTTTGCATGAGGAACTTCTATTTATTTTTTAAATTAAAGAGCATAACAATAAGTGGCCTAGGGTTAGGGCGGCAACTGCAGCGGTTTACCTTGATAGGAAGAGGCTTTGTTGGAACTGCGGGGACGAAAAAGCTGACAGGGCACTTAATCTGGCTTTGTGATAATTGAAAATGAGATGGCCTATTGGCCTGGGATGTGCATTTGGTTTTTACGGAGCTGCACCGAATCAGATCTTAAGGTGGAACCTAAAAAGGCTTTTGTACATCTGGGCCAGACTATTTCTTTCTGCTTTTCATTTCATGCACTAGTACTAGTATAAGCCCAGTCCTGAAACCTGGAAAATTTCTACTGATGACAGACTATACAAGAACAGAGCAACTATACAAGTAAGCAGAAGGGAACAAGATAGTAGAAAAATACATAAGCATTTTGAAATGTTGCAATATTGTTGTTTATATTAAGTTAAATACCTCTATTGCACACACAGCATAGACAACTGCCAAGATTTTGTGCATGACAGGCTGTGCCAACATTTAAAGTCAGATGCTCCAAAATCCTGAGAGGAGAAGGAAAAAAAAAAAGACATTTTAAATGATTGGACAGTGCAGCCTGTCCTCCACAACAGAGTGGAATGTTCTCTGGTAACTAAGTGTGATCAGCTAGCAGTTCTGAATGCACTATCACATTCATCACTGATGTTTATTAATGCTATATTTCTAGGGCAATAAATCCAGTTTATTGTTAAAATGATATTGTTTGCATGAGCTAAGGATCATTGACCTAGAATTAGGTTTAAGAATAAGCTCTTTTCCTAAGTCTGAGTGTCTTGCACACACGTAGGCTGATGTACATTTTCACAAAGGTGCATTGGTATAAATTTGAATTTAAATCTCTCTACTGTACCTGCTGATCATAGATAGCTGTACTCTTTTTAAACACAATTAAATCCCATTGTTATCAATAGTCTGCAGCTTGAAGAGCTCACAGAAAGGAACAGCACTTTCAGAGCTGAGCAGATACTACTTATGCTTGGTTTGGAATGGCCACAGTGCAGGGTTTGGTTTGCTTTTGGGTCTGCACATGTCAGCAGAAGGGTGAGCTTGAGATACCATTAGAAGTGTCACTGGCAGGAGAAGAGGAAACTGGGAACAGGTTTTGACCAGCTGGAGTCCTCCCCATACGATGTAAGGGAGGCAGAGTGAAATGAGAGCTTGTAGTTCTCCTACAGCCTTGTTTGAACAGCCAGGTCATTCATCTAAAGGGCTGGTCAGCTGGGCATTTGCCTATGATATAAAGCAGGGGTTCAGAGAAAGGAGGAGGTTCTAGAGGAATATAGTCAGGATTTAGGAAGTTTCTTGACTGTTCATATTCTGTAGTTTGTATGCTGCAGTTAAGCTTATCATGTAGGACAATAGCAACGTGATTAAGTCACGTGAATATTTGATTACAATTAGAATGGATTCATTCTACTTTTCATGTTTAAAAAATGCTGCTGCCTTTCTTTTTGTGGGTGGGTGCTGTTTTCATTTAAATTTAGAAGGTGCAAGAACATGCAAATGCAGCAGCACAATCATATCATCATTTTGATTCAAAAGTCAATGGCCCTCTGAGAACCATGCAGTAGCTCGTACATCAACAGGATGGCGAACAGGAATGTAAAGTGTGCTGGTGGGATATTACACATGCTGAGCCTGATTCTCCTCTCATGTATGCTGTTAAAACACAGAAGTAACAGTGCTGAAATCAACACTGTTATACTGGTGCATGTGAAGGAAGAGTCAGGCTTTCTATGTGTCAAATTCTTTGATCATCTCAGCTTGGAAAGGGGAGTAATCTAAAATGCTTTGGAAGCTACATTCACCTAAAATGTTCAGCTGAACCAGTGCTTCAAAAATGATAATTTCTTGTGTTCTTTGAAGCACTTAGTCAGCTAAATCATTTGAAATACATTATTACAGAGGCAGTCAGTGTCACTGCCAGAGCCCACGTTCCTTTAGAACATCCATTACCAACCTTGTTTTGAGTATTTTCCATAGTAACTCAACCATTTTAATTTGCTGTGGACCGAGGCAGAGCAACTTTGCAGCCTTTGTAAATTCCCACTAAAAATGCATGAAAGTCTGTTTAGCTGTGTTTCTTTCTTTCTTAAATTTAAAAAATCAGATCAAATCTTTTTGATCTTCAAGCTGAATATGTATGCAATGCCATGCAAAATGTCTTTCTTATTTTGAATGTTGAGACAGAGGTTAAAATATCTAACACTATAACCCTATAATTAAAAATAAAATAATCCTTGAAGTAAATACATATTTTCATCTACTATTTCCCCTGCCTAGAAATCTCACAACAGCATTTTATTTACAGGCCAGCCTGAATATCTTATTCTCAGTTTTCACTTTCAAGACAAACAGCTAAAACCTGGTTTGTACCTTAACTCTGCATATGAAATATTTTCTATTGTCTTCTGAAGACAGGGTGGAATTCAACCGTTCCCTTTTTACAGATGCTGAAATTGAGAGGGGAGAGTTTTGTAAATTTTATGAGATCTGGACATGAAAAGTTTCTTGTTCCATAGAAGAGAAAACAAATCCCCTGATGATTATGACAAGAACGAAAGAAGGCCCATAGTTTGTGTGAAGGATGGAAGACTTCTTCATATATCAATTTTTTTCAGTGAGACTTCCTAGAGGAAGTTGCAGCTTCCTTAAGAGGTATAACTTCTTATTGCACCAAGTGCACAGAGTCATCAAGAAAGGAGGTATATATGATACCGATGAAGAAAACTTGTTGTTTCTCACATTTTAAGTGGATTAGAAATATTTGTGTACATCTTACTGTGTTATGCATTTTCTCTGTGTTCTCTGATTTATTTTATGACTTTAAAAAAAAAAACAAACAAACAAAGAAAAAAGTCTATAGGAAGCCCCTGAATATGGAACAGACCGATAACCTTCTCTCCACATGGTAGTCTTGTATTTTTTTTCCACTGCTTTTTCTGTGTGCATTTAGTTTTTGAATTGTGCCTTTGACATTTTTGCAGTGTCTGTTGTTTACGTGGTAAAAATGGTCCTGGTGTTGCAACCTGTTTTTCTGGATCATCAGTAAACTTCCTCTCAGACTTGTGTGGTAACACCTGGAATTACTCACTCATGAGAAACGCTGCCCAGGCTGGCAGGCAGAAGAATATTGATCTGAGGACATCTACATATTCCTGGCTGGTGTTATACTGCATAGTAAATACATAGGTTAAGGTCTCTCTTCAACAGCTGTAGCCTTGTCTGGGGTCATGGTGATACACCCTGTCCTGGCCCCCAAGTACTAGGGGGAAAGCCAAAGCCAAACTGGTACTAGAGGTATCCCCTTGCCTTGAATGCTGGTCAGTATAGATGCTCGAGTACTTAACTGTGGCATGGTTTTTTCTCAGTATGCATATTATGATTGTTTAATATTTTATATTAGATATACTTCATATTATGAAAAGTGTTTCAGTTTGCTAAAGCCTTGCTAGATTGTATGTGGGCTGAAATTTTCCCTAATGGAGATATGCTTCAGCAGATTTCTTTCCTTTTATTCTCTCTCTCTCTTGAAATTCCTTTAAAAAAAGTTCTGGCTATTTTCAGTAAGCAGGTTTGAAAAACAGCAGAAATACCCTTTTAACCCTATACAAGAAAACAAAGGAAATTTCTGGTACTTTTCTCTCTGAAGAGCTCAAGCATCCCTCTGCTTTGGAGCAGAGCATTTAGCAGAAAGGAGCTTTCTGTCCTCTGTTTTGTGGCTGTGGCTCTTGCCAGCCTTGTGTTTGGCCAATTCGTGTGCCTTTGGAAAACTGCAGTTTGCACACTCACAATGTAGTCGGTAGAGAAAGCTTAGATTTCACCTGCAACATGGCTACCAAGGAGGCTGGGACTGTCGTGGGGTTTGCCCCCAGTTACAGCTGTGCCCACAGTGGGCTGGGCTGGGAGCTCAAAGGGTTTGTCCCCATACGCTCTCAGGGAGCCCTTGCTGAACACGGGCAGCCTGGAGAAGGAAGCTGGGACTGGGATGGAGGCATTTTGGAGAGGGTTCTGGAGTGGAGAGTGGGCCTGGGGTCTTCAGGGAGAGATGAGCAAAGCACCAGACTGAGTGCCTCCATCTGCACCAGTAGAAGAGCTGGAGCTGCCAGGATTGGCCAGGCAAATGTATAACGGTGAGGTGAAGAAGGCATCCTGGCTTTGGATGGAAAGACTTAACAAAATGTTATTTTAATGATTTTTTTTTTAATAGGGAACATTGGGGCCACTGATAAAAATTCTTGGACTTTGTGCTCTTGACAAATGGCACAGATGAAATCACGCTGAGTGCCAGTAGTCTGCTCTCGGTCAGGGGCTTCAGTACACTGAATGTCTTGTGAGAGACCCCAAGCAATATCCTGTGCACATCTGTGGAAGCAAAACAGCACTTGCGAAAGAACCATAATGTGGCCTGTAAAGTCTCATGCAAAATATATCTTCCTTCAGAATTGCTTGTTTGATTAATACTCCTGAAACTAATGCTTTTGTTTTGTTTTGTTTTGTTTTTTTAAAAATATTGATTTTTATTTTGCAGTTCCACATATCAACAGCAGTATTTAGTTATTTGTCTTCTCTGACTCACTTTAGAATCACCTTATAAGGTAAAAAACCTTATGTGCTACCTTTTACCTGCCAGGATTTGGACACTTTCATTACAATTGCTAATACACTATTGTACTGACTGACTGTTAATAAAATTTTGCTTAATGTCTAAAGCAAGACCTTTGCAGAAGTTTGTTGCTGAATTTTTTAGATTCATGTATCTGGGAATTAAGCTATGGGACTAAATCCTTGTTTTAGAAAGTATTGCCCCAACAAAATCCACAAAACTGTGGTTTTTTTTTTTCCCAAACAGTTTCAAAATTATCCTGAAGTGATTTCAGAGAATGCAGCTTGTCTTGTTTGGAAACTAAAATATTTAGAAAAGATCATTCCGATTCTGCTTGTACATAAGATACTGACATTCATTCAATAGCTAAAGAGCGCTGGAATCAGTCCTTCTAGTGTTCTGCATCTTTCTACTTTAATTTCTCTGAAATTGTTGTGTGATTAGCTGTTAAGTAAGTAAAGAAGTATTAGAGTATTAAATGTTGGGAGCCAAACTCTTGCTGCTTGGAGCAGTGTGAATTCAGTGTACTTCACCCCAGGGAGATTACTCTAGGTACAGATCAATTTAAGTCAGAAAAAATAAAAAGGTAGTAATGTATGAATATTTTGTTTGTGAGTTGTGTGTCTATGACCAATATTTGTATAAAAAAGCACTTTCTGGGAAAATAATGGTTTATCTTCTACTAATACTATGAGTCCAAAGTATTTCTTTGACTGTGACCTTTAATATAATTTTTTTCAATTTGCTGTTTAGCAGCTGACTTTAACATATTTCAAATAGAGCTTTTTAATATAACCCATTATAATATTCCAACCTCATCATAATCTATTTTTCTAACAGGGTCACCTTTTACACATGATGAGATGAATGTATTTTATGAACATCTATTCTTTTTATAAGGATGTCTGATTGAAAGCTGCATTTTTTTAATCCATAAGATTTAAAGAAAGAATCATATACAACTTTGAAAAATTCAAAAATGGGTTATTCTTGGATAAAAGTATACTCTCTTCTGCCAGTTGTCTTCTGTCTTGAATAATATTTTGTAATCTTCTACTGACAACTGACTCTAAAAGATGCCTAATCTGTCCTTAGACATGGCATAGAGCTGCAGTTGGTATAATATCTGTTTCTGCTGCAAAAGGCATTTAAAACACTTTCTACATAATTTAAATGTACTGTGTCTTTTCTTCATTTTCAGGAGATAAAAAAAAAAAAGGCAATTCAGAGTTCCACTGCTGGGGGCTGTCTGTTAATCTTCCTCCATTGTTTTATTTACATAGATTTATGAAATCCCAACAGAATTATAGTTGTTTGTGTGTAGTGCTGCTACTTTGATATGAGGAGGAAGTAGTGGCTCTGCCCCTCATACACAAATTCATTAAAATGTTTATTCAATTTCAGGCTCATTTGTTTAATCTTTTAGACGACAATAGGAATATATAGAAAGCTGATCAACAGGACTTTTGTTTTGACCAAACTCTAAAAATATAGAATTTTTTTTTTATCTGGAAGAAGGTTTATTTCTGGTCTGCTCTGACAGAAGGGTGATAGGTTTCTATCTCTTAGTCTAATTAATACCTTTAATCTTTTTTAGTGGTTAAACAGTCTCCCTTTGGTTGCAAGGCAGAGAAGAGATAAAGGCACATAAGGCTGGAGGTTAATCCCTGTATTTTTATTCCTTAATTTCTGCTATAGGGATTCCCTTTCCATCATTTCTGCTTACTTTTAAGCACTCTTCAGATGCTGGGAGAAAAAGACAACAAGAAGTTTGATTAGGGCTATCGCTCAAGATTAACCAGACATTAAACTTTTTGGAATTTAATAAGAAATAATTGTTAGCTGAACAAATGGGCTAATCTGGTTCTACATCCATTTTTTTTTATTATGAAGTCTGAGAAGGAAACAAAAAATAATGCTTTTACGTGGACGGTTTTGTTTAGCTACTGCTCTGCCTTGCATTATTCCAGAACAGATTGTATGTGAAACATAGTAACACAAACAATTGCAGGCAAAACATATTAGGTGGCTGGATTAGGAAAACAGTGTGTGCATTTTCCTTGCTTTCTACCAGTATCTTAGGTCACTTCTTTATGGACAAAATCTAATGCCAATGTTATGTTAACTTGAGTATGAAATTAAAAAGGCACAGAACCTTAATGCCATTTCATTTAATATGCTCTCACCTTAAGAGTATGAGGTGAGACTTTCGTTTAAGTAAATTCTGAGGTGGTTTAAAGGACTTTCTGAGAAAAAAACCTAATGTAGGTAGAAATGTGGGGATTTTAATTGCTGGTAGTGGTGTGGGTCAGGTTCTTCCCTTGTTGCTTCTTGGAAAAAAAAAACCAATCGAACAAACAAAAAAAACCCCAAAACAAAAAAAAACCTGAAAATTCAGCCAAGATATTTTGTCTTGATAACCTATGAAAGTGTGTCGGAGATGGATACATTGTACTTTAAAGGTTGTAAGTACTATCACAGAAAGAGTTTGGTGATAAAAATCACATTTTCTTGACTTTTCCATTTAGAATTTTAATGTGTTTCAGTGAACTGTAGATGTCGGAGTATTCTGCAAATGAGATTAGAAGCTCTGATGTAACCCTTCCAAAGAGATTATAAGATTTAGGATGTGGGCTCAGACATGTACGTGTCCTCAAAAGAGACTTTAAAAAAAAATTGGATTTATTGTTTTTATTCTCCTTTGTATACAAAGATACTGTCTTCTTCATTAAGTGATGCTTGTGTGCTGGAGAATCTTGAATAAATGACTTTCCTTTTGCCGTTGAACTGATATGGACCGTATTCTGAAAAGGAATTCTTTAAGTAAAACCACAAATCCAAAGACCACCAGCCAGAGATATAAGTTAGACAAGAGCAGATAGTACCTGTAGTTTTTATATGAGTTTTTTTCACTTTGGAAAATTACAACAGCTTCATAAAAAGTCATGCTTCTTTGTGTGCAACCTACTTGTTTGGTGCCAGCTTACCGTACAAGTAGTAAGTGCCAATATTGCCATGGTCTCCACAATATTAGTTCTCTGCACAGTGGGGTGCAGCCTAGCTCAACCACAGTCTTGCCTGCTGGGGCCCATGTACCACCCATACACCCAGCAGCCATCTTTCACACCGCCATGGGGCCTGCAGCAGGCGAGCTTCCTCCCGTTCACCTCCTCCCCTTCTGCCCCCAGCAAAGAGCCCTTTCGGTGATACACTGATTTCTGATGGCCATACTTTGGGAGGATGACATGATGCTGCTCCCATCTAGGTAGCAGCCATGCAGAATGGTCAGCAGTTTAATGGAGGCAGCTGGGAAAGAAGGAATTTTGGATTCTCCTTGTGAATTGCTATGTGTTGCATAGATGAAATAGGCAAACATATATAGTAGTGGTGTGTTCAGTACATAGGCAAAACAAGGTTTGAAAAGGAAGGTGGTGTCTTTTGGTTGATATTTTGGAAAAATACATGCGAGTTCTGAGGCACAGAAGTCCTTCTTCATGTAACTGATAAAATATCTCTGAGTGGTTTATATTATGGAGATTAATAAACTAAACACTGGATTTAATGGTTAGGATTTTAGGTGAATGTCCCATAATGTATGAGGTACTTCTACAAGCGGTTTATAAAGTTGTTATGCTTTGGGCCCCTCAGCTGCTTAAAATTTGAGTACATGCATAACTGCTTTCCTGAAACGGATGCAAAGTGTTCAAATCTGGCATAAACAAACCCTCAACTGTAAATTATTCTTGTTCATATGGTTCACCATGACTTAAAAAAAATGAAAAAATTATAATTAGTGGTGCCAAAAATTTAGCACTTCTTTTTTTGTTTGTTGATAGGATTACTGCTATCTGTAGGAAAATAGTAGAGTGACTGAAAATGTTCAGTATTTTTCCTCTGTTTCATACTATTGATTTTCAGCTCTGCTCTAAATTATTCAACAGCGGTTAAGCCAATGCATAGTATTTTAAAATAAGACTACAAGAATAGGTCTTTATTCCCCTCCAATTTTTGGAAGAAGTAGCATTTTAGCAGAAAAAGCAACAGGTCCAAACAGCCCAAGCACCTTCACTGTTAAGGGCGACTGTGTAGTCTGGGTTAGCCCAGATTTGTAGACTGAGGAATTCTTGAGTTTCTGATTTAAAACAATTCACATAGTAGCTGTGATAACACCGCAGACACTGGGAGTTCTGGGACTACTGAGTCTGAGAGGATCCTGTCCTGAAAGGGACCTCGGGGGCCAGTTTTTCCCAACAGGCACCTCTGCAGGCTGCGGAAATCAAGACGAGGTTTGGAACTGTGTTTGGGTCTCAGGTAGTTTTGTCAATGTTGCCACTGAAGCGCGAACCTTCACAAGGTCTGAAATGCCATTAAAATGAAATGGGTTTTGGGGTTTTTCTAATGTGTTCTTCTTTGTAAAATTCCATGACACAGTTTGTGATGAAAAAGGTGAAAAAAGTCTGAGTCAAGAATCTCATTAATTTGAAGGCAATATTGTATTTTACCCGTGCTCGATCCACTTCCATTTATTGTCATGTCATATACCTCAGCAGTAAAATCTCTACAGCAGGGAATGTTGGAATAAGGCACCTACTACAAGAAACACCTAATTTATTATTGGGGCAGCTAGGTACTATAGTAACACAAATAATTAGCATTAAGTGGCCTTTAATGAGGGGTTTAAAAGAGAAGAGAGTATTGCCTTTATAGACTAGTTCATTAGACATGAATGTATGTTAAGAAGTCCATTTTAATTTAGTGCTTCATAAATAAGAATGTCTTGTCACAGAGGAAAAAGGCAATGACTCTTATACTGTCCTCACCTCATTATCAGAAAGATATTGGCAAATACAGAGAGCAGAAGAGTCATGAGATGATTTCTAGCCCAACCATATCCTCAGAACTGCTTTCCCAGATATTTTTTTAAAAATGGTTTGTTGGTATTTCAAATACATCACTGGTCTTTCCCTCTCTAGGCAGAATCATGCTTGGGACTTTTTATTCGATTTCTGCAATTGATCCTTTGAAGGAAAGATTTCTCATTTTTACCTCCACAATCTTAATAGAAATAAATTAAAAATTGAAAAGGGGACTGGAGAAATAGTCTCAGCTATGGTGATAGGCTAGAAAACCTAAAAATGTATAATTTAACTGCAAGATGATACTGGTCTACAATATTCAGAGGGTCAGCCCTTCACAAGAAATTATTTAGTGCACTAGAATTAGGTGTAATGGCCTAAAATATAGTCTGAATATATGTAAAGCTTCCTGACTTGTAAGTCTATTAGTCTTTGGAATAGTCACAAGAGAAGTGGTAGAAGCCAATGACTTGATAATTAAATATTACACTGGAAAATTTGTTGTAGGAAATGATTCTGCCTTGGTTTGAGAATAAACCAGGTTACCTAATAAGACTTCTGAATCTGTAGAATACCCATTCACAAGATAATTTCTTTTACAATAAACAAAGTGTCTTTTCTCCAAGAAGATTTGGAAAAATTGCTGGGTCTCTTTTGGTGATAGTCTTGGGATCAAAGGCATCTCATCTGTTACCACAACATTAACATTAGTATTTTTTAGTCTGTGTAAGTTAACTGTCAATTGTACAAAAAAAACCCCCTAATAAATACCACCTACCATCACTTATTAGGACAGCAAATTCACAGCCAATTCTGATCTAAATTTGTAAGCTAAAAATCAAACATGCTAATTAGATATGAGGAAAAGAAAGGACCATGATAGAAAAATTTTCAGTTCATTGAAACAAACATGGAATATCTTAATGAAAGGAAGGCAGCTAGAGCAAAATTTCCATTCATAAACATACATCCACTATTTTGCTATCTTCTTTATCTACAGGGTATTTTAAAAATGAATTAGATACTGAAGCAATTAAGCCATAACACAGTATTTTCTGAACTACTCATAGAGTAATCCCAGTCTTAAACAGATAATTGTCATTAACACAATAAACATTTATAGCCTGTGTATGCCCCTTATGAGAAGTGCTTTCCTGTTACTATGTTGGCTTTCTAGGGAAAGTGTGCTTTGCCCAAATCCTATTGTATAAACTGTCCTTTACTACAGATGCTTTATGCAAAAAATAAACACCCAAATTTTATCCAGAAGGCCCTTTTGAGTTCTGGAGAAGCACCATTTTTATATTTTACTCATATAAACTAATTTCTGTATCCCCCATAGCTCGTATTCTGCTTGAAACCTAGAAACATTGTGATCCTGCTTCATTTTTTGGAAGTATTTATTCTGAAAAATAACATACTGTAAGATAGCTCTGAGTGACGCTGTTGTGCTCCCCTTGAGTCAAATTCTCTCAGATAAATCTGATTGTCAATTTTGTTATTGTGAAAGACTCAGTTTTTTGACTGCATCTACTTGTTTGTTATGGATTGTGAACAACAATGTGCAGGGATGAAGTTTTATTAAAGGAAAAATTTAAAGTAGACATGGTTTGATAAATGCAGAAGACATATGTGCTTTTTTAGGAATATGACTTCAGGGATTTTGTGGCTTTTCTTCCAGCCTCTAGCATCAATAATATTTTAGGAAAGAAAAGACCCTTTCTCAAAGTCACCAGCCAACACCTTCATTTTTCACCATTGTTTTCATCTTCCTTTCTGAAGAAAACTTCTTTCATTATAGTGTCCACTGGTGTGTGCAAGGAAGGTCACAAGGCCAGCTGTAGTTACAAACCATAACAGAGACAGAAGCAGCTATGTTCGGTCAGTACCAGAAATTATGTCGTCCACCTGTTCTTCCACGTCCTATCCAAATCATCCATTTTTCCCATATACATACCATTCAAAACATCTCAGAGATGCTTTTTCTGCAAAAGCTAAAGCCAAAAAACTTCAGAGTGCCAGCATAATCTTAAATACTAAATGTGTATTTATCCAACATTCTGAACATAAAAAGTCCTCCAGTACCTAAATTCTGAATGACTGTAGAGATCTTACAGCTATAAACAACTCATTAGTTGAATAGATTTTAATTAAATAGATTAACTAAATAGATTTTCTGCCCCTAAACTATTTCTTGCTCACCTTATCCCACATATACCCTGCACAGAGTGCTGCCACTGCCAGGAAGGCCAAGGTGCTGGAGGTTTGACTGCTCATGAAGGACAGGAAAGTACCTTTCTTAGTTCACAGACATCTAGAAACTGTCATCATGAGCATTTCAGATCTGAACAGACATGCCAGCAAAATAGGCAGAATGATCATAGCCTGAACGGCTCCAGGCATCGCAGACCACTTGTTACATGGTGCAGATGACACAGACAGAGCGATTCAACCCAGGGTGGAGGTGTGATGTTTCTGAATGGCTGTCAGAGCACTGCTGAGAGGGGACTGCAATAATCTGTGTACAGGATGCTAAATACGGCCACGTAGAGTAAAGTCCACACTGAAAGGGAAAAAAATGGCCATTAGAATTGCCTAAGTACAATTCACACTGTGAAGCTTATCAGAAGGCATTTGTGTGTCAGTGATGAGACTACCTTTGCAAAATGTATATATTTACTTTGTAAATTAACCAGAGAATGTGTAATTTATTTCTTTTGCTACTTCTTCATTAAGCCATAGTGTTGAACAGAATTATATTTGCTTTAAACCTTGTTCAGCAATTTATTTCCAAATGTAAGGAATGCATCTCTGTTTCATACTTTAAATGGACTTAGCCTGTTACTACAACAATAGTCGATTAGGAATGCTGTCTAAAAGTCCTAATTTAAAATGGAACTAAATATGCTGTAACTTTAAAACTTTTGCTACTTAAAAAAAAAAAAGTGTTTCTTCAAAATTTATAAGCTCCTTTACCCAGAGCTTTTGTGAATATACAAAACCGATGAAAGATGAAGGCTTTGGCTTTATTTTCATGTTACTGTAGTAGACAGACAAACTCTAAATTACCGTCAGTCCAGCCACAAAGTGATCTCATTAGCTTTGCCAGGGAGCCAGGCCTCTTCTCATGTTGGAGGGAAATCACATCACAAGGGATCAGCATCTCTCCCATACTAGAGAGGATCAGAGGCAGAGGTTTTCCCTAACAGCTGACAGCTCTACAGCTGTGGCTGTACTTGTCAAACATCTGTCTGGAACACCCTCTTATGGCTGGGTGAATGTGTCAGCTTCATCAGGTGGTGGGCCTCTTGGGGGACCCCAAAATAAAAGTAGACACTGTGATAAGTTCTCTCTCCCAGCAAGCACACGTGGTGCCCCAGCGGGGCAAGAGCAGCTGCCTGCTGCTCTGGCTACAGGAGATCCTTTGTGTGTAAATATATTCAATAGAGTAGGGCCCGTTTCCCAGACATGTTGTTGGTGAAGTAGCCATGCCGAATGTGAGGCATTATGGTTTTCTTGTTAAAAACTTGGTAAGGAAGGTAGGGAATATCTGAGTTTTGTGTGTAGGGTGGAAACTGGAAACTGAAACTGGTGAGGACTGGGACAGGCCAAACTCCATCCACCTCTGCTGGGGCCACACACGCATCCAGAGGGAATGGGCTCCTGTGTCCTCTTCTTGAGTGACCACAAGGTGACCTCTGTGGTTTTGGACCATGCTCTTGGGAAAAGAAAAATATCAACCCATCAATAAGAGCAGTGTATTTCCATGAAAACTTCATGATTTTCAGGTTGTCCTATCTTTAGTATTTGACTAACAAGCATTAGAGATGTTACTTAATTTCATCAACAGTACCTTTGATCTGATTATCAGTATGTTTACACTTTTAGTTAATAATTTCCAGTTATGGAGCAAGCCATTTTTTAGAAGTCTAACATTGTTCTGGAACTACTTCACAAAAATGAAACACTTCGAGAGCTCACAATTTTCCCCTTGCCCCAGGAGTGTTGATAAAGGCCTTCTTTTCCAGTGAGAAAGTATTTCTGTTTGAGAAACTTCAACCTAGTTTTTAATTCCCAGCATTGTTATTGAATTGCCATATGGCCTTGGGCAAGTTACTGAACATTTTCCGCATCTGGGTTTATCTATTTAGTAGAGTGCTTACACAGCACAGTGCATGTGTACTAACGCTTCAGAAAAAAGTCAGGCCAGCCAGTGCCATTCCTCTGTTCAAGTGAGTACTTTTAGGGAGGAGCAGCAGAACTGCTACTCACCATCCTTCTGCTTGAAGAGACAGAAAGTGAGATGTGTTCTGTTTCTCCTCAATCAGTATAATACCTGCCTCAGAAGTGTATTTTGGAAGAAAAGGGAGAGAAACAGCAAAATTGAGATGTAGGCCCCCTCTAATTGAATACTTAATTCCTTGGCACCTTAAGTGGAAGTTGCCTCTTCCTGGCACAACTGTTCTACCTCTGAGTAGATGGCCACTTTCTGGAGCCATGGTCTAATGTCTATAACTATACTCTAAAACCGTTATTGAGTGCAGATCAAGGGGCATCCTTGGTGAGCCAAGAGAGGAGATTTGGATAACAGAACTCAAAGCTAGGCAGGAAGGTGAGAGACAGTTTTAAGAAAATGCAGCTTTGGAGGTAATTCTGAGCAAAGGGAGGGGAAGCGATGTCACCTACTTCTCAAGGCAGCAACTGCAGGAGATGGAAGTACAAGGAAACACAGCCACAGTTATTGCCTAACTCGTGTTTTTGGGGGCTGGGGAGAATAAAAGAAGGAAAGTGGTGAATTTAGGAAAGATCCCTGTGTTGGACCCAGCTCCACCCTGGAAACACAGGGATGTCACAGCTGGCTGCTTGTGACATCCTTGGCTACCTGACTGCCAGCCTTGCTGTGGTTCAAGTCCTCATCAAATCACAGCGCAGGACATAATCAGTTTTGACTTGCCAGAATTAAAAGAAGAAATCTCAATGAGCTCTGCAGATCAAACAAGACACATAGTTAACATTGGCCCTGCTTATTCACATTGAACATCCCTACCATCTCTTCTCTCCCTGTTAGGCCAAATTGTAATATTTGCCACTGTCCAAAGTAAGGCTTGAGGCAAGTATAGGGCAGTATTTAGAACATACTGTGGAAAATGTCTGACCATATGTTACTACTACAGTTTCTTTCCAGTGTCCTTTGGATGCACAGGACAGGCAAAATAACAGCAGTTTGGTTTATAAAGTCTCAAATGAATGAACTTTAACAGTATTTATGTCAGCCTTCCTAATAGCTGTGAGGGCATACAGAACATTGCACATTTTTTACTATTCCCTCTCTGTTTGTAGTATAGATCATTGCGTCATTCTCTCTTTTAAATGGCCTGTAGTACCAGTTCCTAATACTGGAAGGATCTGCTCTGTGTGGTGGCTATTCATACGCATATCAAGCAGCAAGAGCTAACTGGGACAGGCCCACAGTGAGCACCACTGCTTCACTCGGAGGGCTGGGAAAGGGAGACTTAGAGGAAGAGCTTAGGGGTGATTTCTGACACAAAAGAATGTGTAACCTAAGTTTATCTTTTATTTCAAAATTTAAATTCAATATGAAGACGCAGTAGCATCTGCTGTACTGCCTGGTTCTACATGTTGAGGAGCCTTTGATGAAAGCAACATCCACTCTTTGTTGAAATTATAAACAAAAATCTGCCGACTTCTTTTAGACAGGAATGCTATACTGATTATGAATGAATTATTTTTTTTTAAATTGTGATGTGCCATAGGAAAATTAATTCCTTTCCTGGCCACAGAATAGTTTGCAAATTTTAAATAATTATGTATGTATTTTGCTTAGTTTAAATTTTTTTTATTTTATTTAAAAACACAGTTCTTCAAGGCTGAAAATAAAATGCTTCCTTACATTTCTAATAATTTTTTTGGAATTGCATTAGTGAGAAATGTGTTTCTTGCTTAAGCCAACTTTGAAGTAAGAATGCAGGTGTGGATAAAACCTCTGGACAGTTATCATGCTCTTTTACGTCCTTTTTTTCAGGAGCTCTATGACAAGAATAAAGCCAGTTTTGAAAATACAAGTGTGACATACTGCATTTGTGATACAAAGTAACCGTGTCTAATGATAGGAAGTAATGACTTTATCTTTAAGCTGTAACTTAACATATTTCTCTTTATATACTCTTCATTTTAGCACTGGCTCTTTCTAGAATGTATTAAATATTTAATATGACAATGACCACATGATATTTATATGTGAAAGATTTAGACCTAATCCAAGTCCACATAAAGCTGTTATCCAGAGCTGCAGCTTTCTAATTTATGTACATACATGCACACCTATATGTACAAACAGGCAACTGTTTTTTATATGGAGAGATAGCTCTCAGATGTACAAACTGGTAAAGTATTCCACACTATTGTTGCAAAAAAAGGAATTTGATATACAACTATTCTAAAGAATAAAAGCTCTTTAATACAAAAAGACATACTTTTATTAGAACTGAACTGAGTCTTTTGAAATAAAATAGTTGGCTGTGAGAAATTAATCTAAGCAGTGGGGAAAAAAAGTTGGAAACATTTACTCTCTATATTTTTACTTCTCCAGCCTTTAGTCAGGCATACTATCAACAAAGACAAAGATTAATAAAAGCAGGAAAACGTCACAAAGATTGTCTGCAAAGAAGACTTGCAAGAGGATAGCTGTCTCAATCTTGCTTATTTTAAGAAATCTTTGCTGATAGTTTTAGAAGCATTTTGCCAAGGGGAGTTAAACAAGTCCAACTGGGACCACACCTTTGGAGGTACAGATTTATATTTGGATTGTCAAGTGCCTTCAAAATGTGCCAGTTAATCATAGCCTGCAGGGCCCAACCTCCATGGTACCATTTTTTGACACACATTGCACCCCCAGTCCTTCCGCTGCACCAGCCCAGGAGAAGGCAGCTTCAGGTGGAGACAACCTGTGGGGAACAGAGCCAAGGGACAACATATATCTGGAGTCCAGGGCTTCTTGTTAGTTCAAGCTAGGAAAGGTTTGGGGAAACTGTGAGTAGACACACCATTGTGCTCTGTCAAAGCTCCTCATGTTCACGAGTGGTGTGTTTAAAGTGCAAGACCTCAGAGTACTTTCCAGTTTGTGAGTCTAAATCCTGCCTCCAAATACACGTTAGAGGAAGATCCAGGAATGAGCAGGTCATCTTGCTGTTTTCCCCCAGATTCTGATTTCCATGGGAAGAGACACAGACACAAGGACCAGAAAGAAGCCATGTCATGTTTCTCAGTATGGTCTGGGATATGGACCAGGACCAGTTAATGGATCGTACCTGGGAGCTGTGCAGAGGGACACATCTACCTTAGGAAGTCGTACCCAACCCTACTGTTGGAACGTCTGAAAGGATCAATCTACTGTTATGGGCTAGGGCTTATGCAACAGTTTCTAGCAAGGCTGGCTCTAGGAATAGGTAAGTGGGCCACAAAATGTGTCTGCTGCCAGACTCCTGGACAGACAGGTTCACTTTTGCTTCTGTTCCTGCTACGGAGGAAGCTATCTAAACACATGGAATAGCGGCTGCTGCATGTGAGGGAAATCGACCTCTGCCCCTTGATCTTCCTCCCTCCTTTTCTGGTGGCCATTCATTATAGCAGGGGGAAAATTCAGTTTGGTTCGGCTTACAGTAGTGGAACATGCTGCAAATATGTCCTGTTAGTGCTGGTAGTGTTCATAGAGCAAAGCTTGCTTGCCCTGATAATTGATCCAGCTTATCAGTATTTGCACAAAACTGGTTTAGTTCTGTTTCGTTTGTATTAGTTGAAAAGGCAAAAGAAGGTTATAGAAAGGAAGAGAAAAGCCATTAAAAAAGTGTAATTTAAGAGAGGAATGGATGAGAGATTTGAAAACTGAGGGTCATGTTACGAATATTCCTCTGTCTAAGGCAGAACTGTTGGTATATTAGCTCTCATTAATGACTTCTCATAGTGACTTCTCAGTCTTGGACAATAGGGAGAGCACTGAAGTGGCTCATTTTGGGCAAAGCTCCTTCTCTCTCTGCACTTCAGTGTCTTAACAGATAAAATGAGGGGACTTATATTCACAAGGCACTCTTTAAAATGTGCTAGTGCAAGGAATAAGCAAGCTCTTAGTACTGGAAATTTGGCTAAAGGTTTCCTGTTGTTCATCATCACTTATCATTCATCTCCTCATCTGTCTTTCATCAAGTAGCACTCATTCTCACACAACAGCAATCAGCCTCTTTTGCTGTTTACCTTTCCATCTACATGTATTTAAAAAGTAGTAAATACTGAAATTGAATACAGTGTATTAAAAAGGCTGATGCATGTTGCATATCTAATGGAGGCTCAGTTTCAGCACCTAGCAGAAGAGGAAAAGTGATGTGACAGGCAGTACTGGCATCATTTTAACTTGAGAAGGGTGCACTGATACTACAGCAGTGGTCACTGTGTAAGCAGGCTGGTTGTGACTAGCTAAAAGGTATGGAGGAGCACTCACTGGAAGCGAGTGTACAGGCTGAATATAAGAAATCACTTTGTTCTATTGTGGACAGAAATGTATACTGCTAGAAGGCCAGCGGTATACAAACATTTAACAATCTAACACGATATGAATGTATGAGACCAGAATTATTCCTTATTGAAATGATAGGAAATTCCACTGAGGTCATGAAGTTGCCAAGAGGTAAAGGTGGGACTTGTCCTGGGGGTTAAATGCTTATGTATGTTTTTAAATGTTATTATTCTCTTTTCTATGGGTCTGCTTCATCAAGGAAAAGTAGAAGAGAGGTAGAAGGAAACAAAGCCACAACTTTCCTAAACAATACAAATGTTCTATTCCAAATCAACTAACCATGCAGTGGTCCTCAGGGATTATCTAGAGTTTAGTCCCTTAGCAGACCAGTTAAAAATGTGTGTGTGTGCCTGTGTACATGTGTACAGAAATGCCTCTTCTAAGAATGTAAAGTCATTGTGGACTGTCTTTTACTGTACTTTCCACCAAGCTACTAGGCTAATGTTTTCCAACAGAAGTGACAAAATACATTTTGCACTGCTTCTTCCACTAAGAACAGACTCCCGTCCTTACATGGGTGATGTTCATTGGTACCCATGTTTGTGTTTGTGTTTAACTTACAAGGAATGCAATGTTAATGTCTCTTGCTTAAGACACATAAAACAACCCATCATCTCAATACTTCATCTGACTTACTCCTTAATGTGCTGAAAGGTCAAGTTCCAGAAAGTTGCTTTAACAACTGTATTAAGAGTTAAAATATCAGAAATAAAAACAGTAATCTATTCAGTTTCTTATGGGGAGAAGGTAGCAAAGGTGTGTGTCACATAGCATGACAACAAAACTGAGTTCAGAGTTGGGTAGCTTTATATTCATCTCATGCAAAAGGTATTTAAATATAATGCATCAGATGATAGTTATTTTTTTTTTCTGAAGTAAAAGGAAGAACTAGAGCAAAACAAATCCAGATTCTTCTTAGTATAGTTAGAACAAGGGATTTAGTACTAATCTCCAAAAAGAGACTTTTTTCAGGTGCCTAAGGTCATCTGTTAGTGCACATCCACAAAACTGCTTCTCAAAACCCACCTTTGTTTTTGCCAGTAAGTCTGTGCCAAGCAATATCCATGTTGCCATAGAGAATGAAACACTTAGAGCACTTGGCCCTAAGGTCTGAGTTGGTTTTCTCAGATTTACTCTTACTGTGTTGGATTGTGTTTGAGAGGTGTGAAGGTCAAATGGAGTCTTCTTCAAAAGTGCATAAAGCCAGAAATTTTGTAGCTGTGTCCATGTTCCCCACCCCAGAAAACCACCACTGGGAAAGTACTTCAGGAACATGACAGATCCATGTGCCAGAACTTGCTCTCAAAGAAGGAGAAGAGGGATCCCAAGTCCACATTTTCTTCTGCTGAAATTTTCTCCAACTTGCTGTGTCTTGATCTTTCACTGTAGCCTTTTTCTCTCTAGCTTTTTGGCAATGGAAAACGGGGATAGGATACTTACCTTCCAAAGAGCATGCACTGCTACAGATCCTGCACAGAGAGGAGGAATTACCTCTCTGAGTAGAGGTAGGTGCCCAAGCTTTCCTCCTTATAATATCTTCTAGTTCTTGCCATCCCAAGTGAGTTCTTACTGCACTTATTTCTCCAAGGTGTTTAACTTTACCTCTGCTAAACTGCAACAGAAGCTACTGCTTTGGGGCTGAAGACTTCAAGGGATCACTGAATGCTTTGAGAATCTGAGCATTTTTTTTTTTTCTGAGGATTTCCCTGTCACGGGCTGTTTCAAAAGGCTGTGAGGCCCTAAATCACCCAGACGATTTTAAGAATGTTACCTAGAATCACTACAAAGGGCTTTGGTTTGCAAACACGTCTGAGGTAAGTGACTGTGTGCATTTGAATAGCTCCATTGAATTCACCAGGACTGTTGACATGCATTAGGGTAATTTGTATGTGCTTGCTGACCCAGACCTAAGCAAAGATATTGTACCAAGATTTTCTCTTCTCCTTAAAACAATGGCTGTGCTACAGAATAGCATTCAGACATTTCCATTTTGCTTTTGTAAAAAACCATTGTTGCTTTGTTGTTTCTCAATCAGCAAAGCTTCCTCTGTTGTTATCCACCGCTGGCATATTTCTTACTATATTATTTTTCCCTTGATATTTGTAATTCATTGGTATTATATAAATCTGTGAGGTAATAACATTTTAAAAATAGCTAGAATTAAATTCCTATATTCTGGGATATTACCATGGTTGTTGACTCAGCAAAAGGCTGGATTCCCCAGTGCCATTCTAGAATTTGTGTTAGCAGAGCATTTATGGCTATATATAGATGCTTTTCTAGAAACATATGAAATATAAAAACACACAAAGAAGTACATAAAGAGAAATTTAAAAAATATGTGAAATAAGGACTAATCTGTAGATCATCATTTTGCCATACTGTACCATCTTGCTGAGATTATTATGATTTCATAGTAGAAATTAGAAGAAACAGCTATTTCTTGTATCAGAGTACATTTTTTTGATACATAGAATACAAGTTGTAAAATAGTTTGCACTAATGGGATCCAGCAGTATTCTTTGTTTGTCCTAGTAATTAGGAAGAGATATAGTATCTAGCTCTGTTTATTTTTCCCTAAAGAATAACTGAATTGGTTGCTCCATCTTACACTGCGGCATTATTTAGTTTTATGCTTTAGGGATGGGCACATAGGGTGACACCGTCCAAAGGCAGAGCTGGCCTCTGGTGACGCTACAGATATGAAACTGAATATCCTCAGCTTGCACAGTAGAGTGTTTCTAATGTTTATATTTCTGAATGGGTTTATTGAAAGTATAAATAAAAGAAAGGTGAGTTTTACCTTCAGTTTCTTCAGGATGGATAGGGCAGAGTGCTGACATGTTTAATATTATGAAGTAAAATAGGAAGCCAGGGGTTTTATGTCTGTTTATTTCAGGTGACTGGTTAATTTCTAAAAGTAGTTTTCGTAAGTTGTAATGAAAAAAATTATAATTACCACTGGAAGAAATTTTTTTTGTTTCCCATTATAGAATATCAGTTAGAAGTGTTATGACTGAAAACATGGAGACCCTTTCAGGACAGGCTTCAATTTCCACATCTCAGGGAATGTTGATTTAGAAATATTATATTCATAGAGTATCCTGAGGTGGAAGGGACCTGCGAGGATCATGTGACATGTATTTCCTGTCTGCTGAGGTGAGAATGTGGTTGGATGTCTTTCGTGTGATGAATCTTTTGGGAAAAGCTACACTCAAAGGCTATTTCTGAACAAGGTGAGATTTTTGGCCGTTATTGTCATGCAAGGGGGCAGTCCCTGTCCTCACAGCTCAGATTCGGTGAAAGTTTTGTTGCTGGTAAGCAAAAACCTCTTGCACTGATTAGCTGCTGTTGAAGAAGGTGCCCGTCATGAGAGACGATGGTCGCATGAAGAGGGTCTGAGGAGCAGGGAAGAAACCTCAGTCTTAATGCTACACAGCAGGAAGCATGGTTAGTTCATTGGTATGACAAGTACATAAAGTTCTAGATGGAGCTTTTTCATACAAAATAGTTTGATTCATAGATGTAATGAAGTACAACAATCAAAACTAAAATTTAAAACACAAATGGAAAAGTTGGTTGGACACTCACAAGTGGATATTGCAGTTCTAGTTCTGTCTTGGTGCTGCAAACATCCTGCAGCAAAATCTGAAAGAACCTGGGGTGCCAACTAACTTAACAGAGAGACAGGTATCTTCCATCAATAGAAAGGTTATAAAGGAAGCAAGTTATTAAAACAAACATCTTATTTCTTTCCATTGCCTCTTATTCATTCCAGAATTCAGGTTTAGCTTATTGTCCAGGTGGAATATGGATGATGCTCTGAGGTGGCCAGAGATGACTGTGTTACAAAAGTTCCATCTGAGCAGCCCTGACAGCTTAGTCCTGGCTTTTTCTCTCAATGGCTGTTGAAGAACGTGACTGGGGACTGCATCTTATGGGACTGTATAGGTGAAGGTTTTGCCAAAGAAGACAGTATGCAAACATAAAATATTAATCTTCTACATTTGTCCCATGATGAAGTTCATCTCGGAGTGAGAAAAAGGATGTTTGTGGAGAAGCAGGCACTTACGGCCTTGCGTGGCACCTGGTGCTGCAGGGATATGTAGCTTGGGCATGGATACAGAGCTCCTGCATTAGGAGTAGAAAAAACAAACCTGAAAAAGCACCATGCTGAAACCTGCCAAAGGTGCTGAGGGCTGAGGCAGCTGACAGAGAGATCTGATGAATAAGACATTGTGCAGCTAAACACATTAGCAGACCATGAAGTACTTGAACACCCTGAAAATGAAGGCTGCCTAAGAATTCCAGCTAAATAGATAGACACAATCTAATAGTTTGTGGGGTCTGGTGGAAGTTATTTCACAGCCTGTCTGTGAAATTCAAGAATGTAGGATTTTGTTGCAAATCAGGTCTGGTTTAATTTAACGAACTAGTATTAACAAGCTTCACGTTCCACATCTTTCACTGTCTCTCAGCTGTGTAGTATTCATTAAAAAGAATATATGCAAATTTTAGCAACATAAACAGAATTTAAAATAAGGAATAACACAACAAACACTCAAGAAAGCTTTCTGGTTTTTCTTCAGGATGAGTTGCCTGTTTGGAATATCCTATCCTCCAGTTTGTCCTTTAAAATGCTGACACTACATCGATTAGAAAGAAAAGGCCACTACTTCACCATTCCAACAGGGGCACTGGGAAGAACTTTCCTAGCGTTATACCATAAAAAAGACCTTGGCGAGTGGATCAAATCCTGCCTCCACTGGGGTCAGAAGGAGCTTTGCCTGAAGGGCAAGACTGCCCTCTCTGTCTGAAGCTAAATCTTTTCTCATACATCAAGAACTCTTCATAGTAAAGTAGAAGAGCATATGCCATCCCCTTTCACTGCTTCTCCAGGCAAAGTGTAAACCTCAGTGCACTCAGCAGTAAATTCCTTTAAACATTTACGTGAGCTGAAATTGCTTCATCCGTTGACCTTTGCTCAATGTGCAGCACTTTATCCAACCACAGTTGCACATGTCAGTTGGGCAGTGCAGGTGGAGTATCTGTGTTGTATGCCTGAGTTTTCTCTTTTTTTTCTGGATGGTGCTCTGCTTCCTCTTCCTTCCCTTTTTACCCGGTTAGATAAGTCTCATCCGTTGCCTCTTCCATGGCCTCCAAGTGCTGTTATGGTAATGGATGCTCTTTCAGATGAAAGGATAGTAGTTCTGTCGCATTTGCCTTCTTTTTTGATGGATTTATGATTTAAGACTTTATGTACCAATCCCCACAGCAGTTAGTTTTCTACCCTAATCACAAAATGTTACCATCTTTAGATAGTCATAACAACTGAGGGAAAAATACCTTCTATATTCCAGGTCCTAAGGAAGCAAGATTTGTGGAAGACTTAACAGTAAAAACAATGCTTGTAGAAGATGCGACACTCGCAGCTGTGGAGGCAGTAGTCCTCTGATGGCATGGCAGAAAACCAGGACCAACAACCTCAAAGCACAATTTCTCTGTTGGCAAGGTGCCATAAATGAACTTGCAGTTGTGACCTTGAGGACCAAAGGGTCTACAATCCTCTATGTTTTAGGCCCTAGTCCAAATGAGCTCTGACCTCTTCCTGGACAGAGAGTAGTCAGCAATATTTTGCTGAGACCAAAAGCAGAATGTCTGAATGCATGTCTGGAATTGAATAATGAAATTTAACTTACCAGCTGGAGGCAAGGGAGGATGGGGTTGGGTAAAAGAGCCAGATGTACCAAGTTTATAGACAAACAGCTGAAATGATGCATTGGCCTTGCTTTTCTCAATTCAAAATATTGGCTGTTTTAAATCTTTTATTTTGTGATTTGTTTGGAAAAAAAATGAATTCATTATTGCATTTCATTAAATGGTAGATTGTACATCGTTTTATTTTACCAAATGAGAATTGGAGCAAAGTAGAAATTTAAGCTGAAAAACCATTCTTGTTGTTTAGGTGTATAATTCCTTCTCTTGATTTGCATGCCTGGAACTAATGTGGCGTTAAGTATATTCTAATTTTAAAGAATTTAATACATGCGTAATCTGCTTTACAAGCAGAGATTAGATTTTTTCATATTAAAATAAATTGGGACGACTGAGAAGCATAACTTAGGGCATATTCATTTGAAAAAATAGGCAAAATCTTTCAATTTTTTAACATTCTTTTTAAAGCATTGATATACTATACTTTAAAGAGCATTGTGTAAAACTTTCATTGAAAAGGACTAATATGTTCTGTGATTTGAAAAAAAAAATTAAGGCAATACAATTGAACCTATGAGTAAGCTTGTATTTATTGTATGCATTAGTGATTTAAGTATTTTAAAACACAGAAACAGGTGCTTATATACAGTTCAGAATACCTGACTTATTGCAGAACTATTTATGAAAAGCAAGAACAAACTCAGCTTTGGGAGATTTTCAGAAATATTCAGCAACTTCAGATGTCTTCTTTTTGGGTTTGGGTTGCAGCTGGATCTGACTCCCAGCAAGGGGTAGAGCACTTACCTCTGAAAATAAGTTCCCTTAGAAAATTGTACCAAGTTCAACATCCAAAAAAATGGGGGGTGGGGGGGTGGGGGGGTAGGGGATGGTGCATCACAAGACATTTTTAAAAATGGTCCACAGCCTTCACTGCCCCCAACACATACTTTTATTTTCTCTCTCAGTAACCTAAGTCAGTATTAGAGCTTATGGGCAGAAAATGATTTATCAGACATCAGAATTGACTTTTTCTTTTGTTGCAGAACATGGGTAAATCCTGCCAGACTCTGGAGAGGTATGGCATTTCAAGCTTTAAATAGGAGAGTAGCGTCAGGGAGCCGGCATACACTGGGACTTCTTTCTAAACCTCACAAAATCCTTGCCAAAATAAAAACCATGCTCCTTCCCATGAATAATTTTAAACTATTCGGTCTTCAGTGTTTTAGAGAGTCTCAGGTTACCACTAAAAGGACTTTCAATCACCGTGTGAGCCTTTTACCGTGTGTACCATTTTATTTGTGCCATATCTCTTTTATCAAATTAACACATAAAAAGCTGTCATAACAATTCCACATACTTTTCACCCAAGTGACCTTCTGTAGAGTAGATCTCGGCCAAGGAATAATATTACAGGTCTAATCCTGTTTCCACTGATGTCCTTTACAGACTTGCAAGTAAATACATGTGTTTCTGTCTCTCACAAGTCATAAACAAGGACCTGACCCTAGTCTCCCTCACACACATGCGCCTAAAGACACATCTACATAAAGACTGCAAGTGTTTATGCCTTGTGCAAAGTCACAAGCAGTCGCACTACTTGTCCTCCCTATTTTCTTCCCTGTGAAAAAGCTATAAAGTTCATACAAGATTTGTTATGGAGACAGCCTCAACTGCATTTCCTTCCCCGCTGTTTGATTGCTTTGGTGGCATACACTTGTAACACCACATTATTTGGTTCTAATATGGGAGAATTTTGGATGCAAAGCAGGTTTCGTACCATATCCTCTTCTTATGAATCCTGATCCTACTCCTTTTTTCTACCTACCATTTCACAAAGTAAAGGCTTCTCCTTTTTGTTGCTCTCTTAAGAAATTCACATTGTGCCAGCCAGACAGTGCCCTACATCTCACTCTCCCCAGCTGGGGCACAACAGGGTCTGCAGTGCCTCCACCTCCTGAGCCATGAGCCTGGCTCTGTGGGGTACCTGGCATTCCTCATCCTGCCTAGGAGAGACCCAACCTGACGGCCACAAGGCAACAGAGAGTACCCACCAGCCGTTCCTGCTGAACTCAAAAGGCAGCATAGGAGTCACTGCTAAGCAGCATCTCTAATAGGGCTCTGCAAGACATCTTCAGGTAGTTTTCTGTCCTGCATGCTGCAGTGTGGTTTATGATGCCAGATCATTGCAGGCCAATAAGATATAAAATATTTTCAAAATGACACAGCAGTGCTTCTATGATAATGACAAATGGGGGAAGTTAGCAGTGTTGAGCAGTCTCCAGGCCATTACCTGCAGGAATTTACTTTTGCTGCACTCTAAGAGGCAACTGAAGTGAAGTGAGAGCCAGAGATCCTTCCTTACTACCAGTCAGGCTAAATACTTGCTACACAACTCTCTTATATTTGAGGGGTACTTCAAATCCTACAGTGCATTTATTTTGCCAGATAGTCAAGGAATCACAATTATTTTCCCCTCCAAACTGGGCCAGAATTTCATGACAGTGAGAAAGTAGCAGTTTCCAAATATGAGTAGCTGTCGTCTGTGCAGCAACTGACATCAAAACTTCTGGGTTTCTGTATGTTTTCAATGTAAAAAATGCCACATATCATGTTTCAAAGAATAGTAATTTGAATGCATTAAAAAAATTATCATGGATGAAGTGAGGAGACGCTTTTATTTTTGGTCTTTCACATACAGAACATACACTTAAAAAAAAAGGTCACTGCCACATTTTGCCCTCCAGATCTCATCCGCCAATGCATACAGTAGGTGCATGTCTATACCATGGAAAAGGGTGCCTGTATCACCCATGGGTGTTTTGCTTTGGTTCAGGGAGCATCAGTAATTGTGCACACCCCTGGCAGTGTAGTTTTTCAGAATGGGGTAACCTCCTGGGTACATCCAGTGGGCTCTGGGACGATATGTTTATAAAGAGATGTTTTTCTGAGCAGAGATGGCATAAACCATGCATAAAGGAAAATGGGTGCTTAAATAAACTTTACTGATCATAATCTTTCTCAAAGAGGTACTTCTTCCTAATTGTACTTTTAATTATACTAAAGCAGAGAAGCACTTTCTCTCTCTTAAATAAAAAAGGGCAATTTGATACAGAAGTCCAGAAGTGGTATATCCTTTTTGATAAAGACTGTTCTGTGTAAATCAGGTGAGAAATTTAGGAGAGACATTATTGGATTAGCTGTGTTATGGAAAGCTGCTGGTATCTCAGACACGTTCTTCATTCCTCCATGAAACAGTTATCTTTAAAACAAGTTAGTGAAAGTTTATACATAAGTATAGTATCCATATTCCAATTCAATTATATGAGTCATCTCCACAGGTTAAACAGAAGATGGAGGTATTCCAGTCTGTTTTGTAATTCAGATCATTTGCATGCATTGGGTAATGTGATTTATAAGCATATTTGCACTTTGAAATAAAAAAGGGACTCAGAAAGGAGATATTAACACTTCTTTAAATACATTGCTTTATTTTTCATGCTGAAACCACTTGACCTGTGCAATACCAGGTTCTTTACCTATACAAACAAATTTAAGGCTTAATCCTTAATAACATACTGCAAACATTCAAGAGCTGCAAAAGTTATCAAATTAGTATTGGGGAGGAAAAAACAATAACAACAAAAATAAACCACCTTTTAATTTAAAATATTCTTAGGAGAGGAGGCTTTTTTATTAAGTGAAAAAATCAGGAAAAAAAGCTTTTCAAAATAGACCAACACATTACTTTGAACTATGTTTATAAAATATTTAGCTGTCTGCTAGAATGGAAAAAATATAATTTTTTTATTAGACATACTTATAAATCATTGTCAAAATATTTACTGAAGCTTGCGATAAACATTATTTATAGCAACAATGAACAAACAATTGTTGCTATATTCATTCTTTCCATTAATAGTAAAATGGCTGTTTCCCTGAAAATATTATTTAAATCAGAAATGATATATTTCCTGGACATATGTATGTAAATATTGTTCCAAATCTAGACAGTTTAGTGTATTTGTATTTTGACTTTTTAAAATGGACTTTTTTCTGTCTACAATTACTTATTTTGGGGTGTAGCTTTAATAAAACAGCAATACATAAAGGCTGATACATGATTGTATGTTGGCAGTATGGCACTACATTCTGGTTTTTTTTAAATTAGATTAGCAAATTATTATTGTAGCTGATTAAAGTTTAAAATAACTTTATAAAGTAAAATTTAGCCATCATGTTTTTAAGGTTTCCGAATTCCCTTAAATAATATATTTCTATAACGTTGATACAGCAGTACGCTATGCAAATATATCTAATAAAAATTACACACATAATGAGTATGAGGTGCAAAATATGGTTTTCTTCATATGCTTTGTGCATATGAGGTACTAGAATATAGGACATTATAATGTCTGAGGAGTTTGTGAAAGTTTTTCATATTACTACTGTGGTTTGATTGCAAATCTGAGAGATCTTAACCTCTGCAGTGAATTGTGCTGAAAATAAATAAAACACAAAACACATAAAAGCTGTTTATCAACAAAAGTGCTTTCATTGGCAAAAATCCCCCAAATCTTTTCATTCAGTAATCTTTGTTTTACATCCCTCTTAGTGAAATATTCTATACAACAAAAACCATTATTTGTGAGCAACAGAAATCCCATTCTGTAATTAAAAATTGAACAATTGTAGATGTGATATTTTAGCTTCCAAAAAAATATTTCGGAAATATCACAGAGACCAAGTGTTTGATTTTGAATAACTATGACCTGTTTTGAATACCTATGGCCTGTTTATTTTTAAGCTAATTATACAATGCCCATTTTATATTAACATCCTAATCATTACTAACCTACATATTTGCTGCACACTCTTAACACTTGCTTTACAAAATAGTTTGTCATGAGAACACAAGATTCTGGGTATTAGGGAACACTTAGGGAAAAAAAATCCTCACTTTAGCAGGATTTATAATGCTTTGGATAATTATTTTCAAAACAGTGATTAATAAGTGTCCATTTTCATGTCATCATTGGTAATAGATGCAATCTCACTCAGGCACCCCGCCATTCTGTTTAATACAAGTGTATCCTAGTGTAAAAAGGAGCTTGTCATACTTATCTCTAATGGTGAATGATTTCTTTCCGTCTTCCTGAAGACACTTTGCACCCAATATTCTCAAATCCTATCACGCTACAGACTGACAAATAAGCTAACAACAATGTAGGGAACAGGCTACATTTACCTGGAGATGTATGTTCTCTAGAAGATATGCAGAAGATAACTGATTCTTTTTTGCTTGTAAATTGGACAAAATACAAATATGAAATACCTGCTTATAGGAACAGACAAAACATTTTTGCATTTCGGTTAAATATCAGAATCCGAGAGAGCAACATACTGCAAAAAAATCATTGCATTTTCAGAAAGTGGGAGGAAAATTAAGTATTGTTTTCTTGTCATTGCTGCTGGAATTCTTCAAAATGTAAAAGCAGAAAGAATCTGTCATTATACCAGTACTGCAATTAATACCTGTATCTTCTGCTGGTTTTCACATATTTCAGTACTTTCTATGTTTAGTTCTATTGTTCAAGCAGTTGTTCTGTATGACACAGACAACAATTTGTCCTGATTCATGGCTTAGGAGGAGCAGCTGATTAATCCCATGTCAACAGTCTTGACCCTATGCAGAAAATAGAATCATGGAAGGCCTGTTTAACAATACATCAAGGGTACAGTTGCTTATTTTCTCTGGTTTGTAAAATCTATAAATCACCCATAAATGCAGAGTAAGTTAGGACAGTGTAGTTCAGTCATTATCACTTTTATCCGTTTTTTCTTCTTACATGGTAAATATGTTTTTTTCTTCAGAATGTTTTGGTGTAAAACAACCAGTGAGTTATATTCACATTTTCCTGTATGCTATCAGCATATAGAAAGAAACATATTTGTTGGTTTAGGTTTGTCTGTTCATGAACAGCAAGATCTGTGCAACAGAACAGTCCCATAAAGCAAAGGCACCTCAATTCCTGCCATAAAATGCTTAAGTGTCACGGCTCAGTTTTGTGAGTGCTAACTCATGTGAGTAGGCTTTACTCTTCTGAGAAGACCTTTTAGCTTCTGTCGTGCCATTTATCCTAACAAGAGCTTGCAGAATTGGGTCCTTCCAGCAAGGTACTCAATGATTATTTTTGGATTTTTCAGGTTGTAAGGTTTTCAGGATATCCTTCGAATTGTTTAACATTCAAAAGGATTCGGATTCTGCCACAAATGTGTATAAAAAAAATTGGTTTTTCCACTAATTCTTTTGCTTAAGTATGAGCATACAGTATCTGGTTTATATTAGCCGGTCTGAAATTGTTGGGTAAACTGGATAATATAAAACATATACCACAGCCATTTAAAACATGGTCATGGGCAAGAGAGAACAGAATGTACGCATTTTCATTTTTAGTAGTGAAGCACAGTGACTCACCAAAGCCAATATGGAAATACTAATGAAATTTTAAATTTTAAGGTGTGCAATTCTATATGGCAGCCCCAGAAAAGAATGTACCCTTTATTATTGTAAAGCATGCACCGCTAGGTAAAAACAAAACAGCAAACAAACAAACAAACAAACAAAAACCAACATAAAATGTACATAACATAACTAAATAAAGCCAAAATCTGTGGAAATCTTCTCATGTAAACTGCATAATAGCACTTCAAATGGCCCCTTTCTGTCATCCACTGTAACCATCACATTCCCATTTCTGCTGCAGTCAGGTGAACTGTCAAAGAGCTATTACGGTTGGCTGCATAGAATTCCGAGGAAAGACAAATCTGTGCAATTTTCTCCTTGGACAATAAATGGTTCTTTTGGTGCCTTTAGGTTTTCCTAAACAATTTTGGTAAAGAAAAAAATTAGTTTTAAAATTTTTTCCTTATTTTTTACATTCATGCGATAATGCAAGGGGCTTTATTTGGGCTGAAACCTTTACTATGAATGTGTAGCTCTTTGATGGATGCACATTAGCATTCCAGTTTGTGGGTAAGATTTATATATTTTTTCCTTTTCTGATACATAATGTAGCTTCAAGTAGATGTTTAAGATGGTATGATGGCATGTTGTATTTTAGTGTGGGTTTTTGCACTATTAAAAGAATGGGTACACACCGAGTGGAACAACGAAATGTATATACAAATGCAAAAATCATCCAATCCATTATTAAAAACTAGTAACAACTCTAAAATAGTAAATGCATTTAGTCTTTCATGCCTGTTTAAAATACTGCATGCTCAGAAGTGAATACATTATTATGATGTGTAATACCACATCTTCTGATAAGCCTTATCTCATAAATAAAAAAGACATATAAATGACGTGCTTCTTAAAGGTTTTCCTTCAGAGGCAAGTATTTTGTCCATTCTGGTGAGGTATGTCGTATAAGCAAAATGAGAGTTTGATTATGTCTTTCATATAGTTAATAAACACGTGGTTGTCAGAAACCACAACGAGGTTTCTTGCTGGTCGTTTTTGTCTTCTGTGAAAAATTAAGGTGTTTCAGAACTGACCTTTGCTCTGTTGAGTCATCTCCCTTCTTTCAGTTCAATTTGCCTTACTGATCAGTAGCATAAGCTGGAATTTTTATGTCCTTAGAAAAAAAGGCAAAAGAGAACATGTTCCTTTAATTTTTTAAGTTGGATTTTTTTTGTTGTTTCTTATGTACATGATTTGCTAAAATTTGAGATTTTTCAAATTTAAAAAAAGCCGTCCTGAATTTTAATGATAATTCTATCGCTTCACCACTGATTTTCCTCATAGCAATTGCCTGTTTTGCAGTTCTTCTAAGTAGTAATTTTCTTTATATTTAATTCAGAGCTATATTAGAGTAGAAATTGAGCTGCATTCACTGTTTTTATTCTTCTAGAAAATACGATTTTAATTTGGTACCTCTTTCTGGAAATAGCTTTGTATACTGTATTCCACATACGTATAACTGTACCTGCCTATACATTGTTAAGGGTGTAGCCCCACAAACAAGTTTAACATACAGAGGGAACGGTCCCTGCCCCAAAGTGTTTACATTCGTGATAAAAACTTCCATTTTGAAGCACTAGCATAGAATTACTGAAAAATAAACGAACATGATGCAGATTAGTCGGAGAAAACCCAGCTCTTAGTCACAGAGCTTGCTTCTGCTGTTTTCAGTAGACGGTGTCACAGGAGAAGAGTCTTTCTGTGCATTTACTAATCTGATGATTCTTCCTGCGTTTATTTCCCCTGTGGAGGATGTAGCATCTAGAAAGATAGTTGATTTTTTTTTTACAGATAGTACAGTTTGGAAAATGCTGTTAGCAAGCTTATTTGCTTCTGTGTTGTGTTCATAAGCAGAATATCATTCATTTCTGCATATCTGCTAGACTGGACAAATCAAGGTGACAATCCATGGTTAACTCTGTCAGGCCCTTTGTGCTGCTGCTCCTGAGGATTGAAATACAATGGAAACAAAGTGGAATATATAACCGTCCAGCTGCCTTGTTGTGACAGCGTGGTCCGGTATTACAGTGCCTCAGCCCCTGTTTGCCTATCGATAGCCAGTCCATGAGATGACAATGCAAATCGTGTGAAAGCTCTCCTGCAAAATAAAAAAATCATGTCAAGAGGGGGAAAAAAACCCCAGACTTGCCTTGAAAAACAGAAACTCATAAAAGGCTCTGTTTTGGGTACAGTTGCTGCATTCAGATGTAGGGCCTGTTTTTTTAACCATGGCGTGCCTCTAAAGGATGGAGGTAGGTTTGTGCGTTTAAATCTATCATATGGTGTCTGCTTACAGGGCTCTGCATTGATGTTACTTTTAAGGCAGTTTATATTTCATTTAAGCATGCAATTAATCATCTTTACAGTGTTGATGTGACTGGCATCAGCAGCGTTATTTAATTAAATTTGAAATTATTGTACAGTAAATACAGGCTTCCAACTAGCCAGCCCAAATTAAATGCCGAGGTCTATTTCTTACCCATGGTGTTTCCAATTTAAATGTTCATCCAAAAGGTTACACTTCACGGATTGAAATCATTTTTATGTTCTAACTGTTGCTAAACCCAAAGATCAACTGTACGTGAGTCCTGTGCATCTATTAGCTGTAGGAATGTGTACACATTATCTATATTTCTCATATTCCATTTCATATTAGTGATTTTATGACTGATGCTCCTTAAGCACCATTTTTCTCCCACTACTTTGTCTCTTCTGTCACGTCAGCCCTGAGCTGCTTTTTGCAAAAAAAAAAGTCATTCCTCCATTTTGTTTCAGCCTGGTAATCAAGCAATTAGCCCACAAAATGGAGGTGCTCCACTCCGCTTCTCATCCTGCGTCTTACTTTGGGTGGGCTTTACCTGCGTGTAAGCAGCAGGCAGAGCACTTTGCTGCCGAGCCTGTGAAATCGGCCCCTGAAGAGTGTTCCCACGGTGGCCTGTAAGTGGCCACCGCTTAGGGGACTCTGGGAGGAGGGAGACCTTCCCGGTGGGATCACTGGAGAATTACGTACAGCACGTGCGCTACCTGCAAATTCCACACCAGCTACATGAGAAAGCGTGTGGCTGTGCTCCTTCTCCAGCTGTACTCACTCCCTAATTTTATAATGACCTGAAAACGTGCAGTGAGCCAAAGTTTAAACAGTGGGAACATTGTTGCTTTTCACCTCATCTTTTCTTTCAAAACGGAAAGAAAAGAAAAAGAAGAAACCAAACCAAACCAAACCAAACCAACAACACCATTTGTTTTATGTTACAGCTTTCCACTGACAATTCACAACATGTCTAGCAAGGAATCAGACCAGAAATACCGTCTCACTCCTATCATATATATAATACAGCTTTTGAATACTGGAAAATCTGTCATCCGTTAAGTGCAGCTCAGGTCTTCTGTGTGAAAAGCACAAGCCTTTTTTTTTTTTTTTTAATGCAGTGCTGCCATGTCTGCACTTTTTTGAAATTGCATATTTATCAGGTTATGAATTATTTATGAGTGGGGAAGGGAGGGGGAGGGCTGAAAGGAGAAGGAAGAGTGAGAAAACATATGCTTGGGCAGAGAAATACCTTAAACGAATCCACTACCAAGTCTTTTGAAGGATTACTAGTAATTACTTTTTTCTTTCTCTTCTTGTTTTGTTTCTCCTGTGTTTCTCTTGGTCATCTGCTATTCCTATTGTGTTGTCAGTTGGGTTTATTTGGGTTTTAGGGAGGACGAAGGGATTGGGGGTAGTGCTTGCTACGAGTTGAAAGATTTTGCCGCGGAAATGAATTGAGCATTTCTTTGACTTCTAAAGTACAGGGTGTTTAATAAATATTAATCCTTCAACTGTCAGACTGAATTATTGTCAAAAAGAGTCTGACAGATTGAGGATTAATGATACGTTTCATAAATTAGAAATGAACTATCAGCAGAATGTCCAAAGTAGGGATCAAGAACAGACCTGATTTGTACCCTAGACCAGCTGAACGTCCCATCTATGTCAGACCTGAGCTCACACTTATGCAGAAAACAAAAACAACCCTCCCTCCCTCCTGCAAACACACCTTCTGCTCTTCATGCGCCAGGATCTGACATCTAGATCCTTTCTTCCTTAGGATCTGCATGTGCATGTACCGAAATAGCAAGGTTGTCTCAGACACCAGATAATTTGATTAGACAGAGTCAGATCCGTATTCTTTTTTTACAGTTTTGTTAGAGGAAAACTGGGGGAGGTAGAGTAATTTCTGTTCAAACATCTTGATGTTGTATTTTCCCTCTATGAAAAATATGACATCACAGAAAGCTGAAGACATGGCATTATAATAGTAAATTGTAAAAATGGTAGCTGCCTCTTCAGAAACAGATAGAATTTCCAATATAAATTATGTATTAAAGAAAATATGTTTGCATAAAACAAGTAGCAGTAATTTAATACAAGGTGACAGGATTTTTAGGAGAGGCTAATGTGTGTCAAAAAATATCGTGTATAGTCTTTAATCAAACTCATGATCCTCAGTTGAATGATTGCTTGTAAAGCTGATTTTACTGTATTTTCTAATTCATTAAAAGCAAATCTCTCTCCCCCCCTCTTTTTTCCTTTTGTGATTATTAGGGGAAAATTAAGTTTAATTTGTGTAAGACCAGATCTTTTTGGGGTGGCTGAATCAAACAAGCAGTCATTTGGCGTGCCATTCTTTCTGTCGGCACAGAGGTACACAATATGAAACTGGGCTACCAGAGTGTATAAAAATGTTTAGCTTAATCACTCCCTAATGACAGCGACTTATGTCCTTAGTGCAGTCGATTTGTTTCCTGGGTTTTAAAAGTAGATTATTTCCATGGTGCAGGCTTAGTGTAAGCTGTTGAGAAACCACAAGCACTGCACTTCAGCCTGAGTTTGGGACGTTCGCCAAGGGTAATCTGATTAAAAGGGCATTTTTTACAACATTGTGGTGCTTTGAAAATTCTGTGCAGCCAGATAGAGTGGGGCCAAAAAAAAATTGCTTTTTCAAAGCTAACAGTTTTGCCTGAGCAGAATTAAAAGCGTGATAAGCAGCATCACTGGAATGATTCTCTTCGACAGTCTTGCAACTGGATAAACAAAGCATCCTTAGTAACACATCTGTTACAGACCCACAAGCAAATTCATGATCTATTTAATGCAAGGTTTTTGCTTGTTTGTTCTGCCTTTAATCACATTTGCTTGCTGCATAGGTGTGAGGTTCTGAGGCCTTGCTTTATCTATAAGAACGAAAGTGTTTCCCTTTTTCTACAGTAGCTTTCCTCTTCCATGATGTGACATTTATAAATGTTCTGCTATGAAAGTGGTTATTTGTGATGTGCTCTAAGAACCAATGTTGGGTACCATATTCCTGAGAAGTTTAGCAGCTGTATGTTGTTAAAAGATAATTATCCTATCTCGAATCTTGGATTTCTTATAAGAGATAGAATGTAATACTAATTAAATATGTCATGTTTGCACACATCAGAACATACTCAAAAGAACTGTTCTTGGATCATTTGCCTTATTGAACTACTTTCATATTCTCCTGCAGCACCTAAATAAGGAAGAAAAGGTAATAGATTTCTCTCCCCTTCTTCATAGCCCTGTATTTCTCTCAATGGCAAGTTCATGCTGGTCTCCACACATGCTGATAGTACAGGACTGCTTACAGCAAGACATTTGTATACACAATATACTTCAAAGACACTGGGTTCTGTGAGACTATACAACAGATCAGACTGGCACTAGGTTCTAGTATGACAGGCAAATGAAATTTGTTTTCTACAAACAGGCTATTTTAGTTTGCTTAATAAATATTGAATGACAAGACATGGTTTCTTACCTTCTACTACATCACATGGCTCTCTGGAAGGGGAAAAATGTATAATGAATTAAGCGGAATTAAATTTTCCAACTCTCTTGCCTTAATTGTAGTTGCTGACTTGTAAGCAAAGCAAGAGTGCAATGCATCATAAACTACATTTTTCCCAAAGAGGCCTCGGTGATAAAATTACAATTATATTTCCTTCAGAATGGAGATTTATATTTTGTTTATCTTTTTCCACATAGGTCAGAACATCTGTATCTTCCTCTGTGCATGTTTTCTGTCTCCAGGAGTACCTTGCCATTTTTGCACCTGTCAGCGTTTTAAAACTGACAGCCTTCTGATTACATGAGCCATTTGGATATATCACTCACAGTATTAGTTGTAATGTGAGGTATAGGCAACACTACATTTACTCTAACTTTGTTTTGTTTTACCCGTCGATAGATACATCCCACATTCACTCATCCGAACATTCATACCTACATGTATGAATACATGTAATTATACAAACGCCATTGCCTTCGGCAACGATTTTCATGATATTCAGCGTTTCTTGCTGCGCCCCTCTCAAATGTATATGTGTGTATGTTTGTGAGATAAAAAGGCATGTAAACTGATTTTAAATCTAGTGGATGTGGAGCCACAGAGCAATTTGGCATCAGTGTTTCCAGTGTGAGGCTGCGTGTCCCAGAGCCCTGGTAAGCTGAGAATAGCTTTGTCAGGGCAGCTCAGCTCAGGAGCCTTTGATGCAGTGCTAAGTTCAGTTTAGAGTATTTACTGATACATGTCTTCAGCAACTGTCAAAACTGCTTGGAGCTATGACACTCAGGCTTTTCCAATCCCAGTGACCAGCCAGCCTCCATAGGCACGAAAAAATGCTTCAGGGTGGCTATAGCCCACAAATTCACTTTGTGTGACCATAAAAAAAGGTGGGGGGGAGGGGGGGAGGGGGAGGGGAGGGGCAGGATTGGAAGGCAATTTTACTGGGAGAAAGACTGAATGAAGGTGTCTTTTTGTCACACTTTATTTGCTGTGTTGTTACCACTGTTCCTCAGATATGGAAACAAAGCACGGGCAGAATTAATTGAGAAACATCTGTTTACTATCACTGTTTACCCTGGATAGGTCAGCACAGCCCTGCTTTCTGGCATACTGAGTGTTGCCAAGCATTTTTTTCTAATCTTCAAATTCAATGTATACCTTTATTTAAAATTTTCCTTTTAAGATTGAATTTTGTGCCTCTTGAAATGAGATATTCATGCCGGAAAGATGACCTGCTGTTCTCAGGGAGAAGGGGAAACCATTAAAAAAGAAGAAGATTTCTTGATAATCAAGAACACCTGTGATTCTGTGTTGCTATCGAGAGCACAAAGACCTATAGATCTGCTCTTTCTTCCAGAGCAAAATGTCTGTGATCCATAAGAAGCTCCAATCCTTCCTTTTTCTCACCCTAAAAAGGAAAAGGGAAAGAAAGAAAATTATGTGCCATCAGATCAGCTGCTCTGTGTTTCTTCTTTAAAAAGCTGACGATGTTGCTATTTAACATAAAACCTTGTGACCTTACTACCGCGGCTGCTTTGAAACACCAAGCTATTTAATGATGCAAATTGCAAACAGAGGGAAAACATCAGAAGAACCTGTCTGGAAATTAGTGTGTTTGACTGAAAATTAGCTAGCTTAATAGAACTTGCAGGAAGTGGATTTTCTATTCAGAAACCTGGCTTAGAGCTTTTGTCCGTCAAGGCTATTCTCAAAGTGTACGGGGACCTTTGGGAGTGCAAGAATTAAGCTCTGTGTAACACCCACAGTATTGTGCTTGTGTCTGATTTGCTTATATTTTGGACTACAATCCTTCAACATGACAGTCATATGTTATGCATTAATAACCCTTAGTTCAGACAGATCAAGCAGCTGCTGTGGGTTCAGGTCCCTACTTTCCTAGACCAACAGAACGATGATGTTCAGTCGGTGTAACTAAGGGCAGTAAGTGTGCAGGGACGGTGCTTATCCATTCATCCAAGCATGGAGGGGACCCTCCACAAACAGACTTCCTTCTTTTTGCGAGGAAAAAAGACTTCAGCTGCCCATGTCACACTCCTCTATAGCACTGGGATTGTCATTGAGAGGAGCTCTATGGGTAGGGTGATTAAGATGAAGGAGTGGAAAGGCCAAGCAGCTGCTGGTGGAAGCAGAGTGCCTCTGTCAGCCTGTGCCCGTCCTTGCAACTCTGCAAAAGCCTCTTGGCCAGAGGATTCTCACTCTGTTTACTATTTCTGAGACCTCATTGCCAGGTCTTTTCAGGGACAGAGTGGATAAAGTCCACTACCTTTTGCAAGAAAGAGGAAACTGAAGTCACTGCTTCAGGGCTTCCTGGCAAATACATATTTTTCTGAATGTATGCATGCTTCTCGTTTACCACCAGTGCGTATTCTGATAGGAAATTAAAGGTAGAACAAAGTAGATAAGCCATGACCTGAGTTTGGTTCAATTTAAAAGCTCTGAGTGTGCCATGTGGACAAAAAAGACTGTTTTAAATATAAACTTCAGCGAGTCTGTCTCCCACGTCTACAGCAGTTGTGAATGGTTAACAGTAATTTGTTCGGATGAGTTTACTTTGCTGCCGTGGCATTAAGAATAGAACACTTCAGTACTCTGCCACTGGAAAAATAATTTGCCTAAGTAAAGGGTATGTTTTGAGCTTGCAAATCTCAGAGCTAAGGACCAAAGAAAAATGGTTAACTAATAAAAAGATGCAAGGAAAGATTCATGCAGAAATTGTTCCAAACATTGAAATGGGAGTGCTTGAAATTAGGACCATAAATTACATTAAAACATAAACATCTGAAGATTCTGATTTCTGTTGTCTATTGTATCAGTAGGATTTCTGGGCAGTCAGAGTCTGAAAACCAAGTTGTTTTTGTTAGGTACCCATGTTTGGATTTAGTAGCCTAGATTTCAGTACCTTGGGTTAAATGTTTAGTTTAATGGCAAATTTTCAATTAAGATAATGAGAACTTTGTCTGAGTAAGGTTAGATGAAAATCAGTGTTCCGGTATTTTGTCTTTTGAAAACAGGTAGTTTTTGAAGTGTAGAGAAATTTTCTAGGTCTTATAGGAAATTGCTGCAAGATAAAGGACTAAATAGTATATTTGTGGAAGTTGATTAAATTGGATAATATTTTATATCGAATGTATTTTCATTAATATCTCTATTTTGCTAGGTCCAGAGATTTGTACTGTTGTATCACATAAGTGCCATTGATTTTCAGACGATATAGAAATATTTTATTCCTATTTTCATCTGATTCGGGTACTACATTACCAACTGTGTCCAAGAACGAATATATCCACAGAGGCATTCATATTTATAATAATGGCTAGAGCCCTGTTGCAGAAGATTCACTATTAGGAAACATACCGATGCTAACTTTATCTGTTCTTCTGCACGGAGATATTTCTAACAAAGAAAGCCTAAGGAAAGAGTTGTATTGTTATTATTCTACTGTCACGGTGAACTTATCTTTCCATTGGCATAAACAGCACAGATAAAATAGATATTTTTCACATTTACTTTTTTATCACAGAAATTCCTGTGTCTCTAAACTCCATGAAAGCTTAGGGTAAAAATGACCATTCCTGAAAACAATTCCTGTTCTTCATAAGTCTGCTGGCAGTGCTGTAGAATCACATCCCTTATAGGTATCTGTCACACTGTGATAGTGTGATACCACTTCTTCACTCACTTTAGTCCAGCATGTCACAAATTTCACTTCCAGAAAATAACTCATATTGCAAAGTGCTACACTCAGTTACGAGCTTCAAGTTGAAAGGGGATGGTACTGTTTTCCTTCTTTTATAGGTAAAACCCCTATTTTTTGTACTAACGAGGAATGTTTATCGGTGTAGGTGCTAAGGACATTGCCTTTACTGAATTAACTTTGTATACATGCTACACAACACCACAAAAACTAGCTCTCAACGATATATATTTATTTTAAATTTTAATTCATAAAGCAAATAATTTCCATGTGTCTGTGCTCATACCAGATTAGCAGGTTATAAACACATCAGTTGAAAATAGGAGATATGATTTCCAATGAATACATAGAAACCCAGTGTTTTCCCTGGAAATGTTTGGAAAAAATAAACAGTAGGGAAATAAGAAATAAGTATATTTTACAAAGCATAGTTAGAGCTGGGGTTAAAGTATATAATTTCTCTTATCTTTTGTGATTGCTCTAGTCTGCAGCATTCTTAGTACAGCCTTCACATGCACGACTTAATACTGACTACTATTGTTAGAATGAAACAATAATCAATGTATAGTTCCTGTTTATAAAAGAAATGCATCTAAGCTGTCCATATGAAGCACTATGCAATTATTCTTTTGTAAACCAACAAACAGTATCTGTAATAGATAACTATCAAAAATCACTGGAATAATTCTTGAATCATCTAACACACAGAAATAGTGGGGGGAAAAAGTGCAGAAATTTAAGAAATTGATTACCGGTTGTATCTAAAGTTGGAGGAAATTAAAATTTCTTTATGCTGTTTTATCTGCTACATGCCTTATTTATGTTTTAAAGCATAATTCACACCACTGCAACGCAGGAGTTAATAATAATCCCTAAACCAATGGGGAGTACTATGCTGTTTCCCTTAAGACAAGGAAAGGCTTGTGAAATGTTTGAAAAAATGTGTTGTAATTGCTGAAATAAATGGCAAATTTTACAGAAGAAAACAAAAACAGAATATAGAAACTGCTGGTCTCCTAGGTAAACTTAAGTATTGACAGGTCTGAATTAATAGAGACTGTTTTTCAAAAGGTTCAGTGTCAGCTATATATTGCATTTACTCATTCAGTTCCCACACTACTCTTAAGGGGATTGCTTGATTCCTGACACTGTGTGACAGAAAGAAACTTTGCTATAGAATAGAGAAATAATGTCTATTTTGTTCTCCAAAGCAGAGTCAAATATCAAAATTCTATCATTTTAACATTTTAAGGGGATATACACATGGGGCCATATTGGACTTAGTTCACAAAAATTTATAGAGTTCTTTATTTGCGTCTTCACTGGGCAGATAGTAGTTCCTGCTAAAGCTGGACTGCAGTTCTGAACCCCTAAGTATTCAACAGAGGACAGGTTAAAAAGTGCAGACAAACACTCACTGTGAGTTACCTCCCAAGGGAGCGCACTGGAGGAGAGTGCCAAGGAGCCTGGAGACTACAGTAAGAATATATATTTTGTGTCAAACTAGCACATCCTTTGCAGTGCCCTGAAATAATCCTACAAGGTATTCTCCTGAGGCAGAGTTTAGTCTCTGGACAGATAAGAGGCAGCTGCCAAGACTTAACTGAATGCAGAAATGCTTTATTATACCCGTTCCACTGGAGTTTTATCAGAGAAGCGATGCAGTATTATATGCCACATATAGCCTGCTGCAATTTGACAATCGTCTTGAGCTGGAGATGACATTTATTAACTGAAGTGTCTTTGAAAGCCCAAAACTGTGCCCAGAATCTCGCACAAAAATTAAGAAAAACTGACTCTTCAGACACGTACTTACTGCAAACATGATTTGTTGTCCTTCAGGTACGATTCCAGAATTGTTAAATTGTTACAGGATTTCACAGATCAGTCAATGATTGTAGTGGCAGGACAAGTTTAGAGACTGTTCAGTTATAATCTGTATAATATTCAGCTTGTTTGAGATGTCACAAGTTTTTCTGAACAGGCGTAGTGAGCCATATTTCTCTACCTGGGGAGTTTTAACCCATCAGATGATCTTCATACCATTACAAATACAAATACAAATTACAATACAATACAAATACCATACAGAGACTGCATTCTTGCATTCTTGGTGGCTTTTGGTTTGGGTTGGTTTTGGTTTTTAATTTTGTTTTTTACCTGACAGAACTTATTTCACTATTATCTTTCCTTTTTTTCCCATTTATATAATTTAAATTGTAATATGACTGTGAATAGTAATGAATTTAATACAGGAACACTTTCAGAATTGCATTCCATATACTGAAATGTGAAAACAAAAATAGTTCTTCATATATAACATTTTAATATTATATTTATTCCATTTCAGACTCAATTTTCACTGAAATAACAATTAATATGATTTTTTTCTTGTCCTTTAAAAATGTATTTTAAACAGAATCCACCTGCTTTTTGTCTCACCCCCTCACAACTTTAGAGAATACCTGAGATTAGAGCTGTACAACTGGAGATTCTTAAGCATGTATCTAACATATCTATATGCAGTTGCATTAAAAATGGATGATCGGGTCAGATTAGTGAAATAAAATGGAGGTGGCATGTGAAACTATGTAGCAAAACTTGTATATATTCTACATATCCTACGTAGGAGATTCTAAATGACAGGAAAATATGGCTTAAATGAAATAGCCCAAAATAAAGGATCTTCAATTTAGTCATTATTTTTCATTTTTGTATCCCTCTGGACATTTTTTCCCCCACCTCCAGACTGGTGAAGGTTCCTACATATAGACATCATAAGTGGAACAGTTAATTCGTCTCTGCACAATTATCTTTTACAGTCAGTGGGACTGTTGCTGTGAGTCAGAGTTTGCAAGTTTGTTCTCATCATCTTTCTGGCAAGGAGTACCAACAGTTTCACAAGAAAGTCCAACTTCCCAAATCACGAATCTCAGCCCAATTTTGCTGACAAGTTTGTGCATTTTAAAGTATTTGAAAGACGAAGGTTTGAGCTTTTTAGATAAAGAAGCCCAGCCCTCCAGGGTTTGCCTTTTACCTGGCTGAAGTAGATGAAACAGTGACTTTCAAATTCTTTTGACTACAGTACTTCTTCATAAGCCTGTACCTTTGTCACCTGTGCCAGATTGACCCAATGCATTAAAAATGCTACGTTTGCTGTAACACCTGTGAGCAACATGAATTTTAGCTTTGCCAATGTGCTGTTCTCAAGGATGGAGCAAAAACAGTTGGCTCTGAGCGTCTCATGGCAGGAACAAAGTTTTGCTGTTTTTGTCACTGGTGTTTCAGGACTGCTCTTGCACGCGCGCGCGCACACGCACACATGCCAGTTGTTGTTTCCTCGCTTTCTCTAACAAAAGGAGAGCTGTTGTCAACACTTTTTTTCTGCTCTCTTGGTTGTATTTGTCGGGCAAAGATCATCATGCTCTGATTTAGTGTTTTCAAATAAGTGTGCCCTCTGGTGCAGTGCTCTATTGAGAGACAACACAGCCCAGGCAGGAGAGTTCAGCATGGCCACTAATAAAACACAAGTGCTGCTTTGTCAGGCCACGAGTGATTACTTGAACAAGTGCCAACTAAGAAACCAAACATTGGAGCGCAGCTCTTCAGACCCTCAAGACAAAGGGCCAATTGACTTTCCTCATTAGTTTTTGTGCCAAACATGTAAACACAGTCTCCTCTCTATCTTTGATGCTCAAAACATGCCAGCTTGTTAACATCTTGGGTGGTATGGTGGTTTATGAGCCTGTAAAGACTATTATGTAGTGGTGGGTTTTGTCCTAATTGAAAAGATTGGCTTATTCTAAGGACGGCCGAAACTGGCATCTTTTTGACAATTTAGAAATTCTGTCTTTGCTCTAATAGACTGATGAAACTGCCTAAAAGAAATTTAACATGCACAGGACTTCCTCTGTCACACAAACACATTAAATCTTTGTTAGGCTTAGGACTGGACTCCAGCTCACTGAAAAATAAAAACAAAAACCCCAAGTGATAAAGCAGCTTTGGCTAAAACAGCCTGATGAAACCTCATTTGTAATTGCTATGCGGAAACCTTACTGAGATTTTTTGCTTGATATTCTTTGCTTTACACTGCTTTTATTTTGGGGACCTATCACATTTTAACTTCCTTTGCCTTTTAGCCCAGCCTTTCTTGTTTCTAAATGCTGTGACTGTTCAAGATAATGGAAGTTGGAACAATTTCAAACAACCTGAAATATTTGTGAAAGGTGCTGAATTTTAGTGCGCAGGGAATGTTTTCTCTCTTGCAAATCCCCTTCACATATGGTGTGACTGCTGACATCAAATTTTGCCAAAGTAAAACATTAAGGATGTCTTAAGTGGTCATTTCATGAATGACTGTACAAGGGGCTGTATGAACTGGTTTCTCTTTTTGTTTTTTTCAAATGATATCCATACCTTTTAGCTGAAAAGCTGAGTTTACTGGGGTTTTTTTCCCCTTGTACAAAAATATAATGAGGCTTTAAAAAATGAGGTTGTTTATTAAGAGAAAAAAAAAAACAGCAAAGAAACCATGACTAGCTCACATTTCCAACTACAATTGAAAGAGGTTGATTTGCCAGCCTCTGGCAAAACCCATATAACCTCCTGTTCATGAGTCTAACGAGAACTTCGTTATTGTCAATGAAGGGACTGTAAAAAATAGGCTTTAGTAAATTATTTTGGATTTTCTTTCAAACTACTAAAAGACAAGAAAGGAAAAGAAGAAAAAAGGTGTTCTGGTATTTTCTTTCACTGTCTCTCTCACACACACAGACAGATAAATCCGTCTTTTAAAATAAAGTATCGAGCATGTGTGGAGTTATCTGCAGGCAGAGCAGTGAGCACATCGTGCTTAGTGGGAGCCCAGCTGCTGCTGGGCTCAATGACACTGAATGAAAGAAGGAGCTAGATTTGTGGAGGAGTGATGGCAGTGAGTGTAGAGGCACAACCATGACTCTCCTACTCCCTTACACTGAGATTCTGAGTGGCACTGAGAAGAATGAATGTTAATTGGACAGGGAAACGAAAGTATGGAATCTAATGGCATCTAACAAGGTATCTAATCGCGAAACTCCAAGGTTTTCTTCCTAGGCTGCCCCACAACCAGGACCCGCCTGTGCCCATGTCCCTGGCTTTGCAACTTCTGGCTTGCAGGATCTTTAGTGGGTGGCTCAGCAGGCTCCTGGCCTCCTCACCCCTTCCCTATTCCCACTGCAGCATTGGCTGCTGGAGGTTTGGAGGTGCTCTCTGCAGCTTAAGGTTTCTTCCTGGGCTCTGTGTGATTCAGGTCTCAGCCTGCAAGCTCTGTTCGAGGTTTTCCTGCATCATCTTGAATTAACCCTAACCCAGGCGTAACAGCAGAGGGCTGTTGATCATCTCAAGTGGACCGTTTGTGGACAAACAAGTGGTTTCCACCCAGAGCAAGCTGGTTTTCCAAGGCAGGGCTGTACAGGAATGATAAGCAAGCAGGCAATCTCTCAGCTACAGATATGAGCCACCCGAGGGGACTGATGGTGGAAATCCTGCGACAGATTAAGTTTCAGATGTTTTCGAAGAGCGGTACCTGTGCTGTTCACCTTGAGGGGAAACGAAGAAGAGAGTGACCTGCCTTCCTGAAAACAAAACCACTTTCAGTATGCCACCAGGGAAAGATGAGCAAAGCTGAGGGGAGTTTGGTCTGGGGAAGGTACCAAAAACACTGCAAAATTGTGTTTTCATGCCCAGGCGCACTGTCAGGCACAGAGTCAGAATGGAGTCCCAGAGAGCCTGCCTGCCCCTGGCCTGGGGAAAGGGCAGAGTTAAGGTATAAGAAGGTCCATGGGATCAGTACTCAATCCAGGAGAGATTGTGAAACAGGGGTTTCATTTCCCAAGAAGGTTTTACTGAATTGCCTCCTCACACAAAATTGCTCTGAGATACTCCAATCCAGGGCAGTATCTGGACTCTTCTGAGGCTGTTAAGACTTAAATTGCTCTGGGAACAGCTGCAAGTGGGACCAAACACTGCAGCCTTGTGAGTGTCCAGAATGGAAGACCTCAGCCATTTCTAAGAAGGCTGGCAGCCAGTGCTCTGAAAAGCCCTCTGAAATTTCCTCAGTGTTTCAAAACTATAGCTGCCTTTGGTATTTAAGGAGTTTTCCCTATCAGTGGAATTTCTCCTAGGCTTCTCAGTAGTACAGGCAAAGCTAACTTCCTTTTGGTGCCAAAGCAGATTCTCAGTGCATGGGGCAGTGACAGATTTGGTCGTCTGGAGTAAGGTAAAGAGCTCAGAAAGTCTACCTGAGTAGGGTGGGCAGGTACTTGTGAAACAAAAGGGTCAGTGAGATTAAAGGTGCTTGTGGTGATTGTTCAGAGAAATATGGGTGGATCTCCTCTTCCCAAACCCACACTCCATCTCCCTTGCCCATTGTCTTGGGATACAGGAGTCTCAGTTTCTCCCCATATTCCTCCCTCACCTTCCTCTTCCCTGTCCTTTACTTTCTCCTTCAAGCTGCTGACCTCCTTCCTCCTGAACCTCCCCCAAGAAGCAGTTCCTCTCCCCTATCAATGTATATAGCATGCGCTAGGGAAGTTCAGTTATTCAAGTTCTGCCATGTTCTGGATAGTGCCTTCCCTGTGGGTGTGAGGATGCCATGGCTTACTCAGGAAGGGGATTTCCAGATATTCCAGGTTTTCAAGATAATTTGGGTCTGCTATCAGAATAAGTAAAGCTGGATACTGCCTGAGGCAGGTGGTAACAGTTTTTGCTCAGGACTGAACTTGTATATGTGACAGTCTGGGTCAGAGAGCTGCAGATATTGCAGGCTTGTCTGTGTTGTTATTTATGTAGGTTTTTTTCTTTCTGAATTTGATTGAAAATATGATGCAAACAACCTTTTCTGCAACATGGTGGATTTGAACCAGAGCTGAATTTGGCTCAATGCACTCTGTATCAAATGTTGCATTTGTAGTTTGTTTAAAAACTCTCCTTTGCCTTTTTACCAAGTTTCCCTTAAAGAAATAGTAATTTCAAAATGTATTTCCAATAGCCATACATTTTTGACTGCCCGATGTTCAGGGTGAGTACATTAATAACATTCAAAATGTGGTTTGCAGTTTTTCTGACATCTCAACACTCTGGAATTTCAGCAATCGAATTTGACCTACAGAACCCTGCACGCAAATCTTGAATTGATCGTGCCGCACAAAGCAAAGACTGCTGTCGTGTTGCTGCTAAAGGGAAAATTGAAGAGTATGGTATTGGTGCTCTTTTGCTACCAAGTTCATCACGGCAAAATCATGAGCTCATGATAGACCACATAAGTATAATGAAACTCTCAGCATTTTGATATATAAGGCAAGACCAATGCCTCGACCTTTCAGGGCTAGTAATATGGATACAGGAATTGTGGAAGAGATGCCTGTTCTTATCCTGAGTCAGGCAGTGTGTGTAGAGATAGGGTCATTTTATGCAAGAAACACCATTCTAGATGTGTTAAGATGGTTTCCTACTGAAGTTCAGCATTGTACTGAAATGGTAAGTTCCAGGCAAAAACGAATTTCAGGCATCACTGTTACAGAATGAGCAGTGCATGGAGGAGGGGGGAAAGGAGTCTGTGTGAGAAATCACTTTCTGTTAGTTTTGTCACCAGCTAACTGTGTAAAACAAAATGATCGTCAGTAGATCAGGAAGATGAAGGTTAAAGTTAAAAAAAGGTATAAAAGTATATGTATCTACCTTGCTTCCAGATTTAGTCTCTATCTGAGTGTTACTCATCTGATCATCTGCAGCAGAGTTTGTCATTAGAGATTTGTAGGATCTCAGAGACAGGGAGATTGCTCAAACTCTAGCAGAAACAACTGGTCAAAGTATGCATTAAATCACATTGGAAACAGGTGCAAATTACTTCTTTGATTCTTCAAGTATTTCTTCTTCTTTGTGTATACAGCAAAGTAGCACGAAATGCCATTTATGAGGTCTACTGGTGAGAAGAAAGTACATGACTGTAGGTGTCAGATTCTTTTCTTGGTAGGGCTCATCCTCTCTTCTTCAAATCCACAGTGATTATGTAGTGAATTATTAATGGCTATGTGGTGCTTAGTTGCCGGCTGGGGTTAAACCACGACACAAGGTAAATGCAGTTATTCTGGTGGAAAAGAAGATGATGTGTACTGTTATTATGACTGAGAAATTGTTACATGGCAAAAGGACAGGCTGTCATTTACAAACCGTTTTTATATTTAAGGTTCCGTCATTCTCTTGTACCTTTCTAAGTAGTTCCAGACAAAAATGAGAGACTGGGACAAGGATGAAATTTCTTACCTGAAGGTCAGTCAGTGCAGTGGGGAGACTCCCGCTGGGGCCATCCTTGCAATGAGTTCTGCACAGGCAAAAGCCTCTTGCTGGCTCAGAGCAGGATCGTGTCCAAATCCCTTTGGGTCAGGGCGATAGGACTAAGGACTATCCAAAGACATTTGGTAAAGGGGAAACTCTCACACTTTTTTTTGTAAAGAAAAAGACAATGACTTTATAGAAGAAAACAGTTGCAGTAAGCCTAATTAGAGAAGTGAAAGAGTGTCTAAAAATACGATCCACAGAAAAACACCCTACAACCATTGGTATTTAAATAACACAGGAAACAGAGAAATATCCTTTCTTTCTTCAGTCACCTCCCTAAATCGTGGGGATGTTACAGGCATTTAGTGATACTGACTGAACGATTTATTGATTTGAGAATATTTCCTGTCTGGTGTAGAGAAAACATTTAAAAGTCTCTCCGTATTTTCTTCATCACTTAAAAAAAATCTGCAGAAATGAGTATTTTCCTATTTCTGAATTCTTTATCACCTGTAGTTTATGTATGTCATATGCTTTTGTCCAATCTTTCTCTTTAACAGCTTTTGTATGTCATCTGCACTCGATCCAGAACAAATAGAAATATGGGGTGATCTCTTTGTCCACACTACTTACACTATATCACCTGCTTTCTTTTTGTACAGTGCCTGGCAAAATGGGATCCCAATCTGCTCTCACGCTGTAAGACTACTTACTATGATGTGGTAGCGACACATTTAGTTTCTAGATGCGTGTGCACATACATGAAGTTTTGTGGGATTCAGAGTAATATGTTACTCTTCCAGAAAAATATTCTTTTTCTCTGAAGCCAAGCCTTTTAAGGAGTTAAAGACTTTATCTTTGTTCTTTGTAATGCACAATTTTATTCCTCTTATGGAAAATGATCTTTCTGCTTTATTAAACCCATAAAAACTTGAAAGTTACAAGACCTACTGGAGAACGCTTACACTCAGCAACGCCTTTTTCTAAGTAGCAATGAGGGTGGATGCATAGAGTTCTGATCTGATCATTTATTTAAACTATTACATGATTGAATTTTGTTCTGGTTTGTATTCAGGCAGCTTCTCCAAATATGTTAGAGATATCATACATTGAAATTCTAAAGTGGGTGCAGGGCTCCCTACTTTTGTTCTTCTGCACTGATAGTTTTTAAAATGAAAGCTTTAATCTGTATTATATAGGATCATTAATTTCTGCATTTTACACTTGAGCAACAGCATTCTGATTATCTGCAGCAATGAAAAATAAGCAGCCCTGCTCCTGCAGACTTAATTACTTACTGCAGGGCCCATCCCTTCCTAGTTATGGCACGCAATCTGCAAATGGGGTCAAAAACATTATTAAAAACCAAATTACCCACTGGATGGAGAAAACAAACATGCAACTGTGACCTAGAGGACCTCACCAACACAGGAGGCAAGCCTAGCTGCACACATTACACAGCTCTACAGAATTTGCTAAGGAGCTCTGTTCTCAGACAACAAAATAAGCAGCCAAATGAGCTCATCGCACAAGATAGCTATCACAGTATGAAGTGTATTCTGGCTAAGTATTTTATAAATGGGAGGGGTGACCGATGTAGAAATACACCAATGCGCTTTGGAAAATGTACCCTCTGGTTAGGTGCCTAGATACAGTGTGAGGCTTCTAGAAAATTTGGCTTTGGTAGCAAGGATGAGGAATGTGTCCCTGAAATGTTGCTGTGTGGCCCTCTTGAAAATTATATTTCCAAAAGTGTGATTCAGCCTTGAAGAAAATTAAAAATAGACTTTCAATAAAGTAAATATATTGTATCTAGCATTCTTTAAAAATAGTACTGGTTGCATTTAAGAGCGAGCAGTAGGAGTTATGAAGGGTTTGGGAGATTTTTAAAAGTTAATAAAATACATTAGTGCTTACAGAAACACATGAAAATGGAACAGCAAACGTGACTAAGAATGAGTCCTTTGAAAAAATAATAACCTATTTGTTTAAACATAGTGTAGAAGAACATGGCATAATATTTATACAATTTCCTTAGTTGAATGGATGAAAAAAATGGATCTGAGATAAAATTTTCTATGTCGAAAATTCTAATGGATGGTAATAGAATTGTAAAGTATAAATGAAATGCTGATCTATTTATATGGACAGAGATACAGTATTTACTTGCAATATTTATAGCAATAGTAGGCTGATCTAATTTATAAGACAATGGGCCAAGGAATCTATTGTTTTGAAATCATATAAAGGCAATAATAAAAGAAAACAATAAAATATTTAAAGTGCATACAAGGAAAATAAGTCCATAAAACACACAGTTAGCATTAAAAGATCATTCAGTACCATTTGGAATGTGCCTATTTGAATACATTGTATTTAATTAATTGTAAGCACTGAAAATTGCTGAAGCTTAAAAATATGATTCAGTCCAGCACATAATAGTATAATATTTTTTTTCTATGAAATAAAAACGTTATAAATTATAAATAATAAAACTCCAGGAAAATGATCAGGTTACAACAAAACAATGGCAAGTTATCAACATGCAAAAATATGAGAGACTCAGAGAGTACACAATTATCTAGATATCAAGAGCAATTCCACAGCAAAGTTTGTGCTGTAATTTAAACTTCAAGCAGTATTAAAATAATTTTTTAAAAATTACATTTTCTGACTTCCATTTGCAAGTCCAGTAGAATGGACCTTCATGGGGTAGGATTTTTTTTTTTCTTTAATCAGCTACCAATGTTTTTCTATGACTCTGCTCTGCTGAGTTGCTGCTCTGCTTTCCTGACAAGTCCATCTGGATAGATACCCATGATCCAGACTTCTTGCCCACTGAGTTGATATTTCAGCCAGAAGTCACACAGGCATTTTACTAGTGCACAGAGACGGGCTTGTCCTCTTTATGCTGGAGGCTTTGGAGTTGTGGGCTTCTTTTTTGCTTCCTGGTGCTGTGCATCTGCTCCTGAGCTCACTAACAGCATCTGAAATGCCAGTGAGCCCCAGAGAGGATGGCGATGGTGAAGAGAAGGGTAGGGGTGTGGATGAAGAGCTGCAGTGCTCCATCTATCCAAGGGGTGGCACAGGGAGGTTAGAGAAGGTAAATTGCTCTTTAGGATGGATTTTGCAATAATGGGAATTTGTTCAAGGGTAGAGAGGACTGGAAGGACTAGCAGGACCAGGGGTGGCTTGTAGTAGAGGGGTGAGGACAGACTGGCTGTGTATGTAGACAAGGAGGCCTGACAGCAGGGGGCTGGAGCTGTGCTTAGGGGTGGAGGAGGAGAAAAGCCCAACTACTTCTGAGCAAAAGCAAGGTAAAGACACAATCACACCTTCCTCTGCTCTGTGGATTCATGTGGCAGCCTGCTGCCCCAGAGTTTGGCTCAAATTCACTTAGCTGCCCTGGCCTGCCTGCACAGCCCTCTGTGCGGAGCATCAAAGCAGGCACAACTTTAGAGACTGTAGCTCATGGAACGGCAGCGTAGATGCCTCAGAGACCCCGCTGTGGCTCGGGAGAGCGGGGGGCTTGAAATCCCCACCTCCTCCTGATGTACATCAGCAGCTTGTGTTGTTCTCTTTCAGGATTGCTGGGGTCAGCCTGAATCAGGTATCTGCTGGCAGGAGTCTGAGACCCAGCCAGCGTGGTACCTTTGCTGACCCCCCTGCCCTGGCACTGCTGGGGAAAGCACATCTTGGGTGCTGCTGCAGAGCTCCTCCTTGATTAGCCTCCAAGTCTCCACCTGCTTCTGCACACGAATCCCTGACATCAGAACAAAAATGCAATAGCCCTGTCAAGTTGCTGAATTGGGGATGAGGAGAAACGTTTCAGAAATACAAGATGATTAGTGCAACAACATGGATAAATGATGGTGTGCTCTCTATTTTTATTTGCCTGATGTGATTCATTGTTGCAGGAGCAGCCTTTCAAGGAGAAAGCCTGAAGTCCTGTTCTTGCTGTTGTTACAAGCAATGCTTGCTTAAATATTTTTTAATATTTAAGCTTGTCACGTTGGTGTCTGGATTTGCAGGCCAATACCTGATATTCACTTTTGTATTCCTAAGGCCAAGGAAACTGCAAAGCCATGAGGTAAAAGAAATGAATGCAACATATCACCAATGCCTTGCTACATGCTCCAGGAGGAGCGTTAAATCAAATCACATCATTTCCTTAACATTTGCACAATGACAGTAGAGTTTTTGTTTACCCCTCCATCTCAAAACATTCCTGGAGGAAAATGCACAGCAGTGGTTGCAAAGCTGGGTGCTGCAATAGCAGTGTAAAATTATTGTATAGAGGCCCCAGATTGTTAACTCTTTGAGGGAGGAGTGGAGGGAGAAGCACACTTTAGTTTCTTTTATGGTTCCCTGGAGGGCTTTCAGGCTTACCTTTGCATGGAGGACCAAAGACAACTTGAAGCCCTTTACACATTCAGTGGAAGCCAGCTGTTCCTCCCTGTTTTCATCCTTCAGCAGAATTCAGGGTCCCTCTGCTCTCCTCAATCCCTCTGTCTCACATATCGTCTTGCTGCCATTCCATGACATTTTTCCCTCAGGCTGTAGGGTGGTTTAGCTCCGTTACCATTCTCCTTTCTGTGGCTTCTTTAAATACATACCAGTTTCTCCCTAAATTCCCAAGGAAGATACTAGTGCCTTTGCTGAGAAAAGGTGATTTTTATTGGCCAGTTATCTTTCATTCACAGTTGAGATTTATTTTTTTGTGTCTTGCTCTCTATGTGTCATTTCTGCTGCATAATAAATGTGTCAGTATCTTGCAGTTTTAAATTGTCTATTGGCCCATTTCTAAAGTATGTGTACAATAGCATGGGCTCGTTTCAGTTATTGACCACCCTGCAGGTGAATCACTTTAAGAAATACACTGTTTTGCAGGTGGAACTGAAATTATGCCCAGAAAGCCTCCAGGTTTGTGATAACACAGCATCAAAAGACCCAATTTTTGTCACTATACACATGGATTTTAACCTTTCTCATGAAATACCAGGTCCTGCAAATCTGAGGAGACGAGAATCTGAGCTTTTGGAAACAATTAAAAAACTCCAAAACGTTACTTATTATGACACAGAAAGCTAGAAATTAGACTGCAAAGCCTCAGAACTTAGGCATTTCAAGAGAAGGATCCCAGGGAGGGGATGGAGGGGAGAGGGTGCTAACCTTGCAGTTTGTAAAGGAGTGAATTATGGCTTGTAAATTCTTGGAGTCAATAAGCTCCTCTTGTGTATAAAATATGATGTTGAATGCACATAAACAAGGAGGAGCAAAGCTGTATGGAAACATTGGCTGTTATGTTTTACTTAGTGGTGTGCTTTCTGTTTTATTTTACAAATAAATTCTTCCTTTCTCTATTCCTTTCTCTTTGTTTTTCTCATGGTCCACAGTTCTGGACCATGGTCCAATCTGGACTCATAGGAATTGGCTTTTTGCACCACTAATAAGATGCTTTGTGGGTACTTTGTGGGTTGTCTCTCAGTCATGCCTTTTCAGCTAGATATACCATGAGAAAGGAGGTCTGAACACAACTTCAGGTTTTGTGTTTCATTCTCAGCCAGTGCTGGGTCAATGGGTTTTGCAGAGAGGACATTATGGGGATTGCACCTCTCTCTGGCATGCCTGATATGATTTTCACTGAAAAAACAGTTATGGTATCCCTTGCACAAATTCCTCACTAAAATAAGACATCTGTCAGCTGGACTAAGGCAGGCTTGGATTGAAAACATGTACAAATAATGCAAGAGGGTCATTTTATTCTGATTTATTTTTAATTTTGTGTTGAGAGATTTCTCAGCCTCTACAATGTCTACCACTATTGTTTAAATAATCTTAATTAGAAATTATTTCCTTGCTGGTCCGTTTTCTTTATCATCTTGTGCTGTGATAACTGATGAAACATGCTTTAAAGACTTGGGGCCAGAGGGGAAGAAGAGGTGAACGAAACCTGCAGGAAGACTTTGTTTAATGCTTTAATTCTGTGCTTATAAGAGATTGTGTTTATGACAAATCAGTTAACGGAGGTGTTTTGAAAGGCTGCAGGAACAATGTCAAAGGACTTAGCAAAAATTTGTTGAGGTTTTGAAAAAAAATTACCCCTCGGAAACCTAACATTGCTTCATTGTAAATGTGGTGGGTTGACCCTGGCTGGATGCCAGGTGCCCACCAAAGCCGCTCTGACTCCCCTCCTCAAATAGGCAGGGGAGAGAAAATACAATGAATGGCTCATGGGTTGAGATAAGGACAAGGAGAGATCACTCAGCAATTCCTGTCAGAGGCAAAACAGACTTGACTTGGGGAAATTAGTTTATTACCAATCAAAATCAGAGTAGGATAATGAGAAATAAAACCTGAATCTTAAAACACCTTCCCCCCAACCCCTTCCATGTTTCTGGACTCAACTTCACTCCCAATTTCTCTACCTCCTCCCCCCCCGGGTGGCACAGGGAGATGGGGAATAGGGGTTGCGGTGAGTTAATCACACCTTGTCTCTGCTGCTCCTTCCTCCTCAGGGGGAGGACTTTGCACACACTTCCTTTGCTGCAGCATGGGGTCCCTCCCACGGGACACAGTCCTCCATGAACTTCTCCAAAATGGGCCCTTCCTATGGGCTGCAGTTCTTCATGAACTGCTCAAGCGTGGGTCCCTTCCACGGGATGCAGCCTTTCCGGAACAGAGGACTCCAGCGTGGGTCCCCCACAGGGCAAAAGTGCTGCCAGCAAACCTGCTTCAACGTGAGGTCCTCTCTGTCCATGGGTCCACAGATCCTGCCAGGAGCCTGCTCCAGTCTGGGCTTCCCACAGGGTCACAACCTCCTCTGGACATCCACCTGCTCCAGCGTGGGATCCTCCATGGGCTGCAGGTGGATATCTGCTGCACCATTAACCTCCATGGGCTGCTTGGGGACAGCCTGTCTCACCATGGTCTTCTCCACGTGCTGCAGGGAACCTCTGCTCTGGTGCCTGGACCACCTCATTCCTCTCCTCCTTCACTGACCTTGGTGTCTGCAGAGCTGTTCCTCTCACATATTCTCACTCTCCTCCCCAGCTGCAGTTGCCCACTTTTTTCCCCCCCTTCTTAAATATGTGATCCCAGAGGCACTACCGCCATTGCTGGTTGGCTTGGCCTTGGCCAGCAGTGGGTCCATCTTGGAGCTGGCTGGCATTGGGTCTGTTGGACATGGGGGAAGCTTCTACGAGCTTCTCACAGAAGCCACCCCTGTAGCCCCCAGCTACCAAAACCTTGCCATGTAAACCCAGTACAGTAGGAATTGAGCAACACTGCTCTGATTTCAGAAATTGGAATTTGCATTAATGTCTTCTAACAAAACAGCTTTTTGCTTTCTTCTTGGGCTGTGAAGTAAAGCCAAATCATATGAACTTCTAAAGCATATTTGTGAAGTTTCATGGTAGGCTCAAAATTTTAAAATAATGTGACCTTTTTGCTTAAAAGGTAAATTGGGCCCATCCTAGCAATTAAGAGAATTTCTGTTATTAACATAATGTTTAAAAGTAAAAGCACTGTTAAAAGCAGTGTATATTTCAAGTTAATATTTTCAGAATAATTTCAAATTTTTCAGGCTATTAGATAAATATAATATCTGAAATGTGATGATGAACCTTGCAGAGAGCCTGTCTATCTACACCCATAGAACGGACCTAAATAAAATGTCAATAGATACAGAATGCAAATGGAAGCAAATACTGATAAAGACAAAACCATGCATGTCAACAACACTGTTAAAACCAATGTACTTAATTAAAAAAGTGAAGCCAATTAAATTCAAAACAACAGTGCAGTATGTACAAATGCTGGAATAATCATTAGCCCTTGCTGAATAATGGAGGAGTATAGGATTTTTTTTTTAAAGTGAAACAGCAGGGGTGATACATTACACAAAGCAACAATCTACAACAATATGACAATTGAATTACTTCAGCTCCATTAGGCAGGTGCAGAAGAATAATTAGCATGAATTTCTTCAATGGAAAGAAAAAAAAAATGAACTTTTGTCTACACAAACCGCTATTTTTTTCCTCCAAAATGATGAGAAAATATGACAATAAGCAGACTGATTAAAACAAAATCTTTATGCCTATCCGCTTTGAGAGTCTGGTTAATCATGGGATAAAATATGTACACGGTGTATTTTCTTATAGCCTGATGATGTTAAAACAGGCCATGATGGCTCACACCAGCTTTTGGTCTTCAGCTGAGGTATAAGCATTGATTACTCAGGTTAAAAATAAAATATAAAAGGCAATAAGTTTTGAATTTTTAAAGTTTTTCTTATGTAAGAGGTATTCAGTCAAGGCTCAGGCTTCATTCAGTCTCTGTTTTTCCATTTCAAATTCAAAACAAATTTGTGACCTCCAATTTCAATCTGAGCAACAACTGTTCTCTAAATTGCAAGAAAGAGTGAACAAACTTCTTAATGTCTCATGAACTGTAAGCTGCTTCTTAAACCCTATTTGCTTCCCCAGCGCTTTTTCCCCTTGGATTTCTACTAAAATAATTCTATTTAGTTCTTTTGAAAGAGATTGATTTGGAGGCAGATAGCCATGCAGTTTACTGAGAGACATTTTATTTTCTTCCTTCAGAATTAAAGAACTGGGTAAACACTAGCACTGGTCATGTTAGAAATATATTAATTACAGATATGGACAGAAGATCTCAAGTGATTGAGTTAGCATATCTTAAGAAGCTGCTGCTCTGCAGCCAGGGAGACTGCAGAAGGATTAATGGTCATTTTATGAGCCGAGGTTGCGTGCTCTGGTAGCTTTAACTAAGCCATTTTACTTGGCATATGCAATAGCCTGTGAGGGGCTGAAGAGCCCCGGGGTCTGTCAACAATTCGTCCTGTCTATACCATCACCCACCACCTCTTTCCCTGTGGCCTTTGGGCAGCTAGTGGGCTTCTTGTCACATATAGTCTTTTGGCAGGCTGCTACCGCCACTCTCCATCCCGAACTCAGCTACTATCTACTGGTGTATGTCCAGGAGTCTCATGTAACTGCATACAGCTCACCTAAGGCTGCGTACTCTTCTCTTCTACTACTTGACTGGTTATTTGACCATAATATAATTTTGCTATATTAGCCTAGTGATAGATGTGTTTTCATGCACCTGAGGTGAGTTGCTAGGATCGTGTATTGCTACAACTAAATATCAATATCAATATCTGAAGGGTGGGTGTCAGGATGATGGGACTAGACTCTTTTCAGTGGTGCCCAACAACAGGACAAGGTGCAATGGGCACAAGCTGGAACACAGGAAGTTCCACCTGACTATGAGGAAAAATTCTTTGCTGTGAGGGTGACAGAGCAGGGGAACAGGCTGCCCAGGGAGGTTGTGGAGTCTCCTTCCTTGGAGATATTCAAAACCCGCCTGGATGCATTCCTGTGCCCCCTGCTCTAGGTGTGCCTGCTCAAGCAGGGGGGTTGGACGAGATGATCTCCAGAGGTCCTTTCCAACTCCTACCATTCTGTGATTCTGTGATCTATCCCTGTGCATCTTATAATATACTCACATATGGAGTGATCTGTCTGATTCAGTTACGTCTAATGTTCTGAGACCCTGCTGGTGACATCTCATTTTCCCATTTAAATATTGATGCATTTGCAAATACATCCTAGTTTGGATCCCATATCCTCAAGTTATAAAAGCTATGTTGACAGCCAGGCAGAAACTATGGAGAAACCACAGCCAAAGAATGGGCTGGTTCTGCTGCAATGATGGACATGGGAATGCTAGCATGGACAAGTATCTATTGAAGCAGATGATGCAAAGATAGAACTCCCAGAACAGTTTCCAATGCAAAAAAAAAATGGTCCCTGAAAGAATTAGTAGTATTGGAAGTCCTGCTACTGTTCCATAAGACCAGTGTCAAAACATGGACAGCACTAAAAGGTGTAAGTCCAGAGAATATGAAAGAACTAAGGAGGGCTAACATCCCTGTTAAACTCTGAAGCAGCCCACAAAGGGCAGAAGCTGCAAACCCATGCAGATGCCCAGCTAGTAACTGAGACAGAGAAAGACACAAGACTGACAGCGTTTAGTGCTGCACTACAAACAGTGGACTATGAAAGTGTAATGCACATTGTGCTCAAGGTAATAAACAGCTGGTGATACTTTGGACCAATGTGGACTTCCTAGTGTGTCTAAGCCTCCTTGCCTTCTATCACTGCTCTGCCTTCTAAACATCAATTTTATACAGACTGTTTTTCTAAAATGAAAATTTTAGAAATTTCCTTTCCACAACCTCTGGCCAAACCAGTTTTTTCTAGACTTTTTTTCAGACTGCTCTATGACCCTTCCAGCTAACTGCCGTCCCTACTCACCTTACCAAAGGCGTTCAGATGTGTCCTACTCAGGGCTCTTAAAGGGCTACAGTGTTTCCTCTTCCTTCTACGGTTTCCAAATCTTCAAGCTGATGGGACTGTGAGAGCCAAGAGGAGCAAACATCCAACCACACTCATTAAAACGACTGATACAGGTTGGAAATGCTCAACACAAAAAATGTTTTGTTTCACAGATTAAGGAGTGCCTCAGGTTCCTAGCTACTTTTGCATTTCTGGGTGGTATGCAGGATTACCAGGTATTTGGCAAGTTTCTACCTCAGCATCATTAACCTCTTGGGTTTGAGCCATTATTGCCACAGTCAATTTCTACTGCAGCGCACTGCTTGCAGTCAACAACTCAAGGCAATAGCAGACATCTGTTTGGGCACAAACATTAGGCATTAATGCTTGTGGCTAAAAAACATGGGATTTGTTCTGGGGGTCTCTACAGAGGAAGCTTAAGGGGAAAAACATCTACATGCTCACCCAAGAGTAGGGAGATGCTGTGGGGGTGGTTGCCATGGTGAGTAGACTCACTACAACAGCTGCTTCCTATATGTCTCAGCTGCTCCATCTTGTGCAGACGTCCTGCAGCCAGAAGTATGGCTACCTGGAGAAGTCTCTGGGTCAGGAAAAGTAAAAGATAGGAGTAGAGAAGAGGTCATCTCTAAAGAAGAGAAGAAGAGCTAGCTAAAACCAAAAAGGTAATAGATATGAAATAAAAACAAAGAAACAAATGATTGCAGTTGCCACAAAAGTAGGCAACTCTAGAGACAGCTGTTTTCTTCAAAGATCCTGCTCTGCACCTCTGTTAAACCCTGTCACGCCATGCAACCTACTGAGAAGGATTCAGTCTGGAAGCATCATTACGCTGTTCCAGGTTACTGCTACAGACTCTTCCCTTTCTGCATCCCAGCCCGGTGGGAATGTTACCTTTGTTTTCTTAAGTAGAAGCAAAAGTTGCTTCTTGCAGCTTTTCATCCCTTGAATCACTGACCTACTATAGAAATATGGTGCATACCCATTTATCGGCAGACCTGAACAGGTGGGCGTGCATTCAGTTTCTAGGGCTCAGGAATTGTATTTTTTTCAGTTTATTTCCAGGAGGAATACATTGTTTTGTTGTTGATGTGCCACAGGAACAGCCTTTTCTGCCTTGCGTTCAGCGATGACTACAGAGTTAGTTCATGGGCAGTTAGAGTTTCAGACAGATCCACAAAAACAGCCCATGAGGAGAGTTTTGCTAATCCAACCTCTGAAATCCTGGCTCTTCAAAAACTTACACGCCTACCTCAGCATTTTGGAGAGACTGTACAAAGGCACAATAGTCTGACACCACTTTTAATTAAAGCCACTTCTGAAAGCAGAAATGGTAGTTAAGTGTCTTGGTTTGGAGTTCCCTCCTTCCCTCCCATAATTATAACATATTCCTGGGCAGTAAAAAGCCAGTGCTCCTCTTTGTTTCCAAACCTCTTTGTTTGCAAGGTCCATACAGTCGCTGAAATTTATAGAAGTAGAGTAAGAGGTTCGTAATACTATAGCCTAAGGAGACAAAGCTGATGAAGGAGATCTGCTTAATGCATTTGCCTTATGACCAGTTTTGCAGAATATGGGAACCTTTGGGTACGGCCCTCCCTATTTCATAGACTCCCTCCTCTGGAGTGGCTGTCTTGATCACTAGATTAGAAAGTAATACTCGCTGGCTTACTTTCTAGCTTTATTTATGGCTTTCTAAGGATAAAAATTATGAAAGTATCTCTCCCATGATCCTGCTAGTGAGGGTGCAGCTCCTGAGGTGGATGGGTTTGATTCCCATTTAATAAAGAAGGGAATCAAATCCTGGATACTCATCTCATTTCCAACCTTCTCTAGATGAACCCTCCGAGATTAGCTTGATTATTGTGATGAAGGAGAATCAGCACCTGGGTGGGAGATAATACTTCTCTGTGGTGCTATTTTAGTTGGTTTCTGTTGGGAAGTCTCGGCCTGGAGCTGGAATGAAAAATGGAGGCTCCATATGAAAATCGAATGCACACGCATTAAGCCTACTCCAGGGTTAATGATCTCTGTGCCAAATATTTGGATACAACTGCTATTTATCAGACAATGTTAGACTGACACACACAGTCTGTATTTGTCTCATCAAAAATAAATTCTAACTTGTACTAAATGTGCAAACTCCTAGCCTTCGTAGCTATTTTTTCCCTTCATCATATGAGTGATCACATGGTGTCATTTGTCATGATAACCTAAGCATCATACTTAGGAGATGAACTACATTCATGTTATCTGCAAACACCATGTCCTTCCTTCCCCCTTCTCATCCCAAATATATTTGGAGAATAATAAAAAGGCTTTTAAAAACTGGTACAGAGTGAATAATCCTCTGAATATTTATTCCCATTAAAAGTACATGTTTCTTCCTTTCTATGAATATTTTTCAAATACCAATGATTTCAGCTGGTTTGCTTATAAAAAAGACTGCAGACATTACTAAAGGAATTGGCAGCTTTTATTCACAAGAGAGTTTTCTCTGGAAGGGAAGTGTTTGGTGAATCCTCTTTCTTGCTTACCCCTAGCAGTTATCACTGCATATAAAGAGGTTGGATGAACCCTGAAGGTAGTAGGAATGTTTGTCCCTATACAAGCATGTTATAAATGCCAAGTTAGTGTGACTAATGGCTAAGACAGAAACCAAAGCCGGTGTTCTAAGATGAATAGAAGCATTAGAGGAAAAACGAGAATGCAAATCCCACATTGTTAGAAACACAGACCTTATGTCTGCTCCAGAGTTTTTTTTCATCAGCTCTTATAGCTCATGGGCTTCTTCACTGTACAGAACAATTGTAAAATCTGCAAAAACTGGGAGAGGTAGAGCCTGTAGAAGCTGATGTTTGTATTCAAGGTTGCTTGATGGAAGCTGTTAAGCAATACTGAAATGCTGGCAGGAATCCCAGAGTTTGGAGGGAATTTCCATGTGCTGACTCAAGACATGAATTTTAGCTCACTGGAGTCCTACACCTGATCCTACTGAGGTTATGCAATCTGGAATCAAGGCTTGAGTTCAAGGTGAACTACTGCAATTCTTAACAGCACACATAGAAGCTACAAAAAGGAAGACTGATGGATGTAAACACATAGTATATAGCTCACTATTATATAGAGTACTGCTCTGAGGAAAAATTACAAAGTCATTCAGCTGAACACCAAGTCAAGCAACATCATCTGGGAATGGGGGCAGCAAAATTCTTGCCCTCCCAAATTGACGAGACAGATTAACAAGTGTTTTGTCAGCCACAGAGATCCAACTACGATCAAAATATGTTGCTGCTAGAAATACCTTAAATACAGAAGAGAGTATCGATGGCCTTTAAAGGCTTGCCGTTTCCTGGACTGTCTTACTTTTTTATGCACTACTTTTAGCAAAGCAAACTTCTATACTTACATTTCAGTATGGAAGTGTGGTCGATTGACACTGGATATAAGGAAATAATTCTTTACTATGAGGGTGGTGAAATGCTGGAACAGGTTGCCCAGAGAGATGGTAGATGCTCCATCCCTAGAAACATTCAAAGTCAGGTTGGACGGGGCTCTGAGCAACCTGATCTAGTTGAAGATGTCCCTGTTCACTGCACAGGGGTTGACCTAGATGGCCTCTAAATGTCCCTTCCAACCCAAACCATTCTATGATTCTATGAAGTTAAATCTCTTAAGTGTTCTAGATATGTTAGGGTACAAGGCAAAAATTACTAATGAGAAATAATTTTTCTAACAATTCTAGTGCAAATGGAAGCACTGGATTCCAGTGTAGATGTAGAAGTAAGATGATTTTTCTGAAAGAGAAGGCCATGCAGAGCCTATCCCAGCCCTTGTGAGAGCAATTTAATCAAGCTGCAGGGCAATAATGGGAAAAGACCCTTCTTTAACAAATGTTTATGTATTCCTATAGGAAACTTGCAGACAAATTCTCTCAATTCTGTTTTTTCTATTTCCCTTTTCATTGTCAAGACAAGTTCTAAAGAGCTGCTTTCTGGTTATATTTTTATTATCCAGTAATGCTTTAAAACACTTTAACATCTTTATTTGTATGGGAAACATCATCTCCTTCCTTCCAAAATCTTTGAAAACTTATCATCAACCATAACATCTACTTTTCAGACTCTGGTTGGTACTGTTCATATCTAGAGCTAATATAACAATTCTGAAAAATACATTTGAGAAAATAAGTCTCTGTCCACTGTGGCTCATCAAAAGCATCATGATTTTCTCAAATTTCTCATTGATTTGAAAGCTTTGTGAAAAACACCCTACACAGAGTTCCTACTCTTTCAATCATTTCTCAGCAGTCTGTTGCAAGCACTCAGTGTTTCAAAGTCAGGCTTATGATTGGATGTAAACCAGGAAGGTTGCTGAGGCTGATTAGAACCTCTTCCCAGGACTAACACTTATAATTACAAACCTGAAACGTTTGTGGCTGTATAGGAGCTCAGTTAAATTGCCTGGTTTGTTTTTTTTTTGTTTGTTTGTTGTGTTGTTTTTCTTCAGTTAAAAATATTCAAATAAAACCAAGGAATTTTAATAAGCAGTTGATTATGGACATGTAGTCATAAAGTGATCTTGCTGTTATGGGCAAGACTTTCAGAAGCAAAATAAAGTTTTCATCCACTGAGGTCAGTGAAAAAATTCTGTTTGGAGTCAGTGGGACTGGGGTTTTAAACACTGCCAAGTACTTTCCAGAATCAGTGGATTCCTTTAGAAAGAGAAGAAAGATTTAACAAGTGGCAGCTTTCAAAAACTTTAGGAAACTGCTATTGTATGCTCTATTTTGCACACTGAGAAAGACAAATACATATTTTCTTTTCTGAAATTACACTTATCTTACACATAATAGTAGCTATTTTAAATACAAGTCAAAACTGCATTGAAATATATAGCTTTTTTTTCATTTGTTTATTTCAACTTCCGTGTCCTCTAGCTTCAACATCACTTTCTTTTCATTGAGCTACTTGAATTTCATTAAGGTTCCTTTTTACTTGGTGCTAAAATATTTGTGGTGACATAATTAGATTTTATGGTCATGGAGTAACAATTATTCAGCTGAATATTCAACATTTATTCAGTACCTGTCCTGTTTCATTAATAAACTTTGACCTACAGCTCTTCCTCTCCAGTGACAGAAAGCAAAGTTCATGAAATTTGCAGTAAATTTTCTGTGAATGAAAACAGAATGTTTTTTGATAACACCTGTGTTCCCTGAAGGGAAAGGAATTTTCTGCCCAATTTTGAGTGGTAGCTCTGCGTTTTTTGCTTATAAGCAAGAAATTAATTTTTTTTTTTTTTTTTAGTTAAAATTCACATCAGACTTTCTTCCCAGAAATAGAGAAACATTGCATTATTTTCACACAAGGCACAAGGCTGGGGTTATGTACCAGCAGATTCATGCAGTTTCTAGCAAATACTTAGATGATATCGAGTTTGTGTTTTAAACACAGTGCTCTGAGGGATAAATAGTTCTGTGTGGACATGGCACTGGTGTAAGCCACAAGAACCTGCCCCATCATGAGCAGAATGTCAGAAAACATTTCTGCAGAATACTTCTAAGAGTTATTCCTGCATGAAGCAGTTGCTTACTCATGAGTCACCTCCTCATGTGGTATAAGTGACCTACTATAACACGCTAACGTGTACCCAGACCCTTTTTTAGTTCTCTCACCTCCTTTCAATTTGCCTAACAGCCTCCAGACATGTCCCTGTGCATGTGAGGAAGCAAAAGCTACAGTTCGTAACAGCTGGGTGGGTATTTGTGGATTTTGGGAGATGGAGGCAATACTTGCACAGATGTAAGCGCAGGAGGAATCCAATCTTCAGCAGCCAATGTGTTTGAGTTCTGATGTAGTTTTGTTCAAATTAACAGGGGACTTTATGATTTTTGGCTCAGGGACTTATCTCTCTAAAGGTCTGTAAGAGGAAGAAAGAGAAACTATGATACAGAATAAACTTCTGGTTTAAAGGAGTACACTTCTCCATGTGAAAACTAACTTTGTTCCTCAAAGATAAGCAAAAACTTACAATTAATTGGGAAGAAAAAAATAGTACAGGCAGCATAGCTTAACTTAGCTGCAAGATTGTGGTAGGGTACATCTACAGAGTATTTTTTCAGGCAGATTTGATCTCACTCTACTCATTCCCTGAGCCAACTACAAAATCCAAATCTCTGTATTGGCAGACATGTAGCTGTAGTCCTCACAGCACTCATTCTAAACTAATAAGTCTGGCAGAGGGAGAGAGTATATTAGCTCATTCTTAGTTCCAGCAGCTACCCAGAAGGCATTACAACACACTTGAGATATATCTCATACAAACTACTGATATGCCCACACCACACAGAAGTGACTGCAGTGTGCTGTAGGGACAGCTCAGGCACCAGGAGCTGTGACAGCTCAAAGTGAGGTATTATACCTTACATCCCAGGCAGACTATTACTGAGTTAAAGCTGGTTTAGCTGTAACTCCTGTGGTCAAACCTATGAAAAGAGTCCAGTTTCTTAAAAATAAAACAACCCAGTAATCTCAGGGCAGCATGCGTGTTTTCTATTCCTGAGCTCAATGAGTTCTGGTTTAGCCTTGGGTACCGCTGAATGTTTCCTGGATGTAGAGTTCCATGTGATTTCACTTCTAAAAAGTGTCTTGCTCACAACCTGCCAGGTCAGGAAAAAAGAAAAACTGTAGGAGTGGGATCAGCTAGGAGAAAGTATAACATATGGTCCGAGGAAAGAAAGTGGCACTTTGTTGTCCTTAGCATTAAAGAAGGCCACACACTTCAGAAGCTGATAAGCATAATTTTTTCAGCCACCAGGTAGCATGTCTGGAGCTGTCAGCTGAATTCAGGGCTGAGATCAGGATTTCTGATTCAAAAACAGGGTCAGGTCACCAGACTGCTTTGTTTACTCCTTGCAGAGATACAGGCTGGGGGTGCTCGGGCCTGGGAGCCTCTCTGCTGTAAGCCTGCTCTGTGCCCATGCAGCCAATAAGGCCAACACCATCTGAATCAAGAGCAGCATGCCTGGCACATCAAGGGGAGTGATCATTCCTCTTTTTCTCATCTCTCCTTAGATGGCACCTAGGGTACTGTGTCCAGTTTTGGGCCACCTAGTACAAGAAAGACATTGATCAAATGGGGCAAGTTCAGTTGAGGCCCACCAAGATGATCAGGGGCTGGAGCACTTGCCCTCAGAGTAGAGGCTGAGGGACCTGAGCTTGTTTGTCCTGGAGAAGGGAAAGCTCTGAGGGACCTAAACAGGGCTGTCTAGTACTGGCGAGGAGGTCACCAGGAAGACAGAGCCAGGTTTCTCACAGCAGGGTTGGCAGGAGCAAAAATGACAGAGTGTACATTTAAATAAGAGGGGCTTAGATTAGGTACAAGGAAAACCTTTTTCATCCTGAGGACAGCCCAGCAGCAAAAGAGGCAGTCTAGGGGTTCATGCAACCTCCACGCTTGGAGGTTTGCAAGAGCCAATTGGATAAAGCCCTGAGCCATGTGGTCTCATCTCATAGCTGAGCCTGCTCTAAGCAGGAGGCTGGACTAAAGAACTCTGGAGATCCCTTCCAGTCTCAATTATTCTGTGATCCTATTTCTTCAACAGGTTTTTTTAGGGAGGTTACAGGTCATTTCACCAAAACACTTACATAGCTCAGGCTGCTCGTAAAGGCTCTCCTAAAGGAAGCAACTGTAAGCAGACATATTTTGATCAAAGTATTATCAAAAAAACCTGACTTTCATTCAGGGTTTACTGTGAGGTAACACTAGATCTCTACATGAGTTTCATTCTTCTTTCCATAGCGGATGTCTTTTTTCCCAGTCCTTCATCACTTCTTAGTTCCCCAAATGCATTTTCTTTCTCTTCCCAGATTTTTCCTTTGTTCCCAAGTTCCCATTGCATGTAGATATAACTTCTTTGACTTACATTCTTTGTAATAGACTCTGATTCAAAAATACACACAAGGGCAGGATTTGGGTGGATTACTAAACACCAGCTGATCTGCAGCAACTGATTATGCATTCTTAGCCCTTCGTAAACTTTTTTAGAAGCCTATTAGCTTATGTTTCTTACATTTGTGTGTAAACTGAAGTCTTGATTCACCCTTTCTATGAACAAGAGAGGGCACATTAGTGTTCAATATAAACATTAACGCTTTAGGGCTAAGCTACTTGCTTTGCGTTTCTGGGCTCTTTTTCTCTCAGCTTACTGTGGAACACCTCATAACAGGCCAATATGATATATATTCAACTGGGAATCAAGGAAGACACTTCTTCCTTACCTTAGTGTTTTCCTGGGTATGAAATACAGTTGGTACAATCAGCTTTGTTAATTGGGATATTTATATACTTACAATGTACCTAACTTCATTTATCATGGCATGCTACTTTCATGTGTAATAGTCTCGTGTATTGTACAACATCAGAATAAGCTGTGTGTCAAATCTTTGAGTATTCCATATACAAGCTATTTTGAACATTCAACTGTGTTAAAACTGTGAATAATTAAAGAATGAAAAAGTAGTATGACTTGGGGTGGGGAGGGGGGAACTGACTTAAGAAATGCTAGAAGTTGACTGTAAAATGATGCCCTGTTTTAAAAGATATGAATCATGAACCTCTCTCTTTCAATATAACACTGGGAAAAAAGTTACAGATGCTTCAGCTGGCCACTCTTCATTTTCCTTAAGCCTACTCTAAAATTTTTTCTTGTGCTATCTAAAATGTATCCAAGTACCTTCCCAGCACAGTTCTGGTCACCTGCAGTTGCTTGCAAAAAGGACTTGATCCCACCACTTTCATTCAGTATAAATCAAGACTGTCTTTAGACCTTGAAATTGGTATTTTCAAAGGAACTTAAAGGATGTAGGCATTGTATTTTATTGGGAATAACAGCACTCTGTTTGGGGGGGTTTCTTTTGAGAATTCCAGCCTGAATTCTTTACCTCCCACATCACAGTTGCGCTCAAAATAAGACACTTTTTTTTTTTGTTACATAAAAATGAACATCATTACATTCAATTCCTAAGAAATGGACATGCACCATGAAATGAACTTTTCCTTTGTTGTCAGTTAGACCCACAGGTACAGCCAAGATCTGTTTGTCCATTTAGACTGAGATGTTGGTGGATATTATTCTGCCTGCACAAATATATTTAGTCGCTTCTCATTCATCTTACTCATTGGTCATTCCTACGGCTTTAGCTAACCTATTAAATGTTGTTGAATTTGAATTATCAGTCCACTGAATGTCTTGATCTAGTATGGCGGTATAGCTGAAAGGCTACATAACGCAAACTGTTGAGTCAGCTGGCCGATTGGTATAATCTGTTATTTCTTGTACTTTGATTTGAATGCAGTGAACTGAATTTTATAAGCAGGAAATTAACTACAAAGAGTTACTTGTAGAAGAGCTTGGCATACAGAGGTCACCCAGGCTGCAACTTAATATTTGATAACATTTTTTTTGTGTTATATTACATGTAATTATGTGAATAGCTTGAAAATGCGGTTATAAGGTTGGAGGTGCAAAGTGGTACTACTTCTGGATCATATCTTCAGTCCTTGTTTGTGCACTGGTGGTATAAAGCACTCAAGAAGGCAACTAAATAGGTGGACATTTGCCTAAATAAAAGGGAATACCTTAGAAACAGGTAAAGCAATCAAAAATAGCTTACCTTTACTCTCAATCAGTCATAAATTTAGCCATTACTAGCTGTTGGGAAAGTTTCCTAACTGCTTCCTTTTACAGATCACAATTTAGACCAACTCCTTGTCTGTTCTAACCTGTGCCAGCCTGACTCTCTCTGGCTTCTGCTCAGCACTCCTCACTGATTACCTTAGGCAGATCCTCACTTGCTTCACAGGCTTGCACAGATCTTCTGAAAACCCAAATTGTTCCAACCTATAAAAGGCTAAGGTGTTTAACCTGGAGCTGTCGATGTAAAGATGCTGGTCAGGATGCATGAAACCTAAAACATGCCCTTAGCTAAGCCTGTGTCTTCAAGTCCTGTGGTGTGCCCAGCTGAAATAAACCTGCCACTCTGTTTTCAACTGCACACTATCACCCTCTGGCAGGATTGGCTGAGTACATCCTCTAAGCACTTCTCAGAGGGTCAGTTCACAGCCAGGTGGACTCCCACACGGTTTAACTGCACCCCTCAGTAGGTTAGTGCTTAGCAGACCTCTTACCCACTTTGCTGCCAGTCAGGATTTGCTTTAGTCTAAGGGTCTGGTGATGAGATCTGAAATGTTGCACAGACAAACTAAGTGACAGAGATAGCAAAGGAATGGTCATCTGTCTTCTGCAATGAACTTCTGCAAAATGGGCACAGCAAAGATAAATCACCGTTATGGAAAACAATGAGTGAGGAGGACAGAAAGACCCTTCTTGTCAGCAGAATAAAACTTGTTTGTTACGGGATTTAAAATTAAACAAACTCAGTGAAACTGAGACATCACATGAATATTGAGAGAGAGAAACAAGATGTTGTGTTGTGCTGCCTTCAGACTGATGAATCAATAAGGTATTCAGTGAGGTAAGACTCAGAGTATCAAACAAACAAGAAGGTACCTGAGAAAGCCACGGATCAGAGGTTTGATGTTGTCGGAGAATCTGCCTTTCAAGCTGCTTATCTGTGCTAAAAATTGGTTTGAGCACTTCAAATTGCAAGTGCCCAATCTGCATAAAGTGGAAGTAATATGCTGACAAAGTCCTGTACAGGTAGCAATCAGCATCATCCTGGATGAGCTACAATATTGTTAAGATGTTTTAAGGAGAACCTGCCAGAGAAGCATTACAGTAATTAACCCTGATTGTCAGAATGCTGGGCAGGCCTGAGTCTCAGGAGCTGAAGCATTCAAATAAATAAATAAAAGATTACTTGATGTACATCACTGCTTGGGGACTGCGAGTCTGAAACCAGCATCCTGAGTCCATAAAGATAATAGCTTGCTCACAATTGATGTGAATGGATGACAACAGGAGCCTTTAAAGGTGATGTGCAAAGGCAGAAAAAAAGGGGGTTGTACCATTTTTACTTCTTTGTAATGACTAAAGAAGGCTTGAAAGCTTCTTCCCCTCCCTCACATTTCACACCTTATCTGATCCGCTTTTCTGGATGATTCTATAACAGACTAAAGGGAAAGTATAATAATGACCCCACATTATACCACGGAAGTAATACTGAGTTAAGAAAGAAAAGGAAGAAAAGGGCTATGTTTTTTTTTTTTTTTTAATTAAAACCACTGAACTCTTTGAGTGTTTTTTTTTTAAATGCATATTTTTATCAGCAACTCGTTAATTCCAAACTTATTTCTTAAAGGCTTTGCTTCCATCCCTTTCAGGATTCTACTCTTCCAGTTCTACAATCAAATGCAGAAAAAAATGCTAAATCCATTTCTTTGGGTACTCCACAGAAACCCCCCAGAAAATAAAACTAAACCTGATATTAGCAGCATGTTTAGTCAAAAAAAGAGTATAAAATAAGTGTGAAGCTGCCACTCTGTGTTGTCACACAGCAAAGAATGATGGCAAGTGACGTAATGCCATTCTCTCTGCCATCTTTGAATCTGTAAATACTGCAACATTAAAAGATATGTATTTAAGCTCTTAAATGAGATCTCATGCAAATAACATCAATATCTGACAAATTAGCATGCAAAAGTTGCTGCAGCAGCCTATTTATCATGAGTAACTCAACAGAGTTGAAAGAAACTTGGAGATGTTCAAAAACATGTTGCAGAAAAAAAGAGTACCCTGCACAAAAATTTATAGAATCTAAAGGACTGGGTTTTTCTGACAAATTATATTCTCATCTGGTATCTTACAAATCAAGATTAGTTTGGGGGAGCTCCTTTGTGACTAATGTTATTGCTCAGCAGCAGCATTTACTGCCTGAGAAGGAGAAGGAATAATCAAAGCTGACCCAAACAGTATAAGCAGATATTCCACATGGGGTAAAAATTTGAATGATTTATGATAGCCAAAGCACCCCTTAAATCTCTCCGAAAATAAGCGTAGATAGGTAAACAGTCACAGATATCCAAAAGATCAATCAGAAAATAACCCACCAGAAGCTTAGTGCGAAAAGTAACTGACATAGTGGTCGGACCAATTTCTGATGGTACAGACACTTTTACATTCAGTCTGCTTTCCCAAGCTGTAGATCATTTGGCATGTCATTCAAATCACCATTGCCCAATATAAGCTTGCAGTGGTTATGAGATGTTCTGGTACTTTCTGGAGTTTACTTTCTACACACTCACAAAGATGTCAGGTGAGAACCAAGTTATTGTTTCTTGTAACTGACCATTTATAGGATATTCACTTTTGAAATGTAGTATTTTCCCCAGATATTTTCCATTTTGTGTGCAGGAATACAGAGCCCTGGGACACTGTGGACCTTTGCACAAGATGTTCCCTCACAACGATTACAGGAAGAGAAGAAGGGCACAAGCCTAGCTGCCAATGTGCTTTTTAGGCTAAGCCTTTAGGTCATTAGTCAGAGCAACAACAGTGACTTCTTCCACAGTTCAATGATTACTGCACAAAGTAAAAATGGAGAGAATTTTCCAGAAAAAAAAAATCTATTCTTTCAGAACAACTAAAGCGCTTTTCAAATCATGAAAGACTTAAAAGTAAAACGGGAGTATATTGCCATATCCAGTAGGATAAAGGAGAGAGAAGGGAATTCTACTTGGAGATACACCCACCGAGGAACCAAATCAGAAACTGAGTTTAAAACTTCTTTCAGGCAGTAGATTACCAGCTGAGTAGGAGCATATTTTGTTTACTGGTGTGATCAGTAGAAATCACCCAGTAGTAATTTCCAGCTGCCTACCTGTCTATAAAGTGCCTATCTACGCACTACCCAGAAGTTTATTCAGAAGCATAATGGTTCAAAAGTGTTTGAAGTACTGATGGATATTTATAGTTGTTCAGCTGAGGGAATGAGTCCTCTGTTTAATTCTATAGGCCTGAGCACAAAGCTATAACATTTTTGGTGTGCTTGTGCAATATAAGAAACATGCTGAGTGTCCTAACATGTGGTACATCATTTGGAAAGATCTTGGTGATCTGGGAATCTGATATGTTTTGCAACTAGTGGAAATTTCTGTCATTTTGGGGTGAGATTGGAGTTTTCGGACCAAAGAGTCATTCCTGAGTGTATACGTACATACATACATACTTACATATATATATATAAATGTATGTATATAGGGTGCTACAGCCTTTGCAATCCAATCCCCACACTTCCCTTCATAGTTGTGAATTACTCTCTTTCACAAGCCGCTTAGGAAATCAAAACTCAGTTCTAACAGTAGAACCAAAAATAAGCCACAACTGTTAGCCAACCTGCAGATATGTCAGTCTGCAATCAGGCAGCACAAGCAAACAATTTCAAATTTTGTAACCAAAAGAAGAAAAATGAAACTTTTCCAAAAAAAGATAAAGGGTGAAATTACATTTCAAAGTGGCTTTTAAAAAGAATTATTTCTTCTTAACCTGCTCATAATACAGAACATTGAAAAACTAACAGGAAATAAGGTCGAGATCCAGAATGTCTGCTCCAAGTATGGAAATCACATTTGTACTAGATAAACCTCAAGTCGTTAGGTGTTAAAATGAAACATATTGATGCATATAGAGACGTGAGGTGGAAAGGACTTTGCTACAGTAGGACTGGGGATGGATTCATAGAAAAAAAACCCAGACTTTCATAGAAAATAGAGTATCGTTTGGGGAGGCCTAAAGGAAGAAAGCAAGAAGTATCTGAAAGTGTTCTTTTTTTTCAAAATTCAGGTCTGTTCTCAGAATAAAGAAATACATAATGGATATGATTCATGCAGGCCAAGCAGTAATGTAGTAAATAATATATAATTCTGGTCTATATTGTGTTTTTGTGATTTTGCTTACATTTTAAGTCCTGGATATTCAATGGTGAGTACCAATTTTGGATGTATAAGGTGGAACACTGTAATATTCAGTATCCAAAAATGCTGAGTTGATACCCTTCACCCCACCCTCAATGTTCCAGCCACTTTTCAGATTTCTTTTTTCAGCAAGTCAATAGTTTCTTCTCACACCTCTCTCACTGTAAAGGCCTCCTTTTACATCCACCTGTAGTTGAAGAGGCAGTTCACAGACTCCTGGAGCAAAAGCTTAAAACAGTTCCCTCAGAGCTACCACAGTCTATTATTATGTCTGTATAGTTGGTCTGATGTAGTAAATAAAATTTTTAAAATTCTCATGAAGATTTAGACGGTATGGCTTCTTTGCTAGGCTTAGTGAATGGAGTAACTCCTCTATAATAATAGTATAGTAAATAGTAATAAACCCTCTTGCTGTTATTTTAAAGAATAGTGCAAAATGCAATTAAAACATTCCAGAATTTACTTTGCACTTATAAAACAACAAGAAATGTAACTACAGTGCATTTTCCTGAGGAGTATTTTCTTTTATTTAACCCCTTCCCTCCAGCAGAATTCAGTGTCTGCTGTGGACTGCAGCAGGATTCAGCGAACCGCTGCAATTCCTGGGTTGTTTCAGAGAGGCCTGTGCTCCTTAGTGATAAGCAACTTAAGCTATGGTTGACCACTGTGCTTCTCTATTTGTCTCCTGTTATCTCAGGAAAAATCCAACTGGACTGAGTTTTTCTGTGGAAGATGGGCTGTGAAGTGAAGGCAGCTTCTGGGTTTCCCATAGATCTCCTTTTACAGTGTGCTGCTTTGCAGAGGCTTGTGTCGTTCTGCTAGGACAGGACTAAGCAAATTTCAACTCGTTCAGCTCTTGCCATTCATCAGGTAAGCCCCTTTGCTCTATTTTGGAACAGAGGCACACAGGAAAACACCTGTATATTGCATTCCTGTAGAAGATAATTTTGACCTTACTCATTTCTTTAGCTGCATTTCTTCTTGGAATGAAGGAGACACCCCTCCCCCCCCGCTGCCTTTGATATGAGGTAACAAAAGAATAACAGAAAAATTTGCTGCATGTAATTTCTTTGTACTCCTGAATTCTGTCCCTGTCATACTGTCAGTAGATGGTGGTAAGCAAGGCATCTTGAAGTTCAAAGCAGAGGTCTGTGCCTTTGAAATGGTGTTGGAATAGGAAGTAAAAAAATCTTTAAATAAAGGTAAGGATTGCTGACCTGTTGGTGTCATGGTTTAACCCCAGCCTGCAATAAGAACCACACAGCTGCTTGCTCACTCCCCCATAGTGGGATGGGGGAGAGAGTCAGAAGAGTAAAAGTGAGAAAACTCATAGGTTGAGGTAAAGACAGTTTAATAGATAAAGCAAAAGCCACGAGCACAAGCAAAAACAAACAAGGAATTCATTCACTACTTCCCATCTCCAGGAAAGCAGGGCTCCATCATGCATAACGGTTACTTGGGAAGACAGACACCATCACTCTGAATGTGACCCCTCCTTCCTTCCCCACCTTTTTACTGCTGAGCATGACATCGTATGGTATGGAATATCCCTTTGGTCAGCTGGGGTCGGCTGTCCCAGCTGTGTCCCCTCCCAGCCTCTTGTGCACCCCCAGCCCGCTCGCTGGTGGGGCGGGGTGAGGAGCAGAAAAGGCCTTGTCTCTGTGTAAGCACTGCTCAGCAGTAACAAAAACATTCCTGTGTTATCGACAGTCTTTTCAGCACAAATCCAAAACATAGTCTTGTTCTAGCTACTATGAAGAAAATTCACTCTATCTGAGCCAAAACCAGCATAGTTGGAAATAAGTATTACTTCTAAACCTATCTGGAAAGATATCCGTTGACCTCAGTGGGTGCTTGCTCTGGCCTGAGTAATATCTAGGTAAATTTTGATGCTATCACATTTTAAATAAAAACTCAAATATCCACTGATCCATAATTTCAAAGCATGCAAACTATTGGAACCCAGGTGTCCTTTTTAGCACTACTTTGCAACTTCTGCGGCATCGCAGAGATGGTCCAATGAGTGGAATTTGAAAATAATAGATAATTTTAAAAGTCTTAAAAAATATTTTAATTAGTTTTCATTTCTCCTACTTGCATCTGATAAATGAACATATCAAACTGTGTAGACTCAGAAGCCTCCAAAAGCCTTTGATGTGTATTAGAATAAACTAATAATTAACTTAGGATTCACCAGCATGACACATTGAGGTGAAGTGAAATAGTGCTTATGATAAAGGGAATTCCAGGTCTGCAAGCCCCAAGGTACCAAGCTGGCTTCATTCTCCTCTGCTTTTCCATGCAGAGCTCTGAGCTTCCCTTCATCTACTTTTTGTTGCATTTTATTCTTATTAAGAAGTTCTTTTGTCAGTGCAGATTTTTTAAAAAAGCTGGGCACATCATGTTTAAAAAGGCACTATTGAGAAATAACATTTGCAGTATATGATATGTATGTAAATAGAAGGTATATTTTCTCTCTGGACTATTTTTGTCAGTACCTATTATCAGAGAGCATTGTTCAGCCCTGAGTAGCTATTAAATACTTTGTACTGATGTGGTTACCTGATCTAAGTGTGACCCCTGTCTTGAAAGTGAGAAAGCCTGTGCTCACAACTTACCCTGCTTCTTTGGCTAATACCGCGTGGATACTAGTCTTAACTCTGTTCTAGAGAAGGACAGCACTTCAATTCCTACAAGTGCCATTGAAGAAGTACCTGGTTTATCTTAATAAATTGCTTCCCTTGTCTTTAACTGCAAGTATAACAGTTCATAATAATACAACTCTGTATTGTACCAGGGCCAGCAGTGGTCACTGATTTTATGTACTCAGATTAAGTAAGTACTTTCATCCTGATTTTGTAATGTACTGAAAAGCTTTGATGCCAATTGGACCAAATGGTAACTGAGGGCATCAGCAGTTCCCTGAAAATGAACACTCAAAGCCTGGAATTGATTAAGGAGTGGACATTTAAAAACCTGGGCAGCAGTTTCTGTTGTTTGTGACTCTCTGAGTGCTTTTATAGTATGCTGTGGGAGCCAAGGTAGTCTCAGACACACTGAAGAGGGCCACAACAGCTATTGACCAGCCAGGGTCACTGTATCACTTTCATTCACTATATGATTCAGGAGGGAGAGGCGTTGACAGAAACGTCTACAGATTTGTGCAGCAGCAACAGTAAGAACAAAATTACACAAGGTAATGCTTTAATCTACTGCTTAAAGACTATCCCTCTGTAAGCATACCCTCTCTTACAGTTGCATAGACATTTTCAAAGCCCCCTCCAGAGTAAATCAAAAGACACTCAAGAACGAGACGCAACAATACCATTTACAGTGAGTTTCCACTTTCACAGATTGCAACTAAGTCATTAGAGGTATGTCTAGGAGAAACCAGGGCTGGGAGGGATTTGCTTTTCCTGAACCAAGGAATGACTGACCAAGAAGGGAAAACCTTTTGAGGTGTCTTAATACTGCCCCTTACCCCTGAACACCAAGTATAAATTTCTCAGTGTTAACAGAGGTTGTGCTCAACCCATAGTTACAGTGTATTAGGAAAGGAGCAATATATATAGCAGTATATGGTGCTCCGATCCTTTCTTCTTAGTCAAGGATTCACCAACAGTGACCAACATTTTAATTTGCAAAAAAATAATTAATCTCATTGTGCCTTGAACTGAGCGCAGAAGCCTCACAGAAGCTCTAGAACATGCGTCTCAAAAAGAGGAAAGCCGCTTTTGGATAGGCTATATGAAATATATCTCCATTGTACACCCACTGTCTCTCAGTGCACTTCCAGATCCAGATCTTCAAGATCACTGACACACCAAATTCATCCATAGTTTTTTCCAACACTTACAGTTCTCAGAACATTTATGTCTTTTGAAAGTAATGCAGTTTATCCAGACTAAAGGTAATATATCCTTCTGTTGAGGTAAAGCAGCAGATTTATTCAAAATCACACTTGTATTAAGGCAACCTGAGGTACAGCTGCCTGGGTGAAATTTAATTCCATCTGTAGGGATACCAAACTGAGTCATACTGAAAATGAAGCTATAATTTATTTATTCCTGTCAAAGGAGCTCCCTTTAATTTTAGTATTTGAAATCAGTGAAAAGTGTCAGATGAACTGTAGTTAATAATGGTTTATGGTCAACCTGGGAGTGCGCTTCAAGCAGGGGTATCTGCTTTTGACCATGTTCTGTTCAATACTGTCACTGGTGATGTGACCGAAGGAGCAGGGAGAGCACCTGTATTATATAAGAAAAGGTGCACGATTTGGAAGACTACATAGGATTCCAAAGCAAGGTGAGCATCTTCAGTTTGAAAGCAGAAAAATGGAGATTCTCAAAGGACAAGTGGATCCTGGGAACTTGGGACTGAGGATTTACAATGGGCTACATAACAACAGGACAGAAAAAGTATCTGAAGTTTACGATGTGCCACAAATACATATGAGGCTGCTGCAAAAAAACCCAAGCCTCATTCTGGAATGTTTTTAAGAGCACTGTTGGATGTAAGACAGAGGGATGAAATTATTCTGCTCTACTTGCCACTGAAGAAACCTCAGTGGAAGTACTGTATCTAATTTGGGGCATTGCATTCAAAGACAGATGTATACCAACTGGAGATAATCCAGAAGAAAACAGCAGGAATGATCAGTTCCTAACAAATGTCGCCAAGGAGGAAAGGCTGAATGAGCTAGCCGTATTTCATTTAATAAAAAGGAAAGGAAGAAAGAAGGGTGATAATGACCTCCCAATTTGTAAAAGTTTATTATAAAAGAAAGTGACCAGTTATCCCCTAAGTCCAGGTGAGGAAGAGCCAGAAGAAATCAGCTTGGTTTGCAACAAATGAGATTTAAATAATATATAAGGGAGAAAAATCTAGTCACAAGATTTATGAAAGCGTTAGAGCAAGATAAAAAGGTGCAAGTCAAATTAAAATTAGTGAAGATTTTTGTGTTTAGGCTTAGGTGTGGTGGCTTAGGTATAACTGATCCTTGTTCTCTGAAGGGTATGAAGATGACCTCTCGAGGTCCCTTCCAACACTGGGAATTTTCAAAATGGTGAATTCCACCCTCCCCCTTCTCTGTGAAAAGGTGTAGAGTGGGGTTCAGAGGCAGTGCTGGGACGGCAAGTAAAGACAGTAATTTAACCTTAAAACTAACTATATTTTGCCATGTGTGCTGTAAACATGCTGTCCCATATCATGGCATCTTAGAGGTTGACAAGAAATTTGGACCCAGGGCAGCAAATTCTGCAAGGTTAAGAGCTGGAAGAGATTTATAATCCATATGCTTAGAATTTGAGAGTTCAAATTCCTCCTGTTTGCCTAATGTACATCTGAAACACTATTAAGAAACGCATCCAGTGCTATGATGTTGCCTTTACTGTTCTCATTAGAAAAAAAATAGCGTCAATTCTCTGTGAGAGGAACAGGGCTGAGTGCCTGTGTAAACTACACTAACTTTCAGACTGTGGGCTGAGACTGACTTTTTTTTTTTCCCTTCAAAAAATCCTAATGGGTTTATTGGATTTGAAAATTTTGCCTCGAGATGAAATCGTGTTGTCATGCAAAGGTATAGCTAATCAGACCAAAACAGCCAGCTAAAATTTGCAGGATGACTTTCTACAGCAGGAACCTTCCACAAAAACATCTTTGCTTTTCATAGGCCACAGGACCAAGTGAATATAAAAAGACAAACTTGAAAATGTTTCCCCTCTAGTTATTCAGCAAACAAACATGGAATCTCTGAATAAGCACATTAAAGCCCTTCTCCAATCAACACATACTAATGATTAGGAAGGCCTGGAAAGTGTTGTGTAGGATTATTCTGGAAATTGCTGTCTGAGGCTGCCTTAATCTGGATATGACTGGTTTTGAATAAGGACGTGTAAGTCGCTATCAATTTTCATCAAGTTGGTCCAAGCCTGTTTATCCTTTTTCTGTATGTGATGACACGCATTGCAGCCTAGGTGAAAATGTCCCATCCGCCTCCTAGAAAAGCTTAATAATTTATTTGTAGCCCATTTCATTCTAGACTAGTGCACACTGCTTATTCTCTGTGCTGCACAGCCAGCTCTTAAAGAAGCAGTACTGTGTGCTACAAACAGCTTTGCCTGACATCCCCGTTTTTCATTATATTGATATGTAGCCAGTGTGTGCTGTTAACATTTTCAAAACAAAACAGAATGAAGAATCGATACTGAGGGTGTTTGGGAGAAATGTCATGACCTTGATTACAACTGGTACAATTCAGCAACCAAGCTGCAAAAGCAATTTCACCCCAGTACCACCAAGGTAAGGATGTAGAGGATGCCCATTACAGAACTTTTGTATAGGGTGTTAGGGCTGCAAAACTAGTGGCAGCTCATTAGCTTCCTTCTTTTTCATTGTGCTGAGCCCCTCTTTGCTACATGATAAGGCATTTGGCAAAGGAAAACAATGCTTCCCTTTTTTCTTTCTTTTAAGGAGTTTACGGCTCTGTTTTACCACACCAGCATGTTACTGCACTCCACCGAGAAATGGCTCATGTTGCACCTGAAATCTCAGTGGGCTGAACAAGGCGAAGTCACATAGCTCACTCCACAGGCTTTCCATTGTTTGCTTGCTTGCTTTTCTACCTGACCAGGCAGTCCTATATTCAGCTTCAGGCTGTAATCATCAGCTTTACACCCAGATATTTAAGCTCTTAGGGCCCAGCTGGTCCATGATTCAGCAGTTCTGCCTGCAGTAGGTTTGCAGGATCAGGTCCCTTAACACCATAGCTGCAGCTGTCCTGTCTGTGCTGCTTCCAGTAGCTGTGTTGCAAGGGGATCCCATCATATGTTTGTTGCATTGACACCTCCTTAAGTCTGATTTACCTCTGTCTTTGTCCCCACCACTACTTCTAAAGCATATTTTTATATGGTTTTTAAAAGCACCACTCTTGCTTTCTGAGCACAACCAAACCCCCAGAATTCAGAAGCCAGTCAGCATTTCTAAGCTAGGCAAGATTGTTTGGGACTGTGAAAATGAGCTACAGGGCTGCAAGTTCAGTCTCATACTCAAACTTCCCCCTTGCATCAAATTAAATTACTGAATAAAGAAAAAAACAGACTGACAGCTTCAACGACTAGAGGGGCTATCTGGGGCTGGATAACTTTGCAACGACACAGGCAGAAGGAAGGCTTGGCTTTTTCACATTATTATGGTTGTTATGTCTGACATCTGTGAGTTTTTCATCCTCTGCCTCAGCTTCGCTGTACTAAACTACAATTCCTCAGACCCTTCAGGAATTTTCCTTAGCTGTCTCCCTCCTCTTTCAGAGGCCTTCAGTCATACCAGTGTCCAAATTCTCTCTTTCTACATCACACTGTGTTTTTTAAGGTTTCGGTCTCCTGTACTAAATTCTGAAATTCTGTAGTCTGCTTGGAAGGGTTTAGTGTCTTGGGACAGCTAGGGACAAGTGAATGCTTTTTATGGACCTTAGATTTTGCCTGTGATTTATGAGACTGGACTAGGTGGCCATTTCTAGACTCCACGAGGCTCCTCCTCACCTGCCTCACCCCCCGCATGGGTGTTTGGTTAACTTAATAGTTATCAAAACCACCAGTTTTTATGCTAATGTCTGGAATGATCATTCGTTAGAGAGGTTAGAGAACAAGCAAAATGCATTTGCCTGTACAGGGTAATAGATCTTAATGTTCAGAGAAGCCTTGTTGCCTTTTTTGCCCCATGAACTTGACTGCTCTTTCAGACCCAGGCCCAGGCAATGTTCTTGCTGATAAACTAAACAGAGCCAGCGCATCTTGCCTTTCCTTGAGCAGCCAGGCAAAAACATACCCATATAACTATATTTTCTTAGCCTCCAAAATAGTCTCACGCTGTCAAATCGGAATGATCTGTGGCCTGTGCTAACTCCCAGCTGTGCCCAGACATTGCTTGTGAGAGAACCAGTTGGCCTGGACCAAAAACAACAGCAGGAGCTGTGACAGCAGCCCGGCTGTATGGGTACCCACACGCCAGGCTGGCGGCCATGCTCTGCTCCTGTCTGCTTTATCAGTACCGACGTAGCCTGAGGGAGCTAGGGACGGGTGATCCCAAGGTATGAACATATCAGGAGGCTAGCAAGAGGGAGAAACCTGTGGATACTGAGGAAAGACTACACGTCTACATGAAAATGCAGACACGCATCTGCTACGCAACTCTTATGAGGAAAGGTAGCAATGGCAGTACAGTGGCATGGGCACTAGCTTTGCTGGCAGCAAGAGGAGACACAAAGGGTCCTCGGTGACAAAATGTTCTAATTGCCATTTTGTAGAGCCAGTGTTCTTGAACTTTCAGTGCTTTTTGTACCTATACCGGTCTCAACCATCTAGCAGAATTATACTAGCTCATGCGCTAATTGAGCCCTCATTTTGCTGCACAGACAGCACAAACGCTGGATTGCCTACAGTGCAAGCAGGAGCTGCCTCATAAGCACATATTGGCTCAAACTAGAGGTCCCTTTAGCCCATTTCTCTGCCTCTTGTAGTGGCCCATAGCAGATGCTCAGGGAGTAGCAGGGCATGCATCATATATCCCAAAGACAGCAGCTGAGCAAATCTGGGACAAGAAAAGCTTGAATGAAAAAGTGTGTTTATTGTTTTTAGATTTTGGGTTTCATCCATGTGCTCTGGCAAAGGAAAAGAGTTTTCTGTTTACATGCATCGCATTGCTCCTGTCATAAAAGCAAATGGCTCTTTCTGGCCTGTTGCAATGCAACAGGAGAAGTGGTACCATCCAAAGCACACAGTGTTGTATATTCTTCCAGAGTTCTTCCCCTTCACACAAGTGTGATATAGCCCGGCTCCTCACTAAAGATGGCTGAAGCAGGAGAGAGGCCTTGCATTTTTGTTGTTTTGTGGCAAGATCTACAGTAGGATCCAGGTCTTGTGGCACCTTAAAATCTGGGGGTCACCTAGGAGACCAGGATCCACAAAGTTATGGATGGTCCAGGTCAGGCTGGATAAAGAGCATCCTCCTCCAGCATCCTTTTCCTCCAGCACAACCCAAATGAGGAGCACTCTGCGTGTGCAGACATCTCTTTGCTCTGGGACTGGGCTCCACACATCTTTGTGTGGCCCTGGAAAGCCTTGCAGCCCTTGGCTCCCCTGCAGCAACCCTGTGAGCCAGCCTGCTACCACACCACAGGCCCCAGTTTTCTCGTTGCTCTGGGGAGCTGATGGCAGATGACCCATTGTGCATGGAAGAAGGCACCTGGGGGGGTCCATCCACTCTGCAGTATTCTGTTCTTTCTCAGAAGTCAGGAGAAAACAGAGCAGGACAAAGGGGTTTACCTGAATATATAGGAATTTCTACTACTATTTCCTGAGCCCACTCCCAAGAAGCTTGTCTAACTAACAGAGGCAAAAGCAGGCAGGAAGGTGGATAAAGAAAAGATAAAGGCAGGTGATAATGAAATAAACCAATTTTCTAATACCCATTGACAACAGCATGCTTACATAGCTAAGCAGGACCTTTGGGGATCCTCCTGTAACGTGTTTTCCCCTAAAAAAGCCTCAGCAATTTAATTGATTTTACTCTTTGTCTCACTTTTTCTCTCCTTTCCAAACCAGTGATCCTCAAGCTTTGCCAATAACATGGTAAAAGAGAGCCACAACCCATGCAGAGGTAGCTCCTGCCCATACATGTGTATGTGGAGAGTGTTTTCATCTACTTGTGTTTTTCTGCCCTGGTTGCTCACTGGAAGATTTGAATTAAGCCAGCACGTTTCTGAGCTTTTTCTCAGTTAAGACTTCAGTAAGTGAAATGCTGCAAACCTTCAAAAACACCGTGGTTTTGAAGCTGCCTCTGTACCTAACTGATAGTTTTACTATCTCCCAACATTCCTGCAGCCCACATCATATACTTAACCAGTATTAATTGCCTCATTATAACAAGATGGGCAAAGCGAGTGACAAAGAAAACAGCAGAGGTTACAGAAGATAGCATTACGGTCTGCCGGCTGTAGCCCTCTATTTTATTTAGACTCTCAGAGTCCTCCCAGCTGAGAGGGTGGCCAGATTCATGCTGGAGGTTTGCAAGCCCCAAGTGTGTGCCACATCATTTTGCCCAGACTGAACACACAGAGCCACCAGCACCTGTCTGTCCTCATTGCTGTTCAAAATGGAATAGTTTGATACAGCCACGCTGCTGCTGATTTTGTGTCAGAAGGCTCATCTCCTGCAGCCTGTCTTATGAGTGTGACGGCCACCTCCGAGCATGGGCTGGGTGCAGGGACGGAGAGACTCTTGTGTGCCATTTGCTGCCAGGCTGGCCCTATAGCACAAACTCTCAATGCCATTGCACCAATGCCTGGAGGGCTCAAGCTTCCTCCTCCGAGGCAAGTGTATGTCCTGGGAGAAGAGGGGAATGGACACCTGATTAATACCTATGCTATGCTACAAGTGCTCCTCTGAACACCATTAGCATCACTTAGCAAGGTTTGCCTCCCTACAGCCAGCACCTCTGTGTTCAGCTGAGCCCTTAACTCCAGTTGTCTTTGGTCTTCCCCATCCCCTGTGCTCTTTATGCTCTCAACCTTCTTGCCTTTCTTTTTTCTTTCCCTGCCACTCCCCATTTCTTCCTTTGGGACTTCTCTCTGCCTCTCCCCTTCAGGCTTCCTGTCTCCCCTTCAAGAAGGCACTTCCGACAGCAGGAATTTCGAGATATGGCATGCTCATACATTTTGTATTAGCTCTAGGGTCTCTTAAGCCTCCTGACTTCATGGGGTTACACAAACTAGCAACCACTGTAGCCCAGGAATGCACCTGGAAGTAAGAGAAAAAGAGAGGGGGAAAATTAAATGCTTAGCAACAGGAATGCCACACTTCTGAAGAATTAACTAGCTATTCATTCAGTCTGAAAGGGTTATTGCATTTAAGAACTCACATTAGAATTAAGGGGGGAAAAAAAGCACTTGCTGGCTAAAGGCTGAGGATAAACCCAGCATTTCTTTATCACTGCCTAGGGAAAAGAAAAAGCTTAATTACAATACTTGTCTTTGAATAATATTTCAGTCATAACAGCACATTTCTCAGATTCTGCATGATAAGTGCATTAATATTTATTCATTTTCTATGACCTTTAGATAATTCCTAAGGGTCCTATTTTGCTAGCGTTGATGGTTGATCACTTGTTATGCTCTTTCTGTACACTGGTCCAACACTTGATCACCACATATCAGCATCCTTCTTGTCTTTGGAACCCTATTCCTGTGAATAGGGTGAACAAACTTTGGAGCTGACTTTGCTCTCAAACCTCAAAACCGATATTTAAGGGGCAGAGATCTGCCATGGTAGACCCCGGTGAACCTCAGGCTGAGAGCAGAGACTTATTCCTGTTGAAAGTGATGGGACTGGGAAAGACTTACAGCCACCATTTTTCACTAGTTTTCCTTGGAGCCTCAAACATTTGTCATTTATTGATATTTAATTCCTTTTGTCAACTTTAATCCACATCCTGCTTGCCTTACACGGGGGGCTACTCTGAAGCAGGAGTAAGACTATGTCCCTATGATTTCACTCATTTTGCTTTTTAAAAACATGTATATTAACAGCTTTTACCTCTTAGAAATGCTTTTCACACTCTAAACCCTGCTTAAAATACTTAGAATTTGCCTTCTTTACCCACTGGCATTCAAACTGAAAGCGGTTTGGTGAGTTTTATAATTTCAACAATGACTAGATGAGCATTTTTTGTCAAGGTTAAGGCTGCCTTCTTTTCAAATTGATTGGTTTTTATGAAAATGTTAGTATGTCAAATTACAGAAATCTCTGTTCATTTCCAGTTATAAAAATAGGGTAGAGAAGACAATATTCAGACACTGGCACCTGGCTTGACTTTACAGAACTCATTTACAAATTGTATTTTGACCTAAAAAACTTATGTGTTTATAAGTCTGGGTTAGATAAGATCACCATCCTCCAAGTAGTTTGCAAGCAAAGACAAATCTATAGTCCTCTGCCTAATGGCTGTGCGCATGTTTGCAAAAAACCAGAGCACTCTCAATTTCTAAAAGCAAGTGCATGTGAATAAGACTGTGTCTCCTTCCTTCTCTTTGGTATGCCAAACACCGAACTCCTAATCATATTATTCAGTCTTTGGGGATAAAAATACAATTCTGAGAGGAGTGTAAATGCCCTTTATGTAAAGAAAAGTCTCTTATCTGCATTAATTTGGTGAATAGGCTCTGTGATGATATCTGAAGTGCTGAGCTTTACCCACAGAAATTCTGCCTCCCACCTTTATTTTTTGGCTCAGTAATTTCAATAACTTGGAGTGATACCTAAGCAAGGAGATGCCAACATGGGACATTTATTTGTATATCAGTGGATCACAGTCTCTTTTTCAACTAAACAATTTAAGAAAACAAAAGACACTATCTTTCTGGATAGTTGTATTTCTTTCATAAACAATGTCAGTAGATAAGGGCATATTTCTGTCCTCAGCTAAGAAGTATTTTATCACGGAAAAGTATCAAACTATTATCTAGTCATGCACTTGTCCCAGTGCAAAAAAAGCTTTTTGAAAGCTGAAAGAGAAAAATGCAACAGCCTTAGTACTCAAAAGTCTTCTACTGACAATACAACACAATAGTGACATTAAAACAAAACAAAACACAAACAAAAAAAATCTGCATTTGGTTTTTTTGTAAATACAAAAGATACAAGTCTTAGGATCCAAATTAATTTTGACTAAATTCACAGGAGGAATCCAGACCGTAGTTGCGATGATTTCAATGAAGAATATTCAATGAGGCAAGAAGAAAGGGGTTTTGCTTAGAGCAGGCACTAGTTTGAAGCCTGCTCTGGACTTTGTACATGACCTTGGATTTATAATCTGATTTTCAGCTGTTCTTAATATTCACAAGAGCTGGAGAATTTTCTTTAGAAACAGGAGCAGTCACTATTCCCACATCCTAGACACTAAATCGATCAAACCCATTTCCAAGACAGGAGTCCCAAATCCCTCCCAGAGCTCAGAGCCCAGATGCCTCAGAGCACTGAAATGATGGATCTCTTCCCGGGAGCAGATTACTAGAGCATGAACACTGTGAACAACTATCTAGCAGCGTACCAGTCTCTGATGCCGTACTGGCAATGAATTCAATATATTCGATTGTTTCAGGGCATCTTATTTCAAAGACAAAACACAAGACTGCTTCCTCCTGTACATAAGAAATAATATTCTGACTGACACAAATAAACATATTAAATGTATCTTAGGCACAAATCTCACAGTATTAGTCTCACTAGCAATAGCCGTTGTCTCTTGGCTCCCAGGTAGCAATACCCTGACGAGAACCTACCTCAGTGACCAGCGAAGTGTGATATAACATTTGGATCGACAGCAGACGTGCTTCACATGTAGTTCAGTATGCAGTACAACCTTCCTTTTAATCACATGGAAATCTAAATTCACAGCCACCACAAACATTAAAGGGAGGTGAAAATCCATCATTAACCCATGCACTGGCTTTCTCCTGGCTATATTGATGAAGGATAAACACAGCAACCTTGACTAATATTTTATTTTAATTAGAGTATAAGTAAATTGCAATAAGCACACAACACAGGGAATTAACAGAAAATTAAACAAGCTCAATGTATAAACCCATAAAACCACTCTGAGGAAATTTGAATTCTTCATCAAGCTGGGGACTGTACACATACTTCTTTCTTTATTTATTTTATTGAGTGCTCATGTTTCATTCCTGAGCAGCCTGCATGTATTGATTCGATCTCATGTTCAGTGAAGTGTGTGTGTGCAAACATCTAATGGGAGCAAAGACCTGAAAGATAAAATGGTCTTTTTTTGGCCAGACCACACACCCTTGGAGATTTGCCTGGCCCAAAGAGGATGTTATTGCACAACTGGCACAACCTCTTTTTGAAGCCTAGAGGGGAACTCATGAAGCAACATTTCTGCATTGCAGCTGAGAAAACCTCTAATTTGTACTGCTTATCTCTGATCCATGCACAACAGATCTGAAAGGAGGATTTTGCCCTTAATTTGTTCCCTAGTGTCTACACATTTTGAGTGTGTTAGATCAATGAATGATGCTACATTCCATATGTGCCACAACACGTAGACCTAGCTAGGTACACTGAAGATGAAGAGGCAGCCTCAACTTTGAACCTCCTGTTTGTAAAACAACTTTAAACATCAGGCAGATGACTTTGTAAAGTGAATTAATTAGCAATAAAGACCAAAGGCACATTCTGTGTGAATAAACAACATAGATTTAGGTCTTAGTTAAAACTTAGTGAACATCAGCTAATAAGGAGGTCTGTAGAATCTGTCAGGCTTTGCAAATCCTGCTTTTCTGAAACAAGTATTACTGTTCCTAGCAGAAAATGCCTATGTAAGGTTTGAGTCTGTGTCGTGGGGTGAGACCTGCAGCTCCAAGATTCAGCATCTTTAGCTTTCTGCAGGAAAGATCTTTTTATAGCTGGTTTTTTTTATTTAGCTAGGGGTTTCTCTGGGGAGGGCATGAGGGCGTTAGCTCAAGAATTCACTTGATAGATTTCAGATCAGCAGCTAATCTGTCACTTCAAGGGGTGACAATGACAGGAGGGAAAGACTTCCTAATTTATTCATAAAATACTTTATCTGTCAATTCCATTTATTTAGTTCATTCTTCATAGGTAAAAGTATTGAAAAAAGGAAATTAATCCTGACCTTGGAGGTGAGAAGCAGAATGCTGATAACTCCAGCTCTGGGGCCATCAGTAGGTGTCATGGTTTAACCCCAGCCTGCAATAAGAACCACACAGCTGCTTGCTCACTCCCCCATAGTGGGATGGGGGAGAGAATCAGAAGAGTAAAAGTGAGAAAACTCGTAGGTTGAGGTAAAGACAGTTTAATAGATAAAGCAAAAGCCACGAGCACAAGCAAAACCAAACAAGGAATTCATTCACTACTTCCCATCTCCAGGAAAGCGGGGCTCCATCATGCA